>NC_058096.1:185245000-185867500 GCF_020171115.1 Neogale vison
GGTTACTTGTTCTCTTATGGTTGGGTTTGTGGGTGCTTAATATATTCTGGATGCAAGTCTTTGGCTGAATATGTGGTATGTAAATATTCTCTCCTCTGTAGCTTATCTTTTCATGATTTTAACAGTGTCTTTTCTGGAACAAATGATTAATTCTGATGAAGCTCAGTTTATCGATTCTTTATTGTGTTACATCTTGAAGATTTTCCCCTATGTTTTCTTCTAAATGTTCTGTAATTTTCTATTTTACATTTAAATATGTGATTTCATTTGAGTTAATTTTGGTGTGAGATATGAGATTTATATTGGGGTTCATTTTCTTGCATATGAAGCCCCAAATGTTTCAACACGATTTACTAAGAAAAGAATATTTTTTCTGTTGAATTGCTTCTACACTTTGAGCAAAATCTCAATTGGTAAATCGAGTGCAGGGAAATCTTCTAGAGTAATGGAAATGAAAATATTTTTTATTGGGTGTGTGTTATGTGAGTATACACTTTTGTCAGAAACTTCAATTTGCACACTTCAAGGTCTATGCATTTTACTGTATACGAATTACACTTCAATTAAAATGACATTGGTTGTCGGGGCGCCTGGGTGGCTCAGTGGGTTAAGCCACTCCCTTCAGCTCAGGTCATGATCTCAGGGTCCTGGGATCGAGTCCCACATCGGGCTCTCTGCTCAGCAGGGAGCCTGCTTCCCTCTCTCTCTGCCTGCCTCTCCATCTAGTTGTGATTTCTCTCTGTCAAATAAATAAATAAAATCTTTAAAAAAAAAAAAAAAAAAGACATTGGTTGTCTATAGCATCAGTTCTATTTCCAGAGTCTCTTCCATTCCATTGATCCACATCTTTTTGCCAATAACATGCTATCTTGATCCCAATTACTGGAGCTTTATAGAAGACTAAACATTGAAAAGTGTGTTTCCTCCAACTCTGTTCTCCATTTTTGAAATCATTTTGGCTATTTTTATTTCTTTGCATTTCCATATCCATTTAGAATCAACTTGTATCTGTCTACAAAAAAAATCCTGTTGAGATTTTAATTGGGATTGTGTTAAATGTGGAGAATTTGGGGAAAATTGACATTGTTTTAGTGTTATCTTCCTGTCTATGAACATGGTATGTCTTTGCATTTCTTGATAATGTCTTGGATTTCTTTCATCAATACTTTGTAGTTTTCAGCACACAGATCCTCTTTGCATGTTTTATTGGATTTATATCCAACTATTTCCATTTTTTGAGATGTTTTAAATAACATTAAAAAATATTTGAGTTCCAATTCCTTTTTGCTACTATATGGAAATAGAATCTTTTTTTAGCTTGTATCCTACAACATCGCTAAACTCACTTAGTTCTAAGATAGGTATGTATGTGTGTATCCCTTGAAATTTTTCATGTAGGGGCACCTGAGTGGCTCAGTGGGTTAAAGCCTCTGCCTTCAGCTCAGGTCACGATCCCAGGGTCCTGGGACTGAGCCCTGCATTGGGTTCTCTCCTCAGCTGGGAGCCTTCTTCCCCCCCGCCTGCCTCTCTGCCTACTTTTGATCTGTCTGTCAAATAAATAAAATCTTTTTTAAAAAAAGAAATTTTTCATGTAGAGAATTATTTTATCTGTGGATAGGGGCAGTTTATTTCTTCTTTTCCAAATATTCATTCATTCATTCATTTAAATTGCACTGGTTAGGAATTCCACTATGGTTTTAAATAGGAATAGAGATAGAGGAGGTCTGTCTTTTCTCATTCTTAGGAAGAAAGTATTCAATATTTTATCACTAAGTGTAATATTCCCTGTAGATTTCTCAGTGATATCCCTTATTGGGTTGACAAAGTCCCTTCTTTTCATAGTTTGCTGAGAGTTTTTAATCATGAATGGATCTTGAATATTGTGACATGCTTTTACTGTATTAATTGATATGATCCTGTACTTTTTTTTTAACTTTTAATAATACATTGACTGGGTTGCCTGGGTGGCTCAGTGGGTTAAAGCCTCTGTCTTCAGCTCAGGTCATGATCCCAGGGTCCTGGGATCGAGCCCCACATCGGGCTCTCTGCTCATTGGGGAGCCTGCTTCCTCCTCTCTCTCTGCCTGCCTATCTGCCTACTTGTGATCTCTGTCTGTCAAATAAATAAATAAAATCTTAAAAAAAAATAATAATACATGGACTGATTTTCAAATATTGAACTAACTTGGCATAACTCAAGATAAAGTCCAGTATAGTCTGAAGGCATACTTTAGATATATGTATTGTTTTTATGACAATATCTCTTTGTATAGTGTTTTTAGTGATTGCTGTAGAGTTTGCAAAATACATATCCTTTCACTTTTAAATATTTTAGCATTTTAAGTTGAATATAGAAACCTTACCAGTAAATAAGGTTTTTTTGCTATAGTTATTTTACATACATCTACATATAGTGAAAATTCCATCAGACAATGTTACAATTTTTGCTTGCAACTATCAATCATACTTTAAGAAACTCATGGGAGAAAAATAGTCTGTTGTATTTACTCAGAAATGTACTATTTCCATTTCTCTTTCCTCATTCTTGATGTTCCAGGTTTCCTTCAGATATCATTTCCCTCTGTCTGAAGAATTTGCTTAGAAATTCCTTTAGAGCAGGTCTGCTGGAAATGAATTCTCTTAGTTTTCATTCACCTGAGAATGTCCTTATTTCAACTCATCCCCAAGGCTGTTTTCACCAGAATAGAATTCTGGCTTGACATTTGTTTTCCTTCTACACTCTAAGTATATCTTTATACCTCCTCCCAGACTCTGGTTCCTCCTGAGTAATCTGCAGTCACTTCAAGTGTTGTTCTTTTATAGGTAGTGTGTCCATTGTTCTCTGGTTGCTTTTCTTTTTCTTTCCTTTTCAGGAGTTTTATTATTATGTGTGGGTGCATGGATTTCTTAGGCTTATATTATTTGAGATTTGCTGAACTTCTTGACTGTGGGTTTCTGCCTTTTGCCAAATTCAGGACGTTTTCAAGTTGCTATTCTTCAAATATGGTTTCTGTGCTCTATTCTTCCTAGACTATAACAATAGGAATGCTAGCCCTTCTGGCATTGTCCACAGGACCCTCATGACCTGTTTATTTTTTAATCTTTCTTCTCTCTCTTGCTCAGATTGTATACTCTCTTTTCTCTCTTGTTCAGCTTGTATACTTTCTATAAATCTATTTTCATGTTCACTGACTCTGTCATTTTGTTTCTGCTGACAAACCCATCCAGTGAGTTTGTTTTGGTTATTGGATTGTCCAGTTTTTAAAATTTTTGCTTGGTTCTTTATATATTCTTTTTTCTTTCTGAGACTTTCTACTTTTCCATTTATTTCAAGAGTGTACAGTTTTCTTTGCGTGAGCATTTCTTTCATAGCTGCTTTAAACCTTTTTTTCTTTTTTTTCTCCCTTAAAGATTTTATTTATTTATTTAAGACACACATGTGCACACCCATGTGTGCATGCACGGGTGTATACACAAGCGTGGGGAGGGGCAGAGAGAGAGAATATTAAGTAGACTCTACATTGAGTGTGGAGTCCAGCACAGGGTTGGATCCCATAACCCTGACATCATGACCTAAGCTGAAATCAAGAGTCAGACACATAACCCACTGAGCCACCCAGGTGCCTGAAGCCTTTTTTCAAGTAATTCTAACCTCTATGTTATCTCAGGACTGGCATCTTTTCCCATCTGAGTTGAGATTTCCCCCATTCTTCTCATGCTGAGTAATTCTGGTTTGCATCCTCGACATTTCAAATATTATATTATGAGACTCTGAATCTTACTTAAATCCTCTGGAGAGTGTTGATTATTTTTGCTTTAGCAGTTAATCAACCCAGTTGGGCTCAGTCCTCAATTTCCAACCAGTTTTCTGTGGGTTGTGGTTTCAAGGTCAGTTCAGTTTTCAAATCCTCTGCAGTGCTGTTTAGATCTGTTCCAGATGTTCACCACCCAGGGCCCAGCCTGGGACTTGGGCGTATTCTAGCCCATCACTCAGTTCTAAGGTCTCTGTATGTCGTTTAGGGTCACATCCAGGAAAGAGTAGCTTAGAGGTTAGCCCAGGAGTCTGTGAGTAATTTTCTCTTCTCTCCTGGCTGTCCCTCACACTTTTCAGCTCCCTGAACTCCTCTTTATGCTAATTTGGACATAAAACTGGAGTTTTCTTTACCCAACTCTGGCATATACATCCCATAGTTATGCTTATATCTAGGGGCCAAGTTTTAGGACAGAGAGGGTAAGAAAGCAACAGGATCTTGCCTTACCCCCTGGGGACCACAGGTCTTCCTTTTGGAAGGGAAGTTCCCTTCCTCAGGGGTTTAGGCTCCTGTGGGCCTTCACTGTTGCTCTAACACCACCACCACTGGTATGCAAAGACTGTGGGCTGAGGTACTGGAAAATGGAAAAAAGACGAGAAGGAATTAAAAAAAGGAAAACAAGGTGTTTCCTCCCCGTCTCCGGGTGCCAGGAAATATCTGTTCCTGTCCACAAGCTAGAACTGGAGGGCTTCTCCTGGATTTCTCTCTGTTCACTTCCAGTTTTCAGACTGCATTGAGTTCAGACCAGTGGATACTGGAGAGATCCTGAAACTCTGGTTTCATGGTGCTTCAGATTCTGGTCTCCTTTTCCTTCCCCCTTGCTACTTATATTTCAGAGTCTTCAAATGGCTGATGAATGCAATCTCTCTGGGTGCATAGCTGCATTCAGTGAGAGAGTGTATTCTCTCACTGTATTTTCTGTATTCTTGATGTTCTGGAATTTAGGGTTTTGCTAACCTGGGAGGAGGTACCCTCTCTGGATTAGCTAATCCCTGGAGATTGTAAAGAACTTTTCATGTACAAATTAACTAATCCAAAACCCATACCCCAAGCACCCCTTTTACGGAAGTTTTACATTCTGGGCTACCAGATCCAGATTCACCTGCTGTAAACACTCCAGGGCCAGATACCGAACAATTCAGGAGGGCTCCTGCACCTTGGGGCCTACTGAAATTATTCAAAACTAGCCAGTCCCATGCCTTCTTATCCTGCCTCTCCTGTTCCTTTGCACAGAAACTACAGTGAAGTCTCTTGTCAAGATTCCCCTGTTTCCTCTGCCTCTGCCTCCTGATGGTCCCAGGTGCTTCCAGGTGTGGGCCCCATGCGATGGCATGCCCCTCCCCTTGGAAACTGTGAGTAACAATCTATCAGGTTAATGACAGTCACCTCCTAATCTTTTGGCCTCACCGTAACTAAATAATAACGAAACATATATTTAAAAACAGAGGACAGGTTGAAATATGCTTATTTCATCTCACTTGGAACCCTTCATATACATACATATACATATACATATATGTATGACATACATTTGTCAGGCACAACTCTTTTTATTCATAAATCAGAGAAACTGGCTTTCCAAAAGATGGAATTTTTATGCCTTGAGTAACTGTAAAGTTCTGTTTATTTGTTTTTGCTTGTCTTTACTTTCTCATTTTTTAAAGATTTTTTTAAAGTTTATGTATGTATATATGTATGTATGTATGTATGTATGTATCTAAGTAGTCTCTATGCCCAGCACGGGGCTCAAACTTATGACACCAAGGTCAGGAGTGGCATGCTCTTTCTGACTGAGCCAGCCAAGTGCCCCTGTGCTTTCTCTTTTTTATAGAACAAGTCTGTTTTAGTGTTGTAGGGGTCCTGATTCTCTGAGGATTATCCTTCCTCTTCCAACCCTGAACTTCCCTTAAGGAACCACTCATGAGCTACTGCCAGGCTCTCCAGTTCAGGTGGGCATCACTGCTACCCTCATGCCCCACTGCAGAGGGGTCACGTGTCCAGCCTGCCCATGGTATAGTTCAATGTCCTGACCACAGCTGTCGGTTCAGGAATCAAAGCCAAACCCAAGACTTTGCGTGGAACTCTTGAGAAAGGGCAAGTCTGTTTCTGCTGGTGTTACTTAGTGAATGGAATGCAAATCAGAAGTTGCCTCTTCCCACTCTTTTTGGAGAGCTTACCAAATGGTGAAAGAACGAAGAGGAAACCAGAGCTGCACCATGGTGGTAAACAGATTTTTGGTAAGATTGATATGGGCCCACCACTGCTGATGGCCTTCCTCTTCGTATGGCACTTCAGTTACATGAACTAGAAAATTCCTGCTTTCCCTGAGCTGGTATATATTTGTTTTCTGTCACTTACAGACCAAAGCATCCTGACGAATGCAGAAATGAACCCTTTGTCTATTACAGTTCATTGTGGCCCGAGTCTTGAGTTGATTATCTTTAATCAACAGCACATGGAAATCTTTACTGGACTCATTTGTTGAAATCCACTGGAAGGAATTGTAACTTGCCGGGTGAATTTTCTCTGTCCATACCCTCTTCTTGTTGTTTTTGTCAATGAGACTTGATCTGTGTTGCTTAGAGTGCTACTCAATTTGAGTTTTCCCCAGAAGCAGACTGTGATAGAGGATATGAAAGCCAATGGTTATTTTGGAGGTGATCCCGAGAGTATCAATAAGGGATTGAGGGAATAAACGTGGAAAGAGAAGAATGTGTTATTGAGAAGTTTCCTCCAGAGTGCCATTGGGACTCATCCCTGCCTGGGAATTCTGGGGGACAGTGCAAAATAAGCTCCAGAAATACCCACTCAGGGATATTTATCCCCCAACTCACATCTATCATTGGCTGAGGGCTGTTTCCAGGGCTTTCATTCCCCTAGCACATCTGGCCTGTCCTGCTCAGCAGCTGAGAACAAGCTGTTAGGTGGAGACTTGTAGGGATCTGTGATAGAACGTCATAAGCATGAGCTTGGGGGACCCCAAGGGTTCAAGGGGACATGGGAGGGACACAGCCAGCTTCTGCCACCAGAAGTGTGAGTGTTCTTGTCTTCAACTCCTGTGCTTCTAGCTTAGTCTCTTTTCATAACAGGAAGGTGGATTGATTGTGTTCATATTGATTCATAAGTAATGACTCTTCACAAACACAGCAGCTTTAAAACTTATCAAGCTTTCTCTCTGCCTGGGACAAAGATATTGAAGTCAAAAGTATGATGTTCTCTAGGCTATTTCATTCATTCATTCACTCATTCATTCCTACAGCAGATGCTTTGGGGGAACAGAAATCAATAAGCCAAAGTCTCTGTCCTTGGAAAGCTCAGAAGGTGATGTCAGGCAGACAGAATAAAATCATACTTGCTTTGATAAAGGTGGATAAAGACTGCTCTTAGAGAGCAGGGCAGGGACACAAAGAAGGCACTGTTTGTATCTTTAAAGCTGAGGAAGGCATAGAGGAAGGGCACTTATTCTCCTGACACCTGCCTTGAAATAGCAAACCACCCCAAACCCGTGGCATGAAATAGCACCCATTTTAGTAGGCTCATGCTTTTGTGGGTGAGGAATTTGAAAGGGAGTGCAGAGGAGCTAGCGTGTCTCTTTGGTGTAGTGTCTGCAGCCAGACAAGGAAAACTAGAAAGCCAGAAACAACACAAGTCTTGGGTGTGGAACCATCCACAAGCTCCTGGCAGTGGATGTTTGTGGAGACTGCAGAGGGTTGCCAATGGGTACTACACTTGGCCTCTCTGCAGGGCCGAATGGGCATCCTCATAGCGTGGTGGCCGGATCCAAAGACAACCCGCAGAAGCTGCCTTTTGGGACCACGAGGCAGAAGTCTCGCACCTCCACTGTGAACACAAGCCTGCCCAAACTCAGTGGGAGGAATCTTAGACCCGTCTCAGTAGATGGACTCTCAGGTTCCTATGACACAATGAGCGGCATCTGGGAAGGGAGAGATGGGTGCATTCGCTTTGCAAAAATACCGTCTCCCACAGTATTGAAGGGATATGATCATTTTGTCTATCTGGTATTTAGCAATATCTTCCCTGGGCTGCATTATTTCCTGAGAAGTACCTTTTAAAATTATTTAAATTGCCTCAGATCATTTCATAAAGATACGAAAAGAAGGATTCATTATTTGATACATTTGTCATTCCTCCTTTGCCCACAGAGACTTCCTCCCTTAGTGAAGGGAGGCACTTAGAGAAAGCACACCATAGAGTCTGGACAAAGTGGGGAAGAGGGCCCCAGAATTAGCCGACCAGGCTCTTTTTAGAGGTCAGTCAAGCTCAACGACTATGAATATTCTTATCTTAATATTAAAGTTGGTTATAAACATAGACACCCATATCCATGCTAAGCTCATTTTTTTCCTTATTGAATCTAATTCTCAGAAATATTTTTTAAATACTTGAATTTATTTAGTCTGTGGCATTATTATGCCCTCTGCCCCTGAATAACATTCTGGTTTATGTTACTTTTTGAATAATTGTGTGCTGAGTGTCTGTGAGACTATCTTTTTCATCCATTACTTGGACTTTTTTTTAAAAAGCTGAAACATAACAGTTTTCATTTTTAAAGCCATATTTAAAAAACCTTCACAACAGACATCTTGTAATTAAGGTAGGCAGCTCATGGAGACATTTCAACATTTAGCTGAATGGAGTAGCTAGGAGGCAGTCTTGTACTGTGGTCTGACAGTTGGTGGCTTGAATCCCTAATGTGCTACTTACTCTTCTGTGATGTGGGGCAAGTTACTCAACTTCTAGGAGTCTTGGTTTCTTAATCTGTAAAATGGGGTCTCGTATCACAGCATCGAGGAAGACAATTCGAGCACTCAGTACCTGGGAGTGCGTACATTGAATACTGGGGGGCTCTAAGAGACATGTAGCTACTTGTATGCACACCCGTTTCTCACTCGAGTTAGAGAGCAAGGCCATATGCACATCAGCAACCTTCAGAATTTTACCTCCGTTTCCTGCCTGCCCAGGATGAGAAAAGGCAGAGGATGAGCTGAGGCCGAAGGCCTTTTGTTACTTGCAGTTGCCTCTGTGTGCGTAGGCGTGGGTGTGGCTGTCAGAGCAGGGCTGTGAAGGACAGCTTCCTTTATCAGCCATTTCTTCCCCTCTCACCTTGTCTTGGCTTCCATTTCCCGACACCACAAGCTTCACAGACGTTTCTGGGTTACTTCTCAGTGACACATATTCATTGAAGAGGAGGCCAAGATTTGTAGGGGCAAGGCAGCTCGAATCTGAAAGGCTCCCTTGGCAAGGCCCCCCCAGTCCTCTGAGCAGCCTCATTCCCCTGTGCTCACAGTTGAATTTGGAGCCCCTGTGGTGTAGCTTTCTGGCCCCCCGTGGGGTTGTCAGGAAGGGCAGAGCTGGAATCCGCCCTGCCAGAAATTAAAGGCCTGGTCCTCCACCCCTTCCCCGACCATGTCGTGTGGAGACAGTAGGTTCACTTAGCACCCCTGGAAATGGCAAGAAAATCAACATTTTGCTTGATCTTCTTCCTGCTTGCTTTTCTTTCCTTTTCTTTAATTTTTAAGTTAGAAAGCCAGGAAGTCATTATGAAATCACTGAAAATGTCAACCAAAAAACTGCCTGTTTCATTTGGCCCCTTGGTGTGTGTGTGTGTGTGTGTGTGTGTGTGTGTTTTATCTTTATTATTATATCGATGACATTCCACCTTTCAAATTAAATCCCTTCCCTCATTATCTGGGTTTGCCGTTATTATTGTGTGAGTTGAAATGGATTTCATGACAACTCTGAAAAACCAGGGTTGGCTAAATTTAGCTTTAATTAGGCATCATCGTAGCCCCGTGATTATTCCCTCATTTCGTTCGGATTCTAACTGGAATGCTGAGCGAGGCTTTGGCATGGTTTTTGTGCAATTTTCATAGAATTATCCCCCACATTTCTTGCGATCATGGTTAATTGTTTTGTGCCACAAATGGTTTTTGCAGATAGAGCTTCAATCCCCTTTTACAACCCAGAGTTCATTAGGGATAGTCAAGCTAGTGCCACAGCTAGCAGCTTCTGGGAGGAAAACCCCAGACAAAATATCAGGGACTCTCTGCCTAATACTGACCCTCCTGTAGCTCCCCTGGAAACTGGGCACTAGCTATTCCAGTTCAGGTGTGTCCAACACCTCCCAATAGAGACATTGCCATGAATAATGAGCAACATAGGATTTTTCCAGACCTTGGCTGATCCCTCCCTGAACTGGAGACAGTTGAGTGTCCCGGTTAAGAGGTAGGTTGTAAAGCCACAATGCCAAGTTCAAACCTTTGCTTGACTTTTTACCAGCCTTTCGGCTTGAGAGAAGATACCTCTTTGGACCTTGGCTTCCTCCCATGTCGACGGAAATGTGGTCTTAGTGCTTCCTGGGGTCACTGTGAGGACTCCGGGAGCTGACAGAGAGCATTTACAACAGTGCTGGGCACAGGACACAACGTGTAACTGCGTGTTGCTGATGCTGCTTCTGCTACTCCAGGCCTCTTAGAAAACAGCACCCCAGGGCTCTGTTAGCAAGTTGCAATAGAAGGCAGGCACAGGCTGGGATTAAGGAGCACAGTTTCATTCCCTGGCAGAGGAACTCACAGGAGCTAGACAGGATGTAATCTGTTGTGGACATTATTGATTTTGCCTGCCTGACATACTTACCCTCTCCTGGATTTTCCTCTCGGGAACTGGATGAGTCAGGATCTAGTTGGCAACATAGAGACCATTCCAGGTATGTCAATGGATTGTATTCTGGGAACTAGTTCTGCAGTTGGTGGGAGGGATGGAAGGCCAAAGGGATGGTAAGACTGCCTGGTGGTTAGCAACAACAGGCTCTCTCTCACCCGCACACACAGGGTGAGCCCAAAGGAGGAGGCCGAGTCCAGGGCCATCTTCCTGAAAGCTAGAACTATGGTGAGTCCGCCCAGCTGGAGTTGACCATGAAGGGAGGGGCTCCACGGGAGACACAGCCATTGTCCATGACACCCCCTGAAGCAGAGGGCAGAGTGGGTAAGTAACTGGGCTTCTGTCTCACCCTACCCTCTCATCTTCCATCAGTGCCTCCAGTTAGAATCCCCCTGAGCGCCAGAGGCAAGGCCATCGAGCAGAGCTCTCTGTGCTGCTGAGCAGAGATCTGACAGCTAGTAAGCAAATGTCTGGCCCAGGAACGATCTCACCTCCCCCCACCCACTCCTATGGCTCTGGAGCACCTTGACCTTTGGCTCCAAGGGTGCTCCTGTGACCTAGGCTTCACGGATCAGCATTTGCCTCTCCTCAAGCTAGAGTGACCCATATGGGTCCAATGAGAGTCCCTCTGGGATTCTGGGGAGAGAGAAAGCTGCTTTCTGATAGGGGTTCCAGCCTGATGGAGTGTAGACACAGAGTTGGTAATGGTCTTGTTGCTGCCATAGAGAAAGGAATGGCTTAGAATGAAGTCAGCGTAAGGGAAAGCAGAACATGAGAATGGAAAGATTACCAGCAACTACGTTCAAATACCTAGATCTGCCATCCTGTGCCTGGACCTCTCAGCTGTGTGAACCATCATTTCTATGCTTTCCCCCTTCCTTTCTTTTTTTTGGGGGTGGTGGTGGTAAGTCACTTTCTGCCACTTTCAGCCAAATGCATTCTAACCCATACACAATAGACCTGAGACAGATCTGGTGTACTTAGAGATGACTACAATAAAATCTTGTGAACACTCAGAGGGATGTCTGTCTGTGGGGTCAGTCATGGGGTTGGACATTTTTGTATAAGCCACAAACCCAGAGATCAGAAGAAGGGCCCTCCTCGGGGTCAGACGCCCTACTTCTCATGCAGAATCTAACTATAATAAACTTCTTACAAATCCCTCAGCTGTGTTTTTTCTCTCCCTTATCACCAGCTGTCACACTTGCTATTCCTTCAATACCGAGAACACTTACTTTTATCCTTAAAAATTATTTTTTCTGATGAAGACTTCTTATATGTCAGGTACTGTGATATGAGCTTATGTATAAGGAACTTACATAAGTAGAGGCTCTAGATATGAATATACATATGTGTATTCGTATGCATATATATATATATATATATATATATACACATACATTGCCTGTTTATTTTTCTTTAAAGGTTTTACTTATTTACTTATTTATTTATTTTAGAGAGAAAGTGTGAGCGGGGGGAAGAGCAGAGGGAGAGAGAATCTCAAGCAGACTCTGTACTGAACAGGGAGCCCAACACCAGGGCTTAGTGGCAAACTCGACCTCATAACCTTGAGATCATGACTTGAGCCAAAGCCAAGAGTCTGACGCTTAACCAAGTGCACCACTCACGCACCCTACCTCTCCTATTTAATCTTTACCTTTGTAGACAATAACTTAAGAGGAAAGAATTGTTAGCTTTCCTATTTGCATGTTCAAGGTGTAGAAACTGAGGCTGAGATGGGTTGATGACTTTCCCTAGGACTTGAACCTGGGCTATCAGATCCCATATCCCACCACTCTAATCATGAAACCTTCCTCTTCTCAGAGTATCCTTATCTATCTGTCTGCTCTCAGATTATATCTATGCTTCAGTTAGGTTTAGTCCCATTGCTGTGTAATTCCCGAGTCCCCTGTTCTTCCTCTCCATAATTGTCAACAGTATTGCACACCAGACCATGGGCCCTGACAGGGGTGTCTTTTATCTGCCTTGGGCTCTGTGCTGTCCTCAATGTCTAGCATATCACAGGCTTCCAGTGACCATCTCCATAACTAAAGGAATAATGACTGTTCAACCACAGGTGTTGATTTAAAGGAATTCTTTCATTCAGGATTTATCAGAAAATTGAGTGAGAAGTCACCATTCTCACATAAGGATCAAGGAGTTGGGCTGTGAAGGAGGCCGGAACTGCAGCTGGAAGAAATCAGATATAGTTTGATCCAGTTCCCCAGTTTAAAGAATGAGGATTCCAATCGCTTCTCGGCCTTTTGGCTAAGATCAAGTGTAAAGAATGAGGATTCCAGGGCTGCTAGCCAGATAAAGAGAGACTGTTGGGCAAGCGGAAACTTGCCATACTCCCAAACCATACCTTGTACATCTGCCGTAGTTACCTCACAACAAAGATTCTCTCTTCACCTGCCTTCCCAGAAGGCTGTGAGCTTTCAAGAGCAGGAATTCTGCCTTTCAACTCTCTTTCCTGGCCTTCAGTCTGGGGCCTGGCAACTTCCAGGCCTTTCTTGGATGCTACTTGGTTACTTGTTGATGGACTGTCTACTCCCAGGTCTACCTTCATCACTGTCCTGGGCTGAGGTATCATGGACAAGGCCCATGTTATATCCTGAGTGGCTGTCTGCTCTAGGCAGCCTTACTGGGGGTACCAGCTGTTCAAGGGACCAGTGTGTTGACATTTTACAAATTCCTCATGCTTCCTTATTTCTGTAATGTTGTCTGCCGGCAGATACTGCTCTTCATTACTCAAAGTATGTGAGGGTTGTTTTAATGTATTCCCGGAGGCATTGTAGGCATAGTCACTCATTTATTCATGTGTTCATCATTCAGCAAATATTTACTGAACCTGGAAACATGTCAAGTATAAGGAGACACACTGTAGGTTCATGGCTGTTGGTGATGGGGTAAGAGGGTGGATAAAACAAACATGAATCTTGCTCTCAAAGAGCTGAGTTGAAAATACAGGAGCTCCTATTTCTTGGGCACCTACTTTGTGCCAGGCATTTGGTAAATATTTTCCATATATTATTTGACTTATTCTTTACCATCACCATAAAATGTAGGTAATCAATGAAGCAACTAAGGTTTTATATGTTAAAGCTACTTGCTCAGGATCACATTGCTGGTAAGAAGCAGAATCTGGATTCCTTTCACCATCTCTAAGAAGCCAAAGCCTCATTCCTCCCTCTATGCTTTACTGTCTCCAAAATAAGGATGAGGTAAAAGGTGGGCTGTGACCTTTGACGTTCAAAGTGCCTTAGAAGACCCTGAGAGCCACTTTCAGCCATGGAGTTCCTGATCACTTCTGGAAATTTTTTTAAAGATTTTACTTATTTGACACAGAGAGAGAGAGAGCACAGGCAGACAGAGAGGCAGACAGAGAGGGGGGGGGAAGCAGGCTCCCCGCCGAGCAGAGAGTCCCATGCGGGGCTTGATCCCAAGACCCTGGATCATGACCTGAGCCAAAAGCAGAGGCTTTAACCCACTGAGCCACCCAGGCACCCCAACTTCTGGAATACTGAAGCCATCTACATGGGCATTTATAATGCCCATCCCCTAATCTGGATGGAAAATGAAAATTCATTGGAACCTCAGGTACTTGTGAACCCCAACATGAAATCCCAGGTATATGGAATCAATTTTCCATTTCTATAAGATGGTCCATGTGTGGCACACACAGCCTTTGTTGTTTTTTCATTTGCCTTGCTTGGCTCCAAGCATCTGTGTAGCAGGGCTCCATATGGAATGGGGTTCTGGGAACAAGCAGAGGTTAATTCTTTTTGCCTGTTTTTTTCAAAGTCTGTAACTTTTAAGATTTCCAGTGTATGCTGTCTAAGGTAGAGATTATCTTGGAAGCAAAGCACCCTTTGTTCTAGGAGGCCCCCTCTGGTGGGCAGTGCTAGTCAAGACTAAGTTTGGGAAGTCACCCAAAGGCAAACAGTATAGCCTGTCTTTCTTCTGTTGAGCCTTGTCAGTAAGAGCACGTCAGAGCTGTGTGAGAGAATTCCTTTCTTTCTAAAGCTAGATTGAAAAAAACTTATCTGAGCTCTTTATATGTTCCTCAAAAAGATTGTGAGAATTGGCCAAGGCAAGTTTCCTACACATCAGCTTAGAAGAAAATGTGGATTGGGCTTAGTAGAGATCTATCCACTGGGTGGTGGTTTCACACACAGAGGGGGCAGCTCTAGCTGGAGAACCTTGACCAGTCCACTTCAGTAGTCCAGTCTTGGCCATGTGTGTTGGGCGGGGTAGGTGGTGGTTGTGGTGGTCTTCCTTTCAAATAAATGGATGTTACCACTGTCAATCATCCTGGGAACTTAACAGGCACCCCGGGAACTATGGTAGGCTCAAGCACCCTTTTTTCCCCTTTAAGGGAGCCCTAGATTCGGCAGGGGGTGGCTTCAGTTGATCCCTGACCTGTGGGGGTCTCCTAGGAAGCTGTTAAAATCCCTGAGGATGAATTCAGGACCACAGGCTCTGGAAATAATGAAAGAGCAGATGTGAGTTATCCTCTGTGGAGTATTTCCGTGATTTCCATCTTTAGTAAATTCTCATTAGAAAAGGAAAAAGTGGATGTGCTAGGTGTAAATGTTGACATCATCGAAGCTTTACATTCTTTCATTTACTAGCTGTGTGCTTGTCAGCTTACTTCACCTCTTTAAGCCTGTGATTCTTTATTTGTAAAGTAGGTAACAATCACACCTAACCCACAGTATTACTGCCTATTAGCTGAAAATGTTAGAAGTGAATCAGAATCTCTCTGTGATTTTGATGTCTCCATGACTAATTTCCCAGAGGTAGGTTGGCTATAAACTAAAGAGAATTATCATTAGACATTCAGAGCAACATACTTACACTTTTTGTAAAACAAAAAACAAAAAACCTTTCTCCAGAAAAGTTCCAATTAGATGTTGATAGGATAGAGTATTTTCATTTTTTAGCGAGAATTTTGAAAAGCATTAATGTTTCTTAATGACATCATAATGACAAAGGTGCTATAAAGAAATGGGGAGAGGGAATGAATCTACAATGATAACATCACTTTGGTTAAACTTATTTGTTATTAAGCATATTTAAAAAGAAAATGGATAGTAATTGAATTCAATTTATAACATTTATATGGAATCATTTTCATTAAATGGGAAGGAATGCGTATTTTGAAGCACACTGATCATGTGTTTCTGCAAGGAGAAAATTCCATTGCTTCGGGAGCCAGAGAAAGCTGGACAGACATTCCCCTCGACAAACAAGGCATTGTCCTAGAAATCTGGTCCTCCTTATCCCACCAGGTTCAATTGTTCAGCTCCTCTGCTAATTGTTTCTGCTGGCAGTTTTCAAAGGAATCAACAGGAAGAGTTCTGCAAAATGAAATTGGGCATTCGGTTATAAAATCTGGTGTGAAGTCATTCTGGTGCACTATTGGGAGAAGATCAGAACAGCTCGTAACTTCATGAGCCGTTAATGGAGCTTGGATTCCAAACACACAGGCATGTTTCTTGACTAAGCACAATGTTACAGGTGATTTTCTGTCTGCTTTCAGTTCTGTGCCTACACTCCTTTGTTTTTTTGAAAAAAAAAAAAAAAAAAGTATTATCCTTTCTTCATTTTTCCATGACTTCATTAATGCTCTAAAAAACATCTAAGACAATATGAATTTGTATTTTGAGAAAGGAAAGTGTCTAAAACTGTGTATTAATTTAATTTCTTTCTTTGCTTTGCTTTGTGGGTTTTTTAAAATTCTATTTATTTAAACTAAAAAAAAATGAAAACAGTTTGCCATTTTTCCCCCCTGACCTCTACCTCTGGAAATCACCAATCTGTTCTCTATATCTGTGAGCTTAGTTATTATATCTATATCTATATATTTTAGACTCCATGTATAAGAGAGGTCATACAGTATTTTTCTTTCTCTGTCTGAATTATTTCACTTGGCCTCATGCCCTTGAGGTCCTTCCATGTTATCACAAATGGCAAGATTTCATTCTTTTTATTGGCTGACTAATACTCCATTATATAAATATATGCCGTGTCATCTTTATCCATTCATCCATTGCTGAATACTTAGGTTGTTTCCATATCTTGGCTATTGTAAATAATGCCTCAATGAATATATATCCTTTTGAATTAATGTTTTCATTTTCTTCAGACAAATACCCAGAATTGGAATTGCTGGATCATAGGAAAGTTCTGTATTTAATTTTTTCAGGAATCTCCATGTTGTTTTCCACAGTGGCAGTACCCATTGACATTCCCACCAACAGTGCACATGGGTTCCTTTTTTCCTGTATCCTGACCAACACTTGTTATTTCTTGTCTTTTTGAGGATAGCCATTCTAATGGTATGAGTTGATAGCTCATTGTGGTTTTCATTTGCTTTTCTCTGATGAATAGTGGTGTTGAGCATCTTTTCAAGTACCTATTGGCTGTCTGTATGTCTTCTTAAGGAAAGTGTCTATTTAAAGCTACCCAATTTTTATTTTTTAATTTTCTTTTTCTTTAAAAAAATTTTTTTTATTTTTTTATTAACATATAATATATTATTAGCCACAGGGGTACAGGTCTGTGAATTGCCAGGTTTACACACTTCACAGCACTCACCATAGCATATACCTTCCCCAATGTCCATAATGCAACCACCCTCTCCCTATTCCCCTCCCCACGGCAACCCTCAGTTTGTTTTGTGAGATTAAGAGTCTCTTATGGTTTGTCTCCCTTCCGATCCCATCTTGTTTCCTTTATTCCTTTCCTATCCCCCATCCCCCCCACGTTGCCTCTCAACTTCTTCATATCAGGGAGATCATATGATAATTGTCTTTCTCTGATTGACTTATTTCACTCAGCATAATACCCTCTAGTTCCATCCACGTTGTCACAAATGGCAAGATTTCATTTCTTTTGATGGCTGCATAGTATTGCATTGTGTATATATATATACCACATCTTCTTTATCCATTCATCTGTTGATGGACATCTAGGTTCTTTCCATAACTTGGCTATTGTGGACATTGGGCTATAAACATTCAGGTGCACGTGCCCCTTCAGATCACTACATTTTTATCTTTAGGGTAAATACCCAGTAGCGTGATTGCTGAGTCATAGGATATAGAGCTGCCCAATTTTTAAGCAGATTGTTTATTGTTTTGTCATTGAGTTATGTGATTTTTTAAAATATATTTTGGATATTAGCACATTATCAGATATATGATTTGAAAATATTTTTTCTCATTCAGTAGGTTGCCTTTTCATTTTGTTGATAGTTTCCTTTGCTGTGCAGAAGCTTTGTAGTTTGATATAGTCTCCTTTGTTTAGTTTCATGGTTGTTGCCTTTGTTTTTGGTGTCACCTTCAAAAAATTATCACCAAGACCTGTGTCAAGGAGCTTATCACCTAAGAGTTTTATGCTTTCAGGTCTTACATTGAGGTCTTTAGTCCATTTTGAGTTTATTTTTGTGTATGATATAAGATGTTGTTCCAGTTTCATTCTTTCACTTATGGCTGTCCAATTTTCCCAGCACTACTTACTGAAGAGACTATTCTTTCCTAAGTATATATTCTTGCTTCTTTTGTCATAAATTCATTGACCATATGTGCATGGATTTATTTCTGAGCTCTATATTAATTTCATTTCTCTGCATGTCTAATTTTATGCCACTACCCTACCGTTTTAATTACCATATCTTTGTAATATAGTTTGAAATCAGGAAGCATTGTGCCTCCAGCTTTGTTCTTCTCTCTCAAAATTGCTTTTGCTACTTAGGGATTTTTATGATTACATAAATATTTTAGAATTTTTTGTTCTATTTCTGTGAAAAATGCCTTAGGAATTTTGATGGAAATTTCAGTGAATCTGTATATCGCTTAGGTATTATGGACAATTTAACAATATTAATTCTTTCAATTCATGATCATGGAATATCTTTTCATTTATTTGTGTCTTCTTCAATTTCTTTCACTAATGTCTTATAGTTCTCAATATATGTCTTTTACCTCCTTAGTTAAATTTATTCCTAGGTAATTAAATGGGGGACCTGAAACCATAAAAATCCTAGAAGAGAACACAGACAGTACCTCTTTGACCTTGGCCTTAGCAACTTCTTTCTAGATATGTCACCTGAGGCAAGGGAAACAAAATAAAAATAAACTATTAGGACTACATCAAAATAAAACCTTCTGCACAGCGAAGAAATCATCAACAAAACTACAAGGCAGGGGCACCTGGGTGGCTCAGTGGGTTAAAGCTTCTGCCTTCAGCTCAGGTCATGATCCCAGGATCCTGGGATCGAGCCCCGCATCAGGCTCTCTGCTCAGCAGGGAGCCTGCTTCCCCCACCCTCTCTCTGCCTGCCTCTCTGCCTACTTGTGATCTCTGTCTGTTAAATAAATAAATAAAATCTTAAAAAAAAAAAAACTACAAAGCAACCTACAGAAGGGGAGAAGATATTTGCAAATGACATATCTGATAAAGGTTTAGTACTGAAAATACAAAGAACTTCAAAAACTCAACACACCCAAAATGAATAATCCAATTAAAAAATAGGCAGAAGACATGAATAGATACTTTTCCAAAAAAAAAACATCCAGATGGCCTGCAGACATATGGAAAGATGCTCAACATCACTTAGCAGGGAAATGCAAATCAAAACTATAATGAGTTATCATACTCAACACCTGTCAGCATGGCTAAAATCAAAACACAAGAAACAAAAGGTGTTGACGAGGATTTGGAGAAAGGGGAACCCTCCTGCATTGTTGGTGAGAATGCAAACCGGTGCAGCCACTCTGAAAAATAGTATAGAAGTTCCTCACTGAGTTAAAAATTGAGCTATTCTACGATCTACCAATTGCACTACTGGGTTTTTACTCAAAGAATACAAAAAGATTAATTCGAAGGGATATGTGCACCCTGTTGTTTAAACTAGTATTATCTACAATAGCCAAATTATGGAAACAGCCCAAGTATCCATCAATTGACATATGGATAAAGAAGATCTGTGTATATAATATGTATATATACATATATATACTACTCAACCATATAAAAGGATGAATGAAATCTTGCCATTTGCAATGACATGGATAGAGCTAGAGAGTGTTATTCTTAGTGAAATAAGTCAGAGAAAGACGAATTCCATATTATTTCACTCATGTGAAATTTAAGAAACAAAATAAATGAGCAAAGGGTAAGGTTTTTGATCACTGTTTCAATCTCCTTACTAGTAATCCATTTGTTCAGATTTTCTGTTTCATCACGATTTAGCTTTGGGAGGTTATATGTTTCAGTAATTCATTCATTTCCTTGTTTCCCAGTTTGTCAGCACATGCTTGCTCATAGGAGTCTCTATTGATCCTTTGTATTTCTCTGGTATCAACTGTAACATCTACTCTTTCATTTCTGATTTTATTTATAAAAGAGGAGTCCACTCCCTTTTTCTCTTGGTCAATCTACCTAAAGATTTGTCTGTTTTATCTCTTCAAAAAGCCAGCTCTTAATTTTGTTGATCTTTTATATTATCTGTTTAGCCCTTATTTATTTCTGATCCAATCTTTATTTTCTTTCTTCTACTAACTTCTGGCTCCATTTGTTCTTCTTTTTTTAGTTCCTTGAGGTATAAACTTGGGTTGTTTATTTACGACTTTTCTTTTTCTTTGTTTTCTTGTTTCTTTTTAAGTAGGTTCCACACTCAGCATGGAGCCCAAAGTGGGGCTTGAACTCTTGACCAATATGAAAAGTCACACCCTTTACCGACTAAGTCACCCAGACATTCCAAGATTCTTCTTGTTTCTTGATGTAGATGTTTATTGCTATGAACTTCCCTTTTAAAACTGCTTTTGCTGCATCCTATAATTTTAGAATATTATATTTCCATTTATATTTATCTCAAGGCCTTTTTAAAATTTCTCTTTTGATTTCTTCTTTGACATATTGGTTCTTCAGTAGCATGCTCCTTAATCTCCTAAGTGCTTATACTTTTAATCATTTCTAAATCACAAATAATATGTAAGCCACTTGGAGTTTGGATTCTGAGCTCAAACTGCTAAGGTCAAAATCCCATATTTACCACTTACTAACTATGTAACCAGCTCCCTTAAAGTTCTTTAGTTCTCAACTCATTTTTAAGTCTTTAAGATGGGAATAAGAAAACTTATCTTATGGCTTAAAATGAAGACTTAGTGAAATAACATGTAAAGTGCCTAGCACAATTTATAAAAATCATTGGTATTATTTTCTTTGTTTTTATTATTATACTTGGAAATGACAGAAACCTAATTCAAATTAGTTTTCAAAAACAATAATGATAGCATATACTGGGGATACAGTATGTGCCATTCAGTAGGATAAGCATTTCATCTTAATTGTTTCATTTAATTAAAAGGACTTTTCAAAATTGCATTAGTGAGAAACCTAGGTTTGGTTTGGATCCAGGTGAGTCTAGACCCAGGTGTTTGAATGAAGTCCTCAGAAATCTGTGTCTCTACCTCTCAATTCTCCCTTCTCTGTTAGCTTTGGTCTCAGTCAGATTCTCTCCATGAGAGAGCCAGATACTACTAGCAGTTCCAGGTGTTCATTCATTCAGCTCCCCTAGCCCAATGCATCCAGCAACAGTTTTTGTTTAGATAGATTTGGGTTACTATCCCTCCCTGACCAATAACCTTGATGAACCTTCTAATTAACCCATGCTGCGTCAATGTGCAATCTTTCTATTCTCGCTTCCAAAAACAGGGAGACAGACCATCACAGGCAACAGAAGTCAAAACTCAATGGACAACATCTTCAGATGTGGTAGGAGATAGGAAAAACTCCAACTCAAAGGTAGCAGAACTAGAGTGAAATCAACAATGGTGCAACACAACAGGAAGGAAGAGAGGATTCTGAAATGCCCTACATGCTGCAAACTCACCAAATGGCCAAACACAAGAGAGGATTGCATCCTGAGTTGTGAATTGCTGTGAGCAGATTTGAGAGCAAAGAATAAAACTAGGGAGCTGAGAAAGGGAGAAGTGCTTGTACACTGCAAATTACATCTCTATAAATGGAATGGTCTGCAAGCAACGTCATCTCTGGATCGATTTAAGCACCCAGATTGTGTACTTCAATACATCCCCAGGGCTCCTTAGAGAAATGGCTGATTCTAGGTCTGGGGCAGGGAGGAGGCAGGGTGAGCTTGAGATAGCTTGTTTGTCAGAAAGCAAGGAAACTATCCGAGATTAATAGATTTGCGTCGAAATGACATAGAAGGTGGTCTGAAGGGGCTCCTTCTCTCCAGTGGCCAAAGTTGGGAAAATCTGGACATCAAAAAGAATGGTGTTTATAGATAAAATGTATTTAATGTGCAAAATTCATGACTTCATAGAGATACTCAAGAAAGACAATACCAGAAAAGCATCATATGAGATTAAACATCTTCTTACTTTTTAATTTGTAATTAAAGGAAAAACGAAATATTTATTCTGCTTTTCCAGTAGGAACTATATGAAAGAATAACCAACTAGTCCATTTGATAAAGCACTCTACTTTACAAAAGGATGTCAGTTAATAAATGTAGAAGGAATGAGAAAAGTGGAAAACATCATTTTGCAAAATCTGAAACCCAATGGAATGAAGGATTTAAGCAAGATTTCTGTTAGATGAGTGAGTGTTGGAGGACAAGACATTGCATAGGGCCAGAGCAACCCTAAACTCATTCCTTTCTAATCACGTATCAGTTATTTATTTTCAAGTAACAAATCATTCAAAAAGTCTAGCAGCTAAAAGTAGTAATCATTTATGATTCTTCATTCCTCTGTGGGTCAACTTTGCTGGGCTTTGTATTCAGCTGATGACTCACCTGTCACTGACTAATCTCAGGGGGACTCTCTCACATGTCTGGTAGTCGACAGGGATGGCTGCATGGCTGAGGCCCTTCTCTACAGACTTTCTCAAGATGACGTAGGCTGGCTTTACTCACATGTCTGGGACCTCAGCTGGAACAGCTGGGGCACTCTCCATGCAGGGTCTCATGTTCCTGGAGGCTAGTCTGAGCTTCTTTACAAGACAGTCTCTGGGTTTCAGCCACAGAGCGGGGACACCCATGGTACATGTTTTCTGGGCCTCTGTTTGTATCATGTTCACTGGTATCCTGTTTACCAAAGAAAATGACATAGCCACCCCCAGATTCAGGGGGTGGAGAAATGGAAATCAATCTCTAACTAACAATCCAGTATAACTTTGTGCAGTGAGGGTAGTGTTCCATATCTGCACTGTCCAAACGATAGCCACTAGCCACCTGTGGTTATCGAGCAGTTGAAATGTGGCTGGTGCAACTGAGGAACTTGATTTTCAATTTTAATGAATTTGAGCATAAATTTAAATAGCCATGTCTCCACATTGGAGAGTGCGGCTCTTGATACAGAATCACCTATGGTATATTTTGGCCCAAAATGCTTAGCATGAACACATCAATCCTTTAGATCTTACTTCAAGTTCATAAGGGATAGAGGGGTATAGGAATCAGCTACATGGTACAACAAGGAAGCAAGCAGATAAATCTAGAAGGTGAGACCATCCACAGGAGAACTGGCTCTGTGTCTTCAACAAGCCAACATCATAGAAGATCATAACAGATTGAAGAAACATAAAGGATCTAAAAGTCAGATAATATTTCTTGATAAGATCCCTGCATAGGACCAAACAGTTATAAGAAATTTTTTAGCCTAATTGGGGAAATTTGAATATGGCTGAATTAATCAATGACATAAGAAAATGTACTGAAATGGAAAGGAAACATCACTGACTTAAAAAAAGGTTAATTTTTAGAAAAGTATGTAGAGTGTAATCTTATGTTGGCAAAGAAAAATACATTCAAATAGGTGTGTGTGTATAAATGCAAATATATATACAAAGGCAGTCTCCAGAAGCACATGCATGAAGATGTAAGACATGGTAATTCTGGGTGATGGGAGGGCAAGTTTGGTTTACTTGTTTGCCTGACTTTATGAATTTTTTGTAAATGTCAAATGCACTACCTCTAGAATAAAAAAAAGGGGTTATTTTTTTTAAAAGGTAAAGACACTACTAAGTGCTTAGAAGTTACCAAGATAAGCAGCCATTGTACAATGTGTGTGTGTGTGTGTGTGTTGAGGAAATGCTTCATCATGATAACATTGCAAATATTTCCTGCAGACACAGAAAGACTGTAGGGCTCTGCAGCTGCTGGAAATGGCTTAGCTAATCTCGAGGATCTGGTAAATGGATCACTTCCTCCTGGCACCACAGAAACTTCAGCCATCAAGTTAGATTAGTCATTCAGCATGTCCCATTGACTAGCATGTTCTAGAGTGTTCTGGTATGAATCATTCATGTAGGCTTCTAATTATGTTGCTTGGTTTCTCTCAGAAATAATAGTCCCAGGGACTGAAGGCCGTACAGCAGGGAAAGTGAACAAATTGGTGTAGGCCCTGCCAGGTGTCAAACAAATAGGAATATGCCATAGGAAAAGTGCTCCATCCATAATTAAAGACATTTTAAAGTTTTACCAGAAATTGATAATACTGTGCTTTCTTTTAATGTGGCTTGTCCTTTAGTGACAGGTGCATATTTTAAAATAGGTCTAACATTAGATATATGTTCAAATTTTCTCATTGAACATGTAATTGATGAATAGAAAAATATATTTATAAATGTCTCATTGTCACCTTTTATGTCCGGGTGTTCAATGTAGAAGATTTAAGAGCTGATGTTTTTCACAGAAAGCATATTCAGGACTACTAAGTACAAAGTGAATTGATGCCTGACGATTTTTTTTTTTACAACTTATTACATAATTGTCAAATTGTCACAGCCATAATAAAAATCTAGATTGACACTGGTTTGTTTTGGAATTACATGGCTATCTTTTAAAATAAACAGGTATTATCATTTTTGAGTTACAAGCCCATTTGGGTAGCTAAATCTTTCTAGCAGTCAACTGAATAATTAAATAGTAAGGCAAGAGCTTTTATTATCCCCCAAATCTGCAATTGAACATTTGTGATGGAACAAATGGATACATTTCTCTTTGGGACCCATTAAGGAGAAAGGAGAATTTTAAAACTCTTATAGTCTAGGAAACAGCAGTTGTTCAAGTGTTGAGTTCTATCAAATAAAATTAAGCGAAATCAAATTCTCTTCCCATTTGTATACTTTATGTCTTTGTTGAAATTACTTCTTTTGAGACACAATAGGCTGTCACACCTGTCCCTTAAATTTCCAGAGCATTAAGTCATTGCTCTACTGTCTAACTTCTCTTAGTGCCAGATGTATCTTCCTTTAAATTTAGGAGTAAACACAAGCTTTAACAAGCTCACAGAATCATCTCCTTTTCTACAGAGTGTCCTACTGCCTGCATTGCTATCAAGTCCCTAAGAATGCTACTATTCCATTATAATTAATTTGCAAATGATACACAGTAGGATGCTTGGGTTGTAGATAAAGAATGATAATGATTTTGTAGCATTTTGCCCTTCACCTTTTTATTTACACAGAGCCCTCTGAAATTGCTTATCCAGGGAAACTTCCACAATGTTTGTTGAGCATGGTTGTTTCCATAGCATTTCATCTAAATGAGGAGAGTGAAGGAAATCACAGAAGGAGAAAAGCAAATCCTTTGGAGCTGGAAAGTATAGGTTGCATATATTCATTTTTTATATGTATCGCGTGCTCATAGTATGCTAAGCATCAGGCTAGGTGTTAGGGATACATGGTTGAACAACGTAGGCTCTCATGTACTTACACCCTACTGGAAGTAGCAGATATTAAAAATGTAATTATTTAATTAACTGTAATCACAAGAAGTAGTATGGAGGAGAAAAACAGATGCAACAAGGTTTAGGGTTTAGGGATTGGAGTCTGGGTAAAGGGAAATCAGTTGGAAAAAGCTTAACTAAATGCCATTCAAACTGAAGGAGGGAGGAGTTACTAAGTGACAAAAAGTATTACAGGTAAGAGGAACTAGCACATGCAAAGGCCCTGGGATAAAAAGGCTTGACAAATTTGTTCACAAGCACAATTCAGCTGGGTAAATTTGAAGATCACATTAGCTTTATTAAATAAATCATGAGTTGAGTGGCATCCCATCTAGCAGGTAGAGAGATGCTTAGAGGAGTTGTATGAAATGGAAGGTTTTTATAAGTGGGAGGGTGAGACAAGGAAGTTATTAGTGAAAGAAAAAAAATACTGTTTCAGGCAAGGTCACCTTCCCTTAGGGGGAATAGCAGGGGGTCTTATTAGGTGGATTACCTTATTTTTCTTAGTCAGGGATGGAGAGGGCCCATGATACCTTACTACGTTTGTTCTGACCAGAAACTTCCTGACTAACTGGTTAAGACTACATTTATGGGGGAGGTTGAAACTACAATTAGGTTAGGTATTAAGCCCCTGTTTGGTGATTTGGCCTAACATAAATGAGTCCATTTGGGGCCTGTGGTGTGTGTGATTTGTTATTGTTATTTTTAACAGATTTAAAAATTGAAAGAAGACAAATAGGGCTGGCATACAGAGAATAAAGGGAGAATGGCATGGTAGGGTTGGAAAGGGCCAAAGGCCAGGGAGATGATACAGATGATACAAAAGGCATCAGGTAGCTTTGGTTACCTGGGTTAATGTTGGGTAAAAAGGAAAGATTGTATGATATAGTTTGGCTTTAATATACTAAGCAACAGTGTAGCACTTGAGCAAGAGAAAAAAAAAAAAAAACCTGTTACTGGTGTTAGAACAGTAGTGTATGGCCTAGAGACAGGGCTGCTAGCTCAGAGGATGCCCAAAACTCTGCCCAAGGAGAGTTTACCCAGGAGGTAAAAAGGAAGTGTAGAGCTGAGCTAGAGGAGAGGGATAAGAACCCATCTACTGTGATGAGAGAGTAGATAAGAAGAGGGAGAGAGAGAGCTAAAAATAAGGCTAAGAATATGGGCCTCCTGCCAGTGGCATTGACTCACTGCTCCCTCAGGGCAAGGTGTGACCACATACTCCAGCTCCGTGGGGCATGTTCTGCCCTGTCCCCTGGGGATCGCCAGTGGGGTTGAGCCCCAGTCACCCACCTTTCTCACCTGCTTGATAACACAACCTTTATCGGCTTCCTTTACTTCTCCATCTCACTTCCCAGGTACCTAACTTCTTGAAAATATGTCTCACATGAATCATTTGATCTTACAGCCCCAGTTTAGGAAACAAAAACTTAAGGCAGTATGAGTAGAGAGAAGAATATGAAACACACACACACACACAGAGGCATCTTCAGTTTCAAAGCTTCAGCAGAGTGAAAGCTTGGGATATGGCTCTGGGTGTCATTTCCATGCACATGATTCCCAACACAAGAGGCTGAGTTTCTTAAAAAGAAACAGGAGTCTCAGACACTGTTGGAGAATCCAGGAGATAAGCTTATGATGGCAGAGTGTGATGTTATAAGTAAGAGTGACAAAGAAGGTTGGCTTTGTAGTCTTTAACACAGGAAGCTTTAAGAACGAGTGCTCGGAAATTTGGAAGAGAATCAACACCTTTGAGAAGATTGTGTAAGTACAGCACACGTGATATATGAAGAACCTTTGGGTTTGTGTGTAGGTTTCTCGGTCGTTAGCTTGTGGAGTAATAGGTTACTTCAGTAAGAGGTCACGCAATTTACTTAACACAATAGTTTTTTTTTTTTTTAAGATTTTATTTATTATTTATTTGACAGAGAGAGATCACAAGTAGGCAGAGAGGCAGGCAGAGAGAGAGAGAGAGAGGAGGAAGCAGGCTCCCTGCTGAGCAGAGAGCCCGATGCGGGACTCGATCCCAGGACCCTGAGATCATGACCTGAGCCGAAGGCAGCGGCTTAATCCACTGAGCCACCCAGGCGCCCAACACAATAGTTTTTAAAAAAGACTCTCATTAGTGTGTACTGATAAGGTTCTTTTGAGGATATTTTTATGTGTTATTTCCAAAGGTTCCCCCCCCCAAAGTATTGGCTTAGAAATCAGACCAATAAGAAAAAGGCTACATGTAATACAGCCTTAGACTCATCTAGCCCATTGTTATTCCAAATATTTCACAACTATTTGCATCACTTTAATTACTTACCAAATATTACTTAGGAAATGCATTATTATCCTCATTGTCTCATGGAGGAAATTGACATAGAGAAGAAATGTGACTCACCTAGTTACTAGTTACTTCCACAATTAATGATGAAGCTGAGACAACAACCCAGAATGCTTCACTTCTGGCATTTCTGTAGTTTGAATTTAATTAGAAATTAATATAACTTAATAGGCTTCTTCTGTGGTTGGATATTGGATGATGGATTATGAAGGAAATGTTCCTGGAGCAAACATTTTGAAATGAAAGGGCATATTAACATGGGCATGTTAACTGAATGAAAGGGCACAGGAGCTATTTAGACAATGTAGTCCGATATGTCTGTATTATAGATTGTTTTTTTCTTACATTTCCCCTGATCGAGTAATGGGGAAATGTCCCACAAGGTGAAGGACTTACCTAACCACAGGACCACAGAATTCGGTGGGACACACCACTCTGAACAGTTTGGTCTAATGGAGTTCATGCTTATTTTTTGAAGTTCTTGTTGTCAGTGAATTCATGTGACTTGTCTCCTTGGTAATTTACAAAGAGAGAGACTGCACCAGGTGGGGTTGTCACAGAAAGGAAACTTTATTTGCAGCAGAAAAGGGAGGTCAAGGAGGATAATTCTGGAAGCTGGGACTTCCCAGGCAGGGGTAAGTGGGTCCCTTTCATTTTGAGGTAGGGTGAATGTAAAGAAAGGAGAGTTTTATCATCTCCCATAGAGGTGAGCATTAGGTTGCATGCATGTACATAGGAAATCTTCCTCTACATGCATCATACGTTACATTAATGAGATGAGGTTTGTGCTCCCCCTTGGGCAGAGATTTTAACATTACAGTGAGGTGAAGGTAACTGTCGGATTCTCCATGGTCCATCTGCTCAAGCTGGAGTCAGTGGTCAAGCTCAAACTGGTCTAGGCTGACTGGAGCTCTTCTCATGCTTTGCCTCTAAAAGATGAAGTTAGGAGCGCCTGGGTGGTGCAGTGGGCCAAGGGTCCGACTCTTGGTTTCAGCTCAGATCAGGTTCTCAGACTTGTGGGATCAAGCCCAGTGTCTGGTTCAGTGGGGAGTCTGCTTGAGATTCTCTCTTTTTCTCCCTCTCCTCCCCCTGCTTGTGTGCCGGCTCTCTCAGAAATAAATAAATCTTTATAAATGAATGAATGAATGAGGCTAATATTCTGGTGAAGAAGAGGGGTGGTCAGTGGTGGTCTTTCTGGTGACAGTATTAAACCTAAATCACTCAATCTAAAAACAGAGTATTTTCCAGTTTCTTTATTTTCTCTTTCTCATTTTTTTTGGACAGAAGCAGGCTTTTCATTTGGGCTCTTGCGCCATCAGACATGATCTTGGGCAAGGACTTTTCACTCTGTTAGGCTCAGTCTTCCCATCTGGGAAGTGTGGATCAGAAGGGGCTCTACCATACAGGTTTCTGGTAAGGCTTACAGAAGACCATGCCAGCAAAGTATTCAGTATATAGTTGGCACTCATTACACGTTAACTCTTATCATCAGTAGTAATCATCAGTAATCATTCAGTACCAGAAACCGGTAGGTTAAGGGATCAAAAGCTTGATGTCTGATTCTGCTCGGTGGACGTTCTTTTTTTTTTTTTTTTTTTTATTTATTTATTTATTTTCAGAAAAACAGTATTCATTATTTTTTCACCACACCCAGTGCTCCATGCAAGCTGTGCCCTCTATAATACCCACCACCTGGTACCCCAACCTCCCACCCCCCCGCCACTTCAAACCCCTCAGACTGTTTTTCAGAGTCCATAGTCTCTCATGGTTCATCTCCCCTTCCAATTTACCCAAAAGCACATACCCTCCCCAATGTCCATAACCTTCCCTCCTTCTCCCAACCCCCCTCCCCCCAGCAACCCACAGTTTGTTTCGTGAGATTAAGAGTCACTTATGGTTTGTCTCCCTCCCTATCCCATCTTGTTTCATGGATTCTTCTCCTACCCACTTAAGCCCCCATGTTGCATCACCACTCCCTCATATCAGGGAGATCATATGATAGTTGTCTTTCTCCGCTTGACTTATTTCGCTAAGCATGATACGCTCTAGTTCCATCCATGTTGTCGCAAATGGCAAGATTTCGTTTCTTTTGATGGCTGCATAGTATTCCATTGTGTATATATACCACATCTTCTTGATCCATTCATCTGTTGATGGACATCTAGGTTCTTTCCATAGTTTGGCTATTGTGGACATTGCTGCTATAAACATTCGGGTGCACGTGCCCCTTTGGATCACTACGTTTGTATCTTTAGGGTAAATTCCCAGTAGTGCAATTGCTGGGTCATAGGGCAGTTCTATTTTCAACATTTTGAGGAACCTCCATGCTGTTTTCCAGAGTGGTTGCACCAGCTTGCATTCTCGGTGGACGTTCTTTTTAAATCCCTTCCCATTTCTGGGCAGCTTTTAGTTTGTCTGAAATCTAAGGGAGAACAATGGCCTAGAGAAGCAGCTGTAGGCATGACATATATTTGAGGGGCTTCTACGTGGGCAATCCAGCTGACTTTGTCTAAAGGAAAAGTTATAGCAAAGGAACCAAAAGGAAAAACGTTCCTGTTTCTCCTTACTTTACTGAAGATGGTAATTACAGTTGGCGAGTAGCACCCACAGAGGTCCTCGGCAAGGGTTACAGCTCATTTAAAAACAAATAAGAACACAAATTTAAACATTAATGGCGTGATTTTGGCTTGGTAGTCTTTCAAACATGTAACCACTTTTCTCTTTTTAAATTCAAGGCTGGTCGCTTTATTCCCTTAGGCCTTCATTTAGAAATGAGTGGCTCATTAATTATCTTCTTGACTGCAGAATAGATGTTTCATTTCATTTTACATTGGATGAGTTAACTAAAAAAGGGGTCTTACTGCTAGAAATCGTGGATCACAATTCCTTCTTTGTTTCTCCTCTGTTTGGAAGAGCTGAGACCTACCCACTACAAAGAAGCATACCGATTCTTCCCAGTTGCATTTAGCATGTTTGTTAATTCTCATAAATTTGGAACCCTGAGATGCTGGGATATAATTTCATCAGAAATCTCATCCACATCCCTCACCATAACAGCATGCCAGGGTAATCAGACCTTGGAGACCCATCTGATAAAATAGTTTATGAAAAGTATTGATTCCAATCTCTTTTCCACACAGATATTTACAATTGGCAACAACTTTCCAAATGAAAGGAATATGAAATCTGCCTTTATTCTTGGGTATCAGAAGAAAGCAGTTTGTAACTATTCTCTGGGTGACCAAAGTTTCAGGCACATTTGCTTAACATGTCTATTACACAGACCTGAGCTTTTTCTCTTTTGACTTAGTTTCCAGACTTTCAAAGTTGATTCATAGGATTTTTTTTTTAAAGCATAGCTAATTAACAGGATGGCCTCCATGAACACTGCAAAATATGGGAAAGATGTCCAGCCTCTCCTCTGCTTCTTACAGCCAACATCAGTTTTTCGGACTTCCAGCATCCTCTTTTAAATGAGGAAATGACGCATTCTGTATGTTGGAGGCATGATTGTTTACCATTTATTTCATTTCTCCCTAAAATGCTTTTGCTCCCTTTTGTATAATCACTATGGGTTTTTAAAGGTCTTTTCTAAACAGAATTGGCGTACTTTTTCTCCTCACTTGAACAAAAACTGTGTCTTCAGCTGTCTTTTGCTTTCTTTTCTTTCCTTTCAATAGAACCAGTTAAACATTAGCAGCCAAAGGAGAATAATTTATTTATAGGGTATACACCTTGGAATGAATTAGCCCCAAATCCCACACAATTATAAAACAGAAGCACTTAAATTAGTTCAGTACAATAAAACAGAGTGAACCAATCAAAAAGAATATCCAGACAATGGGTCTAGATTGACTGTTTAAAGTGTAGACCAGGAAACCCATTTCTAAATGGCTTTTGAATATTCAATGAGACAAATAAATGGTGGTCCAGGGAAGCTTCCCATTACGGGTAGGTAATTTTTCAATGGATGATAGATTTGAGGGTATTTTTGCATTTGTAAGGAAGCACTCCTTAATAAACACAAAATCCCCCCAATGACGAACAAGGAACTCTGGAGAGAACAGAACGTGATTGGGTGTGACCTGGAAACATGGAGTAAATTGAGGACTGATGGAATGAACAAAGAATGGGAATGAAAATAACAAGACACACTCAAGTCTGAACTGTTATCCCCTAAATTTTCACTTTCCCTGCTGGAGGTCTCACTTTCATCTCTGGGCCATTTGCCTTTGCCAATATTGGGCAAAATTTGCTTGTATTGGGGCAGATCCCTCTGTAGGACCTCAGAGAAGAAAAGAAGAGTTAGCATAGAAGACTGTAGAACTAGAATTCTCCTCTGGGATTTGTGTATTTATTTTTAAACATTTTATTTATTTGTTTGAGAGAGAGACACACAAATAGGGACAGAGAGCTTGAATAGGGAAGAGGGGGAGAAGCAGGCTCTCTGCTGAACAGAGACAAAGGCAGGCCTCGATCCCAGGACCCTGGGACCATGACCTGAGCCAAAGACCTATGCTTAACTGATGGAGCCACTGACGTACCTTGCCTCTCCTCTGGGATTTAAAGACTGGTTTTGCCACCACTGCCACACCACTGCCCAGGGCCAAGCCATCCTTTAATCCGGCTCTTGGCTTTCCCACTTACGAGATGGAAATATTAGTACCCACCTCGTAGAGTGGTGCAGGTTAAGTGCTTTACAAACCCAGTGCTCAACATACTACCTTTGATCAAGTCATCTTGGTCACTCAACCAGCAGAAAGCCTGTGGGTGACTTGGATTTACAGGCAAAAGGAAGTTTGCTAATGTACGAATACAAGAAATCCTCTTTGGTAATCACCAGAAGATGGTAGCGAGATGACAGAGTGGATAAAGTCAGTGAGCTCCATTAATTAGCTTTGCTGTATTGTGAGAGTTCACATAATGGTTTTACATTTTATTTATTTATTTATTTTTATTTATTTGACAGATAGAGATCACAAGTAGGCAGATAGAGAGAGGGGAGGAAGCAGGGTCCCTGCTAAGCAGAAAGCCCTATACGGGGCTTGATCTCAGGACCCTGGGATCATGACCCGAGCCGAAGGCAGAGGCTTAACCCACTGAGCCACCCAGGTGCCTCACGGTTTTACATTTTAAAAAGCAGAATATATGGGGTTCCTGGGTGGCTCAGTGGGTTAAACCTCTGCCTTCGGCTCGGGTCATGATCTCCGGGTCCTGGGATCAAGCCCCACATTGGGGTCTCTGCTCAGTGGGGGAGCCTGCTTCCCCTCTTTCTCTCTGCCTACTTGTAATCTCTCTCTCTCTCTGTTAAGTAAATTAAAAAAATAAAAATAAAAAGCAGAATATATAGATCATTGGGAATTTTTCTTACCCCCTACCCCAAGCAACCAACTAAACCAAGTTTTTTGGTCATTTTCATTATAAAGGGCCTCAGTTCAATCTTTGTTGAATGTTTGCATCAATACTAGAAGAAATTTATTACGACCCTAAAGGTTCAGTTTCGTTTCCCAGCCGCTGCCAAAATGACAATGCCAACACCTAAAAGTGGCCTTTCCAGCAAGGGCACACAGGTTTTTCTAAAACATTTAAATATAAGGTGCCGAGTTTAATTTAAATTTGAGATCAAACAATGAATAATTTTTTAAAAGATTTTTATTTGTTTATTAGACAGAGATCACAAGTAGGCAGAGAGGTGAGCAGAGGGAGGGGGAGCAGACTCCCCACTGAGCAGAGACCCCCCCCCCCATTGTGGGGCTCTATCCCAGGACCCTGGGATCATGACTTGAGCTGAAGGCAGACACTTTAACCCACTGAGCCACCCAGGTCCCCCTAAACAATGAATAATTTTTTAACATAATTTTGTTCCAAATGCTTTGTGGACCACACTCACACTGAAAAATTATGTGTTGTGGATCTAAAATTCAAATTTAAGGGTACTTGGGAGGCTTAGTCAGATGGGCTTCTGGCTCCTGATTTTGGCTCAGGTCATGATCTCAGGGTTATAGGATTGACCCCCCCACGCTGGGCTCCACACTCAACAGGAGTCTGCTTCTCTCCCTTTCTCTCTCCCTCTCCTTCCCCTCCCCCACTCCTCATCTAGCGTGCTCTCTTGTTCTTTCTCTCTCTCTCTCAAATAAATAAATAAGTCTTATAAAATAAAATTCAAATTTAACTGGGTGACCTGGATTTAGTCTGGCAAGTCCTACCTCAGGAGCAAGGCATGGCCTACAGGGGATTTCTGCATCCTCAGGAAGTTTTATTCCCACCAGAGGCTGTAGCTGAGGGAAAGGGAGAGACCCCATATATCCCTGGAATGGGGACAGAACATGGCTATCTTGAGGCATGGAATGGGGTTGGTCATGTCGGACTCTGAATCCTGCCTCCTCTGCAAGGGGCCACCCAAGCAGGACTGTCTTCTCCTCTGAGAACTTACTGTGATTTAGTGCCAATCACAGATCTGGTTAGAGGAAACTAACTATCTACACATTAATGTTTCATACACCAAAACATTTAAAATTGATAAGCAACAAATAGGAGTCAAACACAATCTCTTCTTGATGAGATCAATGTGTGACCACATGAAAGGAAAATTTTCCTTTCAGGTAATAACTTGAGATTGGTTTATTTTATCCCAAACTCTTCACAATCAAATAAAGCTGATTTTTGAGTTGGGTAAGTGTGTTCTCTTTTTCTTTCATATTTTTTCTGCTTTTTCTGTCTGTACTAGTCTCTAATTTTAATTCTTTATTATTTTTAGGCTTAGAAGTAAAAAGTACCATGTAGCTCATGAATGTGTTGTTCTAATCATTTTTCAGGTAGTTTCTATCAAAATCCTTGACAAAATAATAGTTGTTATTTTTGTTATGATTTCTATCTGATACATTTTTATTTGGCTTTCATATAATTTGAACATTTGGCTGCAAATTGAGGCTGTAATGTTATAAACTATGTCATTTCAAAGATGAATTATTAAATGATATATAGAAAAATGTTTTCAGTGAATTATCAGTTTATTCCATTTGCCAAATACCCATTTAGGATCATAAACATGATTATACAGAGGAAAGAATTTCAAGAACTGCTCTCAGTGATTCTGATTATCTTTTTTTTTTAATTTAAGCTTTATTTTTTCAGTGTTTCAAGATTCATTGTTTATGCATCACACTCAGTGCTCCATGCAGTGCATGCCCTCCTTAATACCCACCACCAGACTCACCTAACCCTCCAGCCTCCTCCCCTCTAAATCCCTCCATTTGTTTCTCAGAGTCCACAGTTTCTCATGGTTTGTCTCCCCCCTCCCATTTCCCCCAATTTCCTTCTCCTCTCCTCCTAATGTCTTCCATGTTATTCCTTATGCTCCACAAGTGAGACTGTATGATAATTGACTCTCTCTGCTTGACTTATTTCACTCAGCATAATCTCTTCCAGTCCCATCCATGTTGACACAAAAGTTGGGTATTCATCCTTTCTGATGGAGGCATAATAATCCATTGTATATATGGACTGTATCTTCTTTATCCATTCGTCCATTGAAAGGCATCTTGGTTCTTTCCACAGTTTGGCCTCTGTGACCATTGCTTCTATGAACATTGGGGTACAGAGGGCCCTTCTTTTCACTACATCTGTATCTTTGGGGTAAATACCAGTAATGCAATTGCAGGATGATAGGGTAGCCCTATTTTTAATTTGTTATGGCACCAAGAACCATAAGATACCTAGGAATAAACCTAACCAAAGAGGTAAAGGATCTAAATTCAAGAAACTACAGAAAATTAATGAAAGAAATTGAAGACACAAAAAGATGGAAAAACATTCCATGTTCTTGGATTGGAAGAACAAACTTTGTTAAAATGTCTATACTTCCTAGAGCAATCTATACTTTCAATGCCATCCCAATCAAAATGCCACTGGCATTTTTCAAAGTGCTAGAACAAACAATACTAAAGTTTGTGTGGAACCAGGAGAGACCCCCAATTGCTAAGGAAATGTTGAAAAAGAAAAACAAAACTGGAGGCATCACGTTGCCTGATTTCAAGCTTTACTACAAAGCTGTAATCACCAAGACAGCTTGGTACTGGCACAAAAACAGACACATAGACCAGTGGAACAGAGTAGAGAGCCCAGATATGGACCCTCAACTTTATGGCCAAATAATCTTCAACAAAGGGGCGCCTGGGTGGCTCAGTGAGTTAAGCCTCTGCCTTCGGCTCAGGTCATGATCCCAGAATCCTGGGATCGAGTCCCACATCGGGCTCTCTGCTTGGCAGGGAGCCTGCTTCTTCCTCTCTCTCTTTCAGCCTGCCTCTCTGCCTACTTGTGATTTCTCTCTGTCAAATAAATAAATAAAATCTTTAAAACAAAAAAAAAATCTTCAACAAAGCAGGAAAAAATATACAGTGGAAAAAGACAGTCTCTTTAATAAATGGTGCTGGGAAAATTGGACAGCTATGTGTAGAAGAATGAAACTCAACCATTCTCTTACACCATACACAAAGATAAACTCGAAATAGATAAAAGGTCTCAACATGAGGCAGGAATCTATCAAAATCCCGGAGGAGAGCATAGGCAGTAACCTCTTTGACATTGGCCACAGCAACTTCTTTCAAGATATGTCTCCAAAGGCAAAGGAAACAAAAGCGAAAATGAACTTTTTGGAACTCATCAAGATCAAAAGCTTCTGCACAGCAAAGGAAACAGTCAACAAAACAAAGAGGCAACCCACAGAAGGGGAGAAGATATTCGCAAATGACAGCACAAAGGGCTGATATCCAAGATCTATAAAGAACTCCTCAAACTCAACACTCAAAAAAAAGATAATCACGTCAAAAAATGGGCAGAAGACATGATTCTGATTATCTTACAATAAAGCCACCACGATAGCAGTTTGTAAAGAAAATTACAAAAATTATTGCTTATTAAATAGGAATAATTTCATTTTTAATAAAATTTTAGTATAATGATGATGTCAAAGATGCCATGTGAAATTCTCCTTTAACATGATGCTGAAGTAATTGAGTGGGTATGTGATCCCATTTCAGAGCTGTTTCAAGTTCTAGATGTTTTAAGAAAAATGAATAGATTCTTAATTTTATAAACATCCTATGTATGAATGTATCTTATAGTATAATCTCAGTGACACTTTACCTATTCTAATTCTCCTGGCAAGGTTGCAAGATAGTTATTATTGCTTCATTTTACACATGAAGAAACTGAGGCTCAGACAGGTTGAATACTATCCAAGAGCCTGGGGCTAGTAGGGGCAGAGCTAAGATTTGAATCCTGGTCTGGCTGACTCCAGACTCATGTACTTTCCTATGCATGATGGTGGACAGAGCATTGGACTAAGATGATGAATGGTATAAGATTTATAAACTTCCTCCTTTCAAAAAAGGAATAAAGGCAATATAATATAATATAAAAATAAGACAATTAAAAATGAAAACAGACTAGGGACACCTGTGTGACTCATTGGCTGGGCATTGGACTCTTAGTTTTGGCTCAGGTCATGACCTCAGGATCATGAGATGGAGCACCATGTCAATGTGATGTCTGCTTTTCCCTCTCCCTCTGCTCCCCCCCTCACCACAACCTGCTCTTATGCACAGGCTTTCTTATGCTCTCTGTCAAATAAATGAATGGAGGAATAAATAAATAAATAAATAAATAAATAAATAAATAAATAAAATATTAAAAAAAAGAAAACAGAACAAATGATAGTTTACTTTCGGCGAGTCCCTAATTTAGCTATGAGTGTACTAGAAGCGAGTTAAAGAGGAAGTCGAAGCACTTAGTTATTTTTGTCTTAAAAAGTCAATGAATGAGCTCCTTTGCAAGGACAGCCTTTTTCCTTTCATGATCTGATGGAGGAATTTGTGAACTGAGTTCCTTATTAAGAATTGCTAGATAATCAAACGGATATTGATTTAATCTTTAGTTTTGTAGAAATCCAATTAATTTCTTGGAATCCTTGAAGCAGAACTGCATTTGAGATAGTAAATTATCATCATCATTTTTAATTATTTATTTATTTTTAAAAAGACATGTTTGGGGGCACCTGGGTAGCTCAGTCATTAAGCATCTGCCCTCGGCTCAGATCATGATCCCAGGGCTCTGGGATTGAGCTCCACATTGGTCTCCCTGCTCAGTGGGAAGCCTGCTTCTCCCTCTTCCACTCCCCCTGCTTTGTGTTCCTGCTCTCTCTCTCTATCAAATAAATAAAATCTTTAAAAAAAAAAAAGACACATTTATTTAGCATCATGACTAGACCATTACATTTAGCAATCAATAGCATGGGTGCAAGGAAGGAAGAAAGGAAAGAAAAAACAAAGAAAGAAAGAAAGAAAAGAAAAGAAAGAAAAAGAGAAAGGAAGGAAGGAAGAAAAGAAGAAGAAAGGAAGGAAAGAAAGAAAAAAACAAACTACATTAAAGAGTTTTATTAGAATGCTTTATCCTTTCCACAGAACAGAAACTAGAATAAGTTGTTATACAATTAGTCACAAATCCAGTCCTTGGGTTTTTTTGCCCAAACACACAAGTATTGTCTAGAACATGTCTTCTTTGTAGCAGTGAAGCCCTGCCCCCAGTGTGCTTGGCTGGGTTCACAATCTGTCGTAACCTGTAGCTTCCCTATCAGTTCTCTGAAAACCTTGGGCCACTGCAATAGCCATGTTGATTTCATGGTCTGGCAAAGTATTATCATCCACCACCAAAGGGGCCAGAGCCTCTGCCTCCAAAATTTTTACCTTTCCTGGGTCGAAAATTTCCCCGTTTCATGGGTCCAGAATTTAAGACACTCCCATCATTATCAAATCCATGATAGCCATCCCCACTGCCACCATATCCACCACCACCTTAGATGTCACCAAAGCCACCTCACTCACTGAAGTCTCCTCCATGACCAGAGTCGTCATTCCCTCCAAAACCACCTCCACAGGCACCATCAAAGTTCCCAGAGCCACTTTGGCATCTTTGGCTGGATGAAGAACTAGCCCTCTCTTGCTTAGATAGGGCTGTCCTTGCTTCACAGTTATGTGGCCATTTACAGTACAGTCAAATGTTACAAAAGCAAATCCTCTCTTCTTGCCACTGCCTCAGTCAGCCATGATTTCATTCACTTCAATTTTCCCATACTGTTCAAAATAATCTCTTAGATGATTTTCCTCAGTGTCTTCTTTCATGCCACCAACAAAAATCTTTTTCACAATGAAGTGGGCACCAGACCAGGTCTTTGAGAATCTTCTGAGACAGCCCTTTTAGTTTTTACAACTCTGCCAACCACCTTGTGTGGCCTTGCATCAATGGCTTCATCCACCCCTCCACAGGCATGTGTGACAAACCCAAAGCCCCTGGGGCACTTGGTGTTTGTGTCCCTCATGACCACACAGTCTGTGAGTGTTCTCCATTGCTCAGAATGGCTTCTCAGACTCTAATCGGTTGTTTCAAAGCTCACACCTCTGATGAAGAGCTGCCACAGCTGTTCAGGCTCTTCGGGAGATTCTAATTTAGACATGCTGGCAGTGGGAGCGGGGACTTTAACAAGGCTTCTCAGCGTCATCCATAGGCAGAAAGACTAAATTATCATCATTTTAAAAGATAGACTTTCATATATAGAAATATGATTGACGTGGATATTTATTACATAAGCCATTTTTATATGCTGAGAGATTAACATTAAATTAGAATTTCTTAAAGACATTCAGGCAAAGGCGGACAGTATGATGGGGATAGTGCCATTTGGTGATCTAATACTGGGATTGGCAAACTTTTCCTCTAAACGTCCAGGTAATAAATATTTTAAGCTTTGTGAGCTATGCAGCCTCTCCTACAACTGTACAAGTGTGCTATTGTACAGGGAAAGCAGCTGTAGAGAGTACATGAATGAGTGTGCATATGTTCGAGTAAAACTTTATTTACAAAAACCGGTGGCAAAAACAAACAAACAAACAAACAAAAAACCCCGGTGGCAGACCAAATTTCGTTTATGGGCCTTTTTTTGCTGATCCTCCCTCTCACATAATACAAGATTGAGCTTTAAGATTACGTCCCTTTAGGGGTGCCTGGGTGGCTCAGTGGGTTAAAGCCTCTGCCTTCAGCTCAGGTCATGATCCCAGGGTCCTGGGATCAAGCCCCATATTGGGCTCTCTGCTTAGCGGGGGGCCTGCTTCCTCCTTTCTCTCTCTGCCTACTTGCGATCTCTCTCTCTCTCTCTGTCAAATAAACAAAATCTTAAAAAAAAAAAAAAGTTTATGTCCCTTTAGCATTCTGTCTCACACTATATTTCCAAATGAGCCTTGTATCGCAAGTAGGTCAAAGAGGAATTATAAAACACGTATGCATATTCTCTATTATGGCTCCATGAAAGTTTGATTCTGTGACCAGACAGCAAGAACCAGAGTTTATGTTGTGAAGATGTGGGTTATGGCACACAGCTGGCCAGACTGTACCCCTCCCAAAAGACTTTCAGCCATGGGAGCTAAGAGACATGGAAATCCAGCTAATTCTCTGTGGCATCCACCCAGGGGAAGGGGTGTCTTTTTCTAATTCTTCCATCTAGAGGAGGACTCTTTTTCTAATTTACCTACTGGGAGGGATGTATTTTTCTAATTCCTAAAATGGCGTATGGAGTATGTACTAACAGAGGCCCTGTGGAAACCTAAGAACCTGACTCATATCCTTCCCATTTTTGTGGGCTGCCACTTAAAAAGCAATCTTTGCATGATTCTTTAATAAGAATTAATTTGAAGCCATAGGGTTTGGCGCCATAATCCAGGAATAAGACACATCAGGCCTGAAAAATATTAAGGGTAGCTGTTAACAATTGACTGTTGCAACCAGAGCATTGTGAGGTTGCATTTACTCTCTGATTTTGGTTTTAATAAATTGACATGGACTTTTAAAAATCCCAGCCCTCTAACATCTAGGAAAATTATGTAGTTTGCATAATGGGCCATTACTTTCAAGGGGATTAAATGCTGACTTAGGATATCAGACAGTGTGAAGAGTCTCAAATTGTCTATACTTGTTTTCCAGTGAGATACACCATTAAACTGTGATCAGTTGTGTAATCTTTGTCCTTAAAATTTGCTCCATCTTCATACGACATCAATGAAACCTGTGTTGCAATTTGTTAAGAAAAATGCTGGCATCGACTTGTTTTGTTTACTTCATGGGGTTAGTTTTATTATTTTTATTATTAAAAAATCCTGATAGAAATTAACACAACAGTGAAATATACAAAGGAAAAACTGAAGTCTCCCATGTTTTCTGGCCTTTGTTTAATGCTGAGAAAGAAGTGTCCCAAACCAGGGTTATTAAAAAAAAAAGCATCCTTCTACATTTTCTTCTAGTATCATTTTGTTTTATTTTTGTGTTTAAATCTCCAAGGGGATTGGATTCTCTTGTAGGGCATGTTGTGAGGTAGGGATTTGGCTTTTCCATCTAAGTGAGTAACTAGTTTTCAACCATTGATTGACTACTCCATCATACATTAGTATACAGGAGAAGTGTTTTATGTGTACTTCCATTGTGTCATACAGATTATGAAAAAGGTATTCATCTCAAGGTGAAGACTTAATTGAATCAATAAATTCTACTGCTTCATCAAGAACATTCATAAATGAAACTGGTGTTGTTGTTTTTTAAAGATTTTATTTATTTATTTGTCAGGGATAGAGGGAGAGAGAGAGAGCGAGCACAGGCAGACAGAGAGGTAGGCAGAGGCAAAGGGGGAAACAGGCTTCCTGCCAAGCATGGAGCCTGATGTGGGACTAGATCCCAGGATGCTGGGCTCATGACCTGAGCCGAAGGCAGCCACTTAACCAGCTGAGCCACCCAGGCGTCCCTGGTGTTTTGTTTTTTTTTTTTAACTGAAAGTGCCTAATGGGAGTGAATACAATGATCATGCCCACAGCTTGATTTATATCAAGGTACCAGCATTTGTACCCACCATTGTCTTTGTATCATCAGTGTAAATGTTAACATGGTGTCAAAGGAGAAAAAGCAGTATTTTAGTATTATTATTTAGTATTATTATTATTATAGTATTTTAGTATTATTATGAAAATAATTTTGACCTTGCACACCTTCCCAAAAGGGACTCAAGGATCAGTGCCATAGTCTACAACTTCTATAAGAATAAGAATTCTGTCCCTCTTTTGGAACAATTTCAGAAGAATACATATTAATTCTTCTTTAAATGTTTTCTAGAATTCCCCTGGGAAGCCATCTGGCCCTGGGCTCTTGTTTGTTGGAAGATGTTTGATGACTGCTTAACTTTCCTTGTTGGTTATGGGTCTGTTCAGGTTTTCTATTTCCTCCTGGTTCAGTTTTGGTAGTTTATACATCTCTAGGAATGCATCCAGATTGTCCAATTTGTTGGCATATGTTTGCTCATAATATGTTCTTATAATTGTTTGCATTTCTTTGGTCTTGGTTGTGATCTCTCCTCTTTCATTCATTTTATTTATTTGGGTCCTTTCTTTTTTCTTTTTGACAAGTCTGGCCAGGGGTTTATCAATCTTATTAAGTCTTTCAAAGAACAAGCTCCTAGTGTCATTGATCTGTTCTACTGTTCTTTTGGTTTCTATTTCATTGATTTCTGCTCTGATCTTTATTATTTCTTTTCTGCTGGGTTTAGGCATAGTACTATAAGTCCTAGCCTCAGTAGTCAGACAACAAAAAGAAATAAAAAGCACCCAAACTGGCAAAGAAGAAGTCAAACTCTCACTCTACATATGATATGGTACTTTATGTGGAAAACCCAAAAGACTTCACCCCAAAACTTCCATAACTCATGCAGGAATTCAGTAAAGTAGCAGGATATAAAATCAATGCATAAAAATCAGTTGCATCTCTATACACCAACAAGACAGAAGAAAGAGAAATTAAGGAGTCAATCCCATTTACAACTACATCCAAAACTATAAGATACTTAGGAATAAATCCAGTCAAAAAGGCAAAAAATCTGTACTTAGAAAACTATAGAATACTCATGAAAGAAACTGAGGAAGACACAAAGAAGTGGAAAAATGTTCCATGCTCATGAATTGGAGGAACAAATATTGTGAAAATGTCTATGCTACCTAGAACAATCTACACATATAATGTAATCCCTATCAAAATATCATCAATTTTCCTCACAGAAATAGAACAAATAATCCTAAAATTTGTATGGAACCAGAAAAAAACCCTGAATATCCAGAAGAATGTTGAAAAAGAAAAGCAAAGCTGGTGGCATCACAATTCCGGACTTTAAGCTCTATTACCAAGCTGTAAGTATCAAGATAGTATGGTACTGGCACAAAAACAGACACATAGATCAATGGAACTGAATAGAGAGCCCAGAAATGGACCCTAAACTATACAGTCAACTAATCTTCAACAGAGCAGGAAAGAATGTCCAATGGAAAAAAGATAGTGTCTTTAACAAATGGTGTTAGGAAAATTGGGCAGCCACATGCAGAAGAATGAAACTGGACCAACTTCCTTACACCACCTACAAAAATAGACTCAAAATGGGTGAAAGACCTAAATGTGAGACAAGAATCCATCAAAATCCTTGAGGAGAACACAGGTAACTACCTCAGCTGCAGCAACTTCTTCCTGGACACATCGCCAAAAGCAAAGAAAGCAAGGGCAAAAATGATCTGTTGGGACCTCATCAAGATAAAAAGCTTATGCACAGCAAAGGAAACAGGCAACAAAACCAAAAGACAACTGATAGAATGGGGGATGATATTTGCAAATGACATATCAGATAAACGGCTAGTATCCAAACTCCATAAAGAACTTATCAAACTCAACACCCAAAGAATAAATAATCCAGTCAAAAAAAAAAAAAAAGAAATGGGCAGAAGACATGAACAGACATTTCTGCAAAGAAGACAACCAGATGGCCAACAGACACACTAAAAAGTGCTCAACATCACTCGGCATCAGGGAAATACAAATCAAAATCACAATGACACACCACCTCACACCAGTCAGAATGGCTAAAATTAACAAGTCAGGAAATGGCTGATTTTGGCAAGGATACAGAGAAGGGGAGCACTTCTACATTGTTGGTGGGAATGCAAGCTGGTGCAGCCACTCTGGAAAACAGTATGCCAGTTCCTCAAAAAGTTAAAAATAGAGGTACCCTATGACCCAGCAATTGCACTACTGGAATTTACCACAAAGATACAAATGTAGTGATCCAAAGGGGCAAGTGCACCCCAGTGTTTATAGCAGCAATATCCACTATAGCCCAACTATGGAAAGAGCCTAGATGTCCATCTACAGATGAGTGGATAAAGAAGATGACTATATATATACAATGGAATATTATGCATCCATCAAAAAATTGGAATCTTGCCATTTGCAACAATGTGGATGGAAGTAGAGGGTATTATCCTAGCAAAATAAGTCAATCAGAGAAAGACAATTATCATATGATCTCACTGATATATGGGATTTGAGAAACAAGGCAGAGGATCATAGGGGAAGAGAAGAAAAAATAAAATGACAAAATCAGAGAGGGAGACAAATCATAAGAGACTCTTAATCTCAGGAAATAAACTGAGGGTCACTGAAGGGTGGGGTGGGAGGGATGGGTTGGCTGGATGATAGACACTGGGGAGGGTATGTGCTATGGTGACCACTGTCAGTTCTGTAAGACTGATGGATCACAGACCCGTACCCTGAAAAAAATAATACATTATATGTTAATTAAAATTTTTTTTAAAAAAAAGAATTCTGTCCATCTGGCTAGTCATCGCATCTCCAGTGCCTAGAAACCAGTAGGACAGTTAGTATTTATTGAATAAATGCTTATTACTATCTGTATCAATTAGCTTTCACTGTAAGTTATGTATAACTACAAAATAACCACAAAATTTCAGTGGCATTAGAACAATAAGCATTTTCTACTCCTGCATATGTTGGTTGCCTATGGTTCTGCTGATCTTGGCTGGGCTCATCTGGGCAATTCGGCTTCCCCTCTCTGGTCTATGTGTCTGCTGGACTGGCCCTGTGCTTTATGCCTCCCATCCTCCTTGGGTCAGTGAGCTAGTTAGGGCCTATTGCTGAGACACAGATAAAAACCTGAAATGCACTGGGTCTCTGAAACCTTAGAAGAGGTACACTGTCACTTTTTCCCATATATTTTTGCCTAGACAAGTCATATGGCCAACTCCAGAGACAAGGGACAAGGAAGTATACTTTGCCCATAAAGTCCTGGCAAAAATGTGGATGCAGAGAGATAGGATGGAAAAACTGATACCAAACTACAAATAGGGAGACCGCTCACCCCAGTTTGCCTGGGATTTTTGGGATTTACCAATGAAAGTCCCATATTCCACGAACTCCTCAGTCCCTGAAAAACTGGGACAACTGGTTACCCTAATCATTGCCCAGCATATTTCAAGCTGTAAACAGGTTGAATTTCATATGATATGGGAGCTGGTCCCATTTAAAATTTTCCCCTTTCTCAGGCACTGTAACTTTAGATGAGAATATTTAGTAGAAAACACCTGGTTATAATGGGGGGAGAATAAATGTTTCATAATCATTTTAACCATCCCCTAAAGAAGACATACTCTGTGTGTACAGAATCATCAGGTCACACATTCATATAGGGCATTTTACTTGAACACATTTTCAAACTATATACAAAGAAAATTCAATTTTAAATGTATACATACTATATCATTTATATGTGATAAACCATGGTAGCAATATCTTATATTTTGCAAATATCTTTTAACATTTTCTTCAATTCAGTTCATTTTTATATCCTTAATCATAAAACTATAAAAACAAGATGATATTGTTACTGACACCATGTAATTATGTAACAGGTCATTGGGCAAGAAAGAGCACATTTAAAGGAGTGATGTAAGCAAAGGATATTTTGGGGGGTATTAATGACCTTGGGTATTGAAGCTGAGAGACTGAAACAAATTTATGGGGTTACACTGCATCTTTAGCAGTTAACACGCAAGAGGGAAATAATAAATCAGCTGAATCGTTGTAAGAAAATTGAATATTGTGTAGAGAGATTAACAGAACTATGCAGAAATTGAAAGACATATATGCCTGTTGCTGGGAATGGTAATGAGAGTATCGGAAATGAATGGTTCTGCATTGTCCTTGAAATATCATTACCTGTTATTCATAAAGGCCCGTTCCCATTTGTATTTTTCCTTAATGTAATTCATGTGTTTGCATCCTTGTTTGGTGAAATTGTTTGAAATATGTCAGAAATGTTCTCTAATTCCAGTTGAAAATAACAATGTTCCAGGAGCTCAAAAGAAACTTTAAAAAATCACTGGTGCTTAAAAATATGCCCTTTTAAAAACGTAATATTGGAAACCAATGAATCCACTCTTGCTCTCAAATGAAGATGAATATTTGTTAAAAGGATTGACTACCACTACAAAAAAGACATCGATGGAAATGTATTAAAAATGAAATAACAATTAAATATACATTATATGTTGGGAGTATTTTCACTCACTATCATGCCTACCACAAGTGAATAAATATTTAATGCAGAAGAATAAAACCTTATACTTTAGTGCAGCAAAGATCTCGGTATAATGAAGTCAGCTACCAATGTCCCATTTATTTGGAGCAACTTGAATTCAGCAAAATCTAAGGTCAGCAAAAATGTGTGGATGGTTATAACATTTATCATTGCCATAGCCCTTAAAAGTTGGTTGAATCACCCTGATTTGTCAGAAGAAACAGGCTCAGAATGGCTAGTGGTTAGGCAATTACACAGCTTGTAGGTACCAGTGTTGAAATTGACACCATAATCTTCTAGCTCCTAATCCATTGTTCCTGCATCTGTATCTCCGTAGGCTCCAGACGGTGCCAAAAATATCTCTCTCTTAAAAGCTTTCCCTGATGTCTCTCTGTCATGTACGTCCCTTGCTTTTGTCTGTTCACTATTCACCTGGTGAGAAACTCTTCCCCGTCCCATGTAGTTCTGCTGGGGCTGGGAATGACAGGGCCTGCCTCCTGAAGCGTACACACCCCCATACTTCTTTTCTACTTCATGCAAGGTTGTGCTATCCCTGGATTGGGCCACTCTTTATACCTGTTATTTTTCCATGAATTCATCCTTCCCATGGATTTTTCAAACTGGGATAAGACAGCTTAATCAACCAAACTCTCTGTTGCTCTGTCTCTGTCTCCCTTCTCTTTGTGTCTGTCGTTCTCTCTCAATAAACTAGAAGCAGTTAGTCCTTGCAATATCAGCTGTCATTTTTCCACTCCACCTCCCAAACTCCCAACAGTCACAGCCACTAGAGAGAGCATATTTGCATCAAAAGAATCAGCCCAATACACAAAAGGTGAAGAGAAGCAAAGATGAGAGGTGAATGGAGAGAGTGAGAGAATCCAGAGGGCTCTCTGGAGGGCTGTGGATCTAGCCCTGCTGTACCTTCAGTTGAGAGGAGCTACTAAACCTTCTCCTTAGTTAAGCTAGTTTGAGTTAGGATTCTATAATTTTCAACTTAAAGGCTCTGCACTTCTCTCTTCTGTGGTCCTATAGCACCTACTGCTTGTCTTTATTATGTATATATTCATATGTGCACACTCCTCCCCAGTAAACTGAGAAGTCATCTAGGATAGACACTGTGCCTCATTGATGTTGTATTCCCAGCCCAGGTGTAGGGTCTAAACAATGTGCCCATTCATTATTAAAACCTAGTCAAACAAATGAACAAGAAACAGATAAACACTCCAATAAAATATGGTCAATGACATGTTCAGGTATATCATAGAAGAGTGCTGAAAAAATTCTCCACCTAACTTGTATCCAAGAAGTACAATTTCAAACCACAGAAGTATCATTTTACAGCCATTGAGATAGGTAAAATGTTTAATTCTAACAATAATAAGTATTGGGGAAGATGTGGGGAACCATATCCACGAGTTCTTAGTGTTGAGTGTTGGTAAAACCATTTGGAAAGGAATTGGGGAAAACCTAGTAAAATTCAAAGCATGCATATCATTTACTTCTGTGAATCCACTTCTAAAAATAACCCTTGTGCATGTGAGTAAGGAAATGTGACAACAATCCTCACTGTAGGCTTGTTGGAAAAAAGGAAAAGCGCCTAAGATTCCACCTTTAGAAAAATAATTTTTAGCATGCTTATAATGGAAGACTCCAGAGAAGTCTGAATGAATGAAATGGGTCTACATGTACCAATCTGGATCTGCTTCAGAAATGTAATGGTGGGTGTAAATCAGATTGCAAGAGGATACATGGAAGATGATCCCATTTACCTGGATGTTTAAAAAAACAAAACAAAACAAAACCAAAATGGGGTCCATATACTATTCCCTCTAATTTTATGTTTAAAATATCCCTTAATAAAGTTCAAAATAGTTTATATTGCTTACTATTACACAGAATGTAGTAAAAGATAAAAAGAGATGCATCTCTAAGAAAGAAGTATGAAATAAGCTTCCATTGACTCTATAGTGTTTTATTTCTTTGAGAAAAAAATTCACCTGGAGAAAATAGAGCAAAATATTAAGAATTATCAGGTCTAGGAGGCAGGTAGATACTTGCCTATGTGTTAGGAAAAAAACCCTTTTTGAAGAATTATGATTACAAAAGTCAAATACTGAAAAGTCAAAAAATAGTTTAAAAATCATTAATCAGTGTTCAGTTAATTAATTGGTTATTGAGGGATTGCTCAGCCCAGAGCCCTTCTGCTACCAGGGAGGAAATGGCTTTCTGTCTTGCAAGCACGATGACTCCAGCAGAGAGAGAGGGAGATATAAAAGTCCTTCAGTCTTTTACAACGCATAGCAACCTCAAGTTGTGTTGTAGCAATTTAATATAACAGAAAAGGGCATCTGAATTTCTGACCTGCAGATTTTGTGAAAGCCACGAGAGCTTAATTTTATTTATTTATTTATTTACTTACTTACTTACTTACTTACTTATTTTTAGCCTTCACCATTACATCTGCAAAGTCCCATTTATTGGAATGAGGATTCCATACCTGCTGCCTCCTGGGGAACTCTGATAATCTATTAACCTGAAAGGTCCAGGTTTCTGAAAGGAGCAGGTTAGTGAGGTTTTACAAAGCCCTCTCTGAGGGCAGGATACAACTTATCCTTTTCCAAGGTAAGAAAGTTAATTCATTTATGGGTACCGACATTTATGGTCAAAACACTTCCCATTTTGCAAGCAATTGATTTAATTGTAATAACTTCTATAACCAGGGGTCTGGCCCTGAGCCAGCCACCACCATTCCCTGACAATGTGTTTATGCTCTGGGAGGCTGAGACCCTGCGCTGTGTGGTTGAGGTAGAAGAGAGGATAGTCTTCGCGCTCCTGGAAGGTCGGAATGTCAGGAGAGCAGGAGCAGAAGCACATGTTTCAGAGTCAAAAGCTAACAGAACAGGTGCCCTTGGAATAACTTGGGGCTGATGACACCCTCCTCTTCAAGCAGTGGAGGAGGGGTGCTGCATTTGGGGTGTTTGTCTAGGTGCTCTGCCCCACCAATCCAGAGGAGCCTATGATCGAGCATACGTACTACAGAGGTTGTCCAGGGCAGTACTCCTGAGTGCTTGGGGGTGGTTTTTCTTTTTCTGTTTTTTTGTTTTTTTAAAGATTTTTATTTATTTATTTGATAGACAGAGAGAGATCACAAGTAGGCAGAGAGGCAGGCAGAGAGAGAGGGAGAAGCAGGCTCCCTGCTGAGCAGAGACCCCCCCATGTGGGGCTCGATCCCAGGACCCTGAGATCATGACCTGAGCTGAAGGCAGAGGCTTAAACCACTGAGCCACCCAGACGCCCCGGGGGTGGTTTTTCTTGTTCTTTCTGCCAAGGGGAGAGGCAAAGGGACCTTACTTCTCCCAGGAGGAGCAGCTGTAGAAATTGTGGAATGGCAGAGGCAAAACTGGCGATGACTTGACAACAGAACAACATGGTGTTGGCTCTTGGGTTGACCACTGACAGTAGTCCAGCAAGAGAGACCTCATGTTCCTTTAATCATAGCACCTGCGGCCTACCTTCAGAAACTGAGCAAAGCCAGGAACACACTGCAGAGAGCATGAATGTGAGGGAAGGAGGGGCTGTTGATGCCAAATACAGCTCATGGAAGAAGATAACCCAAATCCAAACTCCCCATGGTGGAGTGTGAATGGAGGGTGTGGCCTGATCCCCTCTATCCACACTAATCAGCTGGCTACCAAGAACCCCAGCCTCCTGTGCCTGGTTTGGTTCATCACAAAGTTAACAACAGAAGGGTAACAATGGTGGGCCTTGTTTTGTAACCTACCTGGGCATTTTCCTCCAGCTTCAGTGGTTTCACATACATTTGTATTGCTCTGTATTACCCCTGAGTTACACCTACACATCTGGAACAGCACATAGATACCATCTAGGGCACAGGAGCCAGGGTGACCCTTTTTTTTTTTTTTAAGATTTTATTTATTTATTTGTCAGAGAGAGAGGGAGAGAGAGCGAGCACAGGCAGACAGAGGCAGAGGGAGAAGCAGGCTCCCCGCCGAGCAAGGAGCCCGATGTGGGACTCGATCCCAGGACGCTGAGATCATGACCCGAGCCGAAGGCAGCTGCCCAACCAACTGAGCCACCCGTGACCCTTTTAAAATATAAGTGTCATCATGTCACCTTCTGCTTAACACCCTGCTGTGAGATCACATCTCATTTGGAGCAAAATCCAAAGTCCCCATCATGGCCCTTGGGCTCCATGCAATATAGACCCCTACCACCAGCCCCATGTACCTCTAATTTCACCTCCTACCCTCCACTCAGTCACCAAGGCTAGCTGCATCCCTCTGGCATACACCAGGCACATGCCTGCCTGGAATGTTCTTCCCCTGGTACCTGGAAGGCTTGCTTCCACGTTTTCGTCAAGTCTTATGTCTCCTGTCACTTTCTCTTCCCAGCCAACTCTCTATAAAAGTGTAACCCTCAGCCCCAACCCCCATACCACATACACATATCCTCTTTCCTATTTCATTTTCTCCATGGTCTGTATCAGCATCTGACCTTCTGCATGCTATAGTCATTTGTTTAATATTTGTCTCCCCATCCTCTCAGTTCATCCCACAGATGCAGGGACTTTTGCCTGTCTTGATTCCTGCTATATTCTCAGAGAGAAGAACCTGGCACATAGAAAGTGCTCAAATATTTATTGAATCCAGGAAGTACCAGAAAGAAAGATTTTCAGTGAGCCCAAAAGATGGAACAAAATACAATCATATCCATTAAATCACGTTCTAATGGATATCTGTCACCCACCTGTTTTTCTGGACACCCTGCCTTTTTCCCAGCATTCCTACCCAACTTGGATGAGCAAGAAGAGGTTGTTCAGTCCTACTCAATTCTTAAGAACAAAGCCTTCTCTCTTTTTTTTTTTAAGATTTTATTTATTTATTTGACAGACAGAGATCACAAGTAGGCAGAGAGGTGGGGGGCGGGGGCTGGGAGCAGGCTCCCCACCGAGCAGAGAGCCCGATGTGGGGCTCGATCCCAGGACCCTGGGATCATGACCTGAGCTGAAGGCAGAGGCTTTAACCCACTGAGCCACTCAGGCGCCCCAAGAACAAAGCCTTCTCAAAGCAAACAAATTTTTCTCTTGCCCATGTTGACTACCTCTTGAGGTTTAATATCAACATGAGGTTATGCTATTAACTTTACTCTGTCCAATGAGAGACCATGTTCCAAAAAGAGAGGATGGAAGAAGGGAAGAAGGAGAAGGGAGAAGAAAGTCCCATCAGGTTACATCTTTACAGTTCACACAGGCAGCTATACCAGGCAGCAAATACCAGTCACTGTCCATTGATCTCATGAACAAAATATCACCAGACTAGGGACTTTGAAATGTCTTTGATAGCTACCCACAGTAGGAAAAACATTTAACGTGCATAATGCCCATTAATATTTCTGAAACAGAAGATTTATGAAACAGTATTATTATTTGGTGTATTGCTTTATGACATTCCTCAGTCTATTCTATTTCATTTTAAAAATGCCAATCTTGGGACGCCTGGGTGGCGCAGTTGGTTAAACGACTGCCTCCGGCTCAGGGCGTGATCCTGGAGTCTGGGGATCGAGTCCCACATCAGGCTCCCAGCTCCATGGGGAGTCTGCTTCGCTCTCTGACCTTCTCCTCGCTCATTCTCTCTCTCACTGTCTCTCTCTCTCAAATAAATAAAATAAAATCTTAAAAAAAAATGCCAATCTTAGTCTCTGATTTCATTTCATAACCCAGTGGATCATACACCATAGTTTAAAGATTTCCGGCCTAGCCTCTGGGCCCTTGCACTAGAATGTCATGCACACTTTTGCAGCCTCTCAGTAGAACATACAAGCATTGCACATACAACATACAAACACTTTCCTGTTTCATGAATACAAGTGGGGTATAAGTAAAAACTACAATATAACTGTGGATCTTTTTAAGACCTATTAGGTCTAGAAGAGAGATGTATTGCACATTAGAGATATTTTATTAGAATAATTAAAAATCATTATAGTATCAGGTAAAATGCTAAATGCATAGAATATTCCATCACCATGTGAGCAGTTTCCAAAGCTTGCCCTCTTGTGAAGGTTACCGGATGACTGTCACTTGGCACTAAGTGAACTTACTGAGAGCTCTCCCTCCTTTACTCTCTCTCCCTCTCTCACACACAAACACACACACACGCACACATTTTATCATAGCTCTCAGAACTCAGGCACTTTCCTGGAGTAGCACTTGCTACGGCACTTTGTAAACTAAATACCAAACACTGAAAGGGTGAATTATCTGTTGAAAAAGTGGTTATACCTACTGAAAAAAAATGTTCAAGAGGTGGTGAGTGTATGACAAGTGTACAAATTTTATATTAGATCATGCAAACAGACAAAAGCGGATGGCTTTGAGAGGCTGCAGCTTAGCTCGAGTGGGATTTTTGTATGGAGGGCCCTCCTAATTCTAGTACCACCACATCCTCTTCCTACACTGACTCAGACCATCCTAATATCAGTGTGTAAAGGAAGTGGGCAAGTGTTGCGATTCTCAATATGCAGTTGTGGAAACTGGGCCTCCAAGGAGTTAGTCACACTTGAAGGAAAGCCTCTGTTTCCCAGTTTCTACTGCAGGCAGGAAACCAGCCTCAGTGTCGGGGTTAGTAGTGCCAATTGATGGGAATGAGGGCGGGGGGATCAGTCTGGAGGGAAATGGTTGGACAAACATAGTATCTATTCTACAAAATATTATGCAGCTCTTTAGGATCTAAGCAATAGTCAGATCTGAGGTCACCCAGAAAATCAAGATAGAGAAAAAGAAAAATATAGAGAGATTTATCCCCCCCCTTTTTTTAAATTTAAAATGAAAGGAACAGAGGCACCTGGGTGACTCAGTCAGTTTGGTGTCTGATCTTGATTTTGGCTCAAGTCATGATCTCAGGGTCGTGAGATTAAGCCCCAGGCCAGGTTCCACACTCAGCTGAAAGTCTGCTTGAGATTCTCTCTCTCCCCCTACCCTTCCCCATGCTCATACATGCCAAATAAATAAATAAATAAAATCTTTTAAAAAGAAGAAAGGAACACACTACACTGTATGTGGATAGAATTACTTGTAGGTGTTTCTAGTAGGTTGCTGAAAAGCATAAAGAGATAAATACTAAATGATTACTATTGGTTATTTGAAGAGAGCTAGACCATGGGCCTGGACAAAGGAAATGAAGGGGTGTATAATTGACTTTTTTGTTGCATAATTGCATTTTTTAAAGATTTTTAAAAATGTATTTACTTGACAGATAAAGAGAGCATAAGTAGGTAAGTAGTAGGGAAAGGGAGAAGCAGATGTGAGGCTCAATCCCAGGACCCTGGCATCATGATCCAAGCCAAAGGTAGACATTTAACTGACCAAGACATCGAGGCACCCCTGTAATTGCATTTCTTTCAAAAAGCAATGTTTTGGGGGGCCCCTTGGTGGCTCAGTCAGTTGAGCCTCTGCTTTCAGCTTGGGTCATGGTCTCAGGGTCTTGGAATGGAGCCCCACATTGAGCTCTCTGCTCAATGTGGACCCTGCTCCCCCCTCTCTCTCTGTCTGCCTCTCTACCTGCTTGTGATCTCTCTCTCTTGCTCTCTCCTTAACAATTAAATAAATAAAATCTTTTTTTTAAAAAAAGGCAATGTTTTTGGAATTTAAAAATTCTGACAAAGGATGTTTAAAACAACCAAAGAAAATTATCTATTTTGTATGGCTCAAGGTAAGGTGACCTTCTCAGGGTTTCCTGGGTTGAAATAGGCAGCGTTAGGACTGTCATTAGAACTGTGTTTCTGACCCCAAGGCTGCACCATTTCCTCAAAGCTACAGTTGCCTCTTGTGTATCAAGTGCGTGGAAAACCCTATAGCCTTAAAACTAGCATTGAATTGAACACAGAGTAAAGAACCAAATAATGCCATGTAAGAAAATGGCCCAAATGATCGTTATTATTGTACAGTGTTTAATGCAAATTTAAGCATGCAAGTCAGGTATCACAATAGCTGTTGAAGAAATGTAATGCTGACAGTATTGGGCAATAAAGTAATAATCGCTGTGTGTATCTCTGATGAAATAAGATTTAATCCATTTGAGCTCCTAATTGTCTGCCACACTACATTAAAGATGGATACAACTATTGTCTTCACTGCTCAGAAATATGAAATTCAAAGCAATATGCACAATGTCTTGAAATAAGCTAGCTTAATGAACCAGCAAATTAGACCTTTCTATCTCTTTATTTAACATCCAGTTCCATGAATTTATCAGAGTTCATTACAAAGGTGCAAAATTTAAGGAAATGCTGCTAAATTCATTTATGATTAGAACTAATGACTTTGAAAAAGACTTCTCATATTTTTAGAGAGAGCCATTATTTATTATTGAATTTATATGGTTTCGGGTAATAAACGTTCAATCTTCTCCCTTCCTTCTGTTATTTATAGTTTGAATTTTGTAATACAGCTACCAAAAAACTCTCATGTAAAGAAGTAAACTTTTACCCCCAAACACAGCAATGACGTTCAGAGAAGCAATGGCAGAGCTTTCTTTTTGACCTTTGGCAGGTTTTCAATGGGTGGATGTAGGAGGACTCTACCCCTAAGATACATCTGGCAATGTCTGGAGACCATTTGATTTTCACAGCTGAGGGAGGGTGTGACTTACATCTCTTGGATGAGACCCCGGATGCTGGTAAACATCCTCTGATGCCCAAGACAGCTCCTTCAACAAAGAATTATTCAGTCCACAATGTCAGCAGACCCAGGTCTGAGAAACCCTGACCTCTATGAATAGGTCTCATTCAAAGAATGCTCCATTTCGTTCCACATTTCTTAAATGAGAGTATTTTTCATCTTGTCACATAGATTTAGAGCAAGACCAAATAAAAGTATGGCTCTGGATCAAATGATTTTTCCCCCTTATAGTTTTAGTAATAATGATTTTTAACATCTGTAGTGAATACAACAGTGCTGAATGCTAGAATGGAACCCTTAAATATAGATTAGGGATATAATTTTCATTTATCCAGACATTTATATATTTTTAAGGGGATAGCTTTCCCATTTTAAACCAAAAGCATCTATCTAATAGGTTTTAAGATGTTAGCATTTTAATTCAGAATCCTTAAAAGAAACCTGCTTGGGATTCTAATTTAGATGAAGAAGGGTCTATTTCCAGAGTCAAGAATGATGGCAAACAATGGGAAGATCATAAGGTCTGATTCAGGTAACTTGTATTTACCTAGAAGATTGTTTTTGGTCAATTCAAGGTCGCAGTTCCACACTTTTGATAGAGAGGTTTGATTTCAATATTACTGAATTTCTCTTTTAAAATTCTGGTCTTAGCTCTTAACTTTAATCTGTCTCTATGGCATGCATCAGCAATGCAGTTAATTTGATATGATTTAACTGGGTACTTTTAGTATCCCTGTGATAACGATGATCAACATTTTTATAGGCCTTAGGTATTTAAAGGAAAATATAATCATAATGAAGTGGCCCAATGAAGAAGAATGAAGAAATTAAAATTCTTCTCTTCCAAAAGAAAATAACAATCAAGAATCCAAAATTAAAAAGATTAGAATCCTAATTTGTTAAACTTCTTGAGAACCAGGGTGTTTTGAAGGAAAGTTCATTCAATATGTTGGTATTCTTTGATCTCATGAAGTGACCATAATTGAGGCAGCCATAATTTAAGGATTGTGTAACTTAGCATTTTTTATAGTGAGGGAAATGGTTTACTGGTTATATGCTTATTGTCATATATTTTCTGAAAAAGAAATGGCATTCACACATAGAATGCATGATTTTACTATTACTATTCTCAAAACTAATGAAGTAGGTCTCGGCATTAGACCCAACTCTATCCAAAGACAAATATTAAGTAATTAAGTAATATTAAGTAATTCAGTAATATTAAGTAAATGATGATGGTGGTACGCAGGGACGGCAAAAACTGACCAGTACACAAACGAATGAAATCTTGGGGCAGTGTTTCAAAGTCATCATTCTGAACATTTTCATTGTATAGCGTTTTGGATGAACAAAGTAATAAGGTAGAGATACAATGGCCTCAGAATACGTCATTACATTGGTTTTTACAACTAATTAATGTTTATGGGGCCCTTGTGATGATCCATAGTAACATTTATATAGTGCTTACTACATGTCAGGGTGTTGCGAGAATGTTACTCACATGGTTTTTGTTGTTGTTGTTGTTGTTGTTTTGTTTTTTAAACTCATTTAACCCCCAAGACAACCCCACCCAATTAGTCACGGTTAGTACATGGTAAAGCTAAGATTGCCACCAAGCATCTGCCTCTGGAGTCTGTCTTCATGACTGTGCAATACTGGGTCTCTTGTGATAAAAACAGGTGCCATGCACTGTGTCAAAGGCTTTCACATATCATCTCATTTAACTCTCATGGTACTCTTCTGCTGAGCTTCATTACCTCCTTGAATACATAAGGTTGATTGGGTGAATCAGTTCATTTCTCTCTAAGATGTATAGAGGGATAAACTTCCAATAATTCAAGACTCTAAGTTAATGGAAATCAAAATAGGGAGAACACAAGAAGAGCCATAGAGATGTGAAAAGAAAAAAAAGTAGAATTTGATTAGCATTTATTCCCTATCTCAGCCTTACTTTTTTTTTAGGATTTTATTTATTTGAGAGAGAGAAAGAATGTGCATGTGTGTGCACATGAGTGGGGGATGGGCAGGGGGAGAGAGAGAAGCAGACTCCCTGCTGAGCAGGAAGCCCAACATGGGACTCAATCCTAGGAATCTGATATTATGACCTGAACCGAAGGCAGACTCTCAGCCACCTGAGCTGCCCAGGTACCCCATCTCACCCTTTCTAATGTTCATTCTTTCTGTAAGGTTATAATGTACTTAGATAACCAAATAATAACATGTGATATAACTTATAAATGAATATGAATATATTATATTATATTATATGAGTGTTTGAGCAGAAATTTTATACCAATGGATGCATACTTTATAGTTACTCCAGATTTTCTCCCTGCCTGGGCCATTCCCTTGGCATACACAAGTCAACTTGGAAACTTACATTGTCTTCTTACAGCCTGTATATATGGACAGCTTTGTTTGCTATGTACATTTAAATCCATTTAAGCAGGACATTGTCACTAATTGCTGGAGCGTATCTTGGACATAAAAAGAACATGTCATTTTAAGGATGAAACCACAAGATGAAACGAAAAACAAAACAGCTAGTCAATTCCAGGAAAAGATGCCATTGCTTAGAGGAACCTAAGAGGTTAGCTGAGTGAGCCATTTGGGTGTCTGCTTAACAGATACTCATACAGCCTTATGCCAGCCACAGCAGGTGCCACCCCTGGTGGCTCTGTCCTCAGGTTGCTGACAGTCTAGTCCAGTGGTTAGGAGCACAAATCCCTGGCTGTGTGACCTTGGGCAGGTTTATTTAGCCCCTCCATGCTCAAGGTTTCTCATTTGTACAGTGGAAAATGGTCCCTACCTCAAAGGGTTGTGGTGAAGGAGTAGATAAATTCATAAATGCTAAGTGCTTAACACAGTGGTACCTGCAAGCACTGAATCCTCATTATTGTGTGTAACGGTGTCAATTTGGCTAAGCCATGGTGCCCAGATATTTGGTGGGACATTATTTTATATGTTTCTGAGAAGGTATTTTTTAGATGAGATTAACACTAACAAATTGGTAGACCTTGAGTAAAGCAGATGATCAGTAATGTGGATAGGTCTCATTCCATCAGCTGAAGGCGTTGACAGAAAAAGACTGACCTTCCCCCGAGGAGGCATGCATTGTGCCATAGACTGCCTTTGGACTGGAATTGCAATCCCTGCCTGGTAGGCCAGCCTCCCCAGCAGATATTGGATTCCATATATATATATATCTATACACACACACACACACACACACACATACACATATATATGTACATACACACTATATATATACATATATATATATACACACACACACACATACATACATACATACACATATGACTATAACTATGCATAGATATTGGCTCTGTTTCTCTGGGGACCCTGGCTGATACACTATTGGATAATGGTAACTAGGTAACTAGTATTTATCAAGCCCTTCATACATGTTATTTAACATTTCAGATATGATCTCACTTATTCTTCATAAAAGCCCAATTACCCCCATTTTACAAAAAAGCAAACTGAGTCAAAGAAAGGCATCTGACCTGCCCAAGGTCCGTCCAGCTAGTACGTGACAGATGCAGGACTCTCCCCTAAACTCCCCTTCCTCCAGCAAATACTGTCATATTTAATTTAGGGTTAAAAAGTTAGGACTGAAAAGTTAGGACTTCCAGTTCTGGGTGGGGTGATAGGTCTTCAGCTTCAAAATGCTGGGTGACAGAAATATTTATGTAGCTATTTTAAAACATTTTTAAGCTATTGAGAGACACTAAATGCCAAATAATAAATGCTTAATGAATTTTGCTCACCTTTGGTTGTAATTCTTGCCAGAATTGAACTGCTTAAGTGCTTCAGTGCAGCTATTCACAATATTGCAAACAGAAGCCAACTAGACAGGAAAGGAGTGTGGAGACCACCAGGCCCCTTATTAAATGGGCTAACAGAGGGGAGCAAGTGTTAACATCTTAAGTGAAATTAGCCAAGGTTCTGAGACCACCTGTGGTTTTGAGGGGAACAAATGTCTTTTGAGTTAGACGGGAGGTTCAACTCTTTGAGAACGGACTTTCAGCCCCTCTCCTCCCCTGTCAGGGGAGCACATTAGGGAATTGGCAAATCCAATCAGGCCTCTTCCAGTAAATAAATAACTCTGATTCTTGAGTGAAGCCTATCTGAGGGTTCACCAACAGCATTTAAACCAGTCCTAGAACCATCAGGCAAAAACAAATTAGCTAGCATTCAGAAACAATTTCTTTTTATGTGCAAAGCTGTTCTATAAAAAACTCTACGGAGTTCAAAAGATCTGTAAGGAAATATTTTTACAATCTGTTCCACTGGGTAACAGATTGAATTTAGCCTCAGCTGGTGATTTTTGTCTCCTTAATTATGGGCAATAACAACACTTTAAATTGATACGGTGCTTTTAACTTTGCAAAAGATGGTCAAGTTCATTTATCAACTGATCTACTTTGTTGTACTGTGCTATGATTTTCAACTGATAGTCCAAGACAGCAGGCTAGCACGTAATGCAGAAAGGCATGCTAAGAAAGGTTGTCAATATATCTTTTTTTTCTAAACAGAATTCAGGTGATGATGACATGATTTTAGAAAGTATCTGATACGTTTAGTCCCCAGAGGCAAAATATCTACATGTAAGTAAGTGAATAAGCATTTGATAATATAAAAAAAAATTTGTTTAATTTCACTTGCATGTTTTAAGTATAAAAATGCAAACCAAAACCAACTAGGAATGACGGGGGAATGAACTTGTCCTGTGTTTCTCTCTCTGTGAGTGCAGGCATTGAGAGTTTTCTGTGCTCTAAGGGTTCTAGAAAATACTTGAACAGGATTAAGAGCAAGGAGCTTAGAACTGACTTTTGAAAGATACATGCTGTGCTTGGCTATAGAAGCGTCTTTATCTGGTTTATAAAAAAATTCAGATACCATAATAAGGAAGTGATAGTTACGTTGGCAAACCTTTCAAATGTAAAACTTGCTAAATGGTGTTTAAAACAGCAGGGGGCCTTTGTCTATACATTTCGTATTTCTGAATTGAATTATATGAGATAAGATTATATGGCACATCTTTTAAACTACGTGACGAAGGCAAAACTCTTAAAATATATGAGGCTCTAAATTTATATTTAGATATTTCACTATATAAAGAGATGAGTTTGGGAGTGTCTGGGTGGCTCAGTGGGTTAAGCCTCTGCCTTCAGCTCAGGTCATGATCTCAGGTCCTGGGATCGAGCCCCTCATCCGGCTCTCTGCTCAGCAGGGAGCCTGCTTACCCCTCTCTCTTTGCCTGCTTCCCCTTCTCTCTTTGCCTGCTGCTCTGCCTACTTGTGATCTCTCTCTGTCAAATAAATAAAATCTTAAAAAAGAGAGAGAGAGAGAGATGAGTTTGTAAAATCAAATTAATTGGGACATGCTTACACAATTTTGGAAGATAAATCAAAGAACTAAGGCTATAGGATGTGGAATTTCCATCCCAGAATAATATATGACAATGAGAGGTATGTGTATATATACCAAAATATGTGCTGAATTATATTTTTTTCATGTTTGAAAAGAAGAAAGTTTTATCAAATTAACTATAAATAGCTCTTCTAAGCAAGAATTTTTACACCAAAATTGAAAAAAAAAATTCTCTCTGTGATTAGGCAAAGTTCACAATTCATTTGGTCTCTATCCATCATATTTCATAATGCTAGCCATTCCTCTTCCAAATTTGATGCTGCCTAGCTCCAAGCACTGAATTGGAGGTTTGTTCTCTTTCAGTATGCTGTGGTCATTGCCTGTTGCCTCAAGAATGAGATTTGTTTGTCTCCTTTCTGTAACGTCCATGAGCTCTCTATCTGTAATGGCAGAAGAAAAGAAACCCAGGTCTGAGGTAATTGTATAACTCCACGGGAAACATGCACATTTTAGTCCAAGTGAATTTCCAGCACTGTTTATATAGACTACCATGTCAGTGGTGCTTAAGGAATGATGCAGATGCCTTCAAGTTAGGTTAAACTCTAGAAATTAACAAAAGTAGATAAGGTTATATCAAAAACATAGAGCATTTCTCTGCTGTTTGGTAGTCTCTCTCCACTTTTTCAAGGCTCAGACGCTTCCATCTCATCTTCCTGGCTTTGCTTGGCCCCACAGTTCAAACACCTACTAGAACAGACCATACTGGAAAATCCAAATGACCTGATATGGATCAGGATGTGGATACCTGGCCTATGCTGCAAACAGCTGCAGGCACAAAAGTGTTTTCATGTGATTCACTTCGCAAAAGAGAGAATCCCTGAGAAAAATTTATGGACTAGGCAGACAAGTTGGCGACTGAGCTTCCTGTGGTTACATAGATAATGCTGGATTTTGTCAGGAGAGTCTGTAATCTCTAAGAATATTCCCATTATGTGGAAGTCATTCACCCTAAAATAGTTACTCTTCCATGATAATAAACTACTTCTCTTCATGAGTAGATTTTATTTATTTTAAAATACTTGTTTCCCCTCCCTGTGAGTGTGTAGTTTCCTGTCTCATTGAAGTCAGGCTTGGCCATGTGATTTGCCTTAGACTGTGAAATGCTTGTGAACATGGTGGCTGTCAGTTATGAGCAGAAGCTATAAGAACCATCATGCACTTCCCTCATTCTTCCTTTCCTTCTGCTATGGTAGATGCAACATGTTAGACAGTCCTCCATATAGCTTAGATCATAGTGATGAGCCAGAACCAGATGTGATGATCTCTGTCTTTTGATGGAAATATTTATCCATTAATATTTGATGCAATTATCAACATGATTTCCTTTAGATATTTCGCTCTATTGTTTTTTCTGTTTTTCTTTCTGCCTTTTGTTCCTCCCTTTCCCCTTTCCCCTTTCCCCCTTCTTTCTGGATATAATACAGAAACTCTTATTTCTCTTCTGTGCCTATAGACTGTTGATGATTTTGTTTTAGCAAGCAATTAACTTGGACAGACTCAAACAGGGAACTCTGTGATGCCTATGGAAGGTAGTAGCTCACATTTCAATACACTTCTCTTAGCCTTCCTCCAAGCTGCTTTAAGTCTGCCACACACATTGTTCAGGGATCAGAATCTTGGGACAAATTTTATGCTCAGAATTAGTGGCCCTACTGCTCTGACTTCCTCATTTCTGGAATTGCCTTCTCACTTTGCAGCAGCAATAACTGGCTCAGAACCTATGGTTCTTCAGGCCAGAAATACAGCAGATTTTCTAGCAGAATTTTAGCCCACCCATTCTAAGACTTCACCCTGATCTCACACGGAAATGGGAAATTCATGTCATCATCACCTCTGATGATGATTCTTCCAAGTTTTGACTCCCTTCCAAAATCTGCCTGCTTTTGCTAACTTTCAAGGGCCTTTGAGTAGTTTTTGTTGTTGTTTTGTTTTGTTTTTAATGTATTTTGTTCAGAGTTCAGAGTCCTTATTTGCAGGAAGAGCAGTCTATTGGGGACCTACTCTGCCATACTGGAATTAGAACTTTCTAAAGCCAGTTTTGAGCTAGGTATATAATGAGAATCAGAAAAAAGCTTTTATGATTGAAAGTCTTTGAGATTTCAGGGTATATATGTTCCTACAGCCTGATTTACCCTAAACTGACTAAGTAGCCACCTAGAGCAACCTGGAGTATTACTATTTAACTATTTCACAACTGTACTGATAAAATCCACTCAAAGGTAAATGAATTTCCCCAAATCATTCTGATTTTATGAATTTTGCTTTTCTTCTGACACTGTTAGCATCCTCTAAGTGGTACCCTTTGCTTCTTAATTTTCAATCATGAAGAATAATCTCCTTAAATTGAGAAGACGTCTCCGCTTTCATCCTTATCACTGAAATCACTAAGTTTGAAGACCAGGATTCACCACCTAACTTGAATGTATGTCTGTGTCACTAACAAAATTAGGCCCAGTAAAATTATGGAATATTTCATTTAAAAGCATATAATTAACTGATTTTGGCTTAAACATGGTAACGTGTAGAAGTTGTAGAAAGTAGAGATAAATGGAAACTAGGCAAAAGAGAGTATTTTTCTTGGGATTGCCATTTCCATGTTTACTTCCCCTAAAATCGATTCAGTAGGAAGTAGATGTTTTTACTGCAATATAGCAAAGCAGGTCTTTGACACAGTTGTTCCATGTTATAAATGATATTGCCTTTAATAGGAATGTAAGATTATGACAATATAAGCTTCAAAATTCAAGCACATGGTTATCTCTCTTAGTTGGCTAAAATCATGAAAAAAAACCCCACATAACACACACACATGAATACACACAAACACACACACACATTTATTTATTTCCTAAAATAGTTACTTTGAAGCTTATGATCTAACTAGTAATAAAATTTCTTCATAAAAGTCTATAGGAGAGTTGGAGATTAGAAAATTCTTTTGGACCGCTTGGGTGGCTCAGTTGGTTAAGCAGGTAACTCTTGGTGTTGGCTCAGGTGAATGATCTCAAAGTCCTGGGATCAAGCCCCACATCTGGCTCCCTGCTCAGTGGGGAGTCGTTTAAGTATTTCCTGCCCCTCCCCCTACTTGCTCACTCTCTCTCTCTCTCCAAAATAAATAAATAAAATCTTTTTAAAAAAGAAAAGAAAAGTATTTCAGAAGTGCATCACAGTCTTTGTATATTGTTGATTTCCACTTAAATTAGGAGAGTCTGGGAGGCTGACCCCAGGGTATGTCCTATAGGCATCCTCACAACTTGCTTTTGCTTATTTGAACATGCATCTATAACTCCTTGTAAAGAGTCTGAACATATGTCCATAAAACTAAAGTTATTACATTTATTTTTGTACTTTACATATTTTCATCAGACTCTGCTAACTCTTTATTCAACAATTTTTTTCAGCAAATGTTTATTAAATGGCTATTTTTTGCCAAACACTGAGGATACGATGTGAATGAGACAAAATTTCAACCTTTCATGGTGCTTCCTTGTAGAGGAGAGACAGACAACAAACAAACATAAGTAGTATCTTTCACATTATAAAAGATGCTGTGAAGAAACATAAAGCAGGTTAAGGAGCTAAAATCCACTAGAACTTTCTTTTGCTCTGTAATTTCTTTACCTTTGCATCATCACTAATCACAGTGACTGTTCTGAATTTTAAGTAAGCCCTGCATGAGAGATCGATGGTTTATCCACATTTTGCTTCTATATACCCCAAATCCAGCCCACTTCGTTGATACTGCTCTCAATAAGGACACCAATAACCTCCTTGTTTCTAAATCCATTGAACACATCTCATTCTTTGTCCGAGTTGAGTCCTTTGCAGCAGCTGACATCATTCCCCACCTCCTCGAAGAGCTATCCTGAGCTGGGGACATCTCTGGTCACGTTTTCTTGGTCTCCTCTGGGGTCTTCTCTTGATCTATCCGGTCATTATATTCTGGCGTTGTGGAGCCTGAGAGGCCTGGGTCCTTGACCCTCTTTTCTTCTTCTCTGACATGTTTTCCTTCACATATCCCATGCACCCCCACACCTGCCTTATTACCCACCTCCAGTGGCTCAAAAATCAGTGTCTCCTGCTGAGCTATTACTCCCAAACTCCAGACTTGTGTCACCAATAGCCTTAAAACACATGTACTTAGATGTGTTCTAGATTTCTCAACTTCAGTGTGTTCAAAACTGATTTCACCATCCCTACTTCCCCTCTACCATGCCCCATCTCCAGATTTATCCTTCCTATCCATTCCCCATCTCAGGAAATGGCATCACACTCTAATCCTAAGCTGCCCAAGCCAGACTGGTATCATCTCTCTCCCTCACTCTCCACATCTACTTTATTGCAAAGTACAATCAACTTTGGTCAGGTCTGTCCCCCTGGCTTCATGCCCACTCCCGATCTCTTACACCAGGCTGCAGAGTGGTCTACGCATTCTCAGATCTGCCCTTTCAACCCACCCCCCACCTTCACATTGCAGCCTGTATGAGCTTTCTAAGCTCTAACCTGATTGTGGTTGTCCTAGGCTTGACGCCCTTCAGAGCTTCTTTCAGAAAAAAAGGCAATCACACACACATCTCTACGCCCTTATAGATTCTTTTAACTTTCTCCTTTATGAGGAGGCTCAGTTCTGCTGGCTAGGACTCAAGTTGAAGTGGCAGACCTGCATGGTTTTCCAGTCTCACACACCAACCTCCACTTGCAGAATTGCATGAAATGACGCACAATGGGGTGTAAGATCTGACTTCCCAGGCAGTGCCAGGTGATGCAACCAGAAAGATGGAGAAGTGAACTCCCAAAGGATAAAGGAAAGTAGAAGATGGAAGGGAGCTGGGCAGAGAAATTCCCCTCCTTGCTACTTTTGTGGACTACGATAAGAAGGGGTTTTTTCTCGGAGCATTTCAAACAAAATCCCTTGTCCCAAGCAGATTCACTTGCTTGAGTTAGTCATCTGCTGTGTCTGATTTTGGCTCATTGTAATTTGGTGGCCATCAAGACCATGTATTACAGCTCCCTCAAACTGCTCAGCTTTTGCACTTGCTTTACTTCCCTTTCTGACTTACCCCCGCTGCCCCGGGCTTGCATCTTCCACATTAAGAGGCACTGCTTTCATTCTTGAGTCAGGGTCCACTTTCTAGAGGCCCTGTGCTTAGACCAAAATCAAACTCTCTGGCCACTGCCTAGCTCCCTGACTCTGGAGTCTGCCTTCCCCTCTCTCTGAACGCTTGCCCAGCCCCCACCCTCAGCAGCATGATGGCGATGCCACGTTCTCTCTTTCCTCCTGAAAGTCCTCTGTGGGGCGCTCTCTTGTCTCCCCTGCGGAAGTCTTATGTCTCATCTGGGAAGCGTTCCTTGACACCGCTCTTGCACCAACTGGTTTAGGCGCTATATTTTGATGCTCCCATGGTGCAAGCACTTTTTTTTCACCTGTGAAAATCCTCCTCACCTGGCCTGGTGATTGCTGTTTGGCCTGTCTGTATTTCCTCTTGGATGGGAAGTTTTTCACTCATGTACTTCCAGCACTTGGCACAACAGTTGACACATAAGGGCCTGATAAATATTTAATGAATGAGTGAATGGATGAACACATGTTTTCAAAAGGGATAAATTTTATGTAAAAGGGTACACCAGCAATAAAACTGAGTTGGTGTTCAGTTATTTACTGAGAAAGATTTCGTATATATATATTTTTTTTTTCTAAAAAAGTGAAGCATATTCTATTCTTGTTTTGTGTGATGCTGGTGTATATATCCATCATTGTGAACCTTCATATTATTAAATACTGTGGAGTTCAACGGTTAGGTTTTGCACAAGGAGTAAGTTTGATTCCAGAGCCAGACAGCAGATGTTGAAATCCCAGGTCTGTCGCTGACTTGTCTTGGGGGTGTTTGTGTGTGCACGTGTGTGTGCATCCTTGAGAACAAAGATTTCCTCATCTGAAAATGAGGCTAATAACAATCTCTACCTCATATGATTGTTTAGAAGCATAAGTAAGTAAAAGAGCCAAAGAGTTTGGTATAAGGTTTGACACAGTGATGAGTAAGTGTTGGTTATCATTACTATTATTATTTGAAGAAGGCATTTTTATTATCACCACCTAAATAATTTTCAAGTCCATTAGGTAGGATGTTTTTGGTTGTAAGGTACCGAAAAGCCCATGCTAAATGACTTACACAAAAAGGCAATATATTATCTGACATAACTAGAAAGAGTGGGTCCATCAAAGTTACTATCAAATACCTGGCTCACTTCAGCTCTCTGCTCCATTTTCTCATGATGATCGAAATATAGTTCTGGAGTACCATGTGATTGTGACACCCCTTCAGTGGCTCTTGAACCTACAGCTTCTTTGTTCTCAACCGTCTGATGGTAGAGGGAAAAACCACACCCAGAGAAGGAAATGTTAATCCTTCCTTCCTTATGACTGGGTCAGCCTTAATTTTGTGACCAATCAGAAACAGAGAAGCAGAGCTAAGGGGAAGGGATGATGTATGACTGGCTCAGACTATTTAAGACCCACCCCCAGAACGTAGTCTTGGGTGGCATTCTCCTGAGTGGTGAGACATGTGCCATGGTGAATACTTGGCCAGAAACTGGGTTCTGTTTTAAGAAAAAAGAAAAGGGGGGAAAGGAGGCTGACTGGAGAATCAGCAATGTTGACTACATGTGCCATTGCTGTCAGAAAATAGGGAGATGCCTCTATTAATCAAAAACATGAATTCTAACACATTGTACTATGCTTAGAAACTATGAACCAGGAGTAAAAAAATGAAAGTATATACTTACATATATATTTAAATATGTATAGCTAATATTTAGTGAGAGATTACTTTGTGCCAGACACCGTAAGTCCTTTATGTTCACTGTTCCCTTCAATCTTCACAAACGCCCCATTCATTAATAAGGCAATACTCATTGAGCACATACCATATTTCAGGCACTGCCCAGTCACTAGGAAGATAGTAAGGGCCAAAAAAGACCAAGACCTCTTTCTCTCATGTGCCCTCCATTCTATAAATAGGGAACTGCAGCCCAGAGGGATTGAATGAGTTGTACCATATTGCAGAGCTTGAATGTGATGGAGTTAGGATTTGAACTTGAGGAGTCTAACTCCAACACCAAGAGTGAGTAGTAACAGCAAAATGTTTGGCTCCAAGCGATGTAATACAAATGTGAAGTAAGATATTAACTGAAATTCAGACACAATACCTAGCCAATCTTAGACTCCCTTCTTTCAAGCCTCTACTCTCTGTGGCTGGGAAGAGGCTGTGCTCCGGGACTCAGGCACCAAGACCTGCAGCAGAGTCATTGCTGGAGAACACCCAGGACCATGAAGCATAGACAGCACAAGAAAGAGAGTAATGAACAGAAATTCTGAGCTCTGAGGCCCTGGGAAAGCTCTGCATAGATTTAAACTCCCCATAAGAATTCACTCTTCTTTCCCAACCTCCATTCTCATCTGTAGTAACTTCATTTAATGTCACCTGTAGCTTTGCTTCTGGGATGCCATCATAGTCAGCCTGCTTACAAGAAGGATGCTTTTGTGGTAGAGTGAGACTACTGGGCTTATCACTGGGCACCTGACACTAATTGAGGAATGAGACACATTTTAAAATTTTAGCCCCCTCATATTATATGAATCCATCACCTCAAATTTAAGTGAAAATTTAATATCCAACATTGAAGATATTACTTTGAATTTGAGTTCCATTAAGTAGAATCAAATCTATATAGAGAATTAGTAATTGTCACTGAATCATACGAACTTGACTGAATTCAAACATCTTTCACTAGAACTGGTTGTTTGGCTGAGTTTACTATTGTTTTGTTTGTTTTTTAAAGCAATCTTGCAGAGGTTTTCGAGAACCCACTTTGTGTCAGGCACTGTACGAGGCACTGGTGAATAAAAATAACATGGTTTGTTTCCCAGAAGCAGACTAGGAGAAAAATATTCTGGTGAAAATTATTTCTCAAGGCACTGTTCCCAGGAGACTCTTGTAAAGCAGAAGGAGGGTGGGAAGACAGAGCAAGAAAAGGAAGAAAGCAAGCCAGGGGCTGCTCTTAGGCAAAACCCCAGCCTGCAGGGAGCCCTGGAGAGTAACTACACCTCTGAGCTGCCTCCAACAACTAGCACATAACTAGCACTCACTGGGTACCCCTCTGGGATGGAAACCCTCAGGCATTTCTGGTTTCCTGCACAGGCAGAATGAGGCCTGTGAGCAGTCCTGCCCCTGGGTCTACTGTTAGCAGCAAAGGTATAAGTGGCTGGGAGAGGAGAGCACAGAAACAAGAAGGATGCGAGGGCAGCCAGGCAGAACACAGACTCCCTGCTCCTGTTGGGGTCCGTTATCAAAGGAACGAGACTGAGACAAAGTGAAAGTTATGCAAACCCTTATTCTATGCCAAGCATTAGAAGTTAGAGTGACCGGCCAGGGAAATGAGACCGAGACAAAGTGAAAGTTATGTGAAACTTTATTCTATGCCAAGCATTAGAGGTCAGACTGACCGGCCAGGGCCGCCTCCAAAGAGAGCGACCCCCTCCCAATCTCACAGGCTGGTTTTATAGGGCATGCTCGCAGACCCAAGGTACGTGACTTCTATTGTTAAGGCGTTTACTCCCGGAATTGATACCCGGAACCATACCAGGAACTACAGGGGCGTTTATTCCCAGAGTGAAGCCCATGGATGTAAACAACAATATGGCTACCTAGGCAATATGGAGTTGCTCTGGCTAAGCAGGCCCTAATAGTTAAACAGGTTTTAACATTAAATTGGCCCTAAAACTCCTTACAAAGATTTTCATCTACTGGGTTGAGAAAAGGGACCAGTAGCAAGAAAATGGATAACTAAACTATGTCATTATCAAATATGGTAAGTGCACATGGGCAATGAACAGAGTATGATTTTTAGAGACTAACAGTTGAGGATCTAGTTGGAACGGTCACCAGAGGTGGACATTCTCAGCCCGCAGGCACCCTTTACCCTTTGCTCTTCTCCCCTCTGCACCATGGTTGTCGATGGGGTGGCCATCTTACCATCCTGAGGGGACATGCATGGGGACCAAAGTGCTAAGAATGGCTGCGTGGAAGAGTGGAACAGTCCCTTGTTTCTGATGGCATCATGGAGCCAGTGTACCATCCTGGAGAGTCACCTCCAGACTTCTATTTTTGTGAGGAAGACAAAAGTCCTGTTTGTTGAAGCCAGAGAAAATTGGATATTTCTGTAAGGGTGCAGCCAAATGTATTTATTTTTTTAAAGATTTTATTTATTATTTTAGAGTGAGAGAGCATGAGCAGGGGAAGGAGCAGAGAGAGAGAGGGACAAAAGTGTCCATGCTGAGTGCAAAGTCTAACTTGGGGTTCCATCCCAAGACCCTGAGATCACCTGAACTGAAAATAAGAATTGGACATTTGACAGACTGAATCACCCAGGTGCCCCAGCAGAATTTAATCTTAAGCGGCTCCCAAGCTGTGGAGGAGGCATTGACCTTCTAGGAGAGAAGATCAGTTTCCCAGGAAGGAAGAAGCAGAGAATAAATACAGAAGTAATCTGGAAGGCTTCTCACATTAGCTTCTCTACAGAGATACAAGGTCATTATGACACTTTAATAGAGTAGCGCTGAACAGACCAAGTACAAGAACATGGTTTATTATCTTTGTGGGAATCTTTACCTGCGGTAATGGGTTCATTCAATCCAGGCTTTTCTTCACATCAACACTAGTAACTTTGGGGGCTGGATCATTCCTTTCTATAGAAGCTGTCTTGTACCTTGTAGGATGTTTCCCAGCATCCCTGGCCTCTACCCACCAGTGGCTGAATTGTATCCCCTCCCCCTTGGTTGTGACAAATAAAAATGTCTCCAGAGGTTACTGAATGTCCCCTGAGTGCCAGCCAACATCGCACCCAGTTGAATGCCAATGGTTTAACCTGTGATCGTTTCCTTTCAAAATATAACTTAAAATCTCTAAATTTTATCTACAAACTTTGTAATTAATGATAAATTACAGGGCCAAATGGGTGGCTCAGTCCCTTAAGCGTCTGCCTCTAGCTCAGGTCATGACCCTGGGGTCCTAGAATGGAACCTCTCATCTGGCTCCCTGCTCTGTGGGGAGCCTGCTTCTCCCTCTCGTTCTCCTTGCTGCTCCCCCTCTCTGTGTCAAATAAATAAATAAAATCTTTTTTTAAATGATAAATTATGTTTAAACTACAAGAGAGCTATGAAGAAAACAATCCTCTTTTGTTCCTATAGGCTTATGTTCTTTTAAGTAAACATTGAAAACAAAATCTGCATTTACCAAAAAAAAAAAAAAAAAGAATAGTAATACAAATCACAGAAGAAACTCACTTTAAGTGTGCCTTAGGTAAGTCATTCTTCACCATGTATCTCAGTTTCCAAAACTACAAATGGAAGAACTTACATAGGATAGCTCAGAAGTATTTTTTTTCCTTTAAAATTAAAATTATTCCATGATACACTAAAAAGTTTTTTGGTGTCACCCTGGACCTGAAATGATGATTCAGTTTACAAAGATGTGATTTACATGCAAATTTGTGGAAAACAGGTCTATAGAATGAGGCATACTGTTTTTTCTTCCAAAAGTCTTATTGAGGAATATAGGAATATAATTATTTTAAAGAAGGAAAATAGTCATTGATTTATATCTATATATCTATATGTAGATATATATTTATATATCATATATAAATATATGTTATATATAAGTTTTTATATATAAATTTACATATATAAAGTCTACAAAGCAATTGTCTATCATTGATTCAAGGTCAGGTTTTGATATTGTTATCTTCTGAAAGCATTCATTATCAGATTCTCTGCATTCTTAAAAACTGACATGGCCACAGTCAAAAAGAGAATAGGCCAAGGAAAGGTCAGTAAATGCTGAGGTGAGTCAATTTGCATAGGGGAGAAAAAGAGGGGGCTGTTTCCATGGCTTCTAATAGAAGCAGAGAGAGAAATGTGAAAAATGAAAACTAGTTTGCAGTGGCAAACAAAATGAACTGGTCTATAAATATTTCATCATTTTAGCCCCATAAAGTCTCATTGTTTGGTGGTAATCTTTATTATGACTAATCATGGGTTGCTTTTGTGTTTGTTTCTGGCTTGTTCTGCTGATCTCTGTGCCATACATCTCTGAAATAGCACCCACTAATTTCTTTTTAATTTACCTCACTGTGGTATAGAAAGAATATATGTAGTCATCAAGTAGGAAGTTAGAGTCGTAACTATCCAATTTAAATGAATAAAGTACATTTTTAGAGTCAAAGAGTATTGCGTGGAAAATGGAAACCCAAAGATAAAGTCTTCAGTCGTGTTTTCCTTTTGGAATAGGATAATGATTTAAATATCCTAAGAGGTTAAGTCAACCATACCCAGGAGCAGTTATCTTGTTTCTTGTGTCTTGGTTGGGGGAGTAGGGGGTGTGTACAAGGCCCATCAGCAACAGAGATGTGTACAGAGTAACCCTTGCCTTGGCCTGGCTATGCACCCCCTTTCTTTCTTTGTTAACAGCGCCTTCATTTTCCCAAGGAAAACCAGCTCCTCTCCCCCTAAGTACAAACAGCCTGGTGGGGTTACTCCCATATGTGTATCAGCATCACACCCCCAAATCAACGTCCAATAGCCCATTCTATCCCTGTGATTATAGAGATTGGTTCAGAGATGAGCACCTACCCCAGAATAATCCACTGAGACTAAGTCCTGGGATTTCTGCTAGAATTGTTGGGGCAGGAAACAGGTATAGAGCCCCGTTTCAGTAAATAAGAAACAGTGAGCGTGTCATTGTAGAAATGCTGGGGTCGTCCATTCAAAACCTGATTAAAGACCAGCCTGGACTCACGCCTGGCCTTCTTTTTCAAGAGTGCGCACATTCTTTCTTTGCCTAAACCAGTTTGCGTTGGATTTCATTACTTGCCATTGGAAGGTTCCTGAGGAATTCAAAAGTCAGGTTCTGCAGACCCTAGAATGGACTAAGGGCTCAGAGATGCCTGTGGATTGGAGTTAGAAGAAGAAAGAATCCACCTTTATTTAGGGATCTGCACGCGTAGTTGGCAAAACGACAAAACACAACTGGGGAAATGGTTAACAGACCGGAAATTGAGGATACATATTTGGGGGGAACACCCAGAGAGGGTTTTGGGAGCACCGGCAATGTTCAAATGCAGCAGCTTTGCAGCAGTGTGGAAGAATTTTAATTTGTACCTATACTGTACCACATGGTAGTCACTAGCTACATGTAGCTATTTGAATTTGGATTTAATTGAAAAATTTATTCCTCAGTTACGTTTGCCACATTTCAGGTGCCCCGCAGGCATATGAGGCTCGTTGTATTGTTATGGACTGCAAGGATGTGGAATATTTCCCTCATTGTGGAAAATTCTTTTGGATCACACTGTGCAATTCTGGGAGTGACTGAAACCAGAACTGGAAGAGCATAAAACTCTCCATGTGTGGAGCTTGGAGAAAATGCACATTTAGGGGAAGGTTTTCTGGCTGTATCCTGAAAGGGGCCACAGGTGACTGCTCACCTTGACCCAGTGACAGTAGTCCACTGTCTCCTTGACCGGTCTGCACCTCCAGAGAAGGAGCAGAGCACTTAGGATAAAAAGGCCTCCTCAGTTTGGGTCATGAAATCAAAATGCCAATCTGTGGCTTTAGGATGAAAACCCTCACTGCCCAAGGACTGACACTCAGGCCCTCTGGTTCCCAGAGCCTCTCCCTCCAGGCATAAGCAGAGAGCTGCAGTGAGCCAGAGTCAGAGCAAGGGCAGCAGTTGGTGTGGTCTGAATGTGCTGTTCCCCAGGTTCAAGGGAGACCTGCCTGTCACTGGAGCTAGGCAGGCAGATTCTTGGGCCAGAAGCCGCTAGCCCAATGATGGTCAGCTTTGCTGAATTTGTATTCAGAGACTACCATTTCTCTCTCCTTCCTTCCTTCCTTTCTTTCTTCCTTCCTCTCTTTTCCTTCCTTCCATGCATCCTTCCTTCCTTCCTTCCTTTTTCTTCCTTTCTTTTTTTCTTTCTCTTTCTTTCTTTCTTTTCTTCCTTCCTCTCTCCCTCCCTTCTTCCCTCTTTCTTTCTCTCCCTTTCCTTCTCTTTTTCTTTTTCTTCCTTCTTACCTTCCTTACTTCCTCCCTCCCTTCTTTCCTTTCTTCCCTCCTTTTTCCTTCTCTTCCTCTCTTTCTTTTTTTAACTCTTTATTTTGAACTAATCTTATACTCACAAACATAGCAAAAATGATACAGAGAGTTCCTGAGCCTCCCCCCATGCTCCCCCAGCACTACTAACATGTACATGACCAGAGCACCTTTTCAGGACCAGGACACTGACATTGACACCTTTTCCTTTGATAAGAGCAAATGTCTCATTGGGTCATTTTTACTGCATCAGGCACATTGTCTATTTCTCATAACAGCCCTGGCCTGCAGGTATGAACATATTTAGCTCCATCTTCTTGATGAGAGATGCTCTAAGAGCGTAAGTGTCTTCCCCAAGAATGGTCAGGCTGTCGGCGGCCGAGCTGGGACTGGTTGCCATCAGATCTAACCCCAGAGCGACACTTTCCAAATGTGAGGGGGTAAAAAGACTAACAAGCAGGCCTCAGAGACCAGACTGGAAGGGCTTTCTGCTTGTTTGCTTTCATATTCTCCATCTCTGAGCGGATTCTGTGCCTGTTAAACCTGCACATGCCCCAGGTGGGGGAAGGGAGGGCAGTTGACTGTAGGCCCCAAATTGTGATGACATGGTTAAACCCCAAATTTGCTAGAACTTTCCAGTAAATTTATTGTGATATTTAAGAAAGGGAACCAATGGCATTCCAAATATAGAGTATATTGTAGATGACTTGTACTTGTACACCCTGTGAGTTCAGGAGCTCATCATTTGATATTATGGTTCATTATAATTGAGACAAATATTCAATAATGAAAACATACCCACCAGAGGCCTAATATTGAGGAAAACCAGAAAAACTGTAGATAGGCTTACTCTGAGGAAATATAATAATACGAAAGAATACACAGTGATAATAGCTTACATTTTTCAAATGCTTATATGTCAGGCACTGTGCTATATTTTAAATATTTTATATTTATATTAAATATTTATATTTATATTAAAATATATTAAATATTTTAAATATTTAGATAGGTCACTTCCTTTATTCCTTACTCCACAGCTCCATGATCTGAAAAAAATCTCCATGGATTATACATGGGTACTCATCCCTAAGAGGGATACACACAGAGTTGATAAAACACAATCTCATCATCGTCACCATCATCTAATAGGTATCAAGCCACGTATGCCATGCAGTCTGCTTTCTCATTTAATCTCATTTTAATACTCTCAGTCCTTTTGTTCTTGCCTGCCTGTCATTTCCTACCTGCTAGGGAGGTGTGAGGATACTTTAGCTTACAGTTATTGCGCTCTTATGACTATGCAGTTGGTGGATCACAGTTAGTCATTATTTCATTTAGTTCCCATAACAGCCCCTGAGGACGGAGCCATCATGATCCTCGTTTTACCAATAAAGCTCAGAGACATGATGTCACGAGCCCTGACTCAGGCGGAGATGTATCTCAGGAGTGTTCGAGGGGTGCATTCCAAGTGCTCTCGGGTTTTAGAAAAGAAAGTTGAATGTGGACTGCAGTCACGTGGGCACAAGGGGTTGCAATGCTTTTGCCTTCAGGAGCCAGTAACTAGTAAGACAGGCAAGGGACAGTCCTGCAGGAGTGACAGCAGGAGAGGGATACTTATAGCTTGTGTGATGTCCAGGAAACACATCTGCCTGCTTGGAATTCAGAGGGGCGACTGCAAGACAGGGAGCTGGATTCCAAGCAGAGAACCTGGAGTGCTTTTCAGAGGGGTGTAGATTAACGAGTTCTTAGTTTAGAAAGTCAGCCCCTGTCGTGAGGAGCACCCTGTGATGTATGGAATTGTGGAACTGCTATGTTGTACATCTGAAACTAATATCACTGTATGTTCACTGTCCTGGAATTTAAAATAAAAGAAAATCAGTATAGGATTCTGAATATGGTAATGGTGAGATGGTTGCTCTAAAGAGAGCCATCTGGTACAGGCTTGTGGTGTGGACTCGTTCTTGGGGCACTTTCCTCAAGGCGCCTACAGACCCAGTGTGTCTCTAGTGGGTAAAATTACTTGTGCTCTCTCTTCACAGCCTCCCCTGCCCTATCTGCCTATAAAAGCATCAGGAAAAAAGGGCAATCAGGAAGAATTTATCTGACAGTGGTCTTCCCAAATCTTGGATGTTCCACTAAGGGGGAAAAAGAAAATTTGAAGTCCACTATTTTACAGAAACTGAATATATAAGAGAGCCGTTTGCAAATCAGATTAACTGTTAAGTAATTTAAGAATAACTGAATCAGGGCACCCGGGTGGCTCAGTGGGTTAAGCCTCTGCCTTTGGCTCAGGTCATGATCCCAGGGTCCTGGGATCCAGCCCCACATCAGGCTCTCTGCTCAGAAGGGAGCCTGCTTCCCCCTTCCCCTCTGCCTGCTTCTCTGCCTACTTGTGATCTCTCTTGCCCTCTGTCAAATAAATAAATAAAATCTTAAAAAAAAAAAAAAAGAATAACTGGATAACCCCAAGCAGCTTGTGCTAGCATAAGATTCGGGGGGTTTCTTCAGCTTTTTTTTTTTTTCTTTTCTTTTCTTTTCTTTTTTCTTTTTTTTTTTTTTTATTTATTTGACAGAGAGAAATCACAAGTAGATGGAGAGGCAGGCAGAGAGAGAGAGGGAAGCAGGTTCCCTGCCGAGCAGAGAGCCCGATGCGGGACTCAATCCCAGGACTCTGAGATCATGACCTGAGCCGAAGGCAGCGGCTTAACCCACTGAGCCACCCAGGCACCCAGGCACCCCAGGTTTCTTCAGCTTTAAGGAAGACTGTGAGCTCCTCAGTCAGGGCGGGTTTCTGAAGCACCACCTGCTCTACGAGGAAAACACTTTTTAGCACCCCAGTAAACCCGTCTTCTGACCTCACTCTCTCTCCTCCACCTCCAGCTATTATGATGGGGGTCTATTAAACAGACAAACTCAAAAGAAGTGGAGGGGAGAATGTATAATAAGATCATAAAAGCACAATTACTATGGATCATTGGCTAGGGCTTGGAAATACTTTCATTATGGAGAATTGCATCTATCAATTCAAAGACATTTTAGAGGTAAACAAATGAGTTAGCAGTTTACCACTTAGGGTTTAGCTCATCAAAAGCCATTTTCCAAAACCCGGCATCCCTTAGCCTATGCTATCCTATTCACCAATTCACAGACCAAATGTTGGTAATACTTATATATACACTTACTCTTAATATATACGTATACATTTAATTATATATATATTTACTCTGCTGAACCGTGTGAAGGGCAAATGACACCAGTAGATAGAGGCCAAGGGTGCTTTCACATCTAATGCATGATCTGATGGTCTTCTCTCACTGTAAGGACAGTGGAGCCCATAGCTAGCATGGCTCAACATACAGGGCACAAATATCCACAAACTAGTTTCCTTTTTTTGGAAAATGTGTCTATAACTGTTTTGTAAATGGGTACCCATACCTCAAAGAGGTGCATGTATAGTTGGGAAATTTTTGAATTTTGAATTAGGAAGCAGGAGAACCATGATCTGCTCCCAGCTCTATCTCCTAGTTCCTATAAGGTACTATCTTCCAGATTCTTGGTTTCCTCATCTGTAAAGAAAGTTAGATGAATCTGAATATTTCAGCATTGCTTGTATTTGATTGAGGAGTTCATCTAAGACTCACTACAAGGTCAAAGCATTTATTCTTAATTTAATAAGTTTTTTGTTAAGGCTAGCATGTGGTCAAGTTAGGGGATTTAGATTTACCTAAAATTTTATTTCTGACACATGAGGAAGTGCTCCATTAACAATTGGTTGGAAATGCTGGGTTGCCGCAAGTTGGGCTGGTTTCTTTTTGCAGGACTTCTCAGGGCCTATATCATATTGCCAGAAATGGTGACTTCTTAGGAGGTCTCTTCCTACCTCATAAGCAAGCAGGATGACTTTGACAGGGTAGTTACGTTGTAAGCAAAGGTACCAGTATTCTCTTCCAACTCTGACAAATGAAGCTGAAGAGTAGAGATATTGCTCACCTGTTTACTTACAAAAATAAAGAATAAAAATAGAAAATAATAGCTCTTCTGACCTTTGCTGTTGTTGAGGGAATTCTTTTGGGCAAAAGCTCTAACAAAAAATCTAGGATTATACCTGCTCTCTGACATTTTGTTCTTGAGTTTGGTTTCTTAGTTGATAGAGAGAGAGAGAGAGGGAGAAAGAGAGAAGGAAGGTTTTAAGATAAGTGTGAGGAAAATTCACATCATAGTCATAGTTTCTTGCTTCTGGTTATTGGCTACCTAAATTTGTACATAAACATGGCAATGTTTATGTAAACCAGAAAAACAGGGGGCAAAGCTATAATACTGAAATATTTGGTATTTGACTGACTGGGTTGAAATCCAGCTCTACCACTTAGAAATTATTATGATTCTGTGCAACATAGTTCAACTCCCTAAATCACTCTTTTCTCATCTGTAAAATGGGGATTGTGCTAATAGCTACCCCAGAGAGTAACTGGGGGTCTTATACAAGCTGTATTGAAATTTATTTACCATGTGCAAAGATAGAAATAGTCAGCCTTTACATTTAGAAATAAAGGCTCTGTGAACTGGTTTGTGCCTTAAGTTCCTATGCCCACATGCCTTCTTATTCCAAGTCATTTCCCTCAGTGGAAAAATATCCAAAATTAGGGGAGAAAAACAAATTGCTAAGTGAAATTTACTTGCGTGGGATAGCTAATGAATGTTGACCTAAAATAATAAAGCAGTAATTACCTAGCCCTGGTTTTTATCTTAAAACTCTTTACTATTTGAGCTTTTTTTCTTTCTCTGTGGAAAGTTCCTAAATATACTACAGATTTGCATAACAATCTCTTCCTTTTAGTGAAGTATGTGATATATAAACCTTAGCCTTAAGCCCTATCTTCATTGCTAAAAATGAATATTAAATACATTCAGCATTATAATGAATAAAACCTAAATCTTTTAGAAACAACTATTCATTCTGACCCCTCCTATTCTCTCAGATGAGTTTTCTAATAATTGTTTTAAGAAAATCTTTTCTCCGGGATTATATTCCAACTATTTAAAAATAGGTAAACTTTACTGTACATTATCACTTGAATAGACTAAATAATTTTAGTGCCTCTATAGACAATTGGCTTTCAAACTGAAGCACGGTGATTTATTTTAAAAAATAAAGAGAAATCATCAACATTGAAGTAGATTAAAATAGGTGTCTTATTTAGAATTAGAAAAGTGGTTCATTTTTCATAAGTCACATTTAAAGCCTGGTTATTATTTTTAAAAAATATTTCAGTCTAATAATATGGGCTTGTTAACAAGAAAAGCCACTGTGTAATAGTACGGTGGTAAAAGATGAAAAGTGAGAAAACAAGCAGAATATCTATTTTACTTCATTTATTTATTTTGGAGAAAGAGAGAGCATACACAAGGAGGAGGGGCAGAGGGAGAAGTAGACTGAATATGTATGTATGTATGTATATATTATGTTCTCTTAGTCACCATACAGTACATCATTAGTTTTTGATGTAGGTAGTGTTCCATGATTCACCGTTTGCATATAACACTCAGTGCTCCATGCAATACGTGCCTGCCTTAATACCTATCACTGGGCCAACCCATCCATCCATCCCCTTCCCCTCTGAAACCCTCAGTTTGTTTCTCAGAGTCCATAGTCTCTCATGGTTCATCTCCGATTTCCCACCTTTATTTTTCTGTTTCCTTCTAATGTCCTCTATGCTCTTCCTCATGTTCCACAAATAAGTGAAACCATATGATAATTGACTTTCTCTGCTTGAATTATTTCACTTAGCATAATCTCCTCCAGTCCCATTCATGTTGATGCAAAAGTTGGGTGTTCATCCTTTCCAATGGCTGAGTAATATTCCATTGTATATCCATTCGTCTGTTGAAGGGCATCTCAGCTCTTTCCACAGTTTGGCTACTATGAACATTGCTACTATGAACATTGGGGTGCATATAACCCTTCTTTTCACCATATCTGTATCTTTGGAGTAAATACCCCATAGTGCAATTGCTGGGTCATAGAGTAGTTCTATTTTTAATTTTTTGAGTTCCCTCTGCACTGTTTTTCAAAGTGGCTATGCCAATTTGCTTTCCCATCAACAGTGTGAGAGGGTTCCCCTTTCTCCACAACCTCTCCAACACTTGTTTCTTGCCTTGTCATTTTTTGCCATTCTAACTGGCATAAGATGGTATTTCAATGTGGTTTTGATTTGAATTTCCCCTGATGGCTAATGATGACGAATATTTTTTCATGTGTCTGTTAGGCATTTGTATGTCTTTTTTGGAGAAGTGTCTGTTCTTGTCTTCTGCCCATTTTTTGACTTGATTATTTGTTTTCTGGGTGTTGAGTTTGAGAAGTTCTTTATAGATCTTGGATATCAGCCCTTTGTCTGTAATGTCATTTGCAAATATCTTCTCCCATTCCATGGGTTGCCTCTTTGTTTTGTTGACTGTCTCCTTTACTGTGCAGAAGCTTTTTATCTTGACGAAGTTCCCAAAGTTCATTTTTGCTTTTGTTTCCCTTGCCTTTGGAGATGTGTTCTGAAAGAAGATGCTGTGGCTGATGTTGAAGAGGTTATTGCTTATGTTCTCCTCTAGAATTTTGATGGATTCCTGTCTCACATTGAGGTCTTTCATCCATTTAGAGTTTATCTTTATGTGTGGTGTAAGAGAATGGTCGAGTTTCATTCTTCTGTATATAACTGTCCAATTTTCATATACCATTTATTGGAGAGACTGTCTTTTTTCCATTGGATATTTTTCCCTGCCTTTGTTGCAGATTATTTGACCATAGACTTGAGGGTCCAAATCTGGGTTTTCTATTCTGTTCCATTTGTTTATGTGAAGGAGACTGAATCTTAAGCAGACTTTGTGCCTAGCACGGAGCCCAACGTGGGGCTCCATCTCACAACCCTGAGATCCTGACCTAAGCAGAAGCCAAGAGGCAAAGGCTTAACTGACTGCTCCAACCATGCACCCTAACTTTACTTTTTTTAAAAAACCCATCTAAATGAAAATCATTGACTAAGACAAATGGGATCCAGCTTCATATGAAGTTAACAGGCCCACCTATTATGCTATAATAATCAGAAGTCATATGAAGAAGACACACAAGAAAATAAGTCCTCAATCAAGCTGGAATCACTTTAAAAACTAGAATTTGGGGCGCCTGGGTGGCTCAGTGGGTTAAGCCGCTGCCTTCGGCTCAGGTCATGATCTCAGGGTCCTGGGATCAAGTCCCGCATCGGGCTCCTCTGCTCAGCAGGAAGCCTGCTTCCCTCTCTCTCTCTCTCTCTCTCTGCCTGCCTCTCTGTCTACTTGTGATCTCTCTCTGTCAAATAAATAAATAAAATCTTTTAAAAAAACCCTAGAGTTTAATATACAAAAGTAATAATAGTTTTCTTGATGTATATGGTGGAGAAAATGTTTCCGGCTTCTAGTTCAACCTGGCAGAAAAAAACAAATTTATTGTCCTTCTTCCTCCAGCTCTACCAGAAAACATTCATCGAGTACTACTATGTAACAAGCAGTTGAAATGGGAGTACATACAACAAGGTGAACATGCTAGAGGTCCATCAGGACCACAGCATTTGGGGTAACTTTCCAAACTTGGGAAGCTGATGGATTAAACTGATAAACCGGGAGAGTTAAAGTACAGCCCATACAAGGCCCAGAAAATTCTCATGGTAACAAGTTTGACCTGAGGAACAGTAGAAAAACTCCAGATTCCTCCTTATTCTCTAAAGCAAGAGTCAGCAAACTTTTGATAAAAGCTTTCTATAAAAGGCCAGATATATGTTTTTAGCTTTGTGGACCATACAATCTCTCTCTCAAAAATACTGCACTCTGCTGCTTTGGTATAAAAACAGTCATAGACAATACATAAAAAAGTGTGGCTGTGTTCTAATACAACTTGATTTACAAAAACAGGTAATAAGTCACAGTTTGCCAACCTCCAGTCTAAATTCTTACCATTGGAGCTATATTATATGATACAAAGAAAGGAAAAGATTTTAATGGAAACAGTCCAGAATTATTCCAAGCCCAGACTTTTTTCTATACCCCAGGCTTGTCTGACTGCCTCTCTCCACACTTGGGTATATTTTCTGCATCCCCAGCATCACTACTGTTGATACAAGGTGAATCTTGGGGATAAATCTGATTTTTTTTCTTCTCCACTCTTTATCTTAACCAATGGTAAACTCTACCTGCTTCACTTTTAAATGAATCAGTTGACTTTTACCCCTCTTTACTGCCAAAGATGTTAGTAGAAGCCCCCTGGACCACTCCAGTAACCTGTCATTGGTTCCATCCTTGTCCATTCTACCCCACCGGCAATCTCTTTTCCACATTCTCAGTAACTTGTTCAGCAAATATTTGTTGAGTACCTACTATGTGACAGGAATTCTTCTAGCCACTGGAGATAAATTGGTAAACAAAAGATATTTTTAAAAAAATTCTTGACCTCATAGAGCTTATATTCTGGTCTATGTGTAGGGTAAGTGGGACAAAGCAATGAACATATTAGTAAATAACAGAGTATGCCAGAAGAGGTTCAGTGCTATAGGAGAAAGCCAAATATGGAAAGTAGGGTAAGGGGCTCTGGAGTGCTGGGGCAGTTGCAAATTTAATTGGAGTGGTCAGTAGAGGCCTCCTTGAGAAGATGAGATTTGAGCAAAAGGGAATCAGTTGCATTCCTGTTTATTTGGCAAAAGAGCAGTCCTGACAAAAGAAGTTTCAGGACAAAGTTCCCATGGTGGGAGCATACCTATGTATTCAAGGATCTCCAGGAGGCCAATATGGACAAGTCAGCAGGAAGACAAGTGGTAATCAGAGTAGATGAAACTGAAGGGCTCAAGTCTCTGTGAAGGAAATGGGAAACCACTGCATGGTTTTGAGAAAAAGGTCTGACTTACAATTTTTTTTTAAAGATTTATCCATTTATTCCAGAGACAGAGAGAGTGTGTGAGTCAGGGGAAGAGCAGAGGGTGAGGGGGAGAGGGAATCCCAAACAGACTCCCTGTTGAGCACAGAGCCAGATGTGGGGCTCGGTCCCTGGACTCTGGCATCATGACCTGAGCTGAAAATCAAGAGTCAGCCTCTTAACCCTGACTGAGACACTCAGGTGTCCCCTGGCTGTATTTTTAAAGAAGAGCTTAGGCAGCTGGGGCAATGATGGGATGTAGAGGGCAGGGGTGAAACCAGGACACCAGGCAGGAGCTGATGGCAGCAATCCAGGCTGGAAATGATGGTGGCTCAGAACAAGAAGAGTGGCCATAAAGAGGGCAAAGTGGTCAGATTCTAGATATATTATGAGGACAAGGTCAACAAGATTCTGGATAGATTGGATATGAGTTATGAGAAGGGGTCAAGGATGACTCCCAAGGTCATCCTCAGCAGGATGGATTTGCCTTCAACAAAACAGGTTTTGGGTGGGGGCCACAAGGAATTTGGCTCTGGACATGTTGCATCACACTTCAATGAAGGTCTTCTTTTCAAAATCTAGTCTCATCATGCCTGGTTCATCCTTATGTTTTCTGTCTTCCCTGGCCACATAAAGATGGAATTCCTCTAGGCTTATGAGCCTGCATCGGATTTCTACCACTTCTCTGGCCCCATATTTGTATCAGATTTCTCTTTAGGCTCATTCTTCCAACCACGTTCGTCTCTCTTCAGCTCCTTGAACACAGATGCTCTTTCTAATCTCCAGCACAAGTTGATCCCCCTGCCTGGAGTACCCAGCACTCTCCACTTCTGCTGCCCCCATTCTCCATCCCATTTAAAACCTGCTCAAGCTTCAGATCTCAGCTTCTGCTTCTTTACTTGAAGGAAACCTTCAGGTCTCCCCCTGTGTCATGTCCTAATGCACTACATTTGTTTCCTGTAATTATGTAATTGTATGATTATTAGATTCACGGCCTTCCCACTAGACTATAAGCTCCCAGGGGGCTGGATTTACATCTGTTTTACTCACCATGGTACTTCCAGTGCCTCACACAGTATCTGGCATATAGTTAGTATTTAGTAAGTGTCTGCTGAATGAATGAATGATGGCTTATTACCCACCCACCCCCAAAAATGTTAGCCTATACATTTACTCTCTTGCAGAGTCTTTGTATAATTTTAGCATAAGGAGTACTGAACTAGGATGAAACACAAGGGAAGTAACACATTATCATTTATAATCACCCAGGGTTTAGTATGCCCATTCAGGAATCCAAGCCATGATGGATCCCTCCTCTCCTGTAACATATGGCCTTGCTCACCAGACTTCTGGTTCCTCTAAGATTTACATTGTCCAGCCCTTTGAAGACAGGCTGAGTCACGTGATTTGCTTTGCTTTGGCCATTTAAACTTGAGCAAAAGTGATTGGCATCAACTTGAGGCAGAGGCAATCGAAAGCAGGCATGCAACCCTCCAGTTCCACCTGCCTGTATTTGTTTCCGGTGGCTGCCAGAAAAATGCATCATGACGGAGTGGCTTAAAACAACAGAAAATCATTCTCTCTGGTTCGGGAGGCTAACAGTCCAAAATCAAGGTGTGAACAAGGCCATGCTTCCTCGGAGGTCTCTAGGGAGGAATCTTCCTTTGACACTTCCAGGTTCTGGGCCTTGTTGGCCAATCCATGGCAGTCCTTGTCTTGTGGAAGCATGACTCCAATCTCTACCCCGTCTTCACGTGGTGGTTTCCTGGTGTGTCTCCTCTGTGTCTTTCTGTCAAGGTCTCCCTTGCCATTTTCTCATAGGGATGCCAGTTATTAGATTTGGGGCCCACCCTAGGCCAGGATGACCTCATCTTAAGTTGATTACATCTACAAAGACCCTCCTTGCAAACAAGGCCCCACAGCCAGGTACCAAGGGTGAGAACTTGAACATAGCTTTCGGCAGGGATGCAAGGGAACCCGTTCTCCCATGCAGCACACACCGAGGTGGAAACTTCCTCAGCCTGGTTCCCTGGGTTGCTGCAGTGGGACAGGTTTGTGTCTCCCCATTCACCTCCATTCAGTTCAGTGACACCCCCTGAGTTAGAGTGGTAGGCTGAAACACCTGCCCCAGGTCAAGTATTTATCCCAATGGCTATTTGATGATGACGTTTTGTTGATTCATGCAAATTAAACATGCCTACACTGTATATCTATTTCCTGTGACCTGTCTCTGGACTGTCTGCCATACTCTATATAACTCTTGATCCTTAGTTACTGAGTGCCTGCCGTATGCCTGTCCTTGTGCTGTGTGCCAGAGGGATGTATGGGATATTGGACACAAGGAACCCAATTATAAGAAGTATATAATAATCTGGTGGGTGAAACAGAAAAAAACTATCAGCATTGGCTGAAATTATCAGAGGACACCAGATAATATGACTTAATAAGAGGGAACGACAACAGGACATCTGGTTCGTTCTAGGTTTTATGGTAAGAAGTTTACAGGTGTTATATCCTTTCATCCTTGTGGAGGCTATACCCTGTTGGGCTGGTATTTTGTATCTGTTTTACAGGTGAGGAAACAAGCTTAGAAAGGCTTAAGCAGCTTGCCCAATGGTCATTGAGGATTCAAATCCAGGTTGGTCTGATCAACGAATTTGGGTTCCTATGGACTTAACTGACCCTTCCATTCAGATCAGCCTTGGTAGCCTGCTAGTATATGGTAGTCTACATTCTTGAACTACACCAAGTTTGGTTTTCCTTATACAGTTATCCCTGGGCTGAACTTACCATGTCGCAGTATCAACGGCTTGCAGTAATAAATAGAATAAAATAGTTAAGCTACTCTTCAATTTCAATCTCAGCATTGTTAAATGGGCCTTTCCACCTGATTTGTCTGAACTAATCCAAATTCAACCTTTCATCTTTCCCTTTATAAGATGGCACTTTCAGACTTTAATTCTCTAAGCTGGCCATGGATGCAAAGATTTGTCATATCAGGAGCCATCATTTTTCCTCTACAGCATTAAAAGTAATTAAAAGAAACATGATCAAAAGAAACAATATGGAACCAACCAACCCTATTTTTAAGTGTTTCCAACCTTGTTTCAAAACAGTCTTATGACGATTGTTTTCCCAACAGCCATGTATGAAGCCATCCACTTTTGAAATCTGATTTTCCTGTGTAGACACATCCTGTTTTCTATGCTTGGAGAAACAGGGAATACCCAAGCTGGCACTCAGTTGTAGCAAATATGAAATAGACCATTTTTTAAAAATCGTAGGAATGTTAAAACCCATGTTGACTGGTTTTTACATTTCCCCGGCAGCATTCCCATGCTAGCGTTGGCATGGAGACTGGAAAAGGAAACTTTCCACCAATCTGTCACTTGCTACTGTTTCCACTCACTTTACTGGGAGTCCAATTTTAACAATTTTTTAAAGTTAAAACAAGTTTAATTCTTTGTTTTGTTTTGTTTCGTTTCAGAATGTTTCTCAAACACAAAAACACAGGCAAAAAGATTTTAAAACTCCGTCAAAATTTTGGTTTTCCAAATATTCAGCTGTTTAACATTCAGATAATTGCCTTTCTTTCTTTTTTTTTCCTTCCTTTTTTTTTTCCACATTTAGTCTGAATGCTTTGGCATGGGGAACCCCACAGTCTGAAAGTAACTTTGTCCTGACTCTCCTCACTGCCTTTATTAAAGAGGCTGAAAGAGGCATCTGCTTCCCAACAGTTTCTGGTCCCTAAGGGACCAGGGAAAGCCAGAGGTTCTCACCATACAGGAACATAGTTGGGCTTCCCAAAACCTCTGCGCAAGCAAAGTTGGCAGTGGTCACAGCGAGGTATTCTTGAAATCGTTTTCATTGAAGAAAAACTGTCTGTGATTCTTGGATCTAGGCTTGGGTCAGAGATGGAAGGCAAATTTGTCACTCGTTCTCTCGTGGGTAGCCTAGAACCCAGTAGGCACTCAAGTCCTGTTTGCGTGAATGAATTCATCACAGTCATGGTGTATGGCATCTCCCAAGACTGAAGGGTGATTTTCCTGGGCTGGAAAGTAAAAAAGAGAGCTGCTTACCTACATACAGTTCAGGGGGCCTCATCCTGGCGGCCCCGAAGCCAGGCGTTCTCATTTCCACTTGGCATCCTCCTGAACTGCTCTGCCTGACGCTGGCGCTGGCGCGACGTTACAGAAGGGAGGAAATGCATGTGAGGAGAATCAGGGAGGAGAGGGTCGGGAACAGATGTGAGCATAAAGGGAAGCATTAGAAATGAAAGAAAGAAATTGGACGCCCACAGCTGGAAGGACAAACCGCACAGTGTCGTCAGGGATGTGGGATTAGGGGTGATTTTGCTTGCCCTTTGTTCTTTTTTCCTGTCTTCCACGCTTCCCCGTGTATTTGATGTGTCTTTTCTGTTCGGTTATTGGACCATGAGGCCAGACCCCAGTGGCCAGTACCTGGGCCCTGTGAAGACTTGCTGAACAACTGAACGGGTTCGGAGGCTCCTGTCCCTCCTCTCGCTGCCTCCCCGGGGTGTCTAACCGCCTGGCACGTAGTAGGCGCTCCCTAAACATCTGCACAGCAAATGAGCTGCAAGTTTTCGGCGCCGAGCACGTGGAGCTTTGGAAACCAGGGCAGTGAACGAGCGCGTCTCAGACCACAAAGCGGCTGCGGCGCGTGCGAGGAGCGGCGGCGGGCGGAGGCGAGAGGCGGGAGGCTAGGCGCGGGGCCCGGAGCGGGGCGCCCCGCGGGGGGCGCTGCCTGCGTGGCGCCGCCGGGAGCCGCGCGCCGGCACGTGCTCGTCCCGGGGACGCCGGGCCGGGGTGGGCGCGCGTGTGCGCGTGGGGGCGTGGGGTGTGTACCCGCGCCGTGCCCCCCGCGCGTGCTGCCGGGCGGGCGCCGGCGTGAGTCACGGCGGGGCTCGCCTTTATAACGGCCCGGAGGCTCGCGCCAGCCGCCCGCCAGTCCGCTCTCCCGCCGCTCCGCGCTCCAGCGAGCGCGCCCCGGCCCCGCGCCCCCAACGGCCCCCCAACCGCCGCGTAGTCCCGAGGGCGCCATGAGGGGCCCGCGCTGCGCCCCGCTGTTGCTCCTGCTGCTGCTGTCGCCTCTGCTGCTCATACCCCCCGCCGGGGACGCCGCCGTCATCACCGGGGTAAGCAGCCCTGGGCGCACCTGTCCGCCCGGGATGCGCGCCCGCGCTGCGCCCCGGGGGTCTTGGGAGGGGAGCGGCTCGGGGAGGGTCGCCCCGGGCGGGGACATCTGCCCCAGGTGCTCTTTGGCGCTCTGGGAGAGGTGCCGTACTCCAAACGCAGCGGACGGCCCGGGATCTTAGGTGCGCTATGGAAGAAAAAGTGACCAAAGTGTCACCCACCTCCTTTATCACCACCTTCTCCCCCTTGCTTCCCTCTTAGAACCCTGCAAGCTCTCTCCTCGAGTTTGATCTGTTTTTCTGTTAAGCTGAAAGAAGTTTGCTTTTAGAGTCTTCTCTAGCACTTCTCCTAGGCGTTCCAACCTCGAACCGTAAAATTTGGGAGGCCCTTTCTGAAATGCACAGGGGGCAAGACGAGTATCTCCCATTCCTGAGACTTAACCCTCTGGTCAAGGAGTTTGCTCCCCTTGCACCCTCCACAGAAACCCCTTGAAATAACTTGGTCCGAGGCCCTGTGTATGTTTTGAAAAGCAATGTGGGCGCTTCCTTCTGGTTTCCAGAGGGTACCCCCCCACCCCCCAGCTTCTTGAGGTTTTCCTTGTAAAATTTTTCCATTTCCAATTCCTGATAAAACACCACTAGGGCTCGGGCATAATTATGGAGTAGGTTACAATGTAGATGTTTGTTTCAACTTAGTGTAGTTGTCCTCATCATTTCTGAAAGTAGGAACTGAGTCAGTTCTCTCATATTCTCACCAACAATTTTCTGTGTGGCTCTGAAGGATGAGTTTACCGTAGTCTACTTTGCATCAACAATGCAAAATCCCTACCATTTCCTGATTGCTCAACTGCTTTACTCTTTTAATTTTTTTTAAAAGATTTTATTTATTTATTTGGCAGAGAGAGACAGCGAGAGAGGGAATACAAGCAGAGAGTGTAAGAGAGGGGGAAGCAGACTCCCAGCTGAACAGGGAGCCCAAAGCAGGGCTTGATCCCAGAACCCTGGGATCATGACCTCAGCTGAAGGCAGACACTTAAGGATAGAGCCACCCAGGTGCCCCTGCTTTACTCTTTTATCTTTTTTTTTTTTTAAGTCTTAAATTATTTTACACCTTCATTAAATTACCTAAATTATCTAAGTGCACATTATAGGATTTTAAATAAAACTTACATGTTTGAATTGATGATACATAATGAAATATTGAAGTTTGAGGGAAATCTGTCCTGGTCTTGAGAAAATAAAAGTTCCATAGTCTCCCAAATGAGTTCATAGATTTATAGCATCTTGAAAGCCCTTGTACAATAACAGTATTTGGTGATATCCAATAGGATTATAAGCATTGTGATATTTATTAAAATAGTTAGAAGTTTTTTGAAAGTGTATTTGAATAGCTTTGTCATTCAGTCAGTGTGGTTGAAAAAAACTTTTTACAGGTCTTTCTGATATAAGAGTTGGAACATGATTGGTTTTTTTCTCCCACTCTTCCCCTGCTGGCTCATTTTAAATTTCTGCTAATCCTCTGAGCCGAGAATTCCTTTGCAATATAAGTATCTTTTTGTTCCATTCACAGGACAACACTATTTGAATAGATCTGCAATGGGTTAAGAATGAAGGGCATTAGGAAACAGCAGTCTAATTAAAATTATATAAACCTATGCATTTCTTTGTAAATATTGCCAAGAAGTGAAGTTTTTTGTTACAAAAGTGAAATTTTATCATATGGGGTATTTATCTCTTAGAGAGGCTTAGAGTGGACTTCTATGAGCGGTTTTTGTTGTTTTAACTCAGTGTAACCAAAAGAGAATTTTTTAAAAATTCCTCTAAGCAATGTAACAATAAAGAAACGTATTTATGTCTTCACAACAGGAACCATATGGAGCCAAATGAAAAACTTGGTAACTTATCATCCTCAGGATGTTAAATATCCAAGTGATTGACCGAATTTTGGAAAAATTTTGGCTGGATTTTTATTGTCTTTTAAAAAGGGCTAGTGGGGCCTCTGAATTCCAGGTCTTGAGCATCTGTTGACAGAAAATACTGCCTGAAACCTCCACCTTAAATATTTACCTTTTTTGGTAATAGGTGTAGCTATTTTGAAATTGATTTATGTTCCACATAGATTTGTTAAAACCATATTGGAAAAGATCACATACTGAACTTCTCATTTACAAATTGTCATGGCCACGTATACATGTCTCTGGCATACAGCTAAAAATTGGAAAATGGAAATGTTTGGATGTTTTCCTCTGAATGTTCTAACACCCCAAGGTAAAAATTGGAGTTTTGTCCACACAGTCATTTTAAATAGGCTGAGAAAAAAACTCTAATGAAGGAAATAAATCATCCTTAGAGTAGGATGGCTGATAATTTTAAACGAAAAAACAGTGAAAGAGGGTGAGCCCATATACTTATGTTTCGAGACTTGTGGCTGGCCCCCAAACTTTAAAGGAGAAAAGCCTTGAAGGAATGTTTTAGTTGTTTCCAATAAATATAAAAAATTTATATTTTTGTCTAAATTATAGACTTTTTAGTTTCTTATATATATAGTACAGCACGTTTTTACCTTATCACTAGCAAAACAGATCATTAACATACCATTCAAACAAAGCATCCTATTTTTTTGTTGGTTCTAGGAAGGAACAATAGTTCTTCAGATCTATTTTCATGCAAATAAATTCAGACAGCATTATTTATTTCTATTTAGAGTATAAAAACTCCTCTATAGTGGATTCTTTAATTATTTGTATTTACAATTTTTATATTGAGAACAGATGCCTCGAGTAACCGTTGTTAAGAATTGCATCTGTCATTTGAATTTCTAAATCTGATTAATCTTAAAGGATAGTTCAACTGATTTTGTAATGTACACATGTGTATACCTTAAGCCAATAATTTCCTTTTTGCAGGTTACTCACCTGAAAACAAAACAAAACAGTAACCTAAGGCAAAAACCTTGGTTTGTCCATTCCCTACCTATGAAATTTCTTTTTTTAAAGAGGAAATGTGAAAATCAAGCCAGTGGTTTGAGAAACATCAAGTCTCATGAACCAGAATGCAAATATATTTGAAAGGAAAAATGAGCATTTTTAAAATTTACATCAATACCTTTGTGGGTCTGGAGCATTTCGTGCCAGATTTGGAGACCATTTAAATCCCTTTAAAAATGAATGAATAAATAAATAAATAAGTCCTTTTTAAAAATTGGGCCCAATGTATTCTGCGGTTAATAGTCATAAAATCTTGTGATTCGAATTATGTAGTTCCTAATGGCCATGTGTGGTATAAGACTAATCCAGACTTGTTTTTCAAACTCAAAGCCAATTCAGCCACAAAACACTAGAAAAAGAGGTGATTTTCTGTGTGTTTATTTAAGATTTTCGTAATGTGTGGGCCATTCTTCAGGCCATTTTTTTTTAAACTAGGAAAATCTCTTCTGTTCAGATTTTATGGTAAATATGTGCAAGCAAATGAAGATTACAGTTCTTTTTTATATGTGTGATTATTAAAATCCTAGTGGTTGGAGATATAAAGAGCATTTTTGACTGCTAATTTTAGATTTCCTCAGCCAGAGTCTTGCCCGCCATCTACATTTATCTGTTTGTTTGTTACATTTCAGGCCTGCGACAAGGACCCCCAGTGTGCCGGAGGCATGTGCTGTGCTGTTAGTATCTGGGTTAAGAGCATAAGGATTTGCACACCTATGGGCAAAGTGGGAGACAGCTGCCATCCGCTGACTCGTAAAGTTAGTACATACATTCGTATTCACGGTGGTTCTCTTACGTTGTGGTAACTGAACTCCCAGCAAGGCCTGTAGGACATGAAATCCAGGGTGTTGTGCTTGAAATTGTAGAAGATGGCAATGGAAAACTCCCTCCTCTCCCCTCCCACTTTAAAGAACTGGGTCCTCTACCATCGTTACTCTAGTGAATCATTTTCATAAACTTGATGTCATGACATTGGCAACTTTTCAGAAAAATAATTTCAAACACGGGAATTTGCCTAGAAGAGATTTAGGACAAAAATACACGTGTGTAGTACAGTGTATGCTTCTCTGCCAAAATCGGAGTACAGAAGTTCTTGAAAAGACTTTTCGTATCAGACCCACTGATAAGGCAGAAGTAAATAATTGTGTTTTGTTTCTTGCAGAAAATTGTGCATGATCTAGTTATCCTTGTATCCTAATTTAAAAGTCCTTTATTTTCACTCCATCTGTGCAGGACACTGTTCATAATCGTAGAGGTTAATGATACTTAATTTTCCAACTTCTTCAGTTATCTAACAGCTCAGTGTCCCAATGACCTAAACAACACTTTTGAACCATTTTGGCAAGGAGCAGCATGACCCGACGTAGGCAGGATTGGATGGTGCTTTTGAGGTGGGATGGCAGACGCTCCTGCCCACGAGGCCCGTCAGCCACATCACTTCAGGAAGCGGGGTGGGTGAGAGGCAGAAGGGAGTAGAAAGGTGTGTGGAGCTTGGAGAGTCTTGGCCGTTCTGAATCAAAACTTGAAAACAGTGGGATCTCAGTAAGATGCCCCAGGGACAGCCAGGTGGTGGTGCCTTGCTCCCCTAGCGCCACCTCCTGGTTTTACCCAGCAACAAAGGGAAGTCAGGAGCCGTAGAAGGGCCGTCCGGGGCCAGGTGGCTTGTTGGAGGCAGAGCTGCGTGTGTCCGCAGCCTTCTCTCCTGTTTAAAATAGATGGAATGTTTGCAAAGTAGTCTGCCTTCTGGACTCTGCTTTCCACCTTTTTTTTTCCCCACATGTGGTTTAGGGTGGACAGCTGTAGTAGAGCCCACCATGTTCACTGTCCTTGACAGTTGTGGGTGACAGTTACTGTTTGGACTTCTCAGAGTGAAGGTAATGAAGTAAATGGGCTTCTGTTGAGCTCTGAGGGCTGTAATAGGAACCCCACTTGTTTGGGTTGCTCTGAAGACTGAGTTTGGCTTTCCTGTGGTTTCCTTGAGAAATACTTCCTGTTCCATTTAGACCATCCCTCCCCGTGGCTTCACTGTCATTGTCACATGTGACATGCACCTCTTATTTTTGGCCACTTTCAGACAGGAAAGGTTGTAAACTGTTAGTGGTCTGTCTCAATGCCTGACTCCCGGAGAAGAGGTGACACCAGCCCAGCCACCTTGGGCACTGATGGCACTTTTGCCCTCACCTTTACCAAGTGCAAGTCAACTTTTGTATATTGGAGCCACTGTCCTTGAAAAGTTTCCTCTCGGTCTTTTAAGAATGTTGTGGTTTTTGTGCAGTATACCCTTCCACTCCCTGCATACCAGAATTGTGCAGCCTTTTTGCTAAAACAAGTGAATACTGACACATTCTATGCAACTGTTCTTTGCCATAGCAAAGTGCAGTTGTCCCTTGTGGAGGACTGTGACATCCCAGACACCCTGCCCTAAATATTGTATATGAGTTTCTCGTTTCACACAATGAGCCCGTGAGGCACACTTGTTTCCTGCACATTCTGCATTCAACCACGATAAGCCTCAGAGGGACTCAGTGACAGGCTGAGGTCACCAGGTGAGAGGGCACACAGCAGCATGGGACTTTGTGTCTGGCTGGTGCTCCCCTGGTTGTGGGGTGTTAGTCCCCATACTCTCCCACCATCCTGAAAGTGGGTTTACCTGAACACTTTACCAAAGCTGGTTGGTGTGGGATGAGAAACAATGGTTCCTCTTGGGAATTTGTCACATCCCACAGTTCTGATGAGTTTTCCAAATCTGAGGTATTTTAATAAGAGAACCAAATTCTCTTTCCCTGGTGCCTGAATAACTTCCAGTTCAGGTATATGAAGTGCAAGGTCATATCCGAGAGTAAGCAATACCATTCTTTTCCTGGAAACCCAGGTACACCTCTACACCTTTGTTTTTTAGTCACGGTTTTAATAACGAAGTCTTTAATAACAAGTTATGGTTTTCATAGTAGAATTAAGTGATAAAAGAACTAAAGGACTAAAAAAGAGGAAGGTTTTAATGTCAGCTCTTAAATATTCCCCTATTCAGATACCCATTTGGAAAGTGTTTCTAGAACTCAGTTTTATACCTTTTCCTACTGGGTACTTTTCTGTCTTAAAAATACATTTTCATATGTCATTTCTATTTTTTTTTTTTTTTTAAAGATTTTTTTATTTATTTATTTGAGAGAGACAGTGAGAGAGAGCATGAGCGAGGAGAAGGTCAGAGAGCGAAGCAGACTCCCCATGGAGCTGGGAGCCTGATGTGGGACTCGATCCCGGGACTCCAGGATCACGCCCTGAGCCGAAGGCAGTCGTCCAACCAACTGCGCCACCCAGGCGTCCCTGTCATTTCTATTTTTAAACTGGGTCCTGGGGTTGTTACTTGTTCTGGGTGAAATTAACTTATCCTGGTAAAAATCTAGTTACTTCCAGATTATCTCTCTGCTATATTCTATTCAACACAACCTGAGAAAAGAAATTTTTGTAAATGTGTCCTAGTGAATGTAACATATAGTATTCAACTTCTAACTATAGTTTGATGGTTCATCAGTGAACAGTAAAAGTATAGACATTGCATAGAAAATTCTATTTTAATATGTGTTCATTCCTTTCTTTTTTCTTCCTTTTTTTTTAAAGGGGGATTGTGGTTACAGGGCTTGGTGTTTTAAAAACACAAGACTATGAATAAGTCAAGACTACACCTGTTTAAATTTTAAACTTTCCATTCTGGCTTGACTGAGTCATAGCCACAAATGTCTGTTTATTTTGATAAAGTGAGTAATATTTGATGAATGAAATTGCAGACTACAGGTAGGAATTGATAGTCACAGAGTTCAGTTTACTATTTTATTTGAGATACATCCACTAATTTGTGGAGTTTACAGTGACTGCTAGGCTATACCTTTATAATTGTACAGTTTTTAAATTTACATTTGATAATTGAAAAGTAGAATAAAAGACCAGTTTACCTAAGAAGAACAGGATGTAGGTTTTCCAAACACATTTTTAGTCAAATAAAATTCTTAACATATATTCATTTTTAATACTTAGGGATGAATTACTGAATCATGTCTGCAAGGAATATTTTGTATTTAAAAATCACACTATTTTAATATTTCTATTAAAACTTTTCAGAGTTTACAAAGATTGGCTATTTCCATCCCATTTTGATTACTGCTTGGCTTTGGAAGTTTATAATTATGTATACTTTTATTTTTATTGCTTATTAGTTTATAATTTTCTTCAATTTAAAGAACTGCGTTTCCTCCCCCAAAATTGCTTTTGCTTCACTTTTTTTTTTTAAGATTTTATTTATTTATTTGACAGAGATCACAAGTAGGCAGAGAGAGAGAGAGGGAAGCAGGCTGCTCCCTGCTGAGCAGAGAGCCCAATGCAGGACTCGATCCAAGGACCCTGAGATCATGACCTGAGCCAAAGGCAGTGGCTTAACTCACTGAGCCACCCAGGCGCCCTTTTGCTTCACTTTTTATGTTAACATTTTTAGTATCAGTTTTACTTTTTGTTTTCTGGTATGCTTTTTTTTTTTTTTAAGCTATACTTTAAGATTTGACCAATGTATTTTCCTTTTCTGAAAAAAAAATTTGAAATTAAAACCTGGGATTTGTCTTTGTTAAAAACAAACAAACAAAGGGGCGCCTGGGTGGCTCAGTGGATTAAAGCCTCTGCCTTCAGTTCAGGTCATGATCCCAGGATTCTAGGATCGAGCCCGCATCCGGCTCTCTGCTCAACGGGGAGCCTACTTCCCCCTCTCTCTCTCTGTGTCCACCTCTCTGCCTACTTGTGAAACTCTTAAAAAAAAAAAATAGATTTAAAATTATTAGCTGTTTCTGTCTTAAAAAAAAAAAGATTTTAAAAATTATTAGCTGTTTTTGTCTTAGTTCCAACCAATGATGAAACATTGTAAACATACTTCCAGGATAAAGTATAACCTTAAAAAATATTAATTAAAATATGACTAATATAACGACAGAATTTAGTGGAAGCTGGGTGGATGAAAGCCCAATATGTTAATTTCCTCATCTTTCCTACCACACAGCTCAAGAGCCATTATCTGCATTTTCTCTCTTGGGGCAGCATCCCTGCTGTGAGTACAAGTTCCTTGTCAGAGAGACTCAGGGGACATAAATACACTTCAGTGTAATACGGTTTCTCAGCCTGGGAACTTGACGGTATGGGCCTGACAGCTCTTGGTGGTAGGGACAAGCCTATGTATCAGAGAATGTTCAGCAGCATCCCTGGCCTCTACCACATGATGCCAGTAGTCTCCCTCTCTCAGTTGTGACAACCAACCATGTCCGCAGACTATGATAGAAGTCCCCATGATGGTTTGGGGCATGGACCTTGCCCTAATTGAGCACCCCTGGCCAAACATTACATTGGCTTTGCCTCACAGGACACAGTGTAGGAGACGAAGCAGCATCATTGCATTGGGAGCTTAGCAGCTACTGAAACCCACAGCTTGGCTTGCCCTCTCTTCCACACAGGATACTTGTACCTGCCCCACTTGAGAGCTAAAGTGGGGGAGGGGAGGCTCCCCTTGACTCACAGAAGCTACCACCCTTACTCTTGCAAATATTTTGCACCTCTCTAGACCCAGAGGCTCAGACCTGCAAACCAACAGCTTCTCCAATCCAACTCGAGTTCCGCACAACCCACAAGGCTGACCCCCCTTATTCCCTGTTTTTCTTTACTCTTGCTGAGGACGCAGAGCAGTGGGAGGCCAGATCCCATGGTAATCCTCTATGCACAAGAAGATAAATCATTACATCTTTTAGGGTTGTATGAATATATAATTATTCCAAAAATATTGGAAGAAACATTTTATTTTATTTTATTTTATTTTTCCAATTTATTTATTTTCAGAAAAACAGTATTCATTATTTTTTCACCACACCCAGTGCTCCATGCAAGCTGTGCCCTCTATAATACCCACCACCTGGTACCCCAACCTCCCACACCCCCCCCCACTTCAAACCCCTCAGATTGTTTTTCAGAGTCCATATGGAAGAAACATTTTAAGAATTGACCGAATTAAAATACATTGGCGACCCTCCCAGTTATCAAAGCTGGAAATTGTGAGAGAGGGACAGGAACTGTGAGACCTTTAGTTTGTATTTGATGTGCCATCATGCTATTTGAAATTTTTTAAACTGTGTACTTATCGATAAAAGTTATGGTAACAAAACTGGCATTCTTTAAAATAAAATTGTCGTTTTTTTATTGAGGTAAAATTGGTATATAAATTATATAAGTTTCAGGTATGCAACATTGTAATTTGACATCTGTCTGAAGTACAAAGTGATCACCATCCTTCACTATTCAGTTGACCCCCTTCACTCATTTTCCTACCCCAAACCTCCTTCCCACAAGGGACCAGCGCTTTCTATGTGACATGACCAGCCTTTTCTATATCTCTTTCTTTAGCAAAGTTGACTCTGTTTTGAGAGAAATCACAAACAATATGTGTGTTTTGGGTCAGTACTGTCTTCTCATTACAAGTGCTGCCGATGGCTAGGAGTCATGCCTTGTGGAAAGCACTGCAGGTCCGACCTCGGTTTCGTTGAGAATCTGCTGTTTAGCATTCTGGGCTTGTGGAAATGCTGGAGTGAGTTGATTCTAAAATAAACCGTCAAGTTGGGACTGAACGGTTGGCTCCTGGGCTCTGTGCCTCTCCTGTGTCTTTTCTTGTGTCTCTGGCTATTAGACGCCTATCGACTTTGTCACGCAACATGTGTAGAACTAGGGGATGCCTGTGTGGCTCCGTCGGTTAAATGTCTGCCTTCCCCTCAGGCCATGAGGGATCCAACCCTGAGCCAGGCCCCCTGCTCAGTGGGGAGCCTGCTTCTCCTCCTCCTCCCAGCTGGCGTGTGCCTGGGCGCACGGGCGTGCTCTCTCTCTCTCTCTCTCTCACTCACTATCTCTATTGCTATCTCTCTCTCTCAAATAAATAAATAAATAAAATCTTCAAGAAGAAAAATATGTGTAAAGCTAGAAATGAAGGGGCCAGTGGGGAAATTGCCAAGCGTATCCCATCAGAAGTGCTGCCCTTTGTCAGTAGGGGCTCGGCGGGAGAAGGAGAGGAGGAAAACTGCTATGAGCAGGCACAGACGAAAAGGCTTGGCAGGGGGAGAGACACGGAGCAGATCTGGCAAAGGGGGAGTGGGCTTAAGAAGAAAAAAGAAGGGACGCCTGGGTGGCTCAGTTGGTTAAGCAGCTGCCTTCGGCTCAGGTCATGATCCCAGGGTTCGGGGATCGAGTCCCGCATCGGGCTCCTTGCTCAGCAGGGAGCCTGCTTCTCCCTCTGCCTCTGTCTGCCTGTGCTCACTCGCTCTCTCTCCCTCTGTCTCTGACAAATAAATAAATAAATAAATCTTAAAAAAAAAAAAAAAAGAACAGGGCTGCAAGGTATAAAGATCCCTGCAGGACAGTGGGATCACAATGTCAAGGTTGTTGGGGCAGATCTGGGCTGAGGCCCATAGTACCTTGTCACCTTCAATAAGAAAAAGGAAAATGCGTGATATTTTTGAAAGGATCACAGAGACCTATGACCTTGGGAGCACGTTGCTTAGGGTGCTCCCTAAGCCCTAGAACCTATATCCTGGAACTATCCCCAGGAAGGCCCTCTGCGTCTTTGGCTTCACGTGAGTCCTTCTCTGTGAGTTTGGTGGCGTGGGTCACTTTGGGCCTGCTCAGTGCCGGGCAGTGGTGAATGGAGTGAGGAGAAGCCACAGTACCTGGGAAGGACACCCCTCTGCCTTTAGGCAGAGCATGTCTGGGGAGATGGGAGGGGTCACCGACGGGATAGGCTTTTAACAAGTATTCACTTAAGCGTCTCCTCTGTGTCACAGGCTAAGTGCCATGTGTTCTCAAATGATATGTCCTTTCCTCAAAGAGCCTGGAGTTGGGGGAATAGTGGTATTTGAGAAAAGAGCAAAATCTGGAAGAAAGTGGGGGTGGATTTGGTGATGACAGGTTCCCTTTCAGCTGGGTGACCTCAGTCAGCCGTGTCACTTCACCTCAAGAGGAAGCCACTTAGCTTGGGTCAAAAAAAAGGCAAAAAGCTAGCGTACAGGTTTGGTGTGACGTTCATGCACGATGCCTCATGAAGCCTGGGTCTGGCTGGCCACCACTGTCATTTTTCTTTGCAACTGTTTTCAAAGGACTAGGAATGCACATAACAGACCAGAGAGCACCTGTGGTGCCTTGGGGTCCATGTCACTGGACGGCAGGTACCCCAAGGGGCTTCTTTGGTGCTTAAACTATCCTCCTGGTCCTCTGTCTTCTGTCACTACAATTCACGCCACATAATGGGCCCAGGCCTTTCCTGTTTTGTTCTCACTGTCTCTTTAGCACGTGACATAAGGCCTGGTAGGTCGGGGACAGTAAATGTCTGTGGAGTGGGCAGATGAAGGAAAGCTGCTTGGTGTAATCTGTGTGTAGCAGTTTGACGCGGTCATTATAGTTACACCTCACTCAGGTCAGGCTCCTTTAGCTCGGATGTTGCTGCCTCTGTTCATTTTTCTCCACATCAGCATCGTTGGCCCTTTGGGCTGGAGAGGTCTTCTTGTTGGGGTGGCCATCCTGTGCGTTGAAGGCTGTCTAGCTGCACCCCAGGCCTCCACCCACCACTCATGCTCCTTCCCCAGGTTGTGACAAGCAAAAGTGTCTCTGGATACCACCTGATGTCCTCTGGGGGAGGGGGTGGGGTCACCCCCAGCTGCCCATGAAGTGGTCTTAGGTGTGACACAATGAAGCTCTCAAAAACTCAGGGCTAGAGCAGATCCAAGAGGTCCAGGGTTGGGACTTCTCCTGCTGTCCCCTTGTAATCGCCTGAGCCAGTGCAGCTGGGCCCACCTCCTCCAACACATTCTCAGGGCCCACAAATGAGCCAACCATCCACGTGCCCCTGCCACACACAGTGACAGAACCATTCTGAGCATGAGTCTGAGGGGCGTGGAGGGCAGGCAGGCACCGTCACCAGAGCCTTGACAATAAGGCCCTTGTCAAAAGGCAGAGGAGCCTGGGGTGTCTCTGCCGCTTCTCCACGTGCATATCAACCCCACCTGTGGCTTCCCTCTCTTCCTTTTGTATTTATTGACCTCCGTCATTTCCCTGGTCCTTCCAGAACCATTTTGGAAATGGAAGGCAGGAAAGAAGGAGGAAGAGAAGAAAAAAGAAAAAGGAGGTAAGAGGAACATGAGCACGGTGTCCGCCCAAAGATAGTGTCCAGTGTACTGAGCCCTGACCACGGTTTGGACTACCGTACAGTTGAGTCTGTCCTCTTAGTTCAGCCCCAAAATAAGGTTAGAATGGTTCTGTCACAGTCTGCAGACAATTTTTTTTTTTTAACTAACAAAGGAATTATTTTAAAGGCATCTGGAAGATGCGTCTCGGGCTTTCTCATTAGGACAGATAATTGGTATGGGCTGACCTCTCTTGGTGGCATAGACTAGGAAATACACGGGAATGATAGAAAGCAGACAAAAAGCAGCATAGCTGGGAAACAGACAGGATGCATTTCTCTGCCCTGTGTAAACCGTAGAAGGATCCCTGAGGAATGAGTATCTGATAGCTTGCCTCTCTCAACTTATCCTGGACCAGAGTAATTTGCTGTCCCATTTCATTGACTAACTATTGCCTCCATGCCTGGGGAAAATCTCTACCTCTAACTTCCCAAGGAGGCAGAGTCTCAAGAGGGCACCATCCCCAGGGCAGAGAATGAATTTTGTTCTTTGCCTCTGGAACATAGATGTACTTTGAGGGACTCCGCTGGCCCTGAGACAGAGAACCATGATGCTGGTTGCTGGTTGACCCCCTCAACCCTGCTTCACTGGTGGCATAGGCAAGACTCAGAAATAGCACTTGGATGCCTCTTAGGATGAAGCCAGCCTTTCTCTGCTGGCTCTCCCTGGGCCGGGGTTTAGTCTGTTGCTTTTCTGTGACTCAGGCTTTCCTCCTTCCCTAGTTTCCCTTTTGCTCCTCCCCTACCCACACTGCTCAGAATTCTGACCCCTCCTGCCATCTGTGTGCAAATGTGTGAGTTTATATATTGCTTGTTTTCAGTGACTCCATATTTACTCATTATAATATCATTGTGGTCATACCCTTAATGTCATGCCCTCCTTAAGGAGCTTATTAATAGGATGCTATAAAGAGAATTAAAATGAAGAAGTAAAAGGCAGCATAGCTTGGTGGTTAAAAGCTTGGTCTCTCTGGTCCAGCTGCCAGCCAAGCTTCAAGGTCTGCATCTGTGAGCTTGGGCAGCTTGCTGATCTCACTGTGTCTCAGTCTTTCACCTGTAAAATGGGTATAATAAAAGCATTTGTCATCTTCACAGAATGGTTGTGGGATGAAAAAAGGATAATAAAGTGCAAAGCGTATTGTTTGATTAAGCGTTCCAGGTAACGCTAGCTGTTCTTATTCAAAGAGATTTCTCAAGAATCAGGTTTTTTGGTTGTGTTTTTTAACATTTCCTGCTCTGACTCAGTTTTCTTCTTCTGTCTTAGGTTCCATTTTTTGGGCGGAGAATGCATCACACGTGTCCATGTATGCCGGGCTTAGCCTGTTTACGGACTTCATTTAATCGATTTATTTGTTTAGCCCGAAAGTAATCACTTGAGAGTAGAAACTTTAAATGTGAACAGCTACATGATGTCTGTAAAGTCTATTTACTTGTGATTGTGCCAAACAAATAATATGCCAGAAAGAAATGCTGTTGCTTCCTCGGCTATCCAAGTAACATTTCTATCTTTGATGTTTAAATGACTTTTTTTTTTAATTGAAAGCGGATTTTAATTTTGGATATGAATATAAAGTGCGGGGCATTATGGAACCAGTTCTCATTTTCCCGTCTGTGTTTTGATTTGGCTGGGCTCTTTTAATGCCAATAACTCACCTATTTTCACAGAAATGAGAAGAATAAGAATTTGATATTCTGTCACAGGAAATTTTTTTTTCTTAAACCCTCTCCCACCAGCCCTGCCCAACACGCGCACACACACACACACACACACACACACTGGGGTCTCTTTTCTCTCTTCAAAGAATTTTAAGGCTCTCACTTTATTTTTCACCATTTCCCTCACCAGTCCTCTAGCCTTTGAAAGTGGGGAGCAGGGTTGTTCCACAGACTCTCATTTGCTCGTAGAATCACTGTTGAGACTCGAGCTTTTTGCCTGATACTTAAACAGTGAAGGCTGTGCAGTTGAACTAGACGCTCCAGACTTCTAGATGGAGTAGAGGTTGGAGTGCTTCCAAACTTTCACAGAACCTGTCCATGCGACAAGACTTCGAGTCCAGTGTGTGACAGGTGTGAGTGAGTCCAGAGGGAAGGGAAAGTCAAGTTAGTCCATATATTTAGATTTGGGTTGGTTTAAAAAAAACTAAAAACTTCTCCAATACGACATTACATTTATTTATCTTTCTCTTTATGAAGTTTTTTTTTTTGAAGTCTCACAGAGATGTTCCAGAAAATGCCACTTGAAGAGGAAGTATTGATTTTAATCTGGCATAACCCCCGTTACTATTTTAAAATCGGTATTAAGTTGTAATTTAAACTTCATTTGTAACCAGAAGATCTCTTATAATGGATTACCTGACATTCTGCCATGTGTACCTATATCAATATTGCCGTGTAAAAATTCTGTATCAGAATAATGACAGTATTGTATATCATTTGATTTATTTTAATATTATATCCTTATTTTTGTCACTGTTGTCGTCAGTTTTTATTAAAAGCAGCTTTCTCTTAGCTCGCATTCTAAAATGGGCAAAGACCTCCCAACGCTGGGCAGATGGCACTCATAGGACCTGCTTGTCACTCACTTTCCATACAGGAAAGTTCTGTTCGCGTGAATCTTAAGGTCATAAAAAAACAATGTGTAAATCAGTAAGATTTGGGAACATGAAGGAAGATTGTGACGTGCTAAGCTGGCTGTAACAGGAATGCACTCCTGTGATGTCACTGTTGATTCAGCAAATCATGACCCAGAGTTTATCACGAGCCACTAGGCAGGAGGCTAGGTGCTAGCCGAACAGTGATGAAGAACCTTGAAAAACCCCACCAAGTATTGTAAATGGAATCAATGTCGCAAATAAACAACTTATGAAATGTGTTTAACTGACTAAACTTGACCATGCTAATCTACTGACTGTTGCAAAAAAAAAGAAAAGAAAAAGAAAAATTTGTCCATTTTGTAGTTACTGATTCAGCCAAGGCTGACAGCTGCACGTTGTGTGTAACTTTACCCTTGGGGCTAATGTGTCCTGTAAATGTATGGGATTTTGCTGTACTCATTACCATACCTGGGCATAGAAGTATTATTTTTGGTTCAGTTTCCTATGTGTGCAAGAAGCCTTCCTCAGTGAGTCTGTTGGAAAAAACACCGACTTCAGCAAGTGGAATTACAGATAAAGAAACGTATTGCAGCTGTTGGGCTAAATGTCGCCTTCATATAAGGGTTGAGACACCCTTTTTCATAAATTGTAAACACTTGATTGGATCAATCATCCATTTTCCCCCAAGTAAAAAAAAATCGAACAAACTCATAAAATTTTAGTTTTACAAATACCAATTCAATTTTAAAAAATGACTACAAAAATGTAGACCATAGGACACAGCCAGGACAAGGAATGTAAAGTGTATGTGGGAAACAGAACCGTGTCTCCTGACTTGCTCGCCGCCATTCAGAGAAAAACAGAACTTCATCATTTGGTATCTCTGCTCTGGGTTATTATTTTTATTGGGGAATAACTCCTACAACTTTATTTGGTTAGTACTCTTTTTAGCTTGTGACCGAAGTTAGCACTTTTCAAATAATTATTTCAAAAAACTTCATGTTCCATGGAAATTTTTTAAGATAAATGCATGCAAAGCACACAAAGTCTTGCACTATAAAGACTGTGGTACTGTTTCTTCCCATCCCCAGGATGCCTTCTCACTGAAGTTGGCCAGATCTCACAGGCCAGAATGTCTGCAAGGAAAGGCAAAGTGAGAATTTACATAAGAAGTTGTTAAAGTCAGCAATCTACTTTTTGATGTAAATATTGTGAATGGATTCTATCCATTCTAAGACAGAAATAGATCTGCCAGCACCAGCCAAATTCAGGTGGACCTTTAGATTCCTTTACAAACATTGACTTTCATGAAAACTGTCAATTCTGACTTCAACCTCTTTCTTTTTTTTTTGATTTAAGCATCACTTTTTTTTTTTTTTTAACCATTGAAGAGTTTGTGCCACAACTATTTCCTTACAGACCCTCTTATCTAACTGAAGACCTTCATCCTTCCCAGCGTTTCAGTGTTGTTCTCTGGTCGGAGCTCTACAAATTCAGTCAGTCCAGGGAGAGATCACACATGTAAGCCAATTTTCTTCTTCATTTGTTTTAATATCAGAAATTTCATCCCACTCAGAATTTCCTAACCTCAGTTTTTGAGAGGATTAAATTTGAGGACCATTTTGATTTTAAAAACGAGATTTTTGGGCGCCTGGGTGGCTCAGTGGGTTAAGCTGCTGCCTTCGGCTCAGGTCATGATCCCAGGGCCCTGGGATCGAGTCCCGCATCGGGCTCTCTGCTCAGCAGGGAGCCTGCTTCCTCCTCTCTCTCTGCCTGCCTCTCTGCCTACTTGTGATCTCTCTCTGTCAAATAAATAAATAAAATCTTAAAAAAAAAAAAACGAGATTTTTTTTTTTTTTTTTGGTAGCTACTTATTTGATTCTCAGGTGCACCCATGATTGAGAGCCACTGAGAAAGGATAAAGAAATATGCTTCTATAGGAAAGCTACTGCTCCCCTGGGACACCCTTTGGCAAGACAACTTTCTAGTCAGATTAGAAGTAGCTAATTGTCTTGTCTTTTCTTGCCACCCTCAGAAGTTCCCATGATCCTTAAGCGTAAATGAATCGTTTGGGGGATTTTTCCCCCCACCACGACTTTCTGGAAGGATAATAACAGAAGGGTCCCGTGGGAGAGTTTTAGCTGCAGTTTCATAGCTCATTTGAGGAGTCTATTCAAAGTTTCTTGGAATTAGATGAGGGAAGCAGGCTGGATGCAGCCTAGCTGGTCCCTGGGCTCCGGACTAGCCCCGAGGCAGGGCATGGAGCCATGGATCGCTTCCTCCAGGCAAACCCTCCCAGGTGACCGTTTTCCCAGCTGGCCCCTCTGCCAGCCCCACTTTCCAATATCTCTCCAGATTTCATTCCATCTTACAGGACCCATAAATCATCCCAGTGCTCAAGAAAATCCAATGTTGCAGCAAATTGTAAATGAGTAACTCCCATTAGTAAGCATTTAAGTAAAACTTATATATGCCACAAGAGAGTAAAAGCCAGAAAGTGGAAAATCATGATGTGAACCTGATTTCTGATGATAAAAGCATGGTCTCATCTATATCACATGCATACATGTGTCTACGTCGTTCTTCATCCCTATGAAGGAGCCCTGGGGCCCCCACTCATGAATTGTGCTGGCCAGGCAAGACCATGGCCTGCCCCCCGGAACGGCAGCTGGAAGGGATGTTTCCAGACATCCACTCACTTTAGTGGAGATTTCTGGACACCGACACTACAGACATTCTGGGCCAGGCCATTTTTTGTTCTGAGGGATAAACCTTATAGGCTGTTGGGCAGCACGCTTGACCCTTACCCACCAAATGCCAGTAGTTCCCCTGAGCTGTCACACCCCAAAATGCCTCTAGACTTTACCAAGTGAATGTGTCGGGGTAGATAGTGCCCCTGTGAGAGCTACTGGTTTAGTCTAAGACATTTTCCATCTGCTCGTATAAATATTTAAAAAAAAAAAATTTTTTTTTTTTTAAATTTGACAGAGACACAGGAAGAGAGGGAACACAAATTTGCAAAGTGGGAGAGGGAGAAGCAGGCCTCCCAGTGAGTAGGGAGCCCAATGCAGGGCTCAATCCCAGGACCTTGGGATCATGACCTGATGAGCCCAAGGCAGCTACCTAACGACTGAGCCATCCAGGGGCCCCTAAATTTTGTTTCAGTATCAAACAAAATTTGAGATGACGGTATTAAAAGATAAGTTAAACCTCCAAGTGGGGCTCTACAAAATAGGTCTGCTGAAAATAAAGTATCATTTGTATTCAAAGTCATGAAAAGGTAAACACTGGATACATTTTAATAGCCAACCAAAGAACTCTCAGTTGTACATCAGCTCTGTACAGTTTACTGTTGCAAGGAAGCCATTTTTTATAAGCCACTCTTTAAAGCTTAAGGCAAAGGCTCACATAAAATAACCTCAGTCACAGATGAGAGATATCACAGCTTTATAGTGCACTTTTGAGCAAATTTCCACATTGTTTAAATCCAGATTTTCACTGTCTTGAGTAAAATGTGATACAATTTGTGAAAAACGTTTCTGTTGCAGAAACTCAGAAGCTTTACAAGAAGTTGGAGAAGACTGTGTTTTTGTATTGTTAGATCTGAATAGCTATTGGTAAGCTTCCCAAATTGAGTTTTCTCAGTGTGACGGGGAATGGACCTGTTCCCTATAGGTGGGGCTGAGGCTGGCTTGAGTGTATGTGGCTCATCCAGGCAAAACAAAAACTTTTTTTTTTTTTAAGATTTTATTTATTTGACAGAGAGAGAGACAGCGAGAGAGGGATCACAAGCAGAGGGAGGGGGTGAGGGAGAAGCAGGCTTCACGCAGAGCAGAGAGCCCCAATAAGATGCGGGGCTCCATCCCAGGACCCTGGGTCATGACCCAAGCTGAAGGCAGACACTTACGGCTTAACACTTAATGACTGAGACACCCAGGCGCCTCCAAACCAAAAACTTTTTATTATGGAAATATTTAGACATAAAAGTAAGCAACCTAAGAAAATGCGTAAATCCATTTCCTGCTCCCACTAAAATATGTCTAAAATATGTCATCTACCCATGGATTAAGAAATTTTGGAGACAGGGAACACCACTGAGGTCCATCACAGCTGTAAATTTTCTTAGGATGTTTAAGTGAATTTTAATCTCACCAAGAGGTGCTAGATAAAAACTTTAAATGACAAACTTTCAGTGAACAAAGCTGTTTTTTCAAGTAGCAAAAAGTAAAATAATATGCCATTAGCAGGAGACTAATTATGCCTTTGTATAATTGTGTTCCTTTCAATAGAGGCAGGTTATTAAATATATATCTAAAGGTGTTTAATTCTAATATCTTTATAAAACTTATAAGGTAACTTAGAAATTTAAAAAAATCTTTTGTCAGACCACATGTCACCATACTCATAAAGGATTAGAACAATTATGCAAATCAAACTCTAGAAATAGCTCCGGGTATCCCATAATTCCTCAAGATAGATATGCTAATTAAATGGCTCGTGACTGTGGGTTGAAAAAATTACACACTGTACAGTTTCACTCTTTATGTCACTCTGCCGAATACCTGGGACAGGGCTTCCTCCTTATCTCCTCTCCTTCTGCCTCTTCTACGAAGCATACCACCAGGCAAATTGGTCAGTACTCAGGAAACACATGGGAGAAACACATGGAGGAATAAAAGGGGAAAAAATAAATATGTTGCATGAAAAAGACAAGGAAAATTTTCATTTACATTTCATGATCTCCAGAGAATATTCTGTAAGGCATGTATTAAGTCAGCATTGAAACTTTGATAATTTTTCAAAGCCTTTTGAAATTGCAGCACATCTATATTTCAAGAAAATGAAACCGTTTATTACACTTTGCAGGTTCCAAGACAAGTCCTAACCAAAAAACAGTATGTGCTTCTCAGATATCATAACCGGGCAGAAAATAAGATTTCCCATCCTAAAAGGCTACACAGGCTGGCATAATTCAGGTAATAGAAATGAATCAGGTAAATTTTAAAACATACACTTAACCAATAGTTTGCATGTTCTCCACCTAGCGTAGGCTGGCCACTTAAATCTTAATTTATAAATGACTAAATTATTCCTCCTAGAAGCCAAATAATAATAACCTTAATGTACCTGTCTGTCTAATGTTACCAAGAAGTAAGGGAATTGCATTTATGCCTTGACATTGCAACTTAAAATAGTTTTACCTGTTTTCACTGTGTAATTTGAGGTGACTTCAAGACTTGGGACTTGTGCATATAAATTTCAAGCTGTTTATCTGACATGACTGCAACCAGGACACAGCGTGGGTTAAATCCCTACTAAGTCTCTCCCCCTCCCTTATCCTTGACCCAAAGCACAAAATGCCCTTTTCTGTGGGGTAAACCTGCTTCTCTTTCTTCTTTTGGGAGGGTAGTGGAGTGGTCTTCTTAAAGACTATCTGTTTGATTTCTATTAAGTTCTGACTCTTCTAACCAATAATGTCTTTGCTGACTCTCCTTGAGGCAAGATTTTGTGTAACAAACTTCATTAAAATGGCTACATGCTTTACTAGCACTTGAATATTTGAAGAGAAGTGTAATAGAAAATGCTGAGGAGAGAATTAGGTGGTTTTATTGCATTAGAGAGATTTACTTTATTTTTTATTTTTTTAAGGTTTTTTCTTTTATTATTATTTTTTTAATCCAAGGCAGAGAGAGAGGGAGTGAGTGCACACAAGCAGGGAGGGAGATCCAGAGGGAGAAGGAGAAGCAGACTCCTCTCTGAGCAGGGACCCTGACCAGGGGCTTGATCTCAGGACCCTGAGATCATGACCTGAGCCAGAGGCAGATACTTATCCAGGCAGATGCCTAATGAACTGAGCCCCCAGATTCCCCTAGAGGGATTCACTTTAAAAATGGACACCAGAGGGGGGAAGATGTGGGAGTGAGAAGGTAACTTAAGAACATGAGAGGAGGGGGAACGTGGAAACTGGGCAATTTTTGTTCCAGTCTTTTGGTTCTTTCTGCTTTCCTCACTTGGGTAACCAAAGTGTTCTAGCATTTTAGCCTGTCTCAGACAATTTGATTATGATGTCTGATCTCCTCATTATCCCCAAGCTTTCTATCTAGATCTCGCTTTGGGCATATATTATGTTCTGACTTGATTTGTGGTTTGGGGCATGTGTGCCAGGTTTCTCCACTTAGCTTGCTAACTCATTAGCAAGAGAACTAGAACTTCCATACCCCTGTGTCCTCCTGCACTGCCAACAGAAACTGCCTTATTAGCTTACAATACCTATTGATTACTGTAGATGGATTCATTCAAGTGGTTTTCCATTTCTTGTAACTAGATTTATTAAATAGAAATCTTAAACATACACTGATCAAAACCAGGTATATTTTTAATCTCCCAGATTTATTTCATTCTAAGAAATCAAGTGAAATCTACTTTCTCCAGAGACAGGTTAATTTAACAGTTAACAACAGGCTGAATGACCTGATAGTTGGAAAGAGTGATTAAATAAGTCCTTTTTTTTTTTAACTTTGCAAATACGGCTCCAAGATATCTAGCATACCCATCAAAGGAGTGGAGGGAGTTGAATATTTTAAGTATTGTTGCAGTTAACTATTATTTCAAAAACCAACAATATTAGTGCTTAAAGCACTGAATACTAACTAGTGCCTGAAGCAATAGTAGTATTTATTTCAAGACCAGAGTCTGTAGATATGAGGTTGCTTGTTTGGTTAGGTAGCTCAACAATGTTAAGACAGATGCCTGTTCTTTTTATCTTTCTGGTCTACTACCTTCACTGTGTCAACAGTATCTTTTCTCATGGCTGCAAGATGGCTGCTGTGGCTCCAAGCGTCTAATCCTCACCAAAACATCCCAAAAGAAAGGAAGCAATGGGGGTGGGGGAAAACAAGAGAGTTCTATTCATGGGCTGAGTTGGACCCCAAAAGTCTTGCCTAAGTTGAAAAAAAGGTATAAGGAACCCCTTGGAGTCAGATCAAGTATGCCTTAACTTCCATTCACTCCAGAAGCAGCTAAGAGTGCCACAGTGGTCTAGAATAAGGGTGAGTAGAGAAGGTTTCCCATTGCCTCATTTACCCCTCATGGAGGGAATCCTGAAACTCAGTGGTCTTGGCAGGTGACAAAGAAAAACACATCTACTAGAGAAGGGTATTTTGCATCCACTACATTTTATAACCTAGGCCACCTTGGTGCAAAGACTACTCAAAATGCTGGTAAGACGATACATTTGCTACTCAACCCACCATGGCACTTGGATCTAATGCGTGGGTTTGGAGACTTGAATATTTTGCAGGGTCTGTCCTAAAATGAACTCCCTCTCTCTTTGCATAGGTTAGTTCACCTCTTATATCTGGGAATTCATCCCTTACATCTGAAGGCTTAGTAGCAATTGAGTTGGGGTCAAGGGCCTGAGGACTTTGGACACAAGGAACAATACATGTAAAGCCATGTCTAATACATGACACAGTATTATCTGGGCACTGTATTATCAGGGCACTGGTACTGATGGAGTGGCTGGAAGACAGGGCCTGGGAAAGGAATGGGAAGAGATGAGACCTAAGGGGGCTGGGAGCCATGGCCATGCATGAGGATTCATGTAGGTAAACAAAATGGGCCAGGAGAACCCAAGGAGGGGGTGGCTGGGCCTAGAAGGGCCTGCAGAAATCTTGGGTCTGGGGCCAGCACAAACCTGATGGTCAGCCAGGACCCAGGGGTATGGATGTAGAGTTGAGTTAGCCCTCTGCCATCCCAGCTTTTAAATATCGTGACTATTGCCTCTACCCTGGAGGGGTGGGTGAAGGATTTCCAGACAGAGAAGGGGACATGGGCTTTCCAAGAAGAGCTTATACAAAGGTCATCAGAGAAGGAAGAGATGGAAATGCACAGAGAGGATGAGGCCAGGGGCATGGAGGGGCTGGGCAGTGAAAGGCCTTTTGTGGCAGGCAAAGAAGTTTGCACTCCATCCTATAAGCCTCAGAAAGGCCATAAAGGGTAGACCTAATCCTGCCCATCCAATCATCTTCCTGCAGAATGAACCCCTAACTCAATGCTAGGACCCAGGACCCTTTTACCTCTTAGCAGGTAGGGAGGGCATTAGAAAAGGTAGGGGGTGGGGATGAGACCAAAGACTTGGCAAAAATAATTGTGTCTTGTTTTATTTCTCTTAAAAAGAGAGAAGAAGAAAGGGAAAAAACGAAGAAAGGAAAGGGAGGGAGGAAAGGATGGAGGAAGGCAGTAAGAGAAGAGGAACAAAGATAAGAAAAAGGAGTCAAGGAAAGAAAAGGGCAGTGGAAACCAATATGGCAAAACTGGTAAGATTTGTCAAGCTTGGATAATGGATACAGAGATTATTGTCATTATGGTTATTAATTTATTACAGCTTTCCCATTTGAGATATTTCATTTTTTAAAAAAAGGAAACACGGGTGGAAATATAAATAATCCTTTTCCTGCGAAACTTTTAGACATATGATATGAAAACACCTAAGAATTCTTATTTTTGGGGCACCTGGGTGGCTCAGTGGGTTAAAGCCTCTGCCTTCGGCTCAGGTCATGATCCCAGGGTCCTGGGATCGAGCCCCGTATCGGGCTCTCTGCTCAGCGGGGAGCCTGCTTCCTCCTCTCTCTCTGCCTGCCTCTCTGCCTACTTGTGATCTCTGTCTGTCAAATAAATAAATAAAATCTTAAAAAAAAAAAAAAAAAAGAATTCTTATTTTTGACCCAGTAGTTCCATGCCAGGACGTGCTGATGAAGAGTTCTATACAAGAAATCTACTTTCTGTTGCTTCAAGTTCAGGAAGAACTTGTTATCTCATAGGAGCACTTGTTACCTCATGGGAGCAGGGGGAGGGTGGAGATGTGCTAAATTAACTTCCCAAGTAAACAAATGAGCTATTTTAATGGAAGTCTTCCCCAAAGACCTTGTACCTGCCCTGGTACAATGAGTAGAGTATTCTGAAACACAACTAAACTTTTTCTTGATGATGTTTTATTAATATAATTAGCAATCAAAGTACATGTTAATAGAGTCATTGATCCAAAAAGCTGTTGAGGTGCGAGGGGCATTTTGCCTCTACACACTATTCCCATAGACCGCTCATTTCTCTGCCTTTCTTTGTTCTTCTGTTCCCTTTACAGTTGGCTGTCATTTCTCATTACTCTTCATCTGAACTCTCATTAGAAATCATGCATCTAATCAGAATAAAACACAACAAAACCAAAACCAGATAACCGAGTTTATAGACATGGCATCTAAAATAGATCTTACATCTGAACACAAAGGCCTATTGGTCTCTCTCCAGCCAACTGGGGTAACTCTTAAGGATGTTCTTTCTTGGGTCCAACCTCAACCCCTCCTAATATGAAATCTCTGGACTCTGCAAGCACTTCACGTAATTATAATGATTATTAAAATTTGAGGATCACTGACTTATGGATTCTCCTATGAAAAAAATATCCATGAACTCAAAGCCATATATATAGGGCCCACGGGTTGTTCCGACAGGCTGCTGTGTAAGGCTGGATGTGTTCAGGAGTCAGATGACTTGGTCTCTGAGCCATGCCAGGTGTTAAATACTCTGAAAATCATATTGGCTTAGAGACTTCTTTTTTTTTTTTTTTTAACATGGATCACTAGGATGGGGGGGTGGGGTTAAGATGAGATTTACTTCCCCGCCTCTCTGTCTTCTGGTTAGCTGAGATTTCTGACAAGTGGCTCTTGGAGAATATCTATCTGGCCTCATGATCTGGGAAGAAATAGGGTAATATTTAATCATATTTTCCAAATATGAGACCATCTTCACAGACTGTCTGCTACAGACAAAACAATGCCTTTGTCAGAGATAAACTGGCCACCCCTTCTTATTTTGGCTTACGCCTCTGGGACTGAACACTTTATATTATGCTCAATTATAGTAAACTTCAAGATATTTACTGCACCTTATTTAGTTATTTTTATCAAAATGCTCACACTCGTGTTTTGTATGTTCATTTAAAAAGTTATAAAAGCAGTATATACATCTACTGTTTCTTTAAAGAGAAGATTTGCAGATTTTTATCTTGCATTTTAAGTTAACAAGACTCCAAATGTCTTAAATATGCTGATGGTCAACCAAATAGGCATGCACAAAAGGCTAATGGAACATGAATATCATATTTAGAAGTGTCTTACCACCAGTCACAGCCTCAGGCAACAGCAACAAGAAACCACTCCAGAATGAAAATACTGGTATATTTGTATAATGCAAAGAGAAATACAGATATAAATCCTCAAAACGTAAGGTACATTAATAAAAATGTAGCATTATAAGCAAAAAATATTATACAGTACTTGCAGAATTTAGTCTTTCCATTTAAGATTACAATATGTCTAACAAGTATTTAAAATTATAGTTGTCATTATTAATTTAAAATATCCATCAGATGAACAGCACAGCTTAACCTAGCAAACATTTTAAGGAAATGCTTTGTCTTGTAGAAGTAGAGTATCATTATGTTTCATTCATTTATACCATGAACAAAAGAAGAACCATTTTCAAGTGGAAATTCGTTTCATAAGACAGAATAAAACTGGGCTTCTCAAAGCACAAGCTGCTTCCCTAAACGTATTTTAATCTTTATTGGCAAAAAATACCTAAGCAATTCTGATTTCGTACTCTGCTTCTCAGAGCCTTCCCAATCCGTGAGCCACAATCAGCACAAAAACATGCAATACTGTATTTTCTTCACACCATCACTAACCAAAACACTTTTACTCTTTTAAAAGTTAAAATTTTACAGAAATGTTTCCACTCAAGATTGGTATAATACAGAGAGCAGTTGTAGCTGATGTGTATTTTCTAGTAGTAGAAAGTAAGGTAGGAAACAAATCCCATTACTTGTTACTGCTTACAAACACCGCCTTGCAACTTTACACTCCGGTTTCTGCCCTTTAAATTCATTATCAATACCAAACAAAGTTTTCAACCCTTTCAACGAGCCAGGGCAGCGCAACGGACCCCACGGCCGGCCGGCAACTCAGAGGGAACTTAAGACAATTTCCCCCCCTTTCTCCTGCTTCCAACAGAAGACCCTCAAGAAGTCAAACTTGTGAAGTCCCCCTAGGTTCCTCTACTTCACTGCAAAATGTAATGCCACTTGAGGTTGTCAAAAATAGCTTCTGTAGAAAACTGGCCATGGTCTTTAGGAAACGTTGCATGAAGAAAATTAGTTTTAGCCTGTATTAAAAAAAGAAAGGAAGGAAGAAAGAAAAACACATAGAATAAAAGACGTCAGTCAGTACCAGTACAAAGACTCCAAGGCCTATTGTCAGGATGAAAATACACTTAGTAGGACAAAAGCACGGAGCTGGGGCAGGGCAGGAACATCGAAACCCATCCCTCCCCCCTCGAAAAAGTAGTCTCTCTGTACAGCCCAAGTGCTGATCCACTTGGAGAGTCATCTCGAAGGCAGCTTAGAAAATCAAGAAGGGGGCCGCAAGGGGAGGGACGACGTCCCTGTCCGAGCCAAAGGGAAAGGCCGGGTGGGGCGTCCGTGGCTCGAGAGCCCCTCATAAGCCGATGCCTTTCAAGTCGCAGGGGAGGGAGGCCTGGGTGGTCTGGGGGCTCTGGCAGCAGGGGAACTGGGCCCTGAAGCAGTCCCTCAGCTCCCTGTTGAAGAGGAAGCACACAACAGGGTTGATGCCGGCCTGGGCGAAGGTCAGCCACACGGAGGCCGTCAGGTAGGCCTGGGGGACGGCGCCGGGCCGCACCAAGACCCGCAGGTAACTGGCCACGACGTAGGGCCCCCAGAGCAGCAGGAAGAGCAGGGTGACGGCGTAGAACATCTTGCACAGCCTCTTCTCCGTCTTGAACTCTTCGAGCACGAGGAGGCGGCGCGCGCCACGGCCGGGCCCCGCCGGCCGGATGCCCACGAGCGCCGGCGGCGTGGGCCCGCGGCCGAAGCCCGCCGTCCAGTTGGCGGCCGCCTGGCCGGTGGCGCCGGGGCCGTGGAAGGTCCAGTCGTGGCTGGCGGCGGGCACGAGGCGCGCGGGCCGCATCTTGCGGCGGTCGTGGATGAAGAAGAGCAGGCGGAGGTAGACCAGGTGCGTGGCGCCCACCACCACGGCCAGCAGCAGCAGGAAGCCGAGCGCGCCGGGGGCGCCGTCGGGCCGCTGCTCCAGGGCGCACGGCGCGTCCTCGTCGTCGCCGCCGCCGCCGCCGTCCAGCACGGGCGGAAAGGCCGCGGCCAGCGCCAGCGCCCAGGCGGCGCACACCAGCATGGCGGCGCACGGCCAGCCGGCCAGGCGCTCGGCGTAGAAGCGGTGGTGCGCGATGGCCAGGTAGCGGGTGACGCCCACGCCGAGCAGCAGGAAGGCGGCGTGGAAGCAGAAGAGCGCGGCCAGGAAGGCGAGCAGCTTGCAGCCCAGCGCGCCCGGCGGCGCCCCCGCCGCGGCGGCCGCACGCCGCGCCGCCAGCATGACGGCCGGGAGGCAGGCGAGCGCGCGCAGCCCGTCGGCCAGGCACAGGTCGAGCAGCAGGTAGTACGGGGCGCGGTGCAGGCTGCGCTCTCGCACGATGAGCAGCGCGAACAGCACGTTGCCCGCCAGGCTCACGCACAGCAGCAGGCTGAGTGTGGCCAGCTTCAGGCCCAGGGCGGCCGCCTCGCCGCCGCCGCCGCCGCCCGGCTCGCTAGCGTTCGCCATCGCGGCCTCCCCGGGCCGTGCGCTCCGCTCCGGGGCCGCTCCCGGCCTCGCCGCCCTCCCACCCCCGGGCCTCCGCGCCCGGGTTCCGCCGCCGCGCGGGCCCTCCGGCGAGCTCCCGGCCTGCGGGGCTCAGCCCGCGCCCGGCTGGCCCCTCCCGGGCTCTCCGAGCCGCCGTGCCGCCGCCGCCGCCGCCATCTCAGGAATGATGCGCGCAGGAGGCGACGGCCACTCCCTGCACCTCGGGCGCCGCGGGCTTCACTGCGGACAGGGCCGCGCCGCCGCCCGCAGCCCCCCGCATCCTCCGCCTTCTCCTCCTCCTCCGCCGCCGCCGCCGCCGCAGCCGCGCCTCTTGGCTCTGCCCCCCGCCGGGCCCGCCGCCGCCGCCGCCGCAGCCTCTGCCGCCGCCGCCGCCGCCGCCGCCGCGGAGCCCCCTCCCCTTCGCCGGAGCGCGCAGCGTGGCCGCCGCCGCCAGCCCCGCCGAGGCAGCCCGCGCCGCCCGGGGCCGGGCTGGGCTGGGGGCGCCGCCGCGGCAGCCGCGGGGCCGGGAGGCGGCCGGGAGGGAGGCAGGGCCCAGGACGCGAGGTGGCGACAAGTCGCGTTTGGCCCCAGGTAACGGGGGTCCGGCGGCGGCGTCCGGCGCCCGCGCTGGGGTCACGGTGGCCGTGCGCAGGGGGAGGTGGCTAGGGACGGCAGGGTCGGGGGGCCTGGGGAGGCGGGGGCCGAGCGGAATCTGGGGGTCGAGGCTTCTGGCCGCAAGCTAATGATTAACAGTAGCTATCGTCACCGTCGTAATCCTGTAACCGCGGGGTTCAGGCGAGCCCTGATATGGCAGTCTTGGGGGAGCTCTAGGAGCGTTATCTCCCTGACGTTCCCAGCAACTCCAAAGTTGGTTCTATCCTTAACATCACTTTCTACCCGAGGGAGCAGAAGCCCGGGGCTCCAGGGAGTTGAGAGCCAGTAAGTGGCAGAGCGGGGACCCCGATGCGCTGGGTCTGATTGCCAGGGCTAGACTCTCATTGACTCTGCCGCGTGCCCTGCTCTCGGCCTCACCTGTGGTCCAGTAAAGACTTGGGTCAGGGAACAGAAATACAGCATTTTCTCTCAGGTGCACTCCATGACACCTTTCTCCAGGGGAATCTCTTTTCTGGGTGAGCCTGAAAGGGCAGCCCATTCCGGTCGTGAAACTCACCAAATTCTCTCAAGGTTTTGCGTGTGCCTTTCCCTCTGCCTGGTCCAGCCCCAGAGCAAGCTTCCCACTCTGCGGGCCATCCTTCTGACCAGTCTGCCTTGTTCGGTACCTCTGCCTGATCATTTTCTTCACATCACTTATCATTTATCGTTCGGTCGTTTTATTTTCTAGACTTCTCTCCTTCCAGCCTGTCTGTAAGCTCCATGAAGGCAAGTGGCCATGTCTGTTTTGCTTTTTGGCTGTTTCTGTTGTGGTTTGTTTTGGTGGTGGGGGGGGGTGGTCTTTGTTTTGGTTTTGGTTTTGGTTTTGGTACTACTCTATCCCCAAAACAGAAATGAGGAATATGTTGTTTCTCAGGTACCCTGATTTTTTTTTTCCTTTGACACAGAGCATTATTTATTGCCCACCTATGATGTGCATGACCAGCACTTTGATGGGCCTTTCCAGGAGAACATAAGCTCAGGGAAGGCCTTGACCATCAGGCTAAGGAGTCTAAACTTTAGTCTATAGGCAGTGAGGTAACCTGAAGTATCCCAAGGAGAGTGATATTGTTAGATCTGTACTTCAGGAAGATTCTTTTGGCAGTAGTGCTTAATTAAGAGGAAGGACAGAGTAGAGCCTGGAAGTCTAGACTGAGTCTTAGACTGTAAGGTACACAGAAATCACTGGGATCCTGTTAAAATGCAGATTCTGACTCAGTAGGTCTGGGAAGGAGCCAGAGACTGCATTTCTAACAAGTTCCTAGGTGCCATTAATGCTACTGGTCCTCACACCACACTGAGTAACAAGGACCTCGAGGACAGTTTGGACCTTTTGTAAAAATTTAAGGGATGGGCAATGACAGTCTGTCTTAGGACTCCTAAAGGGGCCAGGTACAAATAGGTGGCTGACCTTGTAGGTCTGCAGTATTTGTTGACAGAAAAGAGAAATAGATTTTGGAGAATATTTTGGCTAGGAATTGCATATTGATACTGGTAGCCTGAATGTGAATGTGTGTTTATTTTCTTCATGAAACAAGAAGTCCGGAGGTCAGTGGTTGTTGGCATTGAATTATTGGCTCAAGGACCGAATCTCTGAAAGTCTTTTAGCCCTTCCCTTAGGACCCCTAAGCTGCTGACGCTCCAGCCATTGCTTCTGCATTCCAGGCAAAAACAAAGGAAAAGAAGGGAAGTGCAAAAGTGTTCCTGCCATTTAAGTAGGCTCCCTCTGGAGAGCTTTTGAGAAGTCCTCTCCTACTACAAACACATCATTGGCTATCCCTAGCAGGAAGGGAGATTGGAAAATTGTTGTTGTTTGTTTGGGTTTTTTGTTTGTTTGTTTGTTTGTTTGTTGAATGCCAGACCATAGCCAAGAATGAAATCCTGCCTTGAAGTGGACCTTAGCACTTGGGCTGCTTCTGACCTAAAGAAGGGATGCCTTCTTAGAACCCACACAAAGACACCAAATCTGGTTACTGTCATGTTAATGGCAGCCTCTCTTTATGGGTATTTGCTCTGTACCATAAGCCATGCTGAAACCCCTGAATCCCTGATGTTAAGTGTTACCTCATTTAATCATTGTGAGGGCCGGATGTAGTAGGTACTGGGACAGTCCTCGCTTTGCAGATGAGGCAGACAGGTTAGGTAATCTGTTCAGGCTTTCCCTCCTCATACATGTAAGGGCTGGAATTGGGAGGCAGAGTCTTGACTCTCAAACCCATAACTTCTGTTCGTATTGCGTCTTAATCATAGCTGCAAAGAAAGTTCCTGAGTTTCTGGAAAGAAAAACAAGCAAAAACTACTGAAGTCCATGTTCACAGATTTATAGCCCCTTCAGAGAGGAAAGGATTTTTCAAAACCATCTAATCTGACACTTTTATTTAATAGGGTCTCATTAATGGCTGAGTGCAAAGGCAAATCCAGGTCTTTCCATTCTTAGATCAGTTAGTTGAAATAATAATATTAATTGTCCTAATGAACACATGACATTGGACAAGTCACTTCACCTCATGGAATCTCAAATGTTGCCATTTACAAGACTTATAAGACAGGACGATGGACGAACTGGTTTCTGGCGGTCATCAGTGATGATATTCAGTGTGTCAATGAGAAAATGAAAGTTAAATGATTATATAATCCCAAATGGGGGAGTTTATTCCTCAGAAAAGGACACAAAAGGAGGGACATCTGTCTCTTATAACTTATATTTCTGTGTGTTTTCTACTTCTCTCTGTGGTTCAATATGCTTCTGCTTGGGATTCGAGATTTGGTTTAGTTATTTGCCCAAGATCAAATAGCAGAAGCAGCAGAAGAAAATACATATATCATGGCTCTCACAGCATTTACATGACTACTACTTTCATTCTCAACATTTGTTCAGTAGATTAATACTTAAGGACAAACTATTAACATTTTATTGCCAGAGCCAACTTACTTTCCTTTTATTGTTTCTAGGAAGCATCAGACAAGAATTTAAAATATAGTTCTAAGGCACTGACTTAAGTTGCTGCATTGCAAAGCAAAACAGCTCTATGAGACTTTTTTCTATAACCAAAATATCTGTTCTGCGTATAACCAAATTTTTCCTTTTGTAAGTAGATAGAATTGATTTGGGGATTCCACCCCCAAATCAATTATGTCACTTCTTTTACTGCACCTACAGGTGACACTGACAGTGTCAGTGGTATTGGGAATCCAAACTGGTGGAACTGGTTGACGGATCTTGACTCAAAGTTAACTTTGAGTTAGACTCAAAGTCATGGGTCCCATGGTCATGGAAGCCAATTTGGCTGATCTCTCTTGTCCAATTTCAGATCCCTGACCAGTCGCCTGCCAATGGGTGCATTGAATACTGAGTCAGAGAAGATTGGTTTGATTTAAGCCCATCCTAACTCTTAGAAAACATGAGCTAGAGTCTATACCTACTGTATTTTGGGTTATCAAAGGAGAGCTCTCACATTAGCCTCTCCATGGGAGGGAGTCATACAGTAGGAATGAAAAGGGACTGGGAGTTAGTGTACCTGGGTTCACATCTAAACCCCACACATTACGAGGGTGCATCCTTAGCCAAGTCCCTTGCATCCTTTAAACCTCTGAATCTCAAAGGCCTGTTCTGGGGAAGATTATCAATGCGAACCATTACAAAGAGTATACACAGGGTGTGCACACAGGTGGTGTGTAATAAGTGATTACTACAGTAACTCTTTTTGCTGTTAGCACACTAGCCTTGGCTAACCATGTCTTGGTGAGCTTCTGTATTTTTTGCCCCAGCTTAGACTAACAGAATGCCATATACGTAGAGGTTCCTCAGAATTTATGTGGTGGTGTGAAGGTCAGTCTGTAAAATCAAGGGTACATTACTCGTGCCCCGCTTCCTAGGAACCTCATTTCTGACTTCGAATGCTCATTTTGCCTTGCTGGTGGGGAGAGAAAATGTAAACTTCTCAGTGCTTCTTGGGTTTCATCATGACGCCTGCTTTTTCAGGGTGTGCCGTAGTCCCACACTGCATGGTAGGCCGTCCTTAAGGAGAGTGTGTGCCTGTGTAGGTCAGGTATTCCATCACATGTTTGGTCGATCATTGTTGTGGTTATGTGGTTCTTAGTGCCTCCTGCCAGACTTAGGGTTGAGAACCTGAGCGGAGATGCCCATGATATCCATGTAACCACACACCCTCTCAGCACTGTCTGGGATACCAAGTACAGGTCCCCTGTCACTTAGAAGCCCCCCTCTCCCCTTCTGCTTCATCCCTGGAGACTCCCTATCCACTCCGATAGTGGGAAAAACCAGTCCTTCCTTATGTTTCTAGGATTGGGTCAGTTCTCCTAGGAATCTGTGCTTCCAGAATTTAGGTGTTTGGCAAAATAAAAGCCAGGAGGCCACCTTGACAGAAACCTGTCGTAGGAAAGGAAGGCTGCCTGCTCTGTACTTGAATGTTGGGAAAGAATAGTTTGGAAAATACGGGAAGAAGATGGTCAGCTCCTATCTCAAATATTGTTCTTGCTGCGTGTATATGCTGAATGAGTATCTTTATGTGTATACATGTGGTGTAGTGTAACACTGTAGTGAAAACTCTTTTCATGGTTGGGGTTCTGCACATGCAAAAGAATGAAGTTGAACCCCTGCTTCAAACCATCTACAAAAATTAACTCAAAATGGGTCATAGTCCTAGAAGCAAGAGCTGAAACTATAAAACTCTTAGCAGAAAACATAGGAGTAAATATTCATGACTTTGTGACTTTAGATTAGGCAGTGATTTCTTTGATATTCCAGCAAAAAGATAAATTTAAAAAATGAAAAATAGATAAATTGGATTTTATTAAAAACTTTTAAAAGTTTGTCCATCAAAGAATACCTTCAAGAAAGTGAAAAGACAACCTATAGAATTGGAGAAAATATTTTCAGTTACATCTGGTGAGGGGCTTGTGTACAGGATATATAAAGAACTCATATAACTCAACAATAAAAAGACAACCCAATTTTTAAAAAATGGGCCAAGAAGTTGAATAGGCATTTCCCCAGAAAGATACACAAATGGCCAATAAAATCAAGGAAAAATGTTTAACATCTTTAGTCTTTAGGAAAATGCAAATCAAAACCATAGTGAGATACAACTTCATACCAACTAGGATGATTGTTATCAAAAAGACAGTAACAAATGCTGGTGATGATGTGGAGAGATTGGAACCCTCCTGCAAAAATGTAATTTGATGTAGGTGTTTCAGAAAAATAGTTTGGCAGTTCCTCAAAAAGTTAAACATAGAGTTACCATATGACCCACTTAGACTCCTAGATATATATACTCAAGAGAAATGAAAGAATGTCCACATAAAAATTCATACGCAACTGTTTATAGAAGCATTTTTCAGAAGGGCCAGGAGGAGGAAGCAATCCAAATGTCCGTCAGCGGGTGAATGGATAAACACAATATGGTGGGTCCATAGAATGGAATACCCACTCATAGAAAGGAATGAAGTGCTGATATCTATGGCAGTATGGATGAACCTTGAAAACATTGTGCTGAAAGAAAGAACCCAAATACAGAAGACAACGTACTATAGGGTTCTGTGTATACGAAATGTCAAATAGACAAGTCCATGTAGACAAAAAGTAAGTTGGTGGTTGCCAGGGGCTGAGGGTAGAAGAGATTGGAGAGTGCTAATGGGTTACTGGGTTTGTTTTGGGGGATGCTGAAAATGTTCTAAACTCAGGTGGTGTTAGTAGTTCCCAACTCTGTAAATGTCCTAAGAAAATACGGAATTGTGAAAAAATTCACAATATGGTCAGGTCACCTCTGTGTCCTTTGGCAGTGTCCTTTCTGAAAGGGAGATGGTGGAGCACCTGGGTGGCTCCGTCAGTTACACATCCAACCCTTTATCTCAGCTCAGGTTTTGATCTCAGGGTTGGAAGTTCAAGCCCCAGCTGGGCTCCTCAGTGGGTGTGGAGCCTACTTAAAAATGAATGAATGGTGGAGAGGACCCTGGAAAACAATGGGAACTTCTTGTTCCTGCTTTCTGAGCGAATGTATGCCTTTAAGGTGTGAATTCATATGTCCTTTCCTGGGGTGAACCACAGAAGTAAGTTGTGCCTTTCCCTGTGATCACGTGTTGCCTCTTTGGTTGGCTTCAGCTCTTACATGCTTTGATGCAGAAGTGAACTTGGAAGGAGGGGTAAGATTCTTATTTAGTCGCTTTATATTGTGCTGTCTGCCCACTAGAAGACTAGTCTTTTTTAGACCCACTAAGGTTCTAGAGGGTTTTTTTGTTTTTGTTTTTAAACATTTTATTTATTTATTTTACAGACAAGAGATCACAAGTAGGCAGAGAGAGAGGAGGAAGCAGGCTCCCTGCTGAGCAGAGAGCCTGATGCGGGGCTCAATCCCACGACCCTGGGATCATGATCCCAGGGTCATGACCCGAGCTGAAGACAGAGGCTTTAACCCACTGAGCCACCCAGACGCCCTCTAGAGGGGTTTTGCATACATTATGCAATTTACTCCTACAAAGCCCTATACCCCTATTTTACAGAAGAGGAGCCCAGAGTCTCATGTTAATGAGAGCAGTTAATCACAAAGTCCGTGGTCACACAGCCCAAAGCGGTGAAGCAAGGTTACAACTGAGACGTCTGGCCTGATGGGCCCAAGTGGTTGGCATATATGTATGGGGCTGCATTGATGAATTCATAACAAAGGAAAACCTATCGATATCATATAAATATTAAGCTGGGGGTTGCACCACCTGAGACAGAGTTGAGAAAAACCATTATGTTGTAGGTAGTATTTTAATCCCCTGAAAATGAACCCTTCCAATATGGAAAATAAGCAAAAATCTGCACTAACATGTTATCACAATTTAAATTCTCTCTCTCTTTTTTGTATTTCTGTCATCTTTTTTTCCCCTAAGATTTACAGCCATGGCTGAAAGTGAGAAAAAATCGCCTTTCAGGTGACCCCTCTCTTTTCCCACTATGCTTAATAGCTGTTGAAACTCCCTCTAGTGGTTAAATCATGATGTGACCCTAAACTTGACTTTTTGCGACCCCCTGGACAAGGGTGCTTCTGGGAATGCAGAAGACTGTAGGGTCACACCTGTCCCTGGACCGTGCCCCTCCTGTGTGTGGACTAAGAGTATGAACCGCACGTGGCAGAGCTCTGCTGCTGTAATCCTCTCTCCCCCCTCTGTCCTCTTGACTCAGAAGTCAGATTGGGCCTTGATCACTGTTACTGTCCAGACCAGGAACCACCGAGACAGTAATTTGTAAGATAACAGATCGTGGGGCACATCCTTATAAAATGCTCTGAGCTGTGGAAAGGAGACCTACAAGACACATCTCTAGAGATGTACCTCCTATTTCTTGATTTGCTGTCTTCCCTATTACGCGACAACTTTCTGATAATGAGAAAGGAAAGTGACTATTTAAAATACCCACCCTCTGTACGCGTACACATCCCACACGCATACCAATTCTTTCTCTCCCCCTACCCGCCGGCCTTGGCACTGGGTTTTGATTTAGATGAGGCAGAGACAGACTCTTTCATTGGCCAGAATTATTACTGTTTTGAATTATTGAATTCTTTGAATTCTGTTTTGAAACAGAATTATTATTGTTTTGGGGAGAGCAGCTTCAAAGGTAAGACCCAGGCTTAGCTTAGAGACAAGACAGATTTGGACAGTGAAACAAGTCACACACTTGGGCACATTTCTTATTTGACATGATGGTTAAACAGCTCCATGTCTCTGAACCCTCATGCCCTCCCTGCCTCTCTTAAATTGCTTTCTAACGTGCATAGAGCTCTCTTAATGAGTACAAGCTCAAGTCCGCTTAGCATTAGTGAGATGTGGGATCACGAGATTCCATGTGGAATAGTGTAGATCACAGGGGAATTACATAATTGCGTTTGTCAATTGTACCACCGTTTTGTTTTCCTTAAAGTGAATAACTATCTTTTCTCTCCCCCCTCCCCGCCCTTAATGTGATATGTGCCACTTTGACCTCTGACTTTTCTGACAGAATCTTGAAGTTTCTCATCATCTGGTCGAACAGTGGTGTTTCCATCCCTGGAGACCTCTCTCCTGGAACCTTGTTTCTCTTCTTTCTGGTCTGGACAGCTCTCTGCACAGCTGTTGTCCCGCACTTTCCATCAAAATCATGCTGGCCTCTTCCGTTCCCAGCCATGTCACATCTCCCATTTCCTGACACCCACATCTTTCTCTTTCTTGTTTTGTTCTTTCATTTCATTCTTAGGTGGTTGTATGTACATCAGAAACTTCCTGAGAAAGGTGATTTGGAGGTAACTGTTTTAAACTTTTACACACCTGAAAATGCCCTTATTTTGCCTTTATTTTACAGTAGTGTGACTGGGAACAGAATTCTACCAGGTTGGAAATGATGACTAATGACATTGAGCACCTTTTCATGGGCTTATCTGCCATTCATATATCTTCTTTTCTGAGAAGTCTGCTCAAATTTTTGCCCATTTTTTCCCCTTAAGTCACTTATTTTTATTGACTTTTGAGAGTTCTTTATGTGTTCTAGAAGCAAGTTCTTTTTCAGACACATGAGTCACAAATATTTTCTCTTGGTCTGTGGCTTATCTTTTTATTCTTTCAGTAGTGTCTTTTGGAGAGCAGAAGATTTTCATTTTCACAAAGTCCCATGTATCAATTTGGATTATTTTATAGATGTAGTTTTGGTCCCTTTCCTGCTACACCAGAGTCACAAAGATTTTCTTCTATGTTTGCTTCAAGAAGTTTTATTTTTCTTTAAAGTTTTCCATTTAGTTTTATGCTCTGCATTGAGCCAATTCTTGTAAATGTGTGAGTTATGGCTTGAAGTTTTTATTTTATTTTTTGCACATGGATATCCTCTTGTTCCCAGCACGCTTTGTTGGAAGACCATTACTGTTCATGCAATTGCCTTTGCATCTTGGTCAAAGAAATCAATTGTTCATACATGTCTCTATTTCTGGACACTCTCTTCTGTTCACTTTCTCTAGCTTGATGCCAATACCACACTTTATTGATTATTGTAGCTTTTTAATAAGCTTTAAAATCGGGGAGTGTTATTTTTCCAGATTTTGTTCTTTTTCAAATTGTCTTGACTGTTCGAAGTCATAAGCATTCACGTATGGATCTTAGAATCAAGTTATCAAATTCTACAGAAAGGCCTATTGAGATTCTAATTGGGATTGTGTGTAGATCAGTTTGGGGAGAATTGACATTTTAATGATAGTACAGCTTTCTGTACGTGAGCAAGGCATATATGTCTTCTTATTTAAATCTTCTTTAGTTTCTCTCAGTAATCTTCTGTTGTTAGCACTCAGTTCTTTACATCTTTTGTCAGATATTTTCTTAAGCATTTCATAGTAATCATAGTATTATAAATGTCATTTTGAAAAACTTTAGTTTCTGTCAATGCCATTATGTAAATACATAATTTATTTTTGTGTATTTATCTTGCATCCTGAAACTTTGCTAAGCTTACCAATTCTAGTAGCTTTTGTGGGTAAGTTCTGTGAGGGTTTTTTTTTTCACATAGATAAATGTATTATCACCAAATAAAGACATTTTTATTTTTTTCTTTTCCAATCCAGATACTTTTTATTTCTTTTTCTTGCCTTATTGTACTGGTTGGAACTCCTGGTGCAATGTTAAATAGGAGTGATGGTCTCTTCTCTTGGTCTCTTCCCCATATCAAGAGAAGGCATTCATGTTTTTACCAGTAAGTTTGATATTAGCTGTAGGATTTTGTAGATGCCTGTTGATGAGAAAGTTCTTTTCTATTCCTGTTTTGCTGAGAGTTTTTTTTTTTAATAAAAAATGTTTGTCAGCTTTTGACATCTATTGAAATGATCACATGGATTTACTAGTATAATTTGTTAAGTGATGTGTTGTATTGATTGACTTTTGTATGTTAAACCAAGCTGTATTCCGGAGAGAAATCCCAGTTGGTCATGATATATTATTCTTTTTATAGATTCTTATATTCTACTTGCTAAAATTTTGTTTGGAATTTTTGCATCTGTATCCATGAAGGTTATTGATTCTTTACTTTTTTTTTTTTTTTTTTTTTTAGTGATACTTTTCTGGTCCTTGTTTTGTCTGTTTGTTTTTGTTTGTTCTGAGGGTGAGGCTGGCTTAATAGAATGTGTGGGAAGTACCCCTCCTTTACATTTTTCTTAAGAACACTTATTTATTTTAGCTGGGGAGGGGCAGAGGAAGAGGGAGAGAGAGTCCTGATCAGACTCCGTGCTGAGTGTGGAGCCTGACGTGGGACTCAGTCTCACAACCCTGAGATCATGACCTGGGCTGAAACTGAGTCAGCCCTTCAACCAACTGTACCACCCAGATGTCCCTGCAATTTTTTTTTGAAGAGTTTTTGTGCTTGGTATTATTTTTCCCGTAAGTGTTTGGTAGAATTCACCAGTGAAACCATCTGAGCAAGTTTTCTTTGTGGGATGGTTTTTAACTATATATGTCATTTCTTGTATGTATGTATGATGTATGGCAGTTCGAGTTATCTGTTTCTTCAGTAAACTTTGGTAGTTTGTGTCTTTCATGTTGCTTGTCCAGCTTATCAATGTTATCATTGTCATAAGGTTAATAATCTTCCCCCATTATCCTTAGAATTCCCTTATTATCTATAGACTCTGTGTCAATATCACCTCTTTACTGATTTTGCTGATTTTTTTCTCAGTTTTTTTCCTTGAACAGTCTGACTGAAGGTTGATCAATTTTTTGTTTTATCTCAAAAAACTATGTTTTTGTTTCATTGATTTTCTATGTTTTCTACTTGCTGGATTCTACTCTGATCTCTATCATTTCCTTTCTTGGGTCCAATTTGCTCTTCATTTTAGTTTCTTAACATGAGTTAATGATCAAGTTCATTGATTTGAGACCATAACTTAAGCATTTGTATTATAAATTCTTTCCTAAATTTGTGTTGTAAATTCTACTATAAATTTACTGCTTTAGCAGCATCCCACAAGTTTGACCTGTGTGATTTCACATGCATTTCTTTCAAAATACTTTCTTTTTAAGATTTTATTTGTTTATTTGAGAGAGGGGGAGAGCAAGTGCAGGGGGAGAGGCAGTGGAAAAAACAGGCTCTCCACTGAGCAGGGAGCCCCATAAGGGGCTCGATCTGAGGACCTTGAGATCATGACCTGAGCTGAAGGCAGACACTTAACCGACTGAGCCACCCAGATGCCCTGTATTTCAAAGTACTTTCTAATTTCTCTTTTGGTGTCTTTTTTAAACCATAGGTGATATAAAAGTGTTTTCTTTAGTTTATAAATATTTAGGGATTCTCAGAGGTATTACTGTTACTAATTTTTTGTTTAATTCCATTGTATCAGAGAACATACTTGTATGACTTGAGTTCTTTTACATTTATTGAGAGTTGTTTTATGGCCCAGAGTATGGTTTGTCTTGCTAAACATTCCATGTGCCCCTTAATATATATTGTGTGGTTGTTGGGTAGAATTTTCTGTAAACGACAACCAGGTTAATTTGAATGTTTTATATTCAATAAAGTTAAAATATTTTATATTCTTTTTTTTTTTAAAGATTTTATTTATTTGACAGACAGAGATCACAAGGAGGCAGAGAGACAGGCAGAGAGAGAGGCTGAGAGAGAGGAGGAAGCAGGCTCCCTGCTGAGCAGAGAGCCCGATGTGGGGCTCGATCCCAGGAGGCAGAGGCTCTAAACCACTGAGCCACCCAGGCACCCCAAAATATTTTACATTCTTACTGATTTTCTGTCTACCCATTCTATCAATTACTGAGAGGAGTGTTAAAATCTTGGGCTGTAAGTGTGGATTCACATATTTGTCCTTGTGCTTTAACAGTTTTTTCTTCATGTATCTTAGAGCTGTGTTGTCAGGAGTAAAAATGCTTAGAATTGTTATGTCATCTTGGTAAACTAACTTGTTTATATAATTAATTTAACTTCTTCATTCTCCATACTATTCTTTGGTCTAAAATTCTCTTATTGTGATATTAATATAGCATCTCCAGCATCTCCCGCTTTCTTTTGATAAGAAGTAACACAGTATATCTTTTCTACTCTTATTTTTTTTATTTTAAAATTATTTTATGGTAGATTATGTTCATGAAATCAAGCTAAGGATCGAGGTAACTTACAGTTTTGCTTACAGTCTGAACCTGGGATTTAAGGTGTGCACCTGTGTTTGCGCATGTCCTCAAGTGTGTGGTTTTGAATGAATTCTTACAATTCTTTTGTTCTCTTAACAATTTTTCTCATATATCCTTGGCTCATAGTAGGTGCTCAGTAAATATTTGTTAACTTTAAGTTAAGTTTTTGTATACTACCTGTAGAAAGGAAAACATTTTAATCCTTTTACTTTTCACCTATTTCTGTCTTTACATTTCAAGTGTATTTCTGGTAGGGAGTATTATTGGTAGGTCTTGCTATTTTATCCAGTCTGACAATCCCAACATTTAATTAACATATTTAGGCTCTTTACATTTAATGTGAATTTTAGTGTGGTAAGATCAAAATCTATCATCTTGCTATTTTTTTACTTGTCTTACTTGCTCATTGTTTCCTTTTCCCTGTTTTTATACCTACTTTTGGATTAATTAGATGTTCCTTATGATTTCTTTTTTTGTCTCTTTTGTTGGATTATTAGCTATAATCTTTTACTTCGTTATTTTAGTGCTTTATTTAGGGTTTATAGTGTAATCTTCAATGTACCATGGCCTATCTTCAGGGGATACTGTGCCTCTACACATATAGTATACAAGTTTACAAGTAGTGTACTTTCTTTTCTCCAAACTTTGTGCTATTGTCACATATTTTTCTTTCATTGTTTTCAATTTCATACTGCCTTGTTTTTTGTGGGTTTTTGTTGTTGTTGTTGTTTAGACAGTCCACTTTCTTTTACTTTTTTTATTTTTTTATTTTTTAGCCCATTGTCTTTTAAAAAGATTTAAAATGTAAGGAAAATTTTCATCTATTTACCCATGTGATTACCATTTCCAGTACTCTTTACCCCTTTCTGTAGATATAATTTCTCTTCAGGTATGATTTTTCTTTTTCTTGAAGAACTTCATGTGACATTCTTTGTAGCATGGGTCTGCTGATGATGGATACTTTCAGCTTTTGGATGTCTGTAAATATCTTTTTTAAAAAAACTTTTTAATTTTCATTGTTTTTTCCCTTCCATCTTCTTGATTTGGTTTACTTTACTTGTCTCCTTTTAGTTTATTAATGTAGGTATTTATGTTATTAATGTCAGACTTTTTTTCTTTTGCAAAGTAAGCATTTCACACTCTAAAATTCCCTTTCAGCTGTGTGTACCTGCATCTGACATATGTTTGTATGTTATATTTTCATTGTCGTTTAGTTGTATGTATATTTAAATTTTCTTTGAGATTTCCCTTTAGTCGATGGATTATTTATATGTATACTGTTAGTTTTCATGTGTTTGGAAATTTTCCTGCTGTCTTTCTATTAGTGGTTTCTTTTAAATTTGTTGAGGTTTGTTTGTATCCAGGATGTAATCTGCATTGGTGAATATTCCAGGAGCACTTAAAAAAAAAATGGTGCCTGGGTGGCTCAGTGGGTTAAAGCCTCTGCCTTTGGCTCAGGTCATGATCCCAGGGTCCTGGGATTGAGTCTGCATCCAGCTCTCTGCTCAGCAGGGAGCCTGCTTCCTCCACTCTCTCTGCCTGCCTCTCTGCCTATTTGTGATCTCTGTCTGTCAAATAAATAAATAAAATCTTTTTTTTTATTAAATTAATTTATTTATTTTCAGAAAAACAGTATTCATTATTTTTTCACCACACCCAGTGCTCCATGCAATCCGTGCCTGCTATAATACCACCACCTGGTACCCCAACCGCCCACCCCCCCGCCACTTCAAACCCCTCAGATTGTTTTTCAGAGTCCATAGTCTCTCATGATTCACCTCCCCTTCCAATTTACCCCAACTCCCTTCTCCTCTCTAACACCCCTTGTCCTCCATGATATTTGTTAAATAAAATCTTTTTAAAAATGTGTATTCTGCTGAAGTGCAATATATGTCACTTACGTACTGTTGGCTAAACTGTGTTATTCATTTCTTCTGGAAACTTCTGGAATCTTTTTTCCTTGCTTGCTGATTTTCTGCCTAGTATTTCTATCAATTGCTGATAGTGGGGTGTTTAAGATCTGAAATGTAATTGTCCATCTCCTTTCCACTCTTTCAGGGTTTTCTTTGTTGTATTTTGAGGTTCTGTTGTTTGGTGCACATGTACTCGGGGTCATTATGTCTTGAGTTGATTTGTTCTTCATTATGTAGTATCTTTGTCTCTGGTAAACTTTGCTTTGAAGTCTACTTTAACAGATATTAATATAACCACTCTTAACATTTTTTAGATTAATGTTTACATGATATATCTTTTGCTATCCTTTTCTTTTCATCCTACCCATATTGTTTGTTTGAAGTGAGTTTTTTTAATAGATGGCATATTATTGGATCATGAGGGGGTTTTTTTGTTCTTGTCATTGTTTCTTTGTTTAATCTCCTCCCCCCATGATGATAGATGCCTACACTCCTGTGTTGGCCTGGATGACTTGGGTGGGAGATGGGATCATAGATGTTCTGTGGTGTTTGGCTGTTGTACAGCAATTCTTGTCTGAAAGTTTTCTTTCTTGGCAGGCTGCTGCTTTTCTTGTCCTTTGGCTAGAGAGAAAGCCAATTTTTCTTGGGCTTTATCTGCCTCTGCTCATTGGCATTTCGAGGATGCCAGCTCTTCCAGCTCCAAATCTGGGATATATGAGGCACAAAGAAAACCCACAGCACTCACCACCATGTTGTTCCTTGGGTGCCAAGGCTCCTAGCTGGTGTGCCACCTTCTTGCCACTTTTCACAGTCCTCTTCTGTTTAGTTTATACGCAGTATTCAGCATTTTTCACTGTACCAAGTACAAGGAATTGGGAAAAGCATGTTGACTCCATCTTTCTGGAGGCAGCGTTCCTTCCTATTGTTTCAGAAGAGACATTTCACTGCGTCTAGAATTCTAGGTTGGCTTTTTTTTTTTCTTCTTTCAGTGCTTTAAGTAAGGAGATTGCTTCCCTATCTTCTTGCTTTTATTATTTCCTATGAAAAATCTTCTCAAATCTTTATTTTTGTTTCTCTGTTCATAATGTCTTTTTTTTTTTTTAAAGATTTTATTTATTTATTTGACAGAGAGAGATCACAAGTAGGCAGAGAGGCAGGCAGAGAGAGAGGAAGGGAAGCAGGCTCTCTGCTGAGCAGAGAGCCCGATGCGGGACCCGATCCCAGAACCCTGAGATCATGACCCGAGCCGAAGGCAGCGGCTTAACCCACTGAGCCACCCAGGCGCCCCTGTCTTTTTTTTTTTTTTTTTCTGGTATTGAGCAATTTGATTATGCTCTGCCTCAGTGTAATTTTCCTTATGATTCTGTGTCTGGAGTTCACGGAGATTCTTAGACCAGTGAGTTTACATCTCTTAAGCAGCCCCTCTCCAAAAGCAAATGACTCAACCAACCCTACAGCAAATGCTCCACTACTGTTCATGTGTAGTTCAACTCCGTTGCTCACCAGATTCCATATCATTATTTAGTAGGTGTACATATGCCGTGTATACCAGGTACACAGGCCCTTTTCCTAGGTGTTTTAGTTTTAAACATTTGGGAGCATAATTTGAAAACTTCCCTAAGTCAAAGGCCCATCTCGTCTTTTAAATGTTAGAGAGATAAATGGAGGGAGGTGGAACTTGTCTTCCAGAGGTGAGTTTGCAAATGTAGGAACACAGACTTGGAACCAGGCTGACTTGGGTTTGAACTCCACCTCTTGCTGTGTGATTATGGGCCTGTTCTTTAGCCCTTCTGAGCCTTCAGTGTATAAAATAGGGATGATAATCATACCTGCCTACAGGACTATTATGTGAAATAGATAAGTAAATATGGAACATGGTTAAGTACTCATGAAATGGTACCTATTGTCATTGCTGGTAGTTTGTTTTAATAGCCTTTATTTTTTTTTAAAGATTTTATTTATTTATTGACAGAGAGAGACACAGTGAGAGAGGGAACACAAGCAGGGGGACTAGGAGAGGGAAAGCAGGCTTCCCGCCGAGCAGGGAGCCCGATGTGGGGCTCAATCCCAGGATCTTGGGATCGTGACCTGAGCCGAAGGCAGAAGCCCAATGACTGAGCCACCCAGGTGACCCAATAGCCTTTATTTTTAAAGCACTTTAGGTTCAGGGTAAAATCAAGCAGCAAGTACAGAGATTTCCCTTAAACATGCACATATACAACTTCCCTCACTATCAAAATCCTCCCATAGATTTGTACATGTGTTATAATCAGTGAATCATCATTATTACCCCCAAATCCATAGTTTACATTAGGGTTCACTCTTGGTCTTGTATATTCTGTGGGTTTCGACAGAGGTAGGATGATAGGTGGTCACCATGGTAGTATCATACAAAAGAGTTTCACGGCCCTAAAATACCCCCTTTGCTTGGTCTATTGATTCTCCCTTCCCCTAACCCTTGGCAGCTACTCACCCTTTTGCTATCTCTAGTTTAGCTGTTTCCGGAGTGTCATCTGTTTTGACTGATAGGGTATAGGACCTTTTCAGGTTGACGTCTTTCACTTAGTCATATTCAATTAAGCTTCCTCGTGTCTTTTCATGGCTTGATAATCCCATTTCTTTTTTGTCACTGAATGCTATTCCATTTAATGGGCGTACCACTTCCATTTACCCACTCACCTACTGAAGGACGGTTCAAGGTTGCTTCCATATTTTGGCAACTGTGAATGAAGCTGCCATAAACGTCTGGGGGCAGATTTTTATACGGACACATTTTCAGCTACTTTTGAGTAAATACCAAGTAGTTGTATTGCTGGATTGTATGGTAAGAGTGTGTTTAGTTTTATGGGAAACTGGAAAGCGTCACCCAAAGTGGCTGTACCATTTTGCATTCACACCAGTGTGATTAGAGTTTCCATTGCTCCGTGTTCTCAGGGGCATTTGGTGGTGTCAGTGTTTGGGTTTTGGTCATTCTGATAGGTATGTAGTGGAATGGAATCTCGTTGCTTTAATTTTCAGTTTCCCAATGACAGACAATGTGAAGCCTCTTTTCATATGCTTATTTGCCATCTGTATATTTTCTTTGGTGAGCTGTCTGTTCAGATCTTTGCCCATTTTAAAATTAGGCTGTTCATTTTCTTCTTGTTGAGTTTTAAGAATTCTTTGTTTATTTTGGAGCTGTTGGCATTTTGATTTGAATTATTATTGTCTTCAGTGCTATATGGGTTTTCTTGACACCTCAGCATTCTAGGCTGCAAAATTTTTTTTTTTTAATCTGTTTTCTCTTTTTGGAGGGAAGTAGAGAAATTATCTTCACATGAAAAAAATTAAAAGAGTTTTCCCCAGGATTACCTTGATCCAAAAAGAATTTCAGGCTGCCTCTTAGGTACAACGGTGGCCTCATGGGGCTTCCATGCTGTAAATCCTTCCCTACAAAATTAGCTTATTCCATGTGTTTCTTAATAATTATGTTATTAAGTAGTAGGAAATACCTGCTCAGCACAGCATTGCCTTTCTTCTGTGTCTTCTGTAGGTGTGTGTAAATGAACGAGGACCTCTGCTCTAATCAGCCATGATGACAAGTAACAAGCCACCCTAACTTCTAGAGGACTGTGCTGGCCTAGATCATTCTATAACAAATAGTCACTAATGCTACTGAAGAAAAATATGTCCCATTGCAGGTGAAGGATGTATTATATTCTCTGGTTTCCCTCCTCCCACCCCTTCACTATGTGTCAGGAGATTTATATCAGGGGATTCATTTTCATTTTATGTCTTTTTATTTACGCACCAGTTCCTTTGCAAGTAATTTTAATTCTCCCTTTTATGAGAGTGAGGTTTTGTGTCTGTGTATTCCTATATAAGATAAAGGAAATGATTGTTTTTAATGCAGATTTGAAAGAAATATAATGGATTTCAGCTACAACAATTTCTCCCCATTTAGAGGAGATGAACACCTAGTTAGTTGAAGAACGTCATTTCTCGTATAATTTGAATACATCCTGTTTCCATGACAACTTGTACTTACCAGCTTGCCTGGTAAAAGAAGTGTTTGAATTCTTTCTTTGAGAGAAGATTTGACCAGACACTGGGATTCCAGTTTTTTAATTCCAGTTATTTAATTCCAGTTTAGGGCTATGTCTCTTCTTAACATGGGCTGCTTTTGAAGGAAACAAACCCAAAGATCATTGGGGGGTGGGGTGGGGAGGTAACTCCACCTTCAGAATAAAAGGAGAGGATTCCCAGGCCAAATGCTAATGAACCCAGGAAATGATATTGCTGTAGGTTGTACTCGTTTTCTGACATCTTCCAGTTAAATCAAATCAACAGGGTGATGTAACAACTTATTAAGATGCTATTTGATTTGAGAGAATGACTCAGTTACTCATTGCCATCTGGACACTATAATCATTAGGCTTGTTTCCTCACTATGAACTTAGGTCTTGCCTTTATGTGTGGTCTGTGCCCTCTTAGTGCTGAATTTCGATTCTTGCAAGGAGTATGGTTTTATTAATGATTTTCCCTCAGAACAAACGATAGGAAATTATTTGCATCATTAAACTATGCTTGTGCAAAACATGAAAAAGATAGTACTATATTTTATGGACAAGATGATGTTTCATGTCATATGAAATATTTTAGTCCATAAGGCAAGAAAGAATGACCCCTTTAGGGCCCTTTTAGGGCATTTTAGGAATAATAGAGAGTTAACTCCAAGTTAGGATAATTCGGAGTTTAGTTCTGAGGGACCTGGAAGGTTTTGAAAGGACAGAAGTGATTCAAGATCGTGCTCAATGATGATAAATATTTGTGACCCAAAACACATGTGCACAGTGGTCTGTGGGGTACCAGGTTTATCATAACTCCCATTAGAAACCACATTTTTAGAAGATTTTGTTAGAGAAAGAGAGAGAACAGAGTGAGTCAGAGAGAACAGAGTGGTGGGAGGAGGGGCAGAGGGAGAAGCCAACTCCTCTCCTCGCTGAGCAGGGGGCCTGCTGAGCCCAGGACCCTGGGATCATCACCTGAGCTGAAGGCAGACGCTTAACTGCTTAACCGCCTGAGCCACCCAGGTGCCCCTGAGTCTTTACATATATATATTTATATATTTACATATATATATATATATATACACACACACACACACACACATACATACATACATACACACACTCAACCCTGAGATCAGTAGTCCCATCCTCTTCCAATTGAACCAGCCTGGTGCCCCAAAACTGAGGAACTGTTAAAGATACACCAATAATGTCATGTGCATAATATGTAAAAAATGAAAGCCAACAGGAAAGAAGGAAAAAAAATCACAATATCTCTATGTATTGGGAATATGCAATTCTAGCACTTGGTTAATGGAAAGAGATTGAGTAACCACAGAGATTTCTTTGACCTCAAATTCTGTTTCCAAATTTTGATTCCCAGTGTTGCACTTTGCTCAGTAGTTGCAGTTCTGAAAATTTTATGCGATTACAATTTTGGGGGGGAAACAAATAATATGGCTTTATTCCAAACTTGCTTTATTTTCCTTTTCTAATTGCCCATCAATTGATAATAGCTTTGCAAATTTTAGAGGACTCAGCTCTTAAGAAGTAAATGACTTATAAAATATTTTAATATTCACTTTAATGAATGTTTTAATCATAGATTCATTATCCGGATATTTGTTGAATATTCAGTACACGAGGAATCTTTAAAATACTCTGCTTGGCAGGGGAGCCTGCTTCCCTTCCTCACCCTCTGCCTGCCTCTCTGCCTACTTGTGATCACTGTCTGTCAAATAAATAAATAAAATCTTAAAAAAAAAAATGAAGCTTTGGAAAGCACAGTGCCCTTTCTCAAGAGTACAGGCTTGCACAAGCTTCCCCTAAGTGAGCCGTAAGTGAAGGCACAAAATCCGATCTTATCCCTAAAGAACCTCTTCACTATGAAGAAGTAAGCAGCTTGCTGTGGACTTACCCCACCGTGCAAGCAAGCGTCACCTTGCAGTGGGGACTGGAGGCCTCCTGCTTGGATGCAGACCACCAAGTACTCTGTGGACACGCTCCTGGTGTGACCAAGGCTTCTGGATCGCCCAGGACGGGTTGGGAGGGGGGTAGTTCTAGGATGTATGTTGCTGAAATTGGGACAGTCTCAAACTGGGATGGCTGGTTCTATACACCCTTCTCTCGATCTCTGAAGAGTGCCAAGAAGAACACCTATATCCAAGTAGCCTAGAGGCTGTCTGTCGCATTAGCTCTGCTGGGAATTGTAATAAGGAAACAAGAGCCAGTGACTGTGTGGCATTTTGTGGCTCGTTAGAGGCTGTCTGTCGCATTAGCTCTGCTGGGAATTGTAATAAGGAAACAAGAGCCAGTGACTGTGTGGCATTTTGTGGCTCGTGGAGGACCTCACCTCCAGGCAGCACTGGGAAGCCAGTATTAATAGTCCACGCATTTTTTCAGTTGGCGAGAAAGAGGACTCAGAGAGGTTGATAGATTTGTCCCAGATCACACAGCTGTTAAGTGTGGGCTCAAACACACACTTGGAGGTCTTCCTCTGATCACGTTACCCCTCTACTGACCATCTCTCCTTCCCTTTAAAACATTTCCAAAGACCAAGCTGAAGCCTGCTGGCTTTCCTTTTTCAGATGCATTCTCCACCCTGAGCATCCTCACAGCTTTGGTTGATTGAGAGGCCAGGGGAGCTTGGATAACTAGTCTGTGATAGGGAGCCAGTGATTTGCAGAGAATTACACTTGCTGCAGTGTTGCACGCAATGGGAACAAACCTTGGTAACAGTCTGCATGCCAGCCATAGGAGTGGGTTATGTTAACCTTAGATATAAAACCTCCAGTTACTTATTCAGGAGTAACAGAGAACTGGAATCCAGTAGAAGCCAATTGCGGCCAAACCACTGGCAAGTCCAGAGAACAAAGGAGAGGAGCGCTCTCCTCTGGAAGAAAGGGGGAAGCTGGAAGGCTGTTAAAACCAAAAATCCACTAGAGTCAACTGGGAGCTCAGAGTATAAAGACTTTCCATTGGCTGAGTTGTGACTGCATCTCAGGGGCTGGGCTGTTGCTGGAGGAGGAGAAGGAAAGCCTTCCTCCTGCTGGGGTAGTGGTGAAGGTGGGTGTATTGGCTTGCAATGTACGTCTCTTTCTGTTCGGTATGCAGTTAGCCACAGTGGTAATGCTGAGAACTTTCTCTGGCCTCCTGACTCCATTTTACATGAGGTTTCTGTATTAATTTTCACAGCTAGATGAATTGTCGTTCTTCCAGACAGTGAACTACTGTGCAGTCACAACAAAGATCCCTTAACCTGAATTCTTGGGCCACAGAACCAATGTTCCTGAAGTCTTTGGGACTTCCTTCCTAAGGCAAAGCAGGCCGTGGTAAGGGGTTTGGGCTCCTGCTCAGCCATGCCTCCAGAACCCTAGATATCTTGCCCCTTTCTGGAGTTTTGTTTGGTCACGGAGCTCCTGTGACAGAACTTACCCTGGCCCTTGAAGGATGGAGAATTTGGGTGAGCAGAGAGAAGACTCAGGAAAAAGTGGGGAGATGAGAGTGCATACAGTAGGTTTACTGAGAGGGGAGTACATGGATCATACATTGAGTCAAGTCGAGTCCCCCATGTACCAGACGCTGCACAAGGAAGTGGGGAGGCACAGGGGGGCGGTGGGAGGAGCTCGCAGGCCTGCCTTCGAGATCTCCTGCCCTGGCAGAGCTGAAGATGCAGCAAGGAGAAGAGAATGCATCCAAATACAGATATATATATATATATATATATATATATATATATCTCAAAATACATATACTTGCTCTATTTAATACATATACATATGTTTGAAATATATTAATATATCTTCAAGTATATGCAAATTTAGGTATGTGTATATATAATGGAATATATTTGGAAGTATACTTGCAAATGTATTCGGAAAGGTGGCTGGAGTAGGAAGACGGCAAATGCTAGACTGGATTTGCAGACTTCAGCCTGTGGGAGAGAGGCAGCCCTGCAGGTTGAGCAAAGAAGCAGCGGGGAAAAGGTGCTTTTTAGGAAGAGTAATATACCATCCTCAGAAAGGATAAACTGGCAGAGGAGAAAGACTAGACATTGGGAAACAGATTCACTGACTGTTCTTTCAACCAGCAGCTGTTGTATACCCAGTTCTTTTCCTTCACAGACCTTGGCGATGTGCCATCCACGTGGCCAGACCTAGGCTGGGTACCAGGGGCTGGTCCTCTTGGACCAGATGTCCTGGGGTGGGAGATGGGCAGTAGATCCGTGCAGCTATGACGCACGTTCGGGTGGTCATCAGTGGGGATGAGGACCTGCTCTGGAGCTGGGTGGTGGGGCAGCCCCTGTGCAGGAGGCCAGGGTGGGAGAAGAAGCTAGTCATGCAGAGCAGAGACCGGGTCCGTTCAGCAGAGGAAACAGCTTGTGTAGATGCCTTGAGGCTGCAGAGAAGCTGTGAGGAATGGGGTGAGTGCAGCCATGTGGCCGGAAAGGCAGGAAGCCTCTAGAAGACCCTGAGCCCTGTTTGCAACCGGAAAGAGATGGTGAGAGCCAATAGGAAGCTGGCGAAGCACGTTAGGCACGATTGAATCGGTGCATTGGAGACAACGGCTGAGACTACTGTCTGGCCCCGGGTTGGAGGGGCAAGTGCGGGAAGCGGGGAGACTGGTCAGAAGCGCGTCGTGATTGGCCAGAACTTAGGAGGTGAGGACTGGGAGTGGACCTTCTTGGTGGGAATAGGGAAGGAAAACCAGTGCAGGCGCTGCAGGAAGAGCAGAACCAGGGCCGCGTGGCTGGTAGGCAGCTGTGGATGTGGAGGGTGCGTCTGCAGAAACTTGATGTCCCATTTTCCAGGCGCAGTGGTTGCAAGGACGTCAGTGTCCTCATCGCAAATACTCAACAAATGCTATTTCGTTTACCCCTTGCCCTTGCCCTTGCGGCTCTGAGCCAGACCCTCAGGGGTCTTCTGGATTCTAGACAAGGAAAATGGGTCGAGCTTTTCCTGTGTGCAGCTTACTACGAGGTGCATAACAAACCTGTTTTCTCCTATTCGCCTCACAGCAGCCTGTGGAGTGAGGAATCTGGCATTCAGCAAGGTTAATAAATGACCGAGGTCACACAGCTTACCCATGGCGGGATCTTGGTTAAAGCAGGCTTCGGTCTCACTAAAGCAATAACCCTTAAACCACCTCATAGCCTCCCGCGACACCCTCAGTGCCCCAGAGCTGTTTCAAGCCTCCTCCTCATGCCCCCGCCCCGCCCCCAGCCCGCCTCCTCTGGGCCCCTCCTGGGGCCTCTGCTGGAAGCTTCAGCAGGGCCTGGGCCTCCTTGTCCCCTGAATCTTGAGAGACTGAGGTCTGCCATCTAGCGGCTACTGCTTTCCTTTTTATTCAGCGCTTTTAAAAGAAAGGAAACCGGGAGTTCCCACATAGAAGACAGGCCTGCGTATTTATAGCATCACACCCTGTAAACAGGAAACTTCTCAGTCTTAGAGAAGGAGCCTGGTAACGTAAACATAGCATATTGGCAATGAGTTCCTCCGCCCATTCAACAAACATTTAAATATATATATAATGCATGTATGTGTATATACATATATATTTAAGTGTTTGTGTTTATATATATTCATTTATACACACACACACATCTATATTCATTCCACTGTAAAGTAAGCTCAGTGAGACGGGGATTTCTTTTGTCTGTATTGCTCACTAATGAATTTCAAGAGCCTAGAACAGTGACATTTGCGTAGCAGACATGCAACAAATATTTACTGAATGTACAATAAATGAATGTACAATATTTAGTGCACCTTTACTGTACACTTGGTACATGGGTGTTTTCTCGTTTACTCCTAGCGATGACTTAAGAGACAGGGAATGTCAAGATGCTTGTGCCTTAGATGTAGAGACTGAGCCATAGAGGGACAAGAGGTTTACTAGGTCTGGGGAGAGCTGCTGGGTTTTGACCCGGGCTTGCTGGCTTGAGAAACAGTGCCTTGAACTACGTGCACAGTGCCCCTCGTCTGCTCTGTGTGCAGGCGTCGTATGCGACATGGCCGCCATTTTGATGGGTGGTAGAGGTGCCTCCAGGGAACCACTAGCCGTTCCCCTCCTGTGTTTTGACTTCCCTGAGTGAAGTTTTCCATCCCATAGTTTTATGACAGGAGCAGCAAATAGAGGGAATTCAAGAAAGGCTGGCCGGCCAACAATGAGTCCCTGTCACTAGCTAGCTGTGTGGCTGTGTGACCTTGCACAGTGCCCCCACATCTCAGCTTCCTCATTAGTCAAAGGCAGAAACAGAGTTAGGATGCCTGCCTTCCCTTCTAGCTCCAATATTCTACTATTCCTGTGACTCCCAGGGAGCTGGATGAGAGCGTAGAGAGAGGACCACTGGTTCCTAGGCAACCAGTACCCGCCTCACCCATGTTGCCATGGTGACGATGGAAGTTGGGCTGATGGGATTACCAGCTCCTGCTAATTGCATATGAGAGCTCAAGGTCTCTGTGTCTCGCTTGCCGGCTGGCTTGCTCTTACTTTCCCATTCTTCTAGGAACGGCGGAAAGATCTCCTCTCCTCCATCTGCAGCGTCCCCAAGGCAGCCCTAGTGCAATGGAAAGCAACTGGAAATGCAGTCTAGTTGTGCCTCTGAGTAGCTGTGTGACCTTGGGCAGGTTACTCGGCTTCTCTGAGCCTCTCTTTCCCCATATGGAAAATGAAGGTGTTGGAATAGGGACCCCCATCTAAGGCTCTTCTCAGCTCTCAAATCCTCTGATGCCTAGGGAGCATGTCAAGGGAGCAGACCACATTGTTACTAGGCAACCAGCAGGCACCCTGCCCAAGTTGCCTTGGTGACTGGATACTAGAGGGGAGGGGAGTAGCTGCTGCAGCTAATTGCTTAATTATTTATGAATGCCTCAAGTCCTTTTTGTTGTTTTCGTTGCTAGGGGCTGTGGGGTCACCTTCTCTTCCTCCCTCCTGCTACCCCAAATCGTCTGAGGTGCGCATTACCCAGTGGGAGAGCACGTTGGCCTGGATCTCAAGCTACTTGCATTCTAGTCCTGCCTCTGTCATTTCCCAGAGCTGTGGCCTCGGGTAAGTCACCCCACCTCTCTGGGCCTCAGTTTCCTCATTTGTAAAATGGGGGGCTCACTGCAATAATCTCCACATTTCCTTTTTACCCTGAATTTCTAATTCCTGCTGTTCAGTTGTGAAGTGGGGGAAGAGGAGGGGGAATTTTCCTAATTTTTTATCTTCTAAGGAGGCGTCTGAAGAGCAATAACAATAGTTAAGTCTCTTACACATTTCAAACAGGAAGGGGATGAAAATTAGGCCCATTGTTCTCTGCTTGCCTCTCATCCTAGCCACGTTGCCTGACCTATTTTATTAATCTTAAGGTCATTTAAATTTTATGCTTTTGTACATCACCTCCTTCCAAAATGGATCTGCGGGGTTCACAGTGTAAGATGCATATGTGCAGTTAGGTCATTAAAATAAATATTGGAGTAAGTTAATATAAAAATACTAATGCTGCTTCATTGGTTATTACCAATGTTCTGATTAGGCATCAGATGTAATTCTGAGCATCCTGGAAGCCAAAGCAAAAAGAGGGAGGTACATAATTGTTATTTAATAAGGAAAAATTGCCAGACAGATCCTTGTTGTAAATTCTGGAAGTAATTTATCATGTGGTACTTAGTCTCTTTTAGAAACTGCAGATAAAACTTTTAAGCTAACCCTTTGTTGTCAACAGTATTGTTGAAGGACAGAAGGAAGAAGCTAGACAATTTGACAAGTCTTTATCTAATTAGAAGGCAAAAAGTCCCTTCCTACCTCAGAATTTTATGAAGATAACTATCACTTAATAAACATAACTTCAGAATCAACCATTACTTCTAAATCAGTTATATAGAAATTCATGCACCCACTTTGCACCATAACTTAGCAATATGTGTCAAATTCTTTTAATGCAGACCAAAATAATACTTCTCCTAACTTATTCTGAAATAAACTTGGGCAGCTGAAGAAAAACACTGAATATAAAAATGCTTATGATAGCATTATTTATAAAGGAAAGTGGCTGAACCACATAAGTCTTGAGGGCTAGTGAATTAGTTTACATTATTTCTTTACAATGGATTGTTTTGTAGCCCTTGAAGTAAAGGTACATGTTTTGATATGGAAAAAAAAGATCTTCAAATACATAATGTTAAGTACATAAGGAGGTGCAGCAGTGGTATAAAATGCTTCTATTTCTCTTATAAAAGATATAGATAGGTATACAATTTCTGTATCTAGATACACACTTTCATGTGCCTACTTGCATTTTTCCGGAAGGAAACTGTTAACAGTGGTTTCCTCTGGGCAGGAAGATTGGTAGCCTTGGGTAGGAGGGAGACTTACTATTCACTGCCTTATTTTTACTATGTGAATCTGTTCATTCTCCACTTAGTGAGGCAGTAGAGCCTGGCAGTTAAAAACCTAGACTCTGGGTTCTACCCCAGTTATATCACTTATTAGCAGTGTGACTTTGGGATTAATTTACCTTCTGCATTCTTCACCCATAAAATAGTCCCTTCCTCACTGGATTGCTGTTAGGATTAAATGAATTAATACACTCAGAACAGCCTAAACAATACCACATATGCTTTTTCTTGAAAAAAAAAATAAAAGGGAACAAGCACACAAACAAAAAAACCCTGCATCTAACCAAAAGGAGCCTGGGATCTCAGAGCCACAGGATTTTATTAGTATGTCAATGCTTTCAGCATCATATGTTGTATATAAAGTATGTTTGAAGCAGAGATCACAAAGCATTGGTCTCATTTAGCTTGTCATTTTATCTGAACTTGAATACCTTTTAGGCAAGGCACCTACCTTGGGATTCACAAGAGGCATTTGCAATCCTTGAACCTATCTGGTCTACAGCTCCTGTTCTAGTCCATCCCAGTGAATGTTCAAGCTAAGAGCTTGCTAGGCCAGGTAGAAAATCTGAGACGATGGAACTCTCCATCCACAGCTGCTACAGGAAGGAAGGGGCTAACCAAAATTCGAGCTTCAAGAGGGCGTCCATGCCCATGCCAGTTATGACATGTGTTCACAGCCCCCAAGGAGCTGTGCCAATAGGATTCCTCTTTCTTTGGACCCAGGAATCTTACAGCCACAGGGATTTCCTCTGTCTTCAGAAGTTCAGAGAGCAGAGGGTTCTGTATTCAAGAGTGCCCGGTTTCCTGTTTCCTTGCAGGTGCTTTGGGGCAAGTCTGGGGACTTAGGCTGACTTTGGGAACCTTCCTCTGAGCTTGGCCACACTCTGGGCCAGACTTAGTCCCTTACTATAGACGCTTGGCGGCCCTGAAAAGGGTGGGATGGGAGCTGTGTTCCCTTAAAACTAGCTGAGATAGGAGATGTGCTCACCCTGAGGAACGCAAAACTGACCTATCACAACCTCATGCCCAAGTCAGTGGCTCCTGGCTTGTGTCTGTCTGGCCCTCCCTTCGGGCACTCTTGGGCATTCCAGTCTCTTCATCCATTTGGCCAGCGGTTCCCCTTGCCATCTCTCCGTCACATCCAACTGTGCTTCCATCTGCCCTTCCATCCCTGCGTCCTCCTCCAGCCATCTGCCGGCTTCCCCACCCGTCCTTCAGACCGCTGGTATTTCCACGCACCCGTCCTCCCCTCCCACCATGTGCGTCTGAAACGCCGTCCGCTGGTCCATCCGTCCATCCCTCCATCTTTCCGAAACCCGCCCGTCCATCCCCACCACCCCCCGCCCCCGGCCTCCGGGCTGGCTGCAGAACCAGCCCCCTCTCTCCGGCCGGCCGTGTGTTCCCTACCCCCCGGAGCCCGCTCATCCGTGCCCGGCTGCAGCTCTGCCCTCCCCCGGGCCGGCCGGCCAGCCGTCGGTCCGCCGCCCGCCGGGTCCGGGTCCGGGTCCGGGTCCGGGTCCGTGCCAGCCGGGCCCCGCCGCCCGCAGCGGGTCGGCCGGCTTGGGTCTGGCGGCGCGGCTCCCAGGCCAGGCGGGCGGCGGGCCCGGGGCGGGGCGGGGCGCGCGCGGGGCGGGGCGGGGCGGCCGCGCCGGGGCGGGCGGGGGCCGGGGTGACTCAGCCGCCGCTCGCCCCGCGGTCCGCGCGTCCGCCGGCCTCGCAGGCGGGGCGGAGAAAATGGCGATGCCCCCGGCCGCCGTGCCCCCCACCCGGGCCCGGGAGCCGCCGGGGCCCCGCGCCGCCGCCGCCAACGCCGCCAACGCCGCGCCGCCGCTCGGCCTGCAGCAGCTGTCGGCGCTGCGGCCCGAGCCGGGAGAGGTCCCGCTGCACTCGCCCTGGACCTTCTGGCTCGACAGGTGAGGGGGCGCGGGGCCCGCCGCGTCCGGCCCCGACCCCGCCGCCGCCGCCGTGCGCCCGCCCGGCCAGCGCCGCCGCTTTGTCTCGGCGCCGCCCGGGGCCCGAGCCCCGGCCCCGCGCCGCGGCCGCCCGCGCGCCCAGGACTCGCGCGGAGCCGGCTCGGGAGCCCGGGGCCGAGCCGGGCCGGGGCGAGCGAGCGTTTGGCGGCCTCGCCTCGGGCCGGTAGGGCACAGGCGCAGCCCCGAAAGTTTCGGCAGCACTTTCCCCCGTTATTTCCCTCAGAGGAAGCGTGCCCGCGGGCGGCCGTCCTGGCCGGACGCTGGGAGATGGGCCGGCCGGGGGTCGCCAGGTCCTCGCCGGAGAGCGGGGAGAGCGCTGCTGTCCTGGCGGCCCCCGGGGCTCCTCCGACCTCCGCTGTGACAGCGCGCGGGGAAGTGGGCCGGCCCCCTGGGAAGTGTGCGGGGGCGGCTGGATTACGGCCCGGCGGGGGCCTCCACTCCGCGCCCCCCCCCGCCCCCGAAACTGCCACGGACACCTCTTGGCATTCTTTCTCAAACACTGGGCGGGTGTTTTCTTGACAATTTACTGTGCAGCCACATGCCTTCTAGACTCTGGGAATTCACTGGTGAGCGATACCTCACTTTGTCAATAAAGTGGGGACGATTATAGCTTTCTCAGGGGACAGCTCAGGTGCCATCTCCTCAGAAACGCCTCCCTGACGGCTGTATCTAAATTAGCACACCCCCATCTTGCAGTCATGCTGTATTCCCCTGCTCTGTCTTGTTTTCCTGTTATGCTTAATGCTGCCACATAGTATTATGTATGAATCTGTTTATTTTCAGTCTGTCTCAGGGACAGGACTGTCCTGTCTCTGGACTTTTCAGAAAGTTCCTCATTACTTTCCCCTTGGTTGAAACTCAATGATCAGGGCCTTAGTTTTTGACACTTGCTATATCCCAGCACCTAGAACCGTGCCTGGCACATAGTAGGAGCACAAGAAAATTTTGATAAATGAATAAATGCATGAATGCAAAGCCCTTCTTAGTCTCCATTACCCTGTGGGTCCACAAAGAGGACACCTCAAGGTTGTCCCAAAAGCTTATGGAAATTTTGATGACACTGCAGCTGTGGTTAAAAGTTTGGAAGAAAGGTATATGACTGTTTTCTATGAAATTTACTTAATAGACCCAAATCTGGTCCTTAAAAGATTTTTTTAAAGTGATAATCATCCTTTTAAGGAAGATAAGTTCATTCCTTTCTTCTTGTTGGAATTAGCACCCATCTATAAGAATCTATAAGAACTGACACTTGGAGCAGCGGTCTCTTCCGGGACCGAAGAAGTTGGGGGTGGGGTAGATACAAAGAGTCTCCTTGTCTGAAACATTTTCACTTTCATTATGGGATGCTAAGAAAGCGTTTTACTGTCATAGTAGGAGTGGTTTTGGCTAACATGAGCAGAATGAAATCATGTGTCTTTGTTTTCAAAGGTGTGCTGTAACTATTGTTGCTACCTAGTATCTGTTTTCAAGACGTTAAACCTCGGGCCTCTAGTCTAATGTTCTAACCTGTGGAGATTGTTGCCTGGTGAAAACAAGTATCAAGAGAGTTTCTTTTTAAAGGCTCAAAAATTAGTCTACCTAAAGGCACATCATTTTAAGAATGGTCCAAGATTTTAATGCCGTATAACAACACACAAGTTTTTAAGAATATCTGGTATCTTTCAGGATAAGAATACAGTAACTTCAATGAAGACACAAACTCCAGCTTTCCTCGTATGCATTTGGGTATTTTTGTTCTCTGAAAGCCAGCAATCCAACCAAATGTTATTGCCACATTGTCCACATTTGGAATAGAAATAATTAGATTGATCTAGAAATTATAATTACTTCTAGCATTGCTCATTTGAATTCATTTTGCCTGATCAATCATCCCATAGCTTTTACTGAACGCTGTTTCCACTTCTCTGGGAGTCCATTACATTTATGTCAGCTGGCCCAGTTCCCTCGGGGTTATGAACACATTGTGTTCTAGAAGTTCTGTTTATAACTTTTCCCCCCTAGGGAAACAAGATTCTAGAGAGAGTAATAAGGCTCTCAGGAGAGCCCTCCAAGGAAGTCTTCCCCCCCAGCGTAGCTGGTGTCTGCCACCAAGGGCATCAGTTTTGAGTTTCACAGCATCCAGAGGCCTTCTCATCCCTAAAACTCTCCTTTGGCACCTACGTCTGTCCTGTCCTCCCTTTCAGTCTACTTTATGACCAGAGACAAGTGATCTACCCCCACTAAGCCTCAGCTTCATTGTCTGTAAAATGAGGATATTCATAGGTTCTCTCTCCCAGGGGTGGTTCTGAGGATTAATGGTTAAATATAAAACACCAACATGGGTGCCCAGCATAGAATAAGTGCTTAATTAATATTGATAAGTAACATTGTTACCTGAAGCTCGCACATTACCCCCACCCCCAACAGTCCCTGGAGCAGCTTGTCTGAACTTAGTGTTAGGAAGCCAGCAACCTGAACTCATTTCCCCTGCTGGATGAAACGGAGAGCCCCTTAAGTAGAGTTACTTGCATTTTCGATAGCAAATTCCAGTAAACCCGTGTGTGTGTGTGTGTGTGTGTGTGTGTGTGTGTTATTTGGACTGTATGGCTTAGAATGCAAGCATTTGGGGTATGATTTTGATTGGGGATATAGAATGAAGATATCGAAAACCTGATCCTGTCTTGGTCTTGGAAGCTGCTCTTGGTTGCGCGTCTCTGAGTGGTGACCCCCTTTCCTCAGTTTTATCCACAGCACTCAGTCCTTAGGCCTCTGGTCCCCAGCCACACCAGCGACAGCATTCAGTTACAAGACGTTCAGTTCCCTTGGTGCGCTGGTGATTTCCCACAATTTTATACTTGTGCATGCGTCTCCTCCTCTCTGTGTCCATATGGATGTCTAATACACATCCAAACTCAACACATGTCAAACCACCTCTTCAGCTTCTCTTCCAAATTTGCCTTCTTCCATCTGTCCCATCTCAGATCATAGCAGTTCACAGTCACTCCTTCCTTCTGGTTGCTCAGCCTCCAGATCGTGGTGACCTCTGTGACTCTCCCCTTCCTCCTTTTCCCCATTCCTTCTCCCTCTCCGGCACCCACTCTGCACAGAGGCTGTTGATTCTACCATGCAAGTGTGTCCAGAATCCAGCGCAATCTCACTGCCTGCATCCTGGACCTGAGCCGCACAGCCTCTCCCACCTGGACCACTGTGGGAGTGTGTTCTCCCTGCTTCTCCCCTTGCCACCTACGGTCCCTTTCCATCACAGCAGCTGAAGTAATACCCAAGTTAAGGCCTGTCACTTCTCTGATCTCCTTTTCACTCAGAGCAGAAGCCAAAGTACTTACAACTGCCTGTGAGACTCTGCAGCATTTCCTGTCCCCGCCCCATGTGCCTTGCTCCCCCCAATCCCTGTCCCCTCCTTCCCTCTCCCTTCTACCCTTCTAGCTCTTTCTCTGTCATCCCAAGCATGGGCCTTGACCACCAACAGTCCCTCCTGCCTGGAATGCTGTTCCTTCGACCATCTGCTAGGACTGCACTTTCTTCCCCTTCTGGTCTCTGCCCAGATGTCATCTTCTCACAAGGCCTGCCCTAACCACTGAGACAGAAACGGCACGCACGTCCTGACACACACTCCCCGTGCCCCTGACCCCACTTCTTTTCTCCATATGGGATTCTGTGTCTGTCCGCCTTCTCTCACTGGAACGTCCACTTCACAGGGTTCTTGCTGCATCATTCTGCCCTCTCCTCCTGGACCAGGCCCTGGCACAAAGTCACCCCACACTGAAGGGTTCGGGGCTGTGGAATTCTACTCCTAGTGACTTCCCCTTCTCCCATGGTGGTTCATCTTACTCCGAGTATCATTTGTAAACCTGCATCCTTAGCCTGACCGCTCTCCTGAGCTCTGGACACCCTGTCTGCCACGTACCGGCTGGCAGTGCCACCATCCAACACATTTTTCGGAGTTGGAATTTCCTTTGACCAAATCCTCTTCTCTCTTGAGTCCACTACCCCGCCTGGCTCTGTGCTTCAGAGGTTTGATCCCCTGTTGGAAAACCTGCTCCAAGCCTAAGCCATCCCCTCCTCTCCCTGTGCCTGCTCCCAGGCACCCGCGCTCTCTGGCCCCAGGTAAACTGGTTCTGCCTGCTCCTAAGCTCTTCCCTCCTCCCGGCATCCCTGCCCTCCCCCCCCACACTCCCTACCCTACCCCCTCTTCCCCCACCAGCTGCCAGGGCTTAGCCTTCTGCCTTCTAACCTCCTCCTGGTCCTGTCATTCCAAAACTCCCCGCCTTCCTCCTTTGCCACAGCTGTGGATTGTGACTCTGTCTCCCACCACCTAAGCAAGCACGCCTCTCTTGTGGGCTTATGCGCTCCCGGCAGGTAGGGTTCTGGATCTCCACCCCTACTTTTACCAGAGGCTCTGATCCGGTTTTGTTGTGGTGTTTGTTTTAGAAATGGGCCGCTCTAATTTGAAAAGAGTACTCCGCAGCTTAGAAACAAAAACAAAACCTAAAACCCACAGCCTTCAGATCATGCTACAAACTTCTATATTGCTATTTTTAACTTGAAAGTCACTTTTTTTTTCTAAGCCTCATCCTCTATATGTCCCCAACTCTAAAATACCACTCAGTGTGTCCAGTCTCTGCTAACAGTGGACATGTGGCCCTTTTCCTGCATAAGCCATGGACTTGCCAGCTTCTGAGATTTGTCTCCTGATGCCCCTTGTGCTTGGGATGCCCTTCTGCCCTTTGTCTACCTGAAAAGCTGTCGGGCGTCCTTCAAGGCCTTGCAAAGATACTAACTCTGTAATTGCCCTTAAACAGCCTTTCGCCCAAGCAGGATTGAGCCCATCTCGTCTGCACTCCTGCCGCACATTTTTACAGGCCATATTTGTATTAAGGATCATTGGTGGGTCCCCTGTCCCTCCCTCTTGACCATGAGACTCGGACTGCCTCATGCCTGACTCCCCGGAGTAGACTTCATAGTACACACAGAAGGTGCTTAGAGAGTATTTGTGTTCTTGTGTCTTTAGTCACAAAGGTAGGCCAGTCACATATGTCCCCCACCAACCCCCCCTCAGGGTTCGCCTCTACCCAACCAGTGTTCCTCATGGTCATCCCTCACCACCCACATCTGAACCACCCGGCTGGGCCTCTTCAAGTGCCAGCTCCCAGCCTTGCCCAGGACCCGCTCTCTCAGACCTCGGGGGTGGACTGCACGTTTGGAGCAAGCGTCTTACGCATCACCCCTGGAGAACTACTGCTCTCTTTATCGATCAGGTCAGTGGAGCCTGTTAACTTGTCCATCGCTGCTCTCGCTGCCAAGAATGCAGACACGACAACAGCGTGGTCCTGGGCCTCCCAGGAGGGATGTCTCTCCTATCACACGTTTCCACGGCATCAGTGGAGTGTTCTGGGAGGTACCACGTTCCAGAGGGAGACCCTTTTCACGGTGTGATGCTTTCGCACACATCGCCGTGGGGTGCTCCATAATAGTAAATCTGATATGGGGTGCCAGGCCAGGCTTGATAGGATCCCAAAACCGTCCTCGTTCACAGAGTGGCCTATTGGGACCAGGTGAGATAGAGGACCACGTAGAAGGACGTAGAAGTTGACAGGGAAACACCGGCTGGTATCTGCATCTCTTGCCCCCATTCTTGCCTTTCTGAACCCACAGACTTTCTTATAGCCCAGGATTTTACCTTCTGGAAGTGGGGAATGGTGTTCACATAGGTCAGGGAAAGGCTCTGCCTCGGGGGCCCACAGCCTCTCCTCCTGTGCGGCCGTGCTGGCTTCCTGCCGTTGGGCCTGGAGGCCTTAAACACCCTCAGAAAAGTTACCAGTCCTCCCCTGGTACTAGCTGCTCAAAAAATCTATTTTCTTTCCTTTAATATTACAGATGCCATTTCCTTATTTCCAAACCTAAGACAGCTGGCAGGACCTTAGTGGTCTGGCAGGGTGACAGTCCAGAACCTGGCCTCAGTTTGCTGTCACCTCTCTTGTACCCAGCCTCTGTGTACCAAGGGATTAATTATCTGGCAAAAGGGAAAGAGTCCCAGTGGCTCGTGTCAAGGAGCTTATCGGCTGGGAATGAAAATATAAGGAAGCCTGGAAAAGTGAAAATGAGTTAAACATGCAAAAAATAAAGCATTTAGATTATGAAGTGTGTTTCAGTAGATCCCTTATTAAATGTTAATAATAGGGCCGGGACCATTTTTTTTGCGTGTGACTCTCAAACAGGAAGCGGCGATGGCCACAAGCCACAGATCTATCTAAAAGTAATTAAAATGCAATCAGCTGTAATGGAGCGCGTGATCTCCGAGGGATGCTCTCCATCACAGAGCTGAGCCTCTACAGATTTTCCCTCTGACAGCTGAGTCCGATGTGAGCACATTCACCTAGACGGGCTTTCAGGAGACACATCCCTCTGGCTTTAAAGTTTCCCTCTCAGATGAAGGCCGTACTCCTGGCTCAGATGCAGGTGTCGCTCACGTGAGGTGGAACGTTGTCCGTATTCATTTCTTCCAACAACATCCGTTGTGTGTGTGTGTGTGTGTGTGTGTGTGTGTGTGTGTGTGCGCGCGCGCGCACATGCACGGGGCATGCGCTGTCCCTGCTAGGTATGACCCTGGGTGTTATACACAATTCCCCACGAGTCCTCACAATACTGAAGTAGGACATACCAGCCACGTTTTACATGTGAGAAAATTGAGGAGACTGGGAGCAGCCACTTGACCAAGGTTACACCGCTAACAGAGTGGAAACAGGATTGGAGCTAAGGACTGCGTGACCCCAAGCACTGGTGTCCCTCACCCTGCCAAACACCACTTCCCTGTGACTATGAACAGTGCACGCAACACAGTTCTCCCATGTTCCACATTCTGAAATAAGGAAGCTGCGTGGGACTTGATGGGTAATCTGGGCCCACCACTGAATTTCACAGACGAAGAAACCAAGTTCCCACTGCTTGGGAAACAGTTAAGCCAAGGACTCCCTGCTTCACAATTTGCAAAGAAGAGACCCTTTCCATATTTAAGAACCTGGGTAGGATTGTCCTTCACATTTAATGATGGCCTCATCTTGATTGTCTCTTTGGGCGATGACAAGAAATGCGTCTGTGAGAAAAGTGATTTTTATGTGTTTTTGATGATGCTATCTATAGTTCATTAGCTTTTACTTGCCAGGTTGTTAGCATTTCTTCTGGTGACTTGATTTAGATGTATATACACAAATCACATAGGATTCAGCAGGTGTCTCATGGGCCTGGAGATGCTGTAGCTCTCACACCAGATGATGCTACCTGTTGACCGAGCACACTTTGGCAAGGATGCAGGCAGGATTTGGGGAGAAACCTTTCCAGCTTCTTCTCTGTGTAAGAAGCATTTCCAGGTGTCCAGGTCACTGGTAAGTGGTGCCGCGGCCTGCCAAGAGCTAGCCAGGCAACGGTGATGATCACTTCCTTGGGTATTTACCAGGGTTTCTGTCTCCACGAATTATTCATGAGCCTTGCTCACCTGTAGCAGACATATCTTCTTTTTCTTTTTTTTAAAGATTTTATTTATTTATTTGACAGAGAAAGATCACAAGTAGACAGAGAGGCAGGCAGAGAGAGAGGGGAGCAGGCTCCCTGCTGAGCAGAGAGCTCGATGTGGGACTCGATCCCAGGACCCTGAGATAATGACCTGAGCCGAAGGCAGAGGCTTAACCCACTGAGCCACCCAGGCACCCCGTAGCAGCCATATCTTTAAGGGCACCTGTGGGGTTGAGGGGAGAAGGCCCATTTGTATTGCAGGGAGATACAAGGATTGCAAGCTGCAGAGGAGTTGAGACTGCTTGGTGCAGAGCTGAATTCATGGCACCAAGCAGAGGAGGGGTCATGGAATAAGTGATCCGTCTAGGCTGGTGACTGTGAGCAAGGTTTCCCGCCACCCGTGGTTCAAGCCCCAGGTCTGCCTCTAGCCAGCTCTGTGTCTTTGGCGGGTCACCACCCTCAGACTGCGTTTGCTTATCTGCAGAATGGAAACGCCAACTGGTATTTACCTCATGGTGTTTGAATGAGGATGGAGTGAGATGGTGCATGCACGGAACACAGGATACACAGGGTTGTTTCTTTCTTTTTTTTTCAATTATTGGAGTCTCGGTACATATTTCCAGAATAAGAGAGAGGATAAAATGCTTTGAAGCACTGCAGACTTAAACTGAGCTGAAAGTGTTCTGTGTTGTGAGAATCTCGGGGACCTGCTTTAATGAACAGATAAAGACAATTTGTAAGTAACACATTAATTTTTGCGTATAAGTGCTGCTTAGGTGCCTAGAAACCATTTAAGTAGAACAGTTGGTCCAAACTTATGAGACTGTCTGCTTTCTCCTAACTCCCCAAATGAAATTTTAACCAATTTTACATAAAGAGCCTTGAGATGCATTTCCTGTTATTTTGTTATGTATTTGAAGATGCACAGACATAATGTAAAGCTGGGTGGGGGGTGTGGGTCATCCCCTCTTATCTGTGCACCCATCATCCACTTGGCAGACCTGGAAGGATCCCCTCCCACTTCTGCCGTAACCATCACAACTTCTGGATTAGCCAAGTCCAAGTGGAAATAGCCGTCAGGGTGGCCCCAGCCTTGAGCCCTGAGATACTGGCACCTAATGGGCTTTCTTTTCTGAGGAAGGAATCTAGGAGTTTCTCAGCTCTGTGTGTAACTCCCAAAGATTTCTTGGTATTCTTACTGGCTGCCCCACAGATTAGAAAATGTGTTCAGAGTCTCTTAATTCTTATTGCTGTCTTATCTCTTCCTGTTTTTCTGCCTCTGATGGTGATGATGACGATGGTGATGTTAGCAACAATGGCTTATTAGATGCCAGATATTGGGTAAATGCTTTGTAGAGCATTCACTCATGTCATCTAAGTAGCAAAGCAATGACTGCCATAGAGATCATGTTCTCAGAAAGGGGAAGTGGGGGCCAGAGAGGGTCAGGCTTGCCACATAGCTGGGAGTTGGCAGAACTGGGGCTTGAATGCAAATCCATGGGTTCCAAGGGCCATCCTCTTAACCCTTCTGTAGCTCATTTGTAGCTTTTGTTTGCTAAAGGTATCTTCTTCTCATACCTAGCCCCAGAAGATGATGACCTATATGTGTGCTCTTACTGAATTGTGTCCCTTATATGATGTTTTGGGATGTCATTAATGCCAGGGGTTCTGGTAGCCTCCAAGTCAGCCCTGCATCTCCCATCTCTGCGTCCGCCCCCTTCCAACAGCGTGGCCTGGTGGATGGCGGTGGAAGAATGACAGGCCACAGTGGGTCCAAGGAGAGAGTAGATAACCTAAAAAGGGATGAGAAAGGGATTTGCCCTAAGATTTGCCGTGGGTAACCCTCCCATGATGACAGTGACTGCTGGGTTTTTACTTCTCCTTATCTAAGAGGAAGATCATGGGCATCAGAGTTAGACCAGGGAAAGAACCTAGATTTTTCTACTTAAAAAGCCTCTCTGCACCTCAGTTTCCTGATTAGTAAAGTGGGGATGATGATAGCAACTTGACGGGGTTGCTGTAAGATTAGAGACCGCATAAGCAAACCCTCTTTAAAAGGATCCTGTTATTACATTGATATCACTAAATCAGAGGAAAGACTCCTGGCAGACACTTCCAGCTCCTTCATCTGATCCACCCAGGGAGCATTTATTGTCTCACTGAGGGTTCCTCAGCTGTAGCTGCTGCTGGGAGAAGGCGGCATAGAATTCAGAGATGTGCAAACAGGTCCTGATTCCTTGGTTCTGTGATTAGCCACCAGTCGGACTATGTGTCCTTCTAGGAAGGGTCGTCATTGATACGTATGCCCCTCTCACAGCTTTCTCTCCCATCTCCTCCCTTCTGGGCAAAGAAGAGGGGATCTGATCAGAATTGCTTTTCTTTTGGGAGTCTGGGGAATTCAGAAAGCAGCGGGGCTAGTTCTAGAACTCCATGAGGACACGGACTTTGTCTAGAGTGACCACTGGTGTAGCCCCATCAGCTGAAAGAGGTGTGCACTGAATCTTTGTGGATTACATAAATCATAAATCCTCAGAGACTGTTTGTTACGTGTCTGTGTCAGGGTTTCTTGGCGTTGACTCTGGTGACCTTTTGGACTAGATAATTCGTTGTTGTGGGGCTTTCCTGTGCCTTCTACCCACTAGATGCCCCTGGTATCCCCCTCAGGTGTGATGACAGGAAATGTCTCCAAATACTACCACCATATGTCACCCTGGGGGGCAAGATCACGCCCAGATAAACACCTTTGGCTGCAGAGCAAGGGCTGGGTTGGGTTTTTGTCGGGAGGTTTCTGTTTCTAACATGAATGGAATAAAAAGACTTTTAAAAGATAGGAGAATAGCCTGTATATGTGAGACGAGTAAAACTGTGTCTCTCCTCAAAGTCCATGGCCAACATTTATGTTCCGGTTGGTAGAGCTCTCTTTCAGAGTAACGGGGAGGAGGGGGCGTGGGGCGGTCTGCCCAGCACCACAGCTCTGGCGCGAGCAACCTGTTTGGCTACTTTAAGAAACAGTAACCGTAGACACTACAGCTTCTGGTTCAACTTTGAACCCGTGAGTCCAGTCCGGACTGACCTGTTTACAAGACAGATGATTTTAAAATCTCAGCCTGTTTACCCTGTTAAAATTGATTTCGTGGCTATGGTCCAGTTCTGCTTGTTAAAGATGTCCTAGGGCAGGCCTGAGGTTTAGGCACAGCATGATTTTTCAAGGACTGTCAGGATCAGACTTGGCTCGCGGAAGAATGTCCTTCCTCGCGCTGGCCAAGCCAGCCACCAAGTACGATCAGAAGTTCCAGCACCGTTGTTTCATTACTTTGAAACTGGAGAGCCTTAAAACTGTCCAGCAGCTGCAAGAAACCCTTGAGATCCCAGAATCCAAACTTCCTGTGAAGAACTTAGGAAACCAGAGTACAGAGGAGCTGATGTATTTCCTTCAAATGCCCATACCTTCACATTACAACATGCTAATCAGAATAGACCCATCATGGAGGGTGATCTGTTTTAGCGGGAAGCTTCTCTCCTCGGCTGCCCCAGAAAGGCGATTCTCAGAAAGCTGGGTGGCCAGGGTTCAATGCCGTAAAGGAGGTAGAACGTTTAGCACACCAGTGGGAATGGAGTCACTGCGCACAAGCCCCTCGTACTGTCATCTCACACAGACGGTGCTGCTTTCTCATCTTATTCTAGAGCCCTTGCTTGGACTCTGGAAACTAGGCTTCTTTAAAACAAAACAAAACAAACAAAAAAAAAAAACAAATTTGGACATTGAAACTGAGGGGCCCTAAATGATTTTGTACAATTTTCTCCTCCACTGGAATAGAATTAAAAGATCAGAATATAGAGACAGAGGCATTTAAAAAGAGGCAGAGAAAACACATGTTCATCAGAAACTTTTTCCAGGCTAAATGGTGTTATCCTTGCATTGCGTTAAGTTGATATAATGCTGCCTGAGGCAAACATTCAAATGCTCAAGTTCTACACGTTACACATGGAAGTGTGACTTTAAAAAATAGTAAAACTTAGAAATATGCTGTTTTAAAAATGAAAGAAAGGCAAAGTACATTTCTTTCCTTTGGATCCCAACAAACCTCCATCCTGTTAGTGAAGGAGCTCTCTCTTTGCTCTCCTGTGTGCTTTGGGTGACGCAGGGATGTCTTGCTGGGCATTTCTGGTGGAGAGGTCAGCTAAACTTCCCAAAGGGGGGAAAAATCAGCCTTAAAATAAATGCCAATAGATTTTCTTGTAAAAGGGAAAGATTTTTCATGTGAAAATCTATCCAGAAAAAAAGTTCAAGGTCTGTTTAGTGTTTTTTTTTTCCCCCAATCATTTTATAATCGAAACCAAAACCAGTATAAAAACCTGCATTAAATAGTAGGTTAATACTTAATCATGTCAAGGCAATCTCTGTGGACTGATGGATTCATCTGGGGCCAGGCACTGTCCTAGCTAGATGCTGACCGAATATCTCACTGTTCACCACTCTCTTCAGCATAGTTGTATTAGGCTTCAGGTCTAGCAAGAAAATGCGATCACGCTGGTTATTGTGGATTTGCTTTTTTTTTTTTTTTTTTTTTTAATGTCCAGCACATTTATGAACAACTGGAAAAGAACTGAAAGCCCATGCATTAGGGTAGCTTTAATTTATCACATCACCAACTAAACAGGCTCCTTTGTTTGCCCTCAAACTAGTCCACAACTATACTTCCTTAGTGACCTTGAAGCCAGGGAACTGTATTCAGAAGGATATTTTTCTATTCCATGTAGACACCAGGGAACATTGGTCCATAGTTCCAGGAGTTTAGTCTGTTAGAGCCCTGTCACTCCGGTGTCATGCCTACCCCACACCTGGGCATGACCCTTGTCTTGGCTGCCCTCTCTGCGTCTGAGCTGTGTGAGTTTTGTGCATATCTCTGGTGTGCAGTAGTTTTGTGAGTCTCCAGAAAGTGCAGCGTCTTGAGGTTCTGTGGAATCTGTGAGGGTCAGTGGCTGCTAAATACATTTTATAGATTCCGGATCCTCGTGGGTTGACTGTGAGCCAGCATGTTCTCCTCTCAGCAAGCTTCATTTCCCACCTCGCCACCGGACACAGGGCTTTCAAGCATTAATTGAGGGGTGAATATTCCCCTTTGCCCAGACATTCCTGGGTCCCGACAGTCTTGAGCAAGAACTTCTAGTTCAGTATAGGAAAAAGGAAAAGGTAGCAAGAAATGAGACTCTGCTTCTAAGGACTGATGAGACCTTGTTACGTTGCCCCTAACCCCAGGAATGGTGCTGGGGGTAAGGCCTGTCCCTAGCGCCCAAGTTTTCCGCTGAATAAACCTGTCGTATGTTGCCATCTAGTGGACCGTATGGCAAACTAAAGATTAATGTATTCTGACCGCAGAATTCCCCAGAACTAATTAAATCAGCCCGAGAAAATAACTGAGTTTTTCTGAAAGCACATGTTGGGGAAATATATGCAAATTTCAGGTGAAACTAAAGTTGACTTTTAGTAATCATGTTTTCTTAAAGTTGGCAAAAGGTTACTCTATTTCTTAAGAGTTCCTGAATATTTACCACCAGAGAACTAACAAGTTTTTCAAACATGTCACTGGGCCAAGAGCCTATGATTTCAGTCACCTGTACTCTGGGCACAGTTTCCTATCCAAAGTCCTAGCAGAAGCCTTGGTTATTACAAGGTTATTATAGTATTTTTTTTAAATGTGATTTTTTAAAAGGTTTAATATTTTTTAAAATGTGATGTTTAAAAGTTTCCAATATCTTTCTTACATACATTTCCTTTTTTTTTTTTTTCTACTGAATAAATATGCTTGCTTTTAGGAGAGACAGATGCATGACTTCACGGAGTAGGAATTTCACATTTTAAATTCTAAGTCACATCCCAGAAATGTCTGCTGCTGTGGTTTCAGACCTAATTTGTATGAAAACCTGCAGACTGACTTCATGAACATTGACTCCTTGTTTCGCTTGTGTCTTTGCTCTTTATTTCTGTTTCCTTAGATCCCTTCCTGGTGCCACAGCCGCTGAGTGTGCCTCGAATCTGAAGAAAATCTACACAGTACAGACAGTGCAGGTAAGATCCGGAAATGGACGTACCCAGTGAACACAGTATATGGGGGACATTTGATCTTCCAGCCAGAAAACGGCCGCTTGGCAGGCAGTCCCCACACAGGGTTCTGTCCCCCGGTCAGCTCTCAGGTCTTTTGTTGGCTCTGTGCTTAACTAGGTGTAACCCAGAGGCTGGTTGCGCCCATATCCAGGTGGCCTGCTCTTCTCCTGGGGACCTACTAAAACATAGTAACTGCCTAAATATTTTGTGCATCCTCGAGAGGAGCACACTGTGATGTGTCCCTTCATGGGTCTGTGTCCCCAATCAGATGCCAGCGCAGCCACTCCCTCTCTGAGCTCTGAGCTCTGTTTCCCTTCTCTGAGATGCAGTAGCATCCCCCCTGCAGGCTTACCTAAGGCTACGGGTTACACAGGAAGAGCAGAATCGGAATGCGGGTTGAGCATGAAAGTGGAAGGTCTCAAGCCCGTTTCCTACTTCCCGTTCAGCTTCCATCATTCTAAATTAAGCAAGTATCAACACCTTTAATTTCTGTAAAGTGGGTATAACACGAGTACCTCTCTCTGGAGTGGTCAGGAAGAGTAAGGTACTGTGCCTAGCAGGATACCTGATACACTGTAGCTTCTCAACACCTGGAAGCTCTTAGTCCTGGCCATTCTTTTTCTAACCAACCCTTTTGAAGAAGATTTCTGAAAAACCTGATTTATTTAGTTGATCACATTTCCATTTTCTTTAAAAGTGTGTCTTTTGAAGTCTGTCAAGTATGTCCCCCTTTTTGAGGTTAATGAACCGTTATAGACAGAGTAAGGATTTAAGGCTGCTGTCTACTTGCAGTGACTTTATGTTTAGAATGTTCTAGAAGGGCCCAATTTAACATGTTCCTGTTGTGCCTCTAAATCTTTTAATGCCACTGGACATTTAGAACTAGCACAAAGATCCTTTTTTTCAGAACTTCTCTCACTCTCTGTTTCAGAAAATTTGATACTCTCAGTTTTCTGTGGTCCCCAAAATCTGATGGTAAGGTGCCACGCATGGCCACTGAGCCAGATGTAAAGACACAGTCCAGACCATAGTCCATTTCTGATATAGTTGGGAAAATGGCATAAGCATGTGGAAAGCAAAAGAACAGTGCTGCCATAAATAATCGTGCGGTGCCAAGTACAAGCAGTGTCACAAGGCAGCACATGGCCACTGTCCAGAGGAATGAAGGCTCTCCGGTTCCAGGAAAGGCTTCCCCTTGCTTTTTCCTTGTGGTGATGTTGTGGACTTTCATTCCCTCTTACGTAGCAGTCATTGTATGAACCTCGGAACACTTGATTTTGAAACCTGTCTTCACATGGAAGTTCTTAGATCCCTTTGACCTAGGAAGGTGCTCAGTAGACTTTCCCCACTCCATTATGACACTGGGCCTCAGATCTCTGCCTGGGACTCCAGGGCGGACATTGGTAAAGTCAGATCACGGGGTCTGTTGGTTTCTCTGACCCTGTGTGACCACAGACCATTTGGTTGAGTCTTGGCATCTAGCAGCAAGTCGGAAAGGGTCTTCAGAACCAATTTTTAAAGTACCCCAGTTGGCACATACTAGGAAATACTTTCTTGAAAACTATATTGGGAGATAATTTATATTTGGTAAATGTAGATTACGTAAGTGTGCAGTTTGATGAGTTTTGACAAAGGTATGCAGGCATGTAACCATAACCCAGATCAAGATAAAAAAGATTTGCCTCGTCAGAAAGTCCCTCCTTTCCTTCTGTTTATCCTTCTCTTCCAGAAGCAGCCACTATTCACATTTCTATCACCATATATCTTTCCGTGTTTTACTGAACATCCTGTAAATGGAATCACACAGTACTGTATTCTCTTGTGTCTGTTACTCCTTTCCCCCAATAAATACTGAAGGATTGGGGCACCTGGATGGCTCAGTTGGTTAAGCAGCCAACTCCTGATTTTGTCTTGGGTCATGATCTCAGGGTCCTGGGATCAAGCCCCCTGTCAGGCTTTCCAGTGAACAGGGAGCTGGCTTGAGGCTTCCCTCTCCCTCTGCCCCTTCCCACCATGAGCCCACCACGAGGTCACTCTCTCTCTCTCTCTCTCAAATAAATAAATAAAATCTTTTAAATAAATACATACATGTATAGGACATATTGAAGGACCGAAGGATTGAATGAGAAGTTAAGAAATGAACCACTTTTCCTGAACCACAACGAACTACTTGCATAAGGATCCTTTAAGCTGTTGGCTCCATTCTCAATGGGGGCAAAAACTGATCCTTGGTGGGGTGAAAAATCCTACTGTTTTTATACATAAAGCATAGCTGTCTATCCAGTACATAAGCAAATGAACAGCTCTGCTGTGGTATTAACATTTCACAAGGGAGTGATTAGAAAAAAGGGCTCTTTGGGGGTGGGCAGAGGGCCGTGATAATGAAACACTGCCCCAAGTGGTCAGGAGGTTCTTTCATATCTCCCATGTGCCCCTGTCCGCCTTGGGTTTCCTTATCTGTCGGGCTGAGGTCAGAGCGCTGCCTACTCCCTAAGGTTAATCTAGGGTTAAATGAGATTGCATATGGTTCTTAGTCGTGCTTGGCACCTCATACCCAGACTTTGGCAGCTTTTCCTAAAGTGGTGTTGGATGCTACCCCTTGGCATCGTCAGTTGACAGGCGAGGATGTGGGTGAGGGTGTAGCGTCGTCACGCTGCCTGGGTTCCTATCCTCTTATCTGCCACTCACTTGCTCGTGCAAGCTGCTTAACTTCTCTGTATCTGCTTACTCATCTCCAGGATGGGAACAGTCTCAATACTGATTGTATCATGGGGCCCTGAGAGTGAAATGGCACAAGGAGGTGAAAAGCCCATGGTCAGGTCCAATAATAATAATAATAAGAGGCCCGTCTCCCATGGCTCACCAGCTTCTCCTGAGCATCTTCTCGCGTTGCCCTCGGTCGTGTTTTCTCTCAGACGGCTGCACGCCACTCCTTTTCAGTGATTGATTTCAAGCAGTTGTTCCCCAGATGATGTTCCTGCTGCCACCCCGACTGGGGAAAACACATTTAACTTATCAGTAACTTCTGGGATTCCAGCCTCTGCATGTCCTCAACATTTGCGAACGGTCCTGAGTATTTAACAACTGGCTTTGGTGCCAGTTTTTAAGTCATTTGGGGACGTGCTTCGGTTCCCCTGTGTTCTTATTCTGTGATTATATATCAATTCTTGGACCTTCGCTCTTTCAGCAATAAAAAAAACCCTGCATCCCTGATTGTGTCTGTGAACCCCCCCCCATCTCTGTTTGGGTGAAATTGAGCATCCTGTGTTATTAATGACTGCTTTATACAGCAGGATAAAATACGTCTCTTTGTACTTTAAAGCCCTTCAGTAAATCAGAGGTGTTGATGGGGGTGGGGGAGGAATTGTCATTCCCATTGATTAGCTGCAGACACTGAGACTGAGAGGTTAGCTCTAAAACACCCAGTGGAATCAGCCAACCTTGCCATGCCCCAGGGACTAGAACCCACCCCCCCACCCCCGCTTCTAGATCATTTCTTTCCTTTCACTCCGCCCTGACTTGGGGTTGGTGGGGGGAGGCCCATGCCTCCAGACAGCCCACTAACCCCTGCTAAGGACACTCACTGTAGCCAACAATAATTCTCTTTGCTTGGAGTTAAATTTATTCCTTACTTTCCTGCCGTTCTTGGAAAATTCCATTTTTCATCTAGTTGCGTTTTCCAGATGCTTATTGATTCCGTTTACTCTTTTGTAAACATTTCCAAATTTTCCACATTTCTCCTGTGTTTTTATGTCCTAAATGGATGCAGTACAGAAGAGAACCACAGCTTCTGAGCAAGTCTAATTCTACCTGTGGGAGAAGGAAGAGCTACCTGCCAAATAGTATTTGCAAGGGAGGGCTCCCTCGTCCCTACTCTCTGTCAGCGTTGCTGCTGCAAAACCCAGCAATTCCACCCCCAAAACCCATTCCTCCGCAGCATTCTGTCCCACCTCGGGCATCTGTGTTATCCCCTTCAAGGTTTTGCCACACCGTGTGCTCGCTTCGGCAGCACATATACTAAAAAAAAGGTTTTGCCACACCGTGTCCCACTTGTGTTGTGTTCTACCCAATATTTTGCATAAATTCGCTGACTTTTTACTTAAATTTGCATAATACAGAAACTTCATGTTTTTTCTGTAAATGGATATCCAGCATCACTTATCATAAACAGAAAGGCTTCATCAAAAATGCATACAACATGGTAAAACTATGACAATGTCCCTTCTGTACCTGTGTCCTGCCAGTGACGTCAAGACATCCTCCCTCATGGGACGGCGTGATGTGGTCAGATCATTGAAGTTAGCATGACAGATTGCCTTCCAAATCCTTGGGGAGCGAGATCGGTCCCTTTCAGAAAGAGGGGTTTATAGGTCAGTACTGACAATGAAGAAGGAGGTGAAGATTGATTCAAGTTTTGAACACAGATGGGCAGCCCACCATGGGTGGCCTCCTGCAATAGAATGACCTGGAATGAACCATTTGGGGGGAGGTTTCTTACTGCAGTAAGAAACACAAACATACCATGTTGAAGAGACAGAGAGAAGGACCTGCAGCCAGGTCTACCTCATAGGTCTGTGGAACACAGACTTAATTTCGAGTAAGATGGGATTCTTTATCATTGAATTTATTCATGATGTGTATAATGAGATCAGCATTCACAGTCACCGCCCATTTGTGCAGAAACAGAACTGCAGCGGTTACCTGTGGTCCTCTCTCTCTGCTGGCCTGCAGGCACGGGGGGCCACTGTGCCGGTGGGGGCTGAAGGCAGAAATGAAGTCTTGCACAGTAAACGTAATTTAGTCACTTCAAATGTAAAACTGGGTCTCCAAAGGGGCTCAAAATATGTCACCCCCCAAAATGCCACTCTAGCATAAGAATTCTATTAAGCTGAAGGCAGTTGAGAAACGGTGGGCAGGGGAGGAACGCCGTGCTCTCCTGTCTGCCTTACATCAGGCATGAATTTCCCTTTGAAGGGTGGCATAAACTTCCATTTGTAAAGGTAGCCCCCTTTCTTATCCCTGGAGTCTACATAGCAAAGCTTACTCCACAGCGGTGACTCCCATGTAGGTTCTGTCACTTCCTCCAATGGACTACCTGTCGGGGCCCCAAACCCCTTTTCCTTTATTCATTCCCTTTTTGCACTTTATCACCCTTTGTTATGATGGTATACAAGCTTCCGAGGCTGGCCACTTTCTTGAGCTTTCACTTCCATTTTCTGAAGCCCCTGTGCCCTTTAAAGTATTAACATTAATAAGGAAGTATACACTGGTGGCCTTATGTGGGAAGCAGTGCTTCCTCCTGCAGAAACACTGCTCTGATGTGTTTCCCCAGGTTTTTCTATGGGTTCTCGCCTCTCAAAGTACGAATCCCACTTAGCTCCCCCATTCAGACTCTGTGATTTATTCGGCAACTTCCTGTAGGGTGAGAGAGTGCCCTGATTGCATTTTACCTACATGATGATTAGTCCTTCCAACTTGGGTTCTATCTTGAAGTCAGGCCGCCTTGGAATTCAAAACAAAACCCATTTCTCTCTCAAGTACCCAGCTCTTGCTGATCAGAAGCACTTTGCTTTCAGCCTACGGTGTCTGCTGTCAGGTAAAAACATCCTTGAAGTTCTTCCCTTGTTGCCTTGTTTTCTCTGGGTTCTCTCTGTCCTCCCTGCAAAATCATTGATTCAGTTGGTGGGAAGCAAGCTCTAGAACTAGAAACCGATTCCTATGGAGTAGAAATACTTGCTTCTTATTTAAAAAGTACTCTCCTGCTTCAGATGCAGTGGCCCTCAGAAGAAATTCTGGATTTTGTTGTTTTCCGGTGAGGGAGAGTGTTTGCTGAGTGTTTTTATTTTATTTTACACCTGCTCCTCTATCACAACATGGCATTTTTTTTCTTTGCTACTATTTTCAAGTACGGTCTCTTTCTCATTTCTTCAGAACATTCCAGTAGAAAATTGAGGAAGAAATTTGTCAGTTTTTCTGGTAATGAAGGATTATCTGTTCGGCAGAAGACCATCAGAAGGGGCATAATTGCTCCCATCAGAACTGGTATATTGGGGATTTATCAGTTGGTCACACTGTCTCGTGAGTCTGACCACACCTTGCTTCCTTGCTGGAGGCATATCACAAACTCTTACTTCATCTCTAACCATTAAATCATCCAATGCAGTAGCTGTATCTGCTCGATACGTAGAGGAGGAAATTAGGGTTGCAAGTGCTTCATGAGCTGTGAAGGTGATCCTGAGATCTCTGGTCCTAACCGCAGCTAGACTTGAATTTATAGCTTCGCAGGACCACCATCTGCCCTGCCTCCATTCTTCACAGAGGGTCCCCGAGTGATGCTTGAGAACTTACCCACTGAGGTGTGGGCTCCGTGGGCAAGGCTGGCCCTCACATGTTCAGTTCTGTTCCCCCAAAAGCTCATCGCAGTACCTCCTCGTGACTGGCGCCTGCCAGTGTTGCCCAAATGAAGGAGGCCCGACTTTTATACCTTCCCTCACCCCAGGGGATCATTTCACGCTTTGGAAAAAAGCACTTGGCTCTGATTTATCAACGTTGTGCTTACTTTTACTCCAATCTGCTGTTTGCAGGCCACTTTGAATTAATTATAGGAATTCTAAAAATTTTAGGCTTTTGAAATCTATGGGCAAGTCCCTATTGATAGTAAAATTTAGGTCTTTTTCTTTTCTTTTCTTTTTTTAAAGATTTTATTTATTTGACAGACAGAGATCACAAGTAGGCAGAGAGGCAGGCGGTGGGGGCGGTGGGATGCAGGCTCCCCACTGAGCAGAGAGCCCGATGTGGGGCTCGACCCCAGGACTCTGGGATCCTGACCTGAGCAGAAGGCAGAGGCTTTAACCCACTGAGCCACCCAGGCACCCCAAATTTAGGTCTTTCAACAAAACTAAAAATGTGTTACAGAGAACACAATCATGAATTTCAAGCTTCCGGCGAAAGAGCGCTTTTACTTTCTCGAAGCAGGAGGAGGGTCTCAGGAGTGTGTAATGCTGGACTCCTTCCTGAAACTGTTTCTCTATCATGTTTATGGGCATCCCCCCCATATCTAGCAGGGGTGCTTCCAAGCCCCCCCCCATGGATGCCTGAAACACTGCATAGTACTGAAGCCCATACATAGTAGGTTTTTTTCCTGCACATACACACTCATGATAAAGTCTAATTTAAAAATTAGGCACAGGAGGGGCACCTGGGTGGCTCAGTGGGTAAAGCCTCTGCTTTCAGCTCAGGTCATGATCTCAGGGTCCTGGGATCGGGCCCTGCATTGGGCTCTCTGCTGCCAGGGAGCCTGCTTCCTCCTCTCTTTCTCTGCCTGCCTCTGCCTACTTGTGATCTCTCTCTTTCTCTCTGTCAAATAAATAAATAAAATCTTTAAAAAAAAAATTGGGCACAGGAAGAGATTAACAATAACATACTCAAATACAACTATAACTCCATACCGTAATAAAAGTTATGTGAATGTGCTCTCTCTCTCTCTCAGAATACCTTATTGTACTGTACTAACCCTTCTTATGAGGGGAGATAATAAAATGCGTACATGGTGAGGGAAATGACAAAGGCATGTAACATAGCACTAAGACATTCTTTCTTTATCTCTTTTTTAAAATTTTATTTATTTGAGAGAGTGAGAGAGAGAAAGCATGGGGGGGGGCGGAGGGTCTGAAAAGGGAACCCAATATGGGACTCGATCCAGGATTCTGGGGTCATGACCTGAGCAGAAGGCAGACGCTTAACCAATTGAGCTACCCAGGGGTATGTAGACCTTCTGATGTTCTGTCAGAAGGAGGATTCTCCGCTTCTGGACTGCAGTTTACCACAGATAACTAATTTAACAAATATTCCACATATTGGATGAGGGGCTGGAAAGAGGCTGGAAACAGACTCCTTTAGGGCTACGGACTTCTTAAATGGGGCTCTTTTCAGTGATGTCACCAGATATTTTGCTCCTGTTTTGTGCTTATTCACAAACGTGTGAAGATGTGCCTTCATAAGTACTGAAGTCAGAATTCAGTCTGTTGCTGTGTCTTCTTGGGCCATCATCTCCTGTCAGATTTGCCAAGACTAAAAAAGTCAGTTGTCTGTTTATTTTCAAGAGAAGCCATTAAAGAACTACAAACCTCAGCGCGATCCTTAGAGTGATTTCTTTTTGGACACGGAGAAGCATCGTGTTGTTCTTTTCAAGGTGCTTCAGACCCTGAGAATTTCAGCGGGGGTTGGGGGAGAGCAGGAGGGGCAGATGCTCTGGTTTGGATGTCCCATTAGGAGGCTTGATGTTTAACAGCACCAAAGTCCTTCTAGTTAAAGCAGGGATTTTTATGCTGGCGTACTTTTATCCATAAATCCCCCACCGGTCACTGCCACCTTATCGTGGTAGTCCCAGACTAGAGCTAAGCACCATACTCAATGTGGCAAAGAGCATCTCCCCGCAGAAAGACATGTTCAGCAGGCATCCCTCATTCTGGGACTCCTAGGCCTGGTCCATGGCTTCCCAGCTGCAGAAAGATGCGTCTAAAACACACAAGACTATTTTCAAAGGAAATAGCAGAGTGGTTAAGGGCACTCATTTTGGAATCCAACCGTTTGGTTTCAGATTCCACCTCGGCTCAGCCTGACACCACCGACCAGTCCCTCCCGGAGTCACGTTATCTTTTGCACGAATAGCAAACCCTTTATCCGGCAAATACCTCCCTAAGGGCCGATACGCCTCCCTGAGGCCCTGCTGGTACGACTGACCTACTTCCAGCTGTTCCTGACGTGGTACCGCTTTAGTATAAGGGATCAAGGTATTCCTGACCAGTCGACTGCCAGGTGGCTGTTTTCAGTTTTATCTTCTATTTCGTTGTTGCTTTCCTTGCAATTAATCGGGCTTTAGTTTTTACACCAGACAGGCTTGAACAACTCCTAAGACTTACCATTCAGCGTACATAAACTTTCATTCCGCTGATGTTATTCTGTGGCAGAAGCCCTAGGATTTATTTTTCTGGTTGCTGTGTTGCTCAGACTGTTTCCCACAGATCTACCTGAAGACCCACACAACCACCCTTTGCTTACCCTACCACACAGAGTGGTATTTCTTGTTTGTGTAGCATTCATAATGCAGTGTTATGATGGCCCATTCCCAACAGTCTGGGAAGGGCTTTCTTATTTGTAAACTGAATCCTCATCCTAATCCCAGTGGTCACACCAAACACTGACTCTTAGGCAGATGAGTCTCAGTGCCTGCATTCCCTTATGTATAAAGTAGGAGTAATAACCGTGCCCCCAATGAGGCTGTTGGTAGGATAGATGACAGGCATATGTAAAAGTTGGTATAACAGGGCCACTATTAGGAACTACTCTTATTGGTGTCATTCTTATTCTCTTATTTTTCTATAATCTGTTTTTGTCCACTGGCCACTCTGCCTCTGAGTAAGTTCCAGTTGCTATAAGAGAATACTGTAGTCTGGAGGGCTTAAACAGTAGACATTGATCTCTCACAGGTCTGGGGGCTAGAGGTCCAAGATCAGGGTGCTTGCATGGCTGGGTTCTGGTAAAGGCCATCTTCCTGGTTTATAGACAGATAGCCATGTTCTTGTTATATGCAGACATCCAAAAGAGAAAGAGGGCTTGTTCTCCTTCTTTTCTTGTTGGGACACTAATCTCATCATGGGGGCTCTATTCTGACCTCATTAGCTCCCGAAGACCATACCTCCTAATACCATCCCCTTGGAGGTTAGGGTTTCAGTATATGCATTTGGGGAGGACAGAAACGTGTGGTCCCATATTTTGGGCAACTTGTTGCTTTAGTAACTGAGCTGTTCCCTATTCCTTCTAGGAGGGGAGAGGAAAGAAGAGAGTGCATAAGGTGATCTCTCTTTGCCGCCTCCTCCTCCATAAGCCATCCCCTAACCCAAAGTGGAACCGTTTCCTTCTGGACTTTGAAAGAAAGTGGTCTGTGTTACAAGGAAATAAGGTTCATTACATATATTCAGCCCTCAGGTCTGTATCAGATGCCATCCACCTGCTGGAAAAGTCAACAGTAAGGTCCTTGCCCAGGTTTACACAGAGATACATTGCATAGGGAAGTTCGTTAAATAGCTGTAGCTTCCTGGGAAGCGAAAGAACTTGGCCCAACATCAGCAAAGAACATTCTTTAATGCTGTTACATTTCCTAGCAGAAAACTACAAAGATTACTGAAAAGAAAATCTATTTCAAATGGATAGGATTTAATGAGAACTGGCTTTTTTTTTTCTTTAATGCATTAATTTTATAATCTGGTGGCACAGTAAATCAATACTGGGTATATTAAACAAAGTGTTTTTCTTTTGAAGATATTCTGGAGTGTGTACAATAATATCCCTCCTGTGACTAGCCTGCCTTTGAGATGTAGTTATCATTTAATGAGAGGAGAGAGGCGACCACTTTGGTAAGTGTCTAACTTGTAATTTGAGGTTAAGGTGGGAGGGAAATGGTTGTGAACCTCATAAAATATTTACTTCATGCCAAATTGGAATGCCAAAGTCATTTTCTCCCGGTAATGATGGAAAGTAATTTTAGCTCTTAATTACGAAGGAAGCTGCTGCCCCAACTTTCCCCTTTACCCTGGGCTCCACGATGATGAGTAGGTTTCTCAGTGTTCCCCACTGAACACCCCATTGTGGTCTCACCAAAAATAGGTCATTGTTCACACGCCAGACTTATGATGCAGCTCCTTTGTATGGGGCGTTGCTGCATTTTGGTTTGTTCTTTCATTTGCACGATAATGACCTAGGCAGTGGAGTGTAGAAGCTTCTAGGCTGCTGGGAGATGAGAGGGTCAGGTGGAGTATGCATGTCTGCTGTACGCTCGAAACTCAGAGACGTCTCTCACATGGACCCCACAAAGGTGTGGGAATCAGGCACAGCCCAGGGTCTAGAGGAAGGGATCCTTCTTTAATAGCTTGGTGTCATGATGAGGGTAGTAGACGATGAGCCAGTTTGCTTGGGCTGGAGTCCCAATTAGGAATAAAGTCATATATCGTGTCCCTTGCGTGTTCTAAGTAATGGAGACGTCCCCTGGTAGGGCTGATTTCTGCCATACCCAAGCGCTCAGATGTTATTAGGAATCTGACACACTCCATCAGATTTGCTTTGCTTTCCTCAGAGTTGGTGTAATTTTTCAGAGAGGCTCTGCCTCCGGAGCGGCGGCATGGGTCTTGGGAGCTGCCGTCTTATACCCTCCAAGTTTATCGCTCTCAGCCTTCACCAGACCCCATGTGATGCCAGGGCTGACTGTCCTTGGCCCACCACGGGTTCTTTCCATCACTGGGCAATCACAAGACCTAGAAAGAGGCAGTATTTTCATAGGCAAACCTGGGTCAGAAGCCCATCTTTGAGGCTAGCATGCGGCATCAGCCCTATCAGAATGGGTCTGACATAGAAGTAGGGGACAAATAGCTCCTTAAAGGGAAATCAGGGCGCTTTGACCAGATGAGCAAGCAGATACTAAATAGGAAATCATGGCGCGTGCCCACCACCAGGGCCGAGTCTCCTATTAGGCATAGAGTGGAAGGTCGATATGAGACTTGGACGAGGCAATGCCATGAATGCGGTACTGAAGCGTAATGGCTTGCACGCCTGTAAAGCACTTGTATTGATTGTCCTTTCCCAGGCAGCATAGGGAACCTCTCATCGCCGCCTGCTTCACGGTGAGCAGCTGGTGGCCCCTCACCACCCCTGCCCTTGTGGCCACTGAATCCCACTTTCTTCCCTTCCCATCTTCACCCCCTTTCTTTTTCTTTCCTCCACTTCCTTTTACAGTAAAAGGGCTGCGGGAGATGTTTATTGAAGAATGTTCCATTGTTTGTCATTTTTAATGCCATTTGTGGATAAATTAAATGCATGTCGAGTGACTTAATCCTTGAGTCTAATTTCAAACCTCGGTCTCTGATCCAGGGAAGAGGAGAGCAATGCGAAGGGTGGCGTGTGGAAGATGAAAGTCCCCAAGGACAGCACGGTAGGTCTGTTCCGGTCCTCCTCTAAAACTGCCTGTGGCTGGGTTGTTGTTGACCGCTTGTGGCGAGCATCTCGGGCTATTTAGGCAGCCCGCTTGGTCCTCTCAGAGCAGGACCGGGGGTGAGAAAATCTGTTCTGACCTTCGTGGATTTCTGCCTCCCAGTGTCACCTGGAAAAGGTAGTACCGTGTTTCTGTACAGAAACGGTGCAGCCGTGGGACTGTATCATCAATTCCGAAGAGCTGCACGCTTCTAAACTTTACAGAAAGGCTGATGCTGGCCATCATTTCCTCACCAGCCATGACTAGCATATGGAAGTTGGTATATGAGAGAGAAGCAGATCCCTGCCCACCCAATCCTGGTCCTTCCTCCACTGAGCTTGGTGCGGACACAGGGATGCTTGGGAGGCCACGCATCACACCATGTCGGGGAGATTCGTGTAAGGTTGTGCCCAGCCTCCCTGTGGGACCGGGGAGAGTCTGCTTGGTAGGATGGCCTGTGAGACAACTGGTTTCTCGTGGTCAAGTCTCAGAAACCGAGATTTTCTAGAATAGGCTCAAATTCATCCTACTGACTAAAAAGTGAACATTCGAACCCATTCTTAAGCTTTGGGAAACCAAAACACTTCTTTGAAAATGGATGAAAGGGCAGAAGCTACCCGAATCACCTCTTCATGGTTTCTTTCATGTGGATAAGCTCAAAGAATTACAGTGTCTCCAGAGACCCATAGGTTTGAGTCATTTCCCTATAAGCACAAACCTAAAGATGTGACCAGATTTATTTGTTAATGAAGCAGACTGTCACCAAGATGCATAGCTCCAGGATTTGCCTGTTACTTGGTTTTCACAAAAATGTCAGGGCAGCTAACCACCAGGCAAGGCCTGCGAAGCTCCTCCTGCCCCACACCTTTAAGAGGAGAGAACGTAAGTTTTTAATTTCAGCGAGAGCACAGTTTCCTTTTCATGTGCTTGATTGATTCACACCAGACTTTGAGTTCTGGTAGATACAAATGTGTGATGTCAGCGTGTGGTGAACGGTAGCTGATGGGCACATTCGTCCTTTCTCTCCTCGTTCATCTGCCGTCACAGATGCTAGCACATTCACGTCTGTACAGGTGTCCTTTTCACTCACTGTCACTTATGGAGGAGTGGGGTCTGGTGGGCCAACCTTGTCTGATGTCACAGCGGGGGAGGGAACCTCCCCTTTCCCCTAACTTACTTGCAATGCTCTCAACTTCATCATGAAAGTGTAAGACACCACAGGTGGGGCATAGAGAATGGAGAGGGTGATCTCCCAAAGGGAGACCAGTGGAGCCAAAGGGAGCATCTAGAAAAGGGAAAATACATTCTCTCTTGCGAGTGAAAGCTCCTGGTGCTTAACAGCTATCATCTTGGTTAAAAATTCAGCTAGGCTGCTTTCAATGTATTAGGACATAGTAATAAACACCATTATTTATAGTTAATATGTAGCGAGCACCTGGCTTAGAACAAACTTGTTGCTATTTGTGGAACAGATTTTAAGTATTAACTTCTTTTGCTGCAGTCACAGTGCTAAGCCCTTTGAATACATTTGTTGACTAATTTCATGGTCACAGCAGCCCTGGGAGATCACGTGTTGTTTTTCCCTGCTCACCTGAGGAAACTGATGTTCCCTTAGTCTGTCTGCTCCCTGACCAAGCAGCCTGGCAAGATTCAAACCCAGTTCTGGGAGAGTTTAGGGCCTGTTAGCTCTGGCAAGGAAGATACATGGGACCAAGAGCTTTTTGAGGGGGAATAACTGTAAGAACTTTTAGGCCCCCAGCTGCCTGTGAGCGCTTGCTGGCCGTTAACTGGATGGCCTGAGTAGTCCCAGTAGTCCCTTGGGTAGAAGGGACTTCAGGTTTCTCACTTGCAGGAGGTGGGTGGGAACATGAACTGAGTCTTCCAAGAGACGCGTGCACACACACACATCAAGTTCTGCCCCATGATGTAGCAGTGTGTCTCCGCTGGATGGGAATTTGCAAGTCTCTAAACTTCCTTAAGAGCTCATCACTGCGGTAACCTCTTAAGTACCTCGTAAATTGCCAGAAGAACAGACAAGGGAGGGTTTGGGAGAGAAGGATTTTACTAATAGCTTTCAACTCTAATCAATTGATACATTTTGAATCCGTGAAAGCTCAAGGAATTGGAACCTTCTGAGTCATTTGAAAGCATTACCCACCACCCATCCCATTCTTTTGAACTTCATCATGGTTTCACTAGAGATTGACTCTGTGGCTTTGGACACAAAGTGTTACGGACACAAAGTTTGTGACTTTGGATCCCTGATATCGATCTGTGTAAAGTTACTTGTGAAGTGATACAATATATGCCACTATTGAGTGTTGACACCTGTAAGGGATGTCTGTGGGCTTCAAATAATGGATATGAACAATGCATGTGAAGCTGAAAGAAATGTGACTTGTTGAAGATACTTGTCTAAAAATATATGTGTTGTTATTGGTTTTTGTTTTTTTTGTTTCTGGTTTTGTTTTGTTTTTTTGTTTTTGTTTTTTATTTTTGTTTTTGTTTTGATTTGGTTTTTTTGTTTTGTTTTGTTTGCTGTTTTTTATTCTTTTCCCATGCCAGTCCACAGTTTGGAAAGAGTTGTTGTTAGCGACAATCGGGGAACAGTTCACAGACTGTGCCGCTGCAGGTAAAGAAGCCCATGCCGTCGGTCACCTGCTCGTGTCTGCTTGGCTTGTGCTTGTCACTTGGAGGCGTTTGTTTCTGCGTGTTTGACTTTTGACCTGTTTCGAAGTTCTTTACTTGGTAACTGTGAAGTTATAGGTTTTTTTCATGTGATCATGGCATTTTGTGTCATATGTGTATGTACACGTACATATTTATGTGTGTTAAATGTATGTACCTATGTGTATGTACATATCTTTTTCCTCACATAGCTCATGTTAGTGGTATCCACAAACATCTGTCTAAAATCAATAAGTGAAAAGGAAAGAAAAGAAAATTTAGTATCGGTTGGTTCTTGACACAGTTTAGGTTAGATTTCTCATTCCAGTTCTTCCAGAGGGGTAAGTGGTGTCTAGTGGAGTGTGGAGTGCACCACAGTCCCTTGTGTCCCCCCTGGTTTTTCTCCCTTCCTCCTGTCCCACTCCTGGGCCGCTGCTCAAAGAGCCTTACAAAGGCGAGGAGGGGATGTGCTCACCCCGGGACTTGTAACCCTACAACAGAAGCTCAGATAGATCCTCAGACATTTCCAAATACTGGGTGAATTTCTCAGAGCCTCCGTGAAGTTCACTTTTATATTGCTTTGTTTTTATGATGAAACCACTCAAAGAGAAGAGTTGAATTGCATGCTTAACATTTTGTTTTCTTCCTGGCTAGTTCCTTCAGAACCCTTCTGAGGTGACATTTAAAGTAACACTTGACCTGTTCAGCTTTGAGTTAAATTTTTTTTTCTTAGCTAATTAGTACTGATTAATTAGTCCCCAGGTGCCTTAAATGGTGCTAACTTTGCCCCCCCACCTCAGGCCAAGTCATTGCCTGGCAACCTTCAAATTCACTTACTAGCCGTTTCCATAATTCTCCTTTTGTTTTGCTTCCTTATTAACACCAGTTTTTGTTCCCTTCAGACAAAACCTGGGATGAGATGAAATTGTCTTAAAAGTACAGATTCCTTTTATGTTAACAGGGAATAGTTAGCAACTTCACAATATGGAGCCAAAAATATGTCCTAGGCATAATTATAAACACATAAATCCCTGGGAGAGGAAGTTTCCTGTGCGAATTATTCCTGTTTCCAGAACCCCGGGAAAACAGTCTAAGTAATAATAAACAGGCAGGATTGAGTAAAGAAGGCCTGTTGTTCCGTAGTTGACTTAGGAAACCGGTGCACCATTAACTGTGTGTTACACGTTAGCTCTGCTGTGACCCCCGCTCTGCCACCTGGAGCAAGCTGGCCAGTCTCGCCCAGCCTCACTTCCCCCATCTTTAAACAGTGGCTCCTCCTCACTCTTCTGCCAGTCCCCTAAAATAATTACGGTTTTGCCGGTCGATTCTACTTATGAATATTACATGATTGCTGACAGATCTGCCTTTGCGTAAGAGTTGCAGCCTTTGACCACGCCGCTTCTGAAAGTGCTAGGCTGGTAGGAGCCGCCTGGTTATCAAGAGCCAAGCCAAACTGAAATCTGGATGGCTCAGCAGATCCAACAGCCATCAGTTACAGCACCTTCTGGCCAAGAGTGTAGAAATGGGCCATCCCCAAAGACCGAAAAATGCTGATGTTTCCCTAAAAGGCTGATCTAGTGTCTTCATGGCCATTCTCGAAAATGGTAATGAAAATACATGCACAGGGCTTCCCTCTTGATGTGTTGATTTTCCATTCACATAGGTTCTTGAGCTCGACCAAGTGCCCACTGCAGGCGTAAATTCAAAAATGAGAAACCTGAACTAAAAATTTTTGATGCAACAATGTTTCTCTTGGCTAAGGGATGGCTGGGATTAGGTCCTTCCTGTTGTTGTTGTTGTTTTTTTTTTAATTTTGATTTAGTTGTGACATACATACCAAAAAGTACACAAATTGTAATGTGTACAGCTTGATAAATAGTCACAAAGGCAATAGATCCCGAAAACTGCATCCAGATCAGGGAGCAAGTGGAACATTACTCGTGCCCCAGAATCCCTTCTTGCCCTTGTTTCCTCCCGAAGGTGGCCACCGGTCTGGCTTCTGATACCGTAAGCCAATCTTGCCTGTTTTCAAATGGTGATAGAAATGGCATCATTTAGTGTCAAGTCGTACACAATTAGAAGGAAAGAAGGGAGGGAGGGAGGGAGTGAAGCAGTGGAGGGAAGGAAGGAGGAAACAAAGGAATTATTTTACTAAAGATGAATTCCTGTAGTAAATTAGACGTGCCCTCTTTTAAATTATGTTAGAATACTGGAATGTTTTAACCCCCAGAAGACAATTGGAAAAATTGATGATATAAATATTTAGATGCACAGATTTAGAGCAAATTCGGCAAATTAGACAAAGCATATTAACTAAAGCAAAATTTCCTAATTTTGATAATGCTCATCTTTCGCATCCTGGGCACTCAAGTACAGAGAGCCAACCCTATTTGATTAATATGGCATGAGCATATAAACCAGGAGTCAAAACCCTTTATTCCCGTCATTTTGCCACAAACTAAAAGATACAGAGTGGGTGCAAGGAAGCATATGATGGTCCAGAGCCTTCCTTATCTGGCCACCATTCTCAAATATCGGCAGAGTAGCCCCCAACCCAGAATCTAGTTAAAAATAGACAACAGACCTACACGAATCAGTATCGATGAATGCTTTAATGTCCATTCATAGAAGTAGTAGACGAGCAGAGCCACACTCGGACATTTAACTCTCAGTTTATCCACAGCGCTGACAGGTGGTCATTGGTTCTCTAGCCCAAAGTTCAAAATGCCAAAACCTGAAGGGGAGTAGCCGGAGAGAAGCGCTGGGGAGCAGAAAGCATGGAAAGAGAACGGGCAGACAAGCAAACCACACAGAAACAGAATGAGCAGCTAAGAACACGTGGTCTGGGTCCAGTTAGGATTGGGGCAAATAGCACTCACCACCCCACGATCTCTCAACACTTGGCAGGAAGTCCAGAAAAATACTTGCTGTTCTTAACAAAGACAGTCAAGCATCGAGGAAAAGTTCATTTGAGTTCACTTGGCTTTCAGAGGACAGAGCATTATGCAACCCATTTTAGAAAAAGTCTCCTCAAAACAGACGAAGAAATAAGTCAAAAAGCTTTGGTAACATGTTAAAAAGGATAAATTACTTATCTGGAAAATTCGTTTGGCTGGAACACGATGTTTATCTAAGTCCCTGGGTCAGTGTGACATGCCTGTTGCAGCTTTTGTCCACTAACTTGCTTTTTGTCCAGCGGTTCCCCTTAGAAACAGTATTTATCATGTGTTCTCTTGTGCCACCTTTTTATTATCTTATCCGTAACTTAGAGCTGTGACGATAAGTGCTTAAGAAACAACGCAGACAGACTTGGAATTACTGCTCATTTCTTTCTTCCCTGCCTTCCCCTCAGATGACGAAGTCATAGGAGTCAGTGTCAGCGTTCGCGACCGGGAAGATGTCATCCAAGTCTGGAATGTAAACGCCTCTCTAGTGGGTGAAGCGACCGTGTTAGAAAAGATCTATGAACTTCTGCCCCACATATCTTTTAAAGCAGTATTTTATAAACGTAAGTGCTCTATTTTCAGTTATTACTCTCTAGTTTATTCTATGATTACTTTTAAAAAGATAGAGACTATGTTGCAACTGAGGTGAAGGCAGAATCACTCAAAATTTTATAATCCAGAAAATAATTCGATAAAATACATCTAAGTGTTTAAAAAAAAAAAAAAAAGGTTCAGTCTCAAGAAATTAAAATGAGCTTTTATTGTCACCCAAACACATGGATCAGAAAAGGTGATACGTGTTGTATTGGTTATTTCGGAAATTTAAACCTGACCTTAAATTTGTCACTCTCAGGAAAAAATTACCTTCTGTTTGAAACAAGAATAACAAGAATTCTATTATATGAGCTGGCAGGTAGATATTCAATCATCCCTTCATAAACAGGAATTTATAATGTATAACATCTATATTTGTGGAGGAACTCGTTCTGAGCGCAGGGGTGATTGAATGTGCTACTGAAATGCTAATACTTCCTCATTACCGAGGACTGTGACACAGAACGAAAGAGAATTCACGTACAGTGGTGAAATGTTAACAGTATGAATAGGTGTGTGGACCCATTGTTTCCATCATGATTCATGTTCATTGCTTTTGTGTGCTCTTTTGAAAAAGTCATCTTTTTCATAATGAAAACAGCTTAGTGCGATTAAATGAATGTTTGGTAGATCAAACTGCAGGTTACACTTTTAACAGTGAGTTCGAGAAACGTACCGACAGCCCTCTACATACATCTGATGAATTCCCGTTTCCCAAACCATTCCAAGAGTCAATAACCCAGTGGTTTTTTTTTTTTTTTTGGTGTTTTTTTTTTTTTAACTGTGTGGAATTTCATTGACTCTAAGATGCCTTTGATGATAAGTATTATTTTATAATCACCAAGAGAGAAAAATAAAAGACGCCCAATTAAACTATGATGTATTATTGATGCCAGGGGTCTTCTGATGTGGGGTGAGGAGTGCATCTCAGTCTTGTTGAAATACACTCCATTATTGTTTCACTTTTCCCAACCCCTTGCCAAAAAGGAGGGAAAAAATAAAAATCAAATGTTCTTTTGGGATTGTCTTGGTATGACAGAGGTTATTAAAACAAAGGCCTCCCTCGAAGGAATCATAAAATCACAGGCCAAGGGATTTAGATTTAAGCAACAAGACTGATATGTTGCTGTAGATATTCAGCAGGTGCTTAGCTCCTGAATTTTAAATAAAAGTTTCAATAAAAGAGACAGAAAAATGGCCCTGCTGAAGTGGATTCTTGGCTGTGCAGTGTGGAAACTGCACATTTATAGATACAATTTTCAGTCCTTGGGGAACCCTAATTGTATTTCAACCCACATATTAATTGAAAGGTCACCAAGGGTCTTTTCTTGTTTTTTTCTGCTTCATGAGACTAACTCTCTGGAAGGAAGTATATTTCATGGCCACTTACGAATGGGGCTACAGGAGTCTTTCCCACCTTTGAACCCACTCCACATTCAACTCAAAAGAGGAGAGAAGCAAATTTGGGATCATCAAGTCAGGCCCTCTGAATTTTTGTTCCCCTTCAACCATGGGACCTCGAGCAGATCACACTTTACTTGTCCTTTTACTTTGTCATCAGACTATTGAGGAGGTTGGTCTTAAATGATCTCCAAGGTTCCTTCTGCTTCAAAATTCTCTGATTAAATTTCCAAGTAACACGGTTCACAGCAGGTCCAAGATGATAGGAGTATTTCACTAGAAAATGAAGCCATAGAGCGGTTAGGCGAGTTGTTAGGGCACTGGTAATAATCAGGTAAGACCGAACATGGATGAATCACTGCTTAGTTGTTGTGATGGCTTGGGGAGGAAGGGGGAGGGCAAGCCAAGCAAGGGGGAGAAGTTGCAACCTGGCCCGTTGAATCAAGCTGACTAGTTGCCCTAAAGATAGATGCCATTGTGAAGTTTTTGAGTAATGCAGAACTGGCTAGGGTCTCTGTAGAAATCCATATTTTAATGGCATAAATTAACATTTAAAGACTCAAAGATTATTCAAATAAAAATTTGAATTGGAAAAAACAAGCAATTCTCTTTATTTTATATAAAGCAGGCAGTCCTTTACTCAGTAGGATTATTATACACCACGTGCTGCAGAATTGATTTGGAAAAATGAGGTTTGGGCAGAAATCTTATTCACAGCATGATGAAGAACAGTTGTAGCGTGAGCTAAGTTAGGAATGGCCAACTCCATGCTTTGATTCTGTCTTGTTAACAGGATCCTGTGTAAGTATTTACAAGTGTACAGAAGCCAGGTGACGTGGCAGATTTCCCGTGTGGAAAGAGCCCAAGCATCTTGGGTCAAGGCCTCCAAGAGGGAGGGGAGATGAGTGGGCTGTTGTTAAGCTATACAGGATTTGGACACAGATTAATTATTTGACGGAGACACTCACAACGTACAGGGAGACCTTTCCGACACCCCATACCCATTATGTTATGTTCTTCAGAGCAGCTGAATGACATCTTTTCTGATGGGAGAATTATTTAGAGCAGAGGTTGGCACACTAGGAACCTTTTGCCAAATCTGCCCCCTCCTTGCCTTCTTCAGCAGGGGCTGCAGCTAAGAATGGTTTTCACATCTTTAAATGGTTGGAAAAAACCAGGGGAAGAACGACATTTCGTAGCACATGAAAATTGTATGAAATTCAAATTTCCATGTCCATATATAGATAAAGTGTATGGGTGCCTAGCGGTGCCCGTTCGTGCACATACCGTGTACGGCTGCTCAGTGCCGATGGTGGCAGAGTTCACGGTCGGGACAGAGAACACGTGACCTGTGTAGCGCAAAATATGTATTCTTGCCCCTTTCCGGACCAAGATCTCTTGACTCCCAGTTTCGAGAATTCTATATTATCTTCCCACCAAGGCTCACCCAAGGCTGAAAGAACTTCTATCTCGCAGGACTTCCCCAGTTCTGCATGTTCTATTCAGCTAGCTCCATAACCCGTGACAGTTCCACGACTTCCGTGTCTCAGCCACGACTGCCGCAGACTGTCCTCACACTCAGAGTCATGAAAATCCCGGCTCAATCCACATGTCTCCGTTCCTCAGTTGGAGCCCAGCGTCACCAAGAGGTCTGGGCCTCCCCTGCCTGACCCTGCAGCACTCTATATTTCACTGCAGAACAGACCATTTTTGCTTTGGTACCAGCCCTAAAAATCTGTTTTCAAGAGAAAAAAGTGGGGGTAGGGGATATTTGTAAAGTTCTACATGCGAAAAGCATTCAGTTAAATCATTTGGGATTGTAGGGTCTCCTTGGGAATTTGGCCAACCCACAGTAACCCTGGGAGCTAATAGGTATCCCCCAGGATTTTATCCAAATGAAGAACAGGTTGGGGCGAGCATCCAGGATGATCCTGAAGGGAAAATGGTCCCTGTGCTCACCACTTCACCCCTGCAGACAATAGTCTGAAGAACTTAGTCTTTATTAAAGACAGAGAAATGGGAGGGGCTTGACAGGTGGAATGGGCCAGTCCATCCATGCCTTCCTAGGACATCATGCACAGCCCACAGGGGGAGGACACAGGGAGACAAAGCACAGAGAATTGTGAGTTGCCCTGGGCTTTATCAGACCCAAGCTGGAGCAACATTTCCCTTCAAGAGAAGAGAATCTGCCCTTGCTTCATGACGATGTTAGTCAGATTCCAGGAAGTGGACTTTCACACTCGGCCTTTTTTGCCTTGGAGAAAATGTTATATGTATTATGAATGTCTTATTTCCCACTTCTTTATAAAATTTTAAGTCTTTGAAAAGTATCTTTGATAGCGCCATTTTTTATCCTAGGGTCCCCAGCTGTAATTAGTGACTTTGCAAGCCAGACAACAGGACTGAGGGGGAAAAAAATGAACAACATGATTGGAAAAAATAACAGTCCCATCCGTTTTATGGAATTTCATTTCCCACAGAGGGTGCTCAGTGGTGGGGGGATGTGATAGGACTGCTTACCCACTTGTGTTGTTCTTTGCTTTGCTTTGTTTTTGTTTTATTTTATTTCTAAAGATAGGTTCGTGCACAGCCCTGGCGTGGGTAACATTGGGTTCCCCCACCCTGTGCATCCCGTGGGGCACGTTCTCCCCCCACCCCATAGCATTGGAGGCCCTGCACATTCTCTTCATCAGCTCGTGGGGATTACTCATCCTCTCGGCACAGCAAGAAGAAACAGGCAGCATGCCCATTGCTTGTTTATTCCTTGTTTTAATTTTCATGATTACGTTTCTCAGGAAATGCACGCCTTAGCTAAGAGTTACTGGCACAAAAAGGTATTTGCGTTCTTGCCAGCCTTTGGGGAAACTGAATGAGATGCCTTAGAGAAGGGTTGCCCCATCCTTTGCTTAAAGTTTTCTTTCCTTTTTTTCTTTTTTGTTTTTTTCTGTCCTTTAGCCCATGAAGAGCATCATGCTTTTGAAGGTGGACGTGGAAAACACTAATTGCACACTCTGTAAAGAATTCTTTGTCCTTTGCTGATTGGTTTTGGAAACGGTCTTAACAGGAGGGAGAGTGAAGAGAAGACTTGCCGAAGCCCGATGCTGGTCCATTTAGAGTGGGTTCTGTCCTTGCAGACGGGGCGATTAGGGCTCAAAGTGGCAGGTGGGGTGGGGGGGAACTGTGTGGGGTTCTACCGTCACATTACTTGCTTTTTTTTTTTTTTTTTCCCTCTCTCTCTCTCTTTTGCTTTCTAAATTCTCTGCTCTTTTCACTCTGGGTTTGTTTTTTGTTTTTGTTGTTGTTGTTGTTGTTGTTCTTTTTTTCCTTTTAAATTTCCTTATTCAGTCTAATTATTGTTTTCTACACTCCCCTTTCATTGAGGCACAAGAAATCGGTTTCCCTTTGAGTAGCTCTGCTGTACCTAGTTCATGAGAATATGCCTAATCGTGACAATACTGCTTTTGAAAACCACACTGTACTTGGAGGAATACTAGCTTGGTGAAACCTGTCTTGGTTATTTGTGGTGACACATTCCTAAAGACTGTGCACTGGGCATTGTTTTCTTCTGTCCCAGGGAAAAGAAAAACCATACTTAATCTGATTTTGCACTGACAGCACACACATCTTTTATTTTTCCTTTTGAAACTTTTTTTTTTTTTTTAGCAATAAAAGGAAAATAATAGTTGGGTTGCCGAACATGAAAACTATAATCACAGTTGAATATTTCAGGATATAAATCAAACTCGAGGTCTTCACACCATCTATGGAAGTATTTCTAACCAGAATTTCAATTTGGCCCTCTCCAAGGATAGGCATAGAGTGGTGGCAATGGATTTCTCCTGGTAGGAGACCTTGTATTTCTGATTTGAAGAGGTAGAGGTATTGTAATTGCTTGCATTAAAGCTACTTCTGAATTTTGGATATGTGTGCCCACTTAGGGCTTTCCAAATCCTTTCAAACACACTTTGTTAGATTATCCCCTTTTCCTGCTCACATTGTATATGATTTCCAATAATCGATAGTCTTCCTGCCTGGGCAGCTCTCCCCTGCCTTTGTCATTTAGGAGCAGGAAGGTAAATCTCATTTCCAGGATGAATGTGAACATTGGCAAAGTGGACCGTAGAGTGCATTGTGTTGATATTAATTTTTGGAATTGTTGATATATGTTGTATTATGTTACCAAAGAAATGCCGGTTTTAGTAGAAGGAAATGGCCACCCTCTGGAACACTGAGACTCTTTCCAAAATGTGCCTGTTTCCCTCTCTCGACTCTGCCAAGCCTCCTACTGCTGTTATTTGAAAAAGGCAGGGCCATTTGAAGACACTTCCTCTTCCTGGCTTTTTCCGAGTCCAGGGAGCTAGTGCACGCTATACATGTCACAGAAAGGACCCTCCCTGTGCTCAGAACTTCGTTGTACCCAGGATTTTTAATACCTCTTGCAGTATCGACCAGCAGAGAGAGGTTGGACCTCTTCAAACCTCCAGCCTGTGTTTGTAAATAAAATTCTCCCATCAAACATTTTTAAATACTTCCAATGATAATCTATTTATAAAAGTTGTGCCCTTCACTTGCATTGCTGACCATATCAACCATAATCTCAATGATCACAGTCATGAAAACCTCCTTTGTTTCTAAACTGACTTTCCTCAGTGATTTCAGAATGAGGTATAAGGATTTCAGACCCCTTTTTTCAAAAGCCTGGAACTTGCTTCCTTAACATTGTACTAACATCCAACTTCTTTTTAAATTATTCATCAAGGATTTTTAAAAAAATTATTTTGAACATGAATTTAAATTCTTTTTTATAATATAAGTATTTTTCTGATAGAGTAGAAAAAAAGGATGATTGACCTATCTTCATTTTAATTGTCATATATATTTCCATAAGTAAATGGATTTTGAAGTATTTTTATTTTTTTTTTAACTTTATTTAAAGCATTGTGATGACATGTTCAGCTTCTGCATGTATGTAGCCTTTGAAGAAAAAAAATAAATAGGAATGCTAGGCTCACATTAATGTTCTCGAGTTTCTGTTCTTTCTGATCGTGGCACATGGCTTAACACACAAAGTAGATTTTTGTCCCAGAGAACTTCTGCACCTATTTCTGACCCTGCGGAAAATACCAACTGTGAGAAGGATTTAATTTGCCAAATGTTAAGAACCTATTATCTAAATTACTCTAAGAGTGGAGTCTGTCAGATTTTGCTTTGGAAATTGTTTTAATTGAATATTTAGTTCCTAATAGACTTTGTACGAACTAAGCTGATTTAATCAGTCTAAAAACCTCTCATTACCTTCTTGGATTAAAGAAGCTAATACTCTTTTTGAGATACAAGGAAATATCTTGTGGGCCATGAGACTTTTGTTTAGGGCAGTGTACCCATGCGGGGGTGGGCGGCACCTTGCGGGGGATCCTGATTTCAGTCCTGACCTTGCAGGTACAGCCTGTCCTCTCTCCAGAGAGCCTGATGGAAACCACAGTGCTGACTTGCTCACTTTTGTCCTTCCTTAGGTCTGGATGGAGAGCCAGGGTCTCTGAGGGAAACCAGTGTGCACTTTCTCCTCCCACTGCCCCATACTAGGTCATTAGATCACAGGTGCTTGCTTACACTGGGGAAGTGACACCCGTTTAATAAGGACAGGTGATACCCACTTAAAGTAACTTGTCTCTGTATTCACTTTTCTTCTGTAAGCACAACCCGAAGTGTTGGCTTATTCCACTTAAAGATTCACCGCCCAACTTTTCCACACTTCTGAAATGAGGGGATAGTTTACAGTGAACGTGTACATTTACTATAACATGGCTATTAAATTCACAGTGAAAGTGACAGCAAAAAAACGCAAAAGGGAAAACACAACTCTCATAAAACTTTAAATAGTTTAACTTGACTCCTTCTCAACTCTCTTCTTGACTTCAGCTCAGGCCTGCACCATACACACAGTTCCAAGACCTTATAGATGAACAAAACTTTGGGTGTCATTGAGTGATAGACACACCGTGCCGGCTCCTAGCAGAGCCTTGACGAAACCCGTCCCTTGTGAAAGGACATGGGGTAGCAAGGGACAGAGCTGGGCATTAGAGTCTGCAGGCTACATACCCAGTCCAGATTCCTCAAACTGAGAACACTCAAGTCTGTCAGCCGAACTCCCAGACAGCTCACCCAGGCCAAGCACTACATACCCGATCCCGTCTGGCCAGTGATACGCCCCTAGGTGGCCAGATAGCCTCTCATTTTCTTCCTCGGACTCTCAGGGACTAAAGCAGTGCTCCAGTTTGGTGTTTGAAAATAACCTTGTTGGGACAGGAGGTCGGCCTTTGCTGTGAGAAGCCCAGCTCCTAGAAGGTCCCATCTTTTGTGCTTGAAACAAAAGTGACAACATTTGGAGCGATCACATGAGGGCGCTGCCTTCCAGCCAACGGGTCCGGCTCAGCACCATTTACCCAGCTAGGTCTGTGCGATTATTTTAAGATTCGAGTGCATTTTGCTCTTCTGCTTTTATAAAAATGCAGTTAGATACTACCAATAGAAGTTTAGCTCTCCAATACCGGAGAAGAACGTGTGAAAGACAGAACTCTCTGGATGTGCTTTAAAAAGCTCAATTCTTGGGCTCTCAGTGAGCCTCTAAGCAGTGACAAAGAGAAAGAACGAAATAAACTAACATATAGGAAATACCAGGAATGTTTCATCAAATATTGTGCCCGAAGGCAGAAGTAAAACTAGGGTTTGGTTTTCAGGTTTTTTTTTTAAGGGCTTTCTAAATATGGAACTCGCCTTTAAAAACATAAGTTCGCTGTTCACCTTTCCTAGACTGTGTATTTCTGTACGATTTCACTCCTAACAAGGAAAAGTAGAGGACTGCCTGTAGGTAGTTTATTTCTTAAAAGAATGTATGCAGAGCAATTAAAAATTACTTAAGAGTGTGGCGACTCAGGGTTGTACAAGCCTGGGTAATTGCCTGGACAAGTGGGAGGGGTCACAAGAGGCCAAGGGAAAAGATGGGAGGTGGGGGGTGTAGTGAACACACTTTGGACCCATGCTTTTGCCTAGCGATTAGAGTGGGTTCTCCCCCTCGTCCTGTCACAAGGAAGAAAGCTCAAATAGGTTCTTTACACATCGGATTATGCTGTTCTGTTTCCGTTTTCTATATTCACATGCACATCCACATCCAAGCACTTCTCAGGTTAGCGCATTCAGGCTCAAAGTCACCATCTCGAGTCGTAGAAATCCTCTCATCTTGCTGACGCTACTCCGTTTCCAAAAGGAAACTCACCGAGTCTTTGAATTTTAGAGTGGAAGGGACCTTCGAGATCATCTGCCAGTGCTTCTCACCCCTTAGCGTGCAGAAGAATCACTGAGGTGCTTACTCAACTTGCACGTGTCTCAGCCCCGGCCCTAGAGGTTCTGATCCGCCAGGTCTGGCAGGCCTAGATATCTGCCTTTTTTAGCAAGAGTCCCGGTGATTGTAATGTGGATGGCCCTCAGACCTCACTTGGAGAGCCCCCTGTTCATATCCAGCCCTCACCTATCACAAAGGAGGAGAGCCTCCCACTCCACATTCCCAAGCTCTCCGGTGACCTGATTGGAATTGTAATACCAACAACCTCAGGAAGGCTGGAGAAAGCCATTATCACTAAGACTTCAGAAGATGATGCTCGTAAATAAGAACTTTATGGCTAGGACCACAGCGGTAATAAGTAGCCCATCTCTGGAAGTCCATGATATAAAACCTTTACTACAGAGTGGTGGCTTTTCTCTTTTCTAAATACCATTTCAGCGTGTTAAGAGAAAAGAAATTAATGTTCAGAAAAAGTAGTTACTCCATATGTGCAGTAACTACTTTTCTATAATATCTTATGGCATCTGGGGTTCAGCATCATTGAACAAGATTAAATGAACGTTATAGAGCTATAAAATTGCATGTAAAATAAAGCAAAACTGTTCAAATGACTATCAAAGTAGCCTGGGAAGAATTTCCACTAAAATTGTCACTTCTAGACGTAGCTTAGCAAAGCCGTTACTAAAGTGGAGGGATTCTCTAATACAAAGAAGTGTCCAAAAAAATTCAAGTAAGTATTCCCTAAAACCACGTAAACGATAATCAGAAGTCATTGTGAAGTCAGTATTTTTCTGTCCATCATTGCTGCTAAAATTTAGAGTCCCATTGTATATGTGTGTGTTGAATGTACTGATTAGAATATCCAATAAAATGGCCTTTTGGATATTCTATGTTTTTGTGTCCTTCAGAAATCATGAGGTTGAAGAAATCTGTGTTTAATGTTTGTTTGGGTTGCTGCCTCAAAAAAGCTATCTAACTCATTTAATGAAATGCAAGATTTCTTTGTGAGGATTTCGACTCCTAATGTTGAAGTGAGAGAATTTTTCTGAAACTTTTATTTTGGAGCAAGTGTTCGAGATTTATAAAACGGTCAGCTTTGTATTAGAGAAACAAGCATGAAGTAAATACAAGCGTTTCTGAGTTTTCTGTAGAAAATTTGGTACCTTTTGTCTTTTTACCTAAGAAAGTTTAAAGAGGTGAAATTTTTAATTATAGCACTTTTCCTTATGTGATGAATGGGGACTTTGAACATTTTAATAAAACTTGTAGGGTTTCTGCTTTCAAATAGAGCTATTAATTTTGTGAGCATGCATTAAATTCCTCCCCAACCCCTATTTCTCAGACCTTAATCAGGTAATACGGCTCACAACCACAGTGTTTTTGTTTTGTTTTGTTTTTTTAAGTTTTAACTACTCAGTTGTCATTTAATAACAAGTTACCGTCCCCTGGCATGTGTCCTCCCTGAGATTTTAGTTTCATTTAAATTATTACACAAAGGATTTCAGAGTTTAAGCCAGTGAGCACACTTTAGCTGGAGACATCTAGCACTGGTTAGCCCAAATTTAAAATCTTATCAGTTGCATTCAAAATTATTCATCCTTTGAAACTGTCCTACCTGTGTGTAAGCCGAAGCAGGTTTATTTGCCTTATGTTTTGGATCTGCTGTGCACCCCTCCCCATTGTATACCATCTGTGCCCTGTGCGGTTGGGGCCCTTCCACATATGGCTACAAGCTGGTGTAATGCCCTTCCTTTTGATCTGGCTTCATCTAGTGATTTGCTCAGTATTTTTAAGGTCAGACTGAAAACTTTTCTGTTCTAGTTATTTTTGATTTTATATTGTGTGTTGTGTTTGATGTTCAGATACATGTGAAAGTTGCTTCCATGAGTCAGTAATTTTTATTCCAGCCTTTTGCAGCAATAAGGTAAGACTAGACTGTACTTTTCTTCCTCGAAAATGTAGTGATTTATGTATTTAGGGCAAATGTTTAGGCTTTTCATGTAAAAGTTCTTGTAGTTTTCTCCTTTGGGACTGTGCTGTTACGAATCGGTGCTCCTTTTTTTCAAGTTATAACTTTATGGGGGTTTGAGGGTCCATGAGGTTGTAGACTTTCTACTGAGATTTTTTTTCTTATCTGTTGCCACTCATTTTCACTCTGTATTGGGATTCTGTGGAACAGAAACGTCCTTCTCCTCCCTCGGGTTTAAAATTTCATGCCGTTTCATTAACCACATTGCTTCATCTCAACTAGGGTCTGAGTGTATGTGTGGTGAGGGTCATCACACTGTTTATTCCCACTCCTGCTGAGCCTTTCTGTCCAGCAAGCATAGGGACGTGAAGCTCCCAGCACGGCATGTGACACACAGTGTGTGACACGTGGACAGCTGTCTAAGGTGCTCTGGTAGGAAACACGGCTGCTTTTCTACTCCTCTGTTGAACATATTTGGTGACAGGGCTCCTCTTCAGCATTTAGAAAACACAATTCACTCATTTTCATTCCTTTTCACTATTTTTTGCTAAGAATGGTCTCATTTTAGAATAAGTCAATTACTGTTATTTCTCTCCTGTCCTCTGATTTGCCCCTAAGATCCAACTGTCCCCCATTTCGCCACGTAAAGTGAACTTACTCTTCCTTTCTGGCTGCCCCACATATCCCTCTAAAAACAAAAAGAAACCAGCGAACTCGTACTTCCTCCCATTTATCTGCAGACTTTCCTGTCTCTCGCTGCAGAAGCAAGCGGTTCAGGATTATGTGTGTGATGCCCAGTTACCATGAACACAGCAGATTTTTTGTGAAATCTTGGAGGGGCGGGGCATAACACCCTGAAGGTGTTAAGATTTCCCAATATCTCCTTCTCACTTTCGAGTCTAATTACTGCTGCCATGTATTCTGTGGTGCTGTATCATGTAATGGTTATCGATGCACTTTTTGGGGACGTGTTCTTGGTTGTGGGCTCTGCCTTCCCCCTGAAGATACAGTTTCTCAGAGGCCAACCCCAGTGATTCTTTTGGTCAGAGTAACCTCTGTTGCAGAACTTTTTAACTGCTTTCCATAATGAATGTATGTTTAAAAACCTCTGGAATCCTACAGGAAGATCAGTCTTTTGTTACAGGAAGAAAAGAAAACAGTAGCATTTACTGGGCTCAGCCAGTTAAAATGTGTACCATTGAAATATGTATCTATTTCCCATCATCTGGCTAAGCTGTGGTGCTGACTAGGTTATTTCTTGCCAGAGAAAATAATTTTAAATCATAAGCATATTTAACTAGCAAGCATAAATCATAAGCCCTTCTAATCATAAGCATGTTGGACTCTGGTAGGATTTGTACAGATGGTATGGTTAAATGTGTGGGCTCCTCCCAGCCTCAAAGATGTGGACAAGCTCTTACTCCCCAATTTCCTCTTTCACTTGGGGAACTTAAATCATTTGTTGTTTGCACATATAGAATTCTAGAAAGCATGGACTTAGAGGGAGGTTTCGGGTCTTAGGAAAGTTTGGAGTTTTGTGACTCACCCTGACTAAAGAATGCTGGAAATGAAGGGTAAATATTAATGCAGCATTCCCTTTTTGAGGCAAAAATAATTGGTGTTTCATGAAGATAGTCAAATGATAAAGGACAAGACGCTGATTTTCAGAATGTGTCTTTTTTTAAAAAAAATCCAACGTCATGGAATCATAAATAACAGTTTAACAGAAGCCCGTTGGCTTTCAAAAAGTGTTCTCCAGGTGGTTGGTTTTACAGAAATACTTTTAGATACTGCAAACAAAGCTCCTATTGTAAAGTATATTTTTAAAAGTATTTTTTAAAGTGTAGTAACACAATAACACATCCATACTGACATGCATTGCAAGGCAAATTGTTAACATTTTGGAAGCCATTCGGCATAATTTACATACTCATTGATTTTGTTTTATGAAACACCACTTTTTAGAAACTTTTTATTGTAAAAATAAAACAAAGATACAGAAAACCACCCAAAACAAACGTGTAACTTAGTGAATCATTATATGCAGAACATTCCTAGAGCAGCACCCAGGTCGAGAAATAGATCTTTGCCAGCCATCCCAGGAGCCTCCTTTGTTAGTTTCCCCACAATCCCAGCCCCTAGGGCCTTGCCCGCTAGAATAACCCCGATGCTGACTTACAGTAAGCAACTCCTTGCATTTCTTTCTGGTTTTATCACTCAGGTGATAAATATCACCTTTACCTTTTTATATAGAAGCTCCTCTATTCATGAAAGTTGGGTTCAGCAAAGTAACTTATAAGCTCTCTGAATGCTAGGTGCCAAATGACACTGTAAGCCCGGGCTGCCCGCATAAGCCAGGGAGCCAATGGGGTTGGTACGCTTCTACTATGCGGTGCGGCTCTCTTCCTAGCTGTGACTTAATGGTAACTAATGGTGTTTGGAGCTCCATGCCATGGAAGCACAGAGACTAATTTACTTCTCCCCACGATACAAGGAGGCACTGTCATGATTGTTCCCTCCATTTTCTGTGCATGGAAGCTAAGACTCGAGGGCGTGAAATAACTTGCCCACAGTCACGCAGGCAGTTCGTCACAGAGCAAAGGGACAGCTCAGGTGCTGTGGCTCTAGCCTGTTCTCCTGACACTAGGCTTGATGGAAGATTCCAGTAGACAAAGATCTTGACACTGCTTAGAGGACTTTGTAAAGGAAAGGACCTACAGCTTTAAGAGAAAGATGGAAAGCTCGCTGGCCTAGTTCAACCTTTGCATTTTACAGATGAAGAAATGACCCAGAAAGCATAAAGAATTTGCTTAAGGTCACACAAGCAGTTGGAGGCAAAGTTGCAGCCAGCTCCCCGAATCTCCTGGCTGTTAAAATCAACGATCTTTCCTTCATTCCATACCTTATGTGGGAAAAATACACATTTCCTAATCCGCTTCTTTGCATCAGTTCCACATGAGCAGATTTGTCTTGAAACCAGTGTACACCATCTACTTGCTTACTTGTTCAAGGTTTTAGCTGGGAATTAAAAAATTTGTACTTGAAGTTTGCTTTTCTGTCTCACTTATTGAGTGCCCAATCTGTAGACGCACATGCCTAACACTCTCCTCCAAAGAATGTACAAGAATAACACATTTGACTGGTGTGGATGGCAGGTGGAAAAGAATTACTGGTGTAGTGTAGGCCCTTCAACATATTCACGGCCAATTCTGGATTATCCCAGCACAGATGGATCATGCAAAATCCTCTTCTACTTCTTACTGGTGACCTTTAACTATTTGTGTTTGCAAATGCTTCTATTGGAGATTGGAAAGGAGAAGAACAGAGAAGATGGGATTTAGTTTCTTGACCAGAGCGTTAGGTGTCCTGGGTAATGGTTTGGTGGTTTTTGTGGGAGACTGTGGGATTCTCTCTGGGTTGAACCACTCTGGGATTTCCAAACCTTAGCCTTGGATGTCAGCAATCGGAAGGGAGGCAGACTGGCACAATGCAAAGAGCTTAGCTTGGAATTTGTTTTATTGGGTTGAAATCCCATTAGCTTGTGCCTCAAGCAAGTTACTCATCCTCTCATAGCCCCAATTTGCTAATCTACAGAAGGGAAGAAGACAGAGCTTCTTCAAAGCCAATGACATACTGAAGTACCCAGCTCAGCACTTTGCTCATGTAGAGAGCTGTTTGATGGTGCTTCTATTAGTTGACTCTACGTCCACATGGTAAAGAGAACGAACTGATCCAATGGAACTTTGGCACCTTCCCCTTGACGGATTGGTCTGGCTTAAGCTGTTCGAGGCCGTGCACGTTGATGGCAATGGTGGCCAAATCCAGTAGTCTCGTGACTGCTTGTCTACCAATCTCTCTACCTCTTCGCACCATAGTGGCCCAAACAAGTCAAACAAACAAGTTCTTCACTGGAGCTCTGTGGACCTGACTTCCGGTCATTTGCTGTGAACCAGTTAAAAACCTGAATGAATCTTCCAGTTAATTATTTTCTAAGGACATTATTGCCATTGTTACTCAGGAGTAGATGAAGGAAGTCCAGCTGATGAAAACGTTTTCCAGGCTGATCCAATTACCGCTGAAACATAAGTCCCATGTTATGCTCTGTGGATTGTAGGCACTCAAACTTATCGTTGGAGGAGGACCGTAGGGGGGGGGGGCAAGTGTTCCTTGTAGTCCATGCATATTCTTTTAATGCCGGAGGCCTTAAGGAAAGCCAGTGGGCATTGGGAGAGCTGAGATAAGGATTACATGGGATATTGACTCACTGACTCAGAAAGTATTTATTGAACAGCTATGACGTGCTGCTAGGCACTGGGGATACAAAAATAAACAAGGCAAGACATCATCCGTTCTTCATGGAGCTTACTGTTGAGCAGATTGGCAAATATCATTAAAACTTAGGAACTACTAGACCATAAGATAAGCAAGAAATCTATGTTAAGCATGTTTGAGCTCCATATACCTACACGTACTGTGAACGAACTCGGTGCGTGCTGGGGGGAAGGCATGTTTCAGTGTTGCTATAAGCAGGTTTGGGGGTTTTTTTTAAGTTAAAATATCCTTAGATTTCTGAAGCTGAGTGTTTTTACTAATCTCATTATTGTTTTTAAAATGCTCTAATAATAGTTCTGACACGGAATTCAGTTCACCAAAAAGGCTGTTTATAATTTGTCGGTGCTTTTCAGACATCTTTAAAAGCTGAGGGAGCCCTGGACTTTGGCTGGGTAACTCACGGAGTCTTTATGTATATACCTGAGGGGTAACCATCATAAAGAAGGTCTGTGCGCCGGCATGTTCAATATGGGGATTCGTACACTGTGGAATGTCTCAAGATTGCTTACTCCGTAATTTTTAAAAGCCCTGTAATTCCTTATAAAGCATATATAGCATCTGAACAAGAAATATGACACTAAGTCTCGGATTAAATAATATCTCGGGGCCACTACCTTATGCATTTTCAGCAGTTCAGGAACTCCACTAAGTGCAGGTTAACAAGACCAGAGCATCGTAAATGAGCATCTGTCCCATGACCCAGCTGGAGACCCCTTCCGATTATTCATTCCAGAAGCACGTGCTGACACCGGGTTCAGCCCTCTCGAATCTCCCACTCGAAGTGGTCTTTTAAGATTGGCAGGAGGTCAGAGCCCTGCGCCCCCGTGCTTTGTGGTGTGGCTCAGTGTTTTCTGGGTCTTACTGACTTTGTAGTCCGTCTAACTCTATTTTTCAGAGTTCAAGTAAACAAAAGGAGACTCTGGACGGGGAGCCGTCCAACTCGGAACCCTTGTATGGAAAAGGGTTCTGTTGTTGTTTTTAGAGCGTTTTAAATGAGAACAGGCAGCTCCGGCCGCACAGAAGAACTCGGACTGGGCACCATCACCGTTTCTCCCACTGACCGGGGTTTCTGCAGTCCCCGTTCAGCGTTCCACTTCAAAGGCCTGGCTCTGAGGGGATCACACGTTTGCCTCGATGACAAATTAATCAAACTTGATTTCTTGGATGAGATGGGTACAAAAGAACTACAGCTCCCCAAGGCCTGAAAGTCACTACGGCCCTTCTGGTTCTGATTAGAGCAACAAAAGGATGTCTGAGAGCCATCTTCCTCCCCGCTCAGGCTGGGGGACAGAGCTGAAAGCCGCCGGCTTGTAAAGGAGAAAGGCCTTATTAAAACACATTTCAGCTGCGACCAAGTGCTCGGCGAGCCCTTCTGACAGAGAAAATTACTTTTTAGTAGATGCTCACCTTCTCTCATGAGCAAAGTTCCCACTTAGAAGAATGAGAAGAGGTAGTATATTAGCAATCTGAAATGTTTATAGAGCTCCCCTTTTATGTTTCTGTTGGGAAGGTGAAGTTAAAAAAAAAAGAATGAAATTGACCTGTGGTATCTGGCAGGCGTTAGGGATAGGCGGAGTTTGGCTAAGGAAATTCACTTGTACCTGGTTAAAAAGCAAATTCTCCCAGCTGGGAGATTTATGTGCCTTTAAGGCAGGCCTAGGACAAGGCAAAGAATGGGATTCAAAATGCGACTGCCGTGGGTCTGCTCCCGCAACCCACTCATGCAAGAGAGCGAAATAAGCCTTCTGCTAAATCGGGGAACGCAGGATTTCGATGCAAACCCTCTTAGCAGCTTTGTCATCCGCCTGTTCCGCGGAGCATCCAAGGACACTGCTCGCATCCCTCTTGTGATCGCTGTGTGTTCTATATTTAGAAGAATTGCTGTTGCACAAAATATGGTCCCCTGACTGTCCTGGGTGTGCTGTACGCCTTTCCCAAAAAAGACTTCAAAAAAAAAAAAAATAAAATAAGAAAGGTTCCTACCTTTATATCGCAGTTTGGGAAAGAAGCACCCAAGGGGTGGTCCCCCCCCCCACTTTAACATGGAGGCAAATCACACAAATCCACATACTGCGAGTTCCCGTTTTATTTGTGGGCTCTCCTTCCACGCAGCCGCACCACCGCCAGCCGCCGACTGATGGCTGATGAACACGTGCGCGGTGAAGTGGGGTCACACAGCTCGTCTCTCATTTCTGACACTTGGTTTGAAAAGAGCCTTCCGCCAAGCATCTTTGTGATCCTGACAGGCAGTTTTCAGAAGTTTGTGGCATTCCAGGATCCTTAATAATTTAAAGCTGTATTTTAGATTCCAGCCATGAGCAAAGTATATAGCGGGTTCTCCCTCTCCCCACCCCCACCCCCCAAAACTGACGGCCGCGCTGACCCCTGGGCCCTCTCTGAGTGCGGCCAGCGAGGCCCCTTGTGTTCCCAGCCCTCTGCCTCCATCCCTGCCTGCTCACCCCTTCCCACCCTGTGAGTGTGAGCCAAGGCCTGCCCTCCTCCAGGAAGCCAGTTCTGAGCTTTCAAGCTGAAGAGGAACCCTCCTTCTGGCAACAGAGGAGGCCCTTACATTTTCTTTTAGCTCCTCTGTGGCACCAAGTTCCTTCTCAGGCGTCTTCATTTGTAAGTGTGGCCCTAACTCAAGAGTCCTTGGGCCTTTCACACCGCCTCTTTTTTTTTTTTTTTTTTTTTAAGATTTTATTTATTTATTTGACAGAGATGACAAGTAGGCAGAGAGGCAGGCAGAGAGAGAGGAAGGGAAGCAGGCTCCCCGCTGAGCAGAAAGCCCAAGTGTTGGGCTCGATCCCAGGACCCTGAGATCGTGACCTGAGCTGAAGGCAGAGGCTTTAACCCACTGAGCCACCCAGGCGCCCCGACACCCCGCTCTTACTGGGACTTTCACACGGGAGACTCTGCTGTCTGTTGAACAGAGAAGCGACAGTGCCTTGCAGGATCCTGGGGGATTGGTTTGGTGGTTGGAAAGAGCACTGCCGTCTGAGCGAGAAGACTAGCTCCTCCCTCCCTACACCCCAGCCTGCAAGTTCTGTGAACTTGCATGCGGCTCCCTGACCTTCCTGAGCTTCGGTTTCTTTCGTCTGGGGGACAAGCAGAATGAATGCTCCCATCACTGGGTGGGAAGACGAAATGAGAAAATCTGTGGTGAGACCCTTTCCGGCTGCTTGTGCCGTTCACGTGTAGGTCTTGGTAGTCCTACTTTATGATACTACAGTGTTCTGGTCAAGATAGGCCTGTTGTTCTATGCCAGGTGTTTTAAAATCACCTTCTAATGTAGAGCCCAGGAGCTTCTGGGTGGCTCAGTTTTAAGTGCCCAACTCTTAAATTCAGCTCAAATCATGATCTCAGGGTTGTGAGATCAAACCCTGCGTCAGACTCCAAGTCTCTCTCTCCCCTCTGCCTCTGTCCCTACCCCCTCAAAAAAAAAAAAAAATAAAAAGAGTCCAGACACTTTATGTTTATAAAAATCCTCTTTTTAGGATAAAAGTGGTAACATGTTCATTTTAACAAATGCAAACAATAAGAGCTACCCCCCGACCCGCAGCCAAATACTTTTTTTTTCCCCCCTGGAACGATACCCATGGGAACTAACAGTGTTTATGGATATCTGAAGATAGGCAAGAAAGTGGGGCTGCTTGGAGCCAGCTCAAGGCTGAGAGATGTAAAGATGTGGAAGGAAGGAGATACTAAACAGGAAAAAGGAGAGACCAAAGAACTGTGAGCCTTGCAAAGAGGCCTGACCTCACTCAGGTGGCACTGGAGAAGTCATTCATCAGCATCTCCTGTCTCCCCCGCCCAAGTTTGCCGGGTTCTCTAAAGGAAAGCCATTAGGCTTCATTTCTCTAAAGGAAAGCCATTAGGCTTCATTTGCATGGGTCCAACTCCTGTAGGACTTTCTTCCCTCTGCGCCTGGAGGTGAGGTCTGAGGGCAGATAAAACCTGCCAGAGCCCCCCTGACTTTCTAGAGTTCAGATGTCCCCCTCGAGGTAGTTACGTCGGCCCTCGCCTTCATCAACAAATGTGTATTATCTTCACACCGAGGCCCACAGACTGCTGGTCCTGGAGAAACTACAGTGGAGGTTTGTGATTTTAAATCTAATTATTTTTCTTGTCGGTGTTGTATCTCGTTCTCAAGAATGGCTTGGGCCTCTTGTGTTTAGGTAGCTGGGTGAGGGTCGCCATGGCGAGAGTTGGACAGTGTTCACAGTTTCCTTCTGTTAGTCGTTCTGCTGGGGTTCGAGGATGTGCCCCAATCCAAGAGCATAAACGGGGGAGATACTCTGGTCTTCTTCTTTGTTCCACTGGAAAGTCTGTTATGGCTCTAGGCCTACGGAACCCCTGAGACGGTAGCCCTAGAAAGTCATTCAGATACGGAGGGGGGAGGTGGACGTTGTGTTCGGACTTCACTAGGACTTACAGGGAGCACCTTCCCCGGTGTTTTCTGGGCGAAGGAGATGATTTCCGCCTTGCAGGAGGGGTCAGTGACTGCCGATTAGAACGTGACCTTGTTCTGACCCATCTCCATAGCCACTTCACACATCCAGTTGTATATTTCGTTTTTAACAACACAGAACTTAAAATCTCACATGTTGCGGGCAAAAACCCCTAATTAGTTCACAGGTGGAATCGTTGGAGAACAAAGCGTGTTTATCTGTAACAGAATACAGGTTTTAAAAGGAGACTGTCTTCAAAGTCGGCTATAGTGACAGGCATCTTAACTCCAATTCTTGCAGATGCTTTTTTTATTGTAAGAAGTTGAAAGTGGGTGAGAACTGTCTGTTTCTAAAAGTTGTAGAAATTCTAAAGTTTATTTTTAGCGGAATAGCTAAATAAAGCACCTGGCCCATCAGATTCTTTGAAAGTCACTACCCAGTTGCAACCTGCCAGTGTCAACCTTTATAAACAACCAGCGTGGTTTCTGTGGGTCCCTGTGGGCCGCCTTCCAGGTCACTGGCCGGCCGTCATCAAAAGATGAGAGCAGCTGCCCTTGGGGACTCGCGGGAAGAGTTTGTAGAGCGAGGCTCCATGACGGCGGAGAGGAAACTGGGCAAGTCCTGTCTTGCAAGTGGTAGGACGGTGGGATGGTCACACGCCTTGAGCACAAGAAGACTGGAGCCAGGCTGGAGACCCTCTCCCAGGGCTGCCATTTGAGATTTCCAAGATCCAGGACAAGCGAGGTTCTCTGCCGTTTGTCGGTTACATAATTGCACTTCACTGAACACAAGCCCAGTGATGAGCCTTTCTCAGCAGCACCTGCCAGATACAAACAGGTGTGAGCTTTCTTGAAGCTAAGGCTTGGTCTATGTTAGGATATGAATGGGCCTCCTAAATCTGTGTTAGTCAACTTTGGATGATTCCAAAACAGCCTACGTAGCAGTCATCAACCTGAGTTGAGGTCCCGTCTAATGATGCTTGCTTATTCCATAGCTTTGATGCTGAGAGAGCAGAGGGGCCTTGCATGAGGTCACAGAGCTGGTGAGCCACAGAGCAGGGTCTGTGCTTCCGTCCCTCTGTTCCCCTTGCTCTACATCCCACCTCCTTTTCCTGTGCAACTAATTTTATAGTTGTTTAAATAATGCATTCCTATACTCTGCCTTTATTTTCATAGCTCAATTTATTCCATGCTCAAAATTTCACTAAGATAATTTTTTTTAAAGATTTTATTTATTTATTTGACAAACAGAGATCACAAGCAGGCAGACAGGCAGGCAGAGAGAGGGAGAGGAGGAAGCAAGCTCCCCGCAGAGCAGAGAGCCTGACGCGGGACTCGATCCCAGGACCCTGAGATCACGACCCGAGCCGAAGGTAGCGGCTCAACCCACTGAGCCACCCAGGCGCCGAGAAATTAGCAAAACAAAGCAGTTTCAGCCACGTGTGACACTAGGGGTACAGGATGAGAGGGTCACCATAAGACCATTGCGTTAGGGCTACTTCGTTGCAAGAGAGAGAAAAAACAACTAAGAATATGGTAAATATTCTCACTCAAAAGTTGTGGAGTATTGTGGCTTCAAGCAGAGTTTGATCCAGGAGACCTAATCTCATGGTTCTCTTTGCACTGTCTTTATTCCCCAGCTCTAAACCCATATCCTCCCACTTTTAAGACCCCTTTCTCTCTCTCTCTATCTCAAGATTCCCAGGAATTTGCAACTTTGTGTGCCATTGACTCTAACTGGCTCTCTATCTTATTCCTGAGCCAGTGGTTGTGACCAGAGGATGGCAGTGCTCTGGCAGGCCAGGCATAAGTCCTATACCCATGCCTATAGCTCCAGTGACGTCATGGAGATGGAGTTCCAGAAAAGGGGGTGTTGATTCTGGGTGACAAACTCAGGAACCTCATCTACAGCGTCAAGTCCCAGTAGCAGGAGGACCCAGGGTGAGCTACCTCACTGCCAAGCCTCCATTCTTACAACTGCAGGGTGAAGATGGTATTGGCACTCCTCTTGTTTTGAGTGGTACCCTAACCTTTGTATGTGGTCAATTTCAATACATGTTTGCCTTAGCTGAAGTTAACAAGCCAGTGGTGGGGCTGTGGTTTCCAGTTGCCCTGTAGAAGATATCCTGACTCCTTGACTCACCTACATGGAGCTAAGTCTCCAGGCTTTCCTCCTTTAGCTCCCATTATCCTTCCTTCCTACTCCTCCTTGGAGGCAAGTGACCCCTCCAGGGTGCCATTACAGCATCCTTCTCTGTCCTTCTTCCCACCTCGAGCGCCCCTCCTGTGTTCTCTCTTGGAGCCTGCACCTGTCCCAGGAGAGCAGAAGCACATGGCGTTGTGACAGCCTGTTTGTCCTTCCCACTAGACTTGGTGAGGACAGACACCGTCATTGTCACTCAGGGGGCCACCAGATCTGGCTGCTGGCCAGCATGCGATCAAACTTTGTCATAGAAATCAATCAGGGCTGAACGATAGGCAGGCAGGCTGTCTCCCAGGTGAAGGCTTGGTTGGCCCTGTGTGTTCAGTGCCCCAGTGGATGGGGCGCTTCACTCTGATCTATAAGCCCCACTGGGTGTCCCCACCCCAGGCACCATCCCCACCATCGGGAACCGCTCCAGGCCCTGCTGGATAATGTGGGAGCGGTCACTTGCTTACTCCACAGATGCTTAGCACTTCGTGTCTAGACCGTAGACAATGTTGTAGTTCTGTAATACATGCTTATTTTTAAAAGATGAGGTGCTTCTTGATTCAAAAAGTAGATTTTAAATAATGAATACTGTTTTTCTGAAAATAAATAAATTGGAAAAAAAAAAAGTAGATTTTAATCCACAAAAGAACTTTGCCATTTGTAAAGATGGACTTTGTGGCTTAGAGCTTTAGAGCTCCTCAAAGTAAAGATGTCCCTGACCGTGTGTTAAGGGAAACTTGCTATGGGAGGAGACTCAAAAATGCAAAAGAAACAGACCTGGAAACGACACAAGGGGCGATGAGACCCACCCTCTGCCAGCCATCCCCACCCTTTTCAGGTCCCAGAGGCTACCGTTCCCCTTTTCCTGTGGGGGTGATTGCGTGCTGATAGGCTCTTGGCCACAGTGAGGTATTTCATTTCTTCTAGTCAAGTTCTGTTTCGACATTTCATGGGTTGGTACCTAAGAGATGCCGCCTGGCTGTGAGGGGATGGGGGAGCTCAAGGAACAGACCCCAGCTGCAAATCCAGGCCGTCGATCTGAGATCTGAGTATCCGGCGACCCGGCTCTTCGGGCTCAGCTTGCAAACCGACTTCTCTCTCTTCCTGGCCCCTGGTTTTCCTTTGTGGACCTGGTCTCTCTCTTATTGAAGTATTTCCCATGTGTTTGCTAAAGGGAAATCACCACCAAGACATCTGCAAAGTCTCTAGGCTTTGAAGTACCCACAGGAACTCAGCAAAGAGAAATCCAGCTTCTCTGAGTCTCCTGGGTGGGTGGAGTGTGGCGGGCCTGGTGTTAGCGCAGCTGGTGGTGGATCCACAGTCCTGGCACCGCCGGAGATGAAGGCATCTTCATTCTTTTCCTACCTGAGACCAGAACTTTCTCATTCTCTGCCACACACACACACCCCCAAAGGGATGAAACGTAGAAGCACATGCATGCAAAAAAGGTGTTCAGCTTGCCCTGGCTCGAGTGAACATTCGGATGTTAGTGGGCTTTGAAAGTGTGTGTGCTTCTGAATTCATAACCCTTTAAACACAGGTAGTATTTAAGAATTCACAAAGCACAGTTGCGTGTATTAACTCAAGTCCCCTGTTCAGCTTGTTACCACTGTTCTCCAGAGGAGCTGACTGTGCCAAAGAAGGCGGCGGAATTGCCCGGCTTCAGCTCGCTGGTGAGGGGCAGATCTAAGGCCTGTCTGATTCCAGAGGGAGTGTTTCCCAGCTTCGAGATGTTTCTTCCAATTTACTGGGGGAGAGCAGACTGCCACAAACTGCTTTCCCTCCACATCACCTCCACATCGTAATCTCTCTCCCTATGTATGGAGGCTGGTGTACACTGTTCCACAGATAAACCTGAAATAAGAAATGAAGCCATAATCATAATACAATGTATCAAGCACAGACTTATGCCCAGTTCTGTCCTACATTCTGTGTGTGAACTTTCTTGGTCCTCATGGGAACCTACCTTCTCCTGTGAAATGAGGTGACTTGCCCAAGGTCTCTGAGCTGGGAAGCGGGGGTGGGATTGAAATGCAGACCGTCTGACAACAGACTCCTCCTGTAAACCACCTATGGGGACTCACTGAGCTCTTGCCTATGCTAGACCCTTTTATGCAGTGTCTTAAGGAATTGTCACTGTCCCTGTTTGACAGACGAGGAGACTCAATGTAGTTAAGTGACTGCCCAAAGTCGAAGGGTTTAGCAAGTGTTGGAGCCAAGATCTGAACCAGGCTGTCCATCTCCCAAGCCTGATCTTGGACCCTCTTGCTTCACTGCATGCCCACGTATGCCATTTCCACTGCCGTGCACAAAACCACCTTATGGATAAAATTGCCAACGAGGGACATCTAGATGGCACTGTTGGTTGGTTGTGTCCCACTTTTGGTTTCTGCTCAGGTTATGATCTCGGGGTCATGAGATCCAGTCCTACCTTGGGCTCCAAGCTCAGGGCAGAGTCTGCTTGGGACTCTCTCTGCCCCTCCCCTCTACACTCACATATGCATAAGTTTTCTTACTCTCTATCAAATAAGTAAATCTTTTTAAAAAAAGAAAAAAACTGCCAACAAACCCACTGGGGTTGGGTTCCAGGCCTTACTATATCCTATCTCATTGAGGCATTTGAAAGATGGGGAAACTGAGGCCCAGAGATGCTCAAGGACTTGCACAAAGTCTTAGATCTCATGGAGTAGTGGCACCAGGATCTGAATACAGGTGCTCCGGACTTAGGGCCTTGGCCTAGACGGTTGTGCTCTTCAGAGGACACTGAACTTGGCAGTGGAGGACTATCTAGGAGAAGGAGGTTGGGAGCCCTGTTTCCATTTCTGTACCATCCCCAAAGTACTCCAGGCCCTTTAACCTCTCTCTGCCTTTCCCTCTCCCCAAGAACTGTAGAGAAACTGCCACCCACCTTCTTCACAGGAATTTTGCAAAGATTAATTGGATAATTTCAGAATAGTTCTTTGAGCTGTTTGAAGGAAAGTTGCCATCATGAAGAACAAAGTAGAATAACAATAATAATTATTATATTTAAATGTATTTATGAAGATCTCTTTGGGGGCAATTAAGAGGAGACCAGCTTGGACTTGTGGGAAATTCACCAGGCGATGGAATGTCCGTGTCCCTGCCCGTTGCCCCCGGCCCTGCCGGTGTGCTGGCGGAGTGACGGTACTAGGTCTGCAGGGTGGGCGCAGGAGGGTGGGGGCTTTCGAGCCAGAGCCACCCATGCTTTACTCCCAAAATAACTTGCCCGCCTGTCTCAGGCCTTCGGGAGGCAACACCTGTCATGACCCCAGAGTAGTGACCTCAAAGTGCTCACACAGCTCTTCCCAAAGACTCCACTCCCTTGTCATCAGCGGTGGAGAACTTTGTCTTCAGACTTCTGCGTCTGTCCTATAATTAATGACTGCCCATTCACCACAGGGACAGAACATTCCTACCGCCTCAGCCGGGTGCCTCGGAGGGCTCCTCTCCCATCTGCCGTGGAACCTGTGTGTTAGTACTGAGCGGTGGGCCTGGCCGATAATGAGGTTTTGATGCCACAGAGCTGTTCAAGCAAGTTTATTCTGGGCTCTCAGGATCCCTCGGCTGCTCACATCTGGTCTTTTCAGACATCGCCCTCTCTCCGTTCGGAGCGCCCGGGTTTGGTGGGCAAGATGTTCTCTTTTACAATCGACTTGCCTTTGATCTTTAAGACTGGCTTTCCTGCTTAAACACCTGGCCGCGCTTAGCCTCTGCAGCGGATCCGCTGCGCCTGCACAGTGTTGCTTTTCTTTTGCTACACAGATGGCGGTCATGCTGTGTGCAACTGTAGCCACAGCCTGCTCGTCATCTAAGAACAGATTTTTTTTTTTTTTTCCCCTGCAGCCTATCCAGACAGGATAACCTCTGAGGCGAACACTTGGGTACCTTCCCAACTCTCACAACTTCATTTTCTGCTCTGCACCAACCCCCACCAGCTCCTCTCCCCAACGTGTGAGCAGAGGCTGGGCCCCCTGGAGCAGAGCATCTCCTACAGCCCTATGCATACGAATCGTCTGGGCATCCGATTAAAATACAGAGTGTGATCCGTCAGACAGGGTGGGTCTCAGATGCTGATTTCTGATGGGCTCCCACGGGAAGTGGATGTCGTTGGCCCATGAATCACATGTTGAGCTGGAAAAGTCTTAGATTACTTCTGGAATCATCTCCACACTGGCCTCCCCCTAAAATATTCCTATTTCTTTCCCTTGCTCTTAACCAAATGTCACTCTTTTATGTCCTCTTCCCGTAGATGCACTGTCCTGTCCGCACACAGGTGACTATTTCATACTCAAGTGCTGATCGCTGATAGAGAAGCAGGTTAGATAATTAGAAGAGAATGGGGCGTAGGATCCACATTGTGACTGTTGTCTGAGGATCACTTTTCCAGTTGCTGTTTCCAGATTGTTTTTAATCTATCCTGACAACATTGTACCCTGATAAAAGTTTTTAAAGTAGTAATTGTCTTGACGATATGCAATCACATATAGAATCTCTTTACACCCATTCTCCTCCCACCCTCCGTGAACACTGAGAATCACAAAGGTACAACTTCGTTCTTAGAGCACCCAGATGTAAGAATAGCCTCGTCCAGCTGTGGTCGAGAAGACTAGCTGTGTGCCCGACAAATTCCATGCTGCAGCTGAGACCACCTTCTTCGATTAGGTCTTGAACAAAGCAGTTGCCATGTCGTATGTCTGGTAACATAATTGAAACATTGTCAGCACAATTGAATTGATGCTCATATTTTAAAGAATCCTCAGGGATGTCCTTGAAGAAGAGCATGGGCACCTGAACCGAGCTCATGGGGTAGCTCTCTCTAGAACGGACTCTCTTTTAATGAGCTGTTACGGTTCTCCCATTGCTAGATCGTGGTTGACAGGGGAATGAGGATCTGTGCTAGGATATCATATGATCCTAGGTTCATATTCCTCGTTCCACCGTACGGTTATTTAACCTCGTTAGCCTAGTTTTCTTCATCCGTATAATGGGCATGACTATCAACCTTTATCTGGGGCTTTTCATGTAATAGGCTGTGTAGAATCCGTCCCTGTCTCTAGAACAGCCTCATAAAGCTATGTAACAAGTGTATGACATGGGTCCCAATCAGGGAGGGCAAACCTGTCCTTCCTATTGGACAGGCCCTCGAGGCTCTGCTCTATTCACAGGTGCCTTTAGCTCGGGATTGCAGCGTAGCCCGGGGTGGGGTGGGGTGCTACCCAGGGACGGGCTGGTTGAGCTGGGATCCTGGGAGGGTGTGTGCTCTGGGGACTCAAGGCAACTGCTCCGGACACTCAGATGTGAAGGGACTGCAGAACTGTAGCAGGGCCATCCCCACTTGGCCAGTGAGAATATGGAGAATCAGATGAAGCCAGTTCCCCCAAGACTACACACGCAGCGAATGGCGGCTCAGGGAGGTCTGTGCATAGCACCCACGGTCTTCCCTGCCGATCAGCCCTGCTCGGTCTGACATGAGGTGACAGAGGGGAGGGTGTGTGCTACAGTGCGGGGTGCTCGGTCCGTTGGCACTCAGGAAATCTCGATCTTCTTTGTCCTTTGTCCACACTCAACTCCTGCCTATGTCTCCACTGCTGTCCTCTTCCTGGGGACTCAGGTGAGACGCCTGAAGCTTAAACCTTTGACCTCCTCCTTACCCAGCAGGGCCTGCCTGCTGCCGTGACTCATGGTTTCCAGTTCTCTCGGCTGCACCTCTGCGCACGGGAGTTTTCTAGCTACAGGTTGGTGAAGCCTTCCAAGGCAGGATGTTTACAGCCCCTAGAGGAATGGCACGGAATCAAGCCAGCCCTTGCTTGGCAACCCCTGGCTGTTCTTTCCAGCCTAAGGCGCCCTGCCAAACCCACTCAGGAGAAGGAAAACATAACAAGCGCTGATGTGCTTCCATTTTACATAGAACATAATAAAAGTTTTCAGGATGATTTATTTTCCTAAACAAGAAAATACAATGGACGCCATCCATTATTCAACATGCTAATGATAACCTTTACTCCCTTGTCGAGGATGATCTAAGGTGGTGTTCCGCTGAAGTACAAAGAACACACAGAGAAAACACATGTGCGTGTGCACACACACAGAACACACACACACACACACACACACACACACAATCATACGGTCCCATGACACGCCATGCCATGACCATGGGGAAATTAACTGTGGAACAAGGGGATTTGAATGAAGGAGAAAAACATGTTTTCACATTTGCAATTTTCCAGACAACATAAGAACAGGGGCTTCTTGAATTTTAGGTGATTCACTCGGAAGTGTCCCCCATCCAAAGTGAACATTGATAACTGAGTGCGTGCTTGATTGCACTTTTTATGAAATCTATTTCTTCCAGCTGACATTATTGAAGCCACATGGAGCAGAGGGCAGGGAGTTGGATCATTTCTCAAGATCCTTGCTTTTGGCCCAGGGAGCACAGGCGTGGGAGGTGGGAGTGGGGTGACCCGGACTACCACGGTTCCCTTTTCACCTGAGAAAACAGAGGAGGTCTTTTTCCCTGAGAGTTAACAGTTAACTGGGAAAAAGTGGAAGTTTTTGATTCTGAGCAAGTTTGATAGAGCAGGAGAATCTCCACTTTCTGATGAATGATGATTTTTTTCCCAGTAGAAAGTAAACGGTAATTAAAGTTGTTAATCTCCAAAGTGTTGAGTGACGTTGTGTATGTTCAAATGGCTACCGATAAAAAATAAATCAATCCAGATAACTTATTTGAGAATTCACACCGTAACTCAAGTATGGATGCCACCAGACATGAGTTCCTTTCTAGAACTTCCTTCCGATTTTCAGTTTTTTAGGTAGTTTGTGCCCCAAGGGAGTATGCTAGTAGGAGAGCCTTGTGAGTCGTCGGGAGTGAGTCATGTGACCCTTGTCCGTGTGTTCCAGGAAACTCTTATTTATCAAAGAAATAGTTTTGGGTGGGGGGAGGTGGGGGGAACAGCTAAAGCTTTTGCCGATTCCCTAAATGGTTTGTTGGCTGTGAAAATGTAAGCATCCCTAAAAAATTTTAATGGCCTGAGCCATTCTCCAGTAATTCCTCCATTTTGAGTTTTAGATTTATGAGTAAAAACAGAAGGCAGCATTTCTCAATTCTGAATCACAGCAGAACAGGCCATGTTTGGGAGCAGTTGGGGCTTGGGCTCTGGAGCTGGTTGGCTAGATGACCCCAGACAAGCTGGTAAACCTCAGGCAAGTTATTATTCCATTATAAGATGTGAAAGATTATAGGTTGTTGTGAAGTGGAAATAAAGCAACACAGGTAAAGTATTTAGGACCGTACCTAGGACAAAGGGATCTTTCAAGGAACGTTGCCCTTCCCACACTCCCCTCAAAAAGAAAAGAAAAAAAAAAAAAAACCCTCATATATGCCAAAGTTAACATAATAAAATGGAGAACTGAAGGAAATTTTCTGAAATAATGCAACATCATATACTTAGTACTCATCAAAGAAGTTCTGTATTTATTCTTTGATCCTTCCCCGTAAATGTTGATCGAGTGTCTATCATGTATACGGTGCTAGGATGGTTCCTTCTATTCCAAAGCTGTGGGCACTGGCTATGCAACCAATCATGTCTAATTTTAGAGGTTTTCTCAGCAGGAAGAAACGGCCAGGGGCAGTCCTGCTAAAACCAACAGGAGATAGAGTTGAACCGCCCCATCTCAATCTAGAGATTTCCAAAAGATAGTTCTAAAACTATGCTCTTCCTTAGGAAGGAGCTCCTAAAATTCTTCAGGCTTAACTCCACCATTCCCTACTTGCAATATCATGTTTAGGACTATTCTAAATGTTTCTGAGACTTTCCACAACTATGTCTATTTCAAGTCTGTTCTCGGAAAATGGAACTCCACAGAAGGCAGCTCACGTGATTTTTAGTCCGAATCTATAAATAATTGGTGTATCCATTTTAGCCCCCAAAACTCCCATCTGGTTCTCTGTTCACATGAGACATTGGGCCGAAAGCTTGGAAGGGTAACAATATCCCGCGAGGCATGAACATCGTAGGATAATTGTGATCATAGTAGATGCTCCTTACTTCCGGTTTTTTGAGGACTCTAGCTTGGGCTTCCCCAAGGTAATTTGCACAGGATCAGCTGGAGGGGGATGGGGTGGGGGGAAAAGCACTGGCAGGAAGACATCTATTTCATCTTCCCTGTTCACTTAGCCTGCGTGTCTGCAGGCATTAGGACTCTTCAGGGCTCAGGATCAAGGCCTGACCTCGCTCCTGCTCCGACTACAGACTTTTTATAATTCATGTCTGTGAGAGGCAGAAGAACACAGCTTGTTTGGGGGATCCCAGATGGAGTTTGCAGGATGGATATTAGAAAAATCATCTCTTTGACTGGTAAACTGAGAAATTTAAATTGGAACAGCCATGAAAAACCATACGTGTTGGGAGGTGGGGTGGGGGTGAGGCGGGCCAGGATGTCGCTTTTGTATCTGTGAGAGTCCTTTTTTGTAGAGTCGGTCTGCACTTTAAGAATTCCTAATGGGTACAGTCCGTTCAGAATCTTAGCTGAATGTGTTAGAGTCTCTGAACGGGTACTTTGGATTAAAGGGGGTGGGGGAGAGGAAAAAAAAAACAAAAAAACAAAACAATGACACACAAACACACCCTTAACAAAAGATGAGGAAAATGTGGGCACCAGGCGTGTCCCTGCTGATCTGAGGATGACAGTTGAAGAGGAACATTTCAAGTGCAGGGATTGAAGCAAAAGCAGCCCCCAGGCAGGAGAGGAAAGGAGGGTCAACAAAGGTAAGTTCATAAGCAAAACAGGCGGGCGGGGGTGGGGGGTGTGTGGAGGGAAGGAGAGTCCAAGTCAAAATGAGGGGAAGCAGAAACCAAGTAAAGGAAACCCACCATGACTTATTAGGAATGTATAATTTGCAATTGTGATCCCTACAGTTGTTGAAAATGGTGCAGTTAAAAAGAAGGCAGTTCCACTGTGACAGGGCAGGAAGAACCTGAGAAATGTTTAACATTCAAACGCCTTTTTTTTTTTTTAATAGCCTTTGTTCCAAAGTTCTTGTTTTGCATCTGATGAAATGCATATTAATTTTTCTTCTTTCGTCATGTGTGTTCTGTATCTTCTTTATGGAGACAAGAGGGGGGTGTCCATAGATGGAAAACGGAAGGATACCCTCCCCGCCTTGCACCATCCCCTCCAACTTTTCATCTTGGCCCTATAGCATGGATGAGAAAACAATGGGGCGGTCTGGAAAGGAGATGGAGCTCGAACAAAAGCATTCTTGAATATGGGGGTTAGGAGCAGATCAGTCTGCTCGCGTTAGACTGGTCTGTCGTGAAGTAGGGCCAGGCATTTACTTTAGTAAAAACCTCGCTACCACTCCAGGTCCCCCAGGATCCCCATCTCATGACCTCATTGATCCGTCGCCCCCCAAACAAACCTGGAACTGAAACCGTGTTTTCCCTTGTGCCTTTCTGAGAGTGACTGGCAGTGTAGCCACAGAACTGGCAGGTTCTGATTAGGAATTAAATTCAGGCCCATTCACGATGTACGTTAACTTTGTGGGTGGAAAGAAACCTGGAGAAGAGAGAGGAAACAAGCCTTTGAGCCTCCAAAAATTGGCAGGCAGACTTCCGGAATGAGGCTTCTCCAAGGAATCTTCTCGAATTAAACCTGGGACTGAAATACATTTGCAAATGATCAGGCTTCAAAGTGGGGTTGAGTTTCCTTGTGTCATGCTGATATGGGCCCCGGAGAGTTTTGTGGGTTTTTTCGGTTTTTTTGGTTTTTGGTTTTTTTTTTTTTTTGGAGCTGAGAGGGGAAATGATGCACCCTGAGAACGCAGAGTTGAAAATTCCGGGCCCGCAAATCACTTACTCAGACTGGGCCCTCCCTCTGATAATCTTCCCAAATACGTCATGGCATTCATGAAGAATGCTTGCTGCTTAAATGTCGGATTATGCAGTAATAGTCCCCGAATGCCTTTAAAAAAAAAAAATCATTGATTGTCTTTAAGGTTTGTGAGGCTGCCCAAATATTCTCTGTCCTGTTTGGCCTTTAGCAGACCTCACGGAAACAGGTTTCTTATTTACAGACCATCCTTTCTGATACATTTCTCTGGTGTGATTAATTAAAGATAATTTGTAAATCCGTATTTTCTTAAAACGCTGAAGAGCCAGCCCTGCGTTTCCCCGGCCAAAATGGTGGTCCCAAACTACCATAAGATGGCAGTCTAACATAAATTATGGCAGAAGTCAGCTCTACGGTATAAGGACTGAAAAAATTAAAAGTGGATGGTCAGATCTGCAGGTGAGAATCCGGGAGAGAGTCCCACGGAGCTACATTCACTAGGAAACGCGCTGAGAGCGTATCCTATTCGTATTGGATTTTCATCTGTGAGACGCTCTCCAGGAATTCAATGTAGAGGGGCCCTTTTACATTTTCGGAGAAAAAAATGAGTTTAAATAGAGCCTGAAAGAAAAGATTTAAAATAATGGAGAAAAAACATCAGACCAAACCACAAGCACAAAAATGGAAAGGTGTTTTCCACTCTTGGTTCCGTCTCGGGAATATAATCACTAAGGTCAAAAGGAAAGCCTCGTTTAACCATGTTCCCGTTCTTGGCTCCCCTGTCATTAGGGGCAAGGGGGGCTGTAGAAGATCTCAGGCAAGCGGCCAACCCCGCGGGGCCTGGCCGTGGAGCCTGAACGTCGGTGCCAGCCTATGTATCCCCTTGTTTTGCACAAAGCAAGCATTGCCTTTTACAGATGGGCATTGGGGAATAAAAAGTATTCTGGGATACTGATGCAGCAGACGTCCTTTTTTTTTTTCAATGCTCTGTTGGAGAAGGGCTCAGTCAGTGCTGCCTCTGCCAAAGTGGACTCAGTTTAGTGGCAATCCCTTAGAGATTAAAAGGAAAGAGGGGAGGAAAACCTCATCCAAATTCCTTTGTAGGGGCTTCCTAGCTTCAGGTGCAGTGGAAAACAGCAGCTTGCCAGCATGTTCTCTGGCTTCATTTAAAAAAAAAAAAAAAAAAATCACTGTTTCTTGGCTCGCTTAGGCTATTGTGATACCAAGTGGGTAAGCTCTTGGGGTTGGCATCAAACTCGGCACACGCTTTTCTGTGCTTAGCAAGCAGGTATCAAGGTCCTGTTCAATAGGGCGCACCCCAGGGAGAGGGGCGTCATGCTGCCGGAGCACGCAGGAGCTGGTTTTCTGAGGCGGGTCACATCCCTGTGAACAGCATGGCTACACTGGGCCAAGAGCAGGTCGTTGGAGGAATCTGGCTTTCTGTGGAAACATCAGGCCCCTTTTCTTAATGATTTTCCTCCCCACCACTCCAGTTGAGAAAATAGATGGAACATCAGGCAACTGACAATGCTGGTCCTAGTCCAATCGGAAATGCCTCCGGGAGCGGGGCGGGTGGGCGGGGGAGGTGGTAGTCTAGAAAGCCCCGATGATGGTCACGTGGGCTCAGAAGCCAGCGAGCCCAACCTCTAGCTGATACGAAAAAGTGATGGGCTTTTCTCTCAGGTGGGTGAAACCTCCATTTTTAGGAAGACTGGTTTGGCTAGTCTCTCTGGCAAGCAAGCCACGTGCCAGAGAGATTGCGGAACAGAAATGGACTAGGGACCAGCCTTACTCTAGTAACCCGTGCAGCTTCTCACCTTCCTTCCTGAAATCGCTGTGGGATTGAGACGTCTGTTTTAAAGGGTGAAGGACATCAAGTGTAGGGTTGGGGATGGAGGGAAGAGAAATGACTTACCTCTTAATACACTTGTGTCCTCTGCTTTCTGCTGGCAAAGATTCGGGGTGCTTTGTTTCTCTGATTACCTGTTTATTGGCAAATACTGGATTACCCCTTCCACCTCTTACTAATTGTCTGCATGAACGTTATTTTGAATATACTGTTTTAGACATCCCCCCCCCACCTCCCTCTCTCTTTTTTTCTTAACGGAGTACTTTTTTTCTCAACTGGAGAAAATTATAGCTTAGCTCATAGGTGCAGGAAAGCTGATGTATAAGGTTCCCAATTCCTTACCTGAAACCCTTGGTGCCAGAATATAGAACTTGGGGGATTTTAGCAAGGTATTATCATGCAAAAATCATACATTTCATACCCTGTAATGATAAACATTAATATTTCTGCAGGGAAATATGTGAATGTTGGTATTAAGGGTGTAAGTAAACTCTATAAAGATCTTATATCAGGTCAGGTCTTGCCAACACTAAGTAAAGAAAACTTCAAATTTCAAAATTATGAATAAGAGAATGTGGATCTGTATTTCTTTTTCTTTCTTTCTTTCTTTCTTTTAAGATTCTATTTATTTATTTGACAGAGATCACAAGTAAGCAGAGAGGCAGGCGGGGTGGGGGGGAGTAGGCTCCCCACCAAACAGAGAGCCCAATGTGGGGCTCCATCCCAGGACCCTGGGATCATGACCTGAGCCGAAAGCAGAGGCTTTAACCCACTGAGCCACCAAGGCGCCTTTCCATTGTATATGTGTATTTTTATATTAGTAGAAATCTAATATACAAGTTACATTCAAAAGCTATGGATAATAGAAGAAAAGCATAGCCTTTGCGATCTGGCTCTGGAATTGCCTCTAATCATAACCCCTTATATATTCATAGCCTTCTAGTTTCGCCTCCTCACCCACTAATTAGAACCTGTGGCCTGGGAGTTGCAAACTCAGGTGTTTCAGGAGACCAGAGAGATAATATAAACTGGGTGGGTTGGAGTAGGCAACAGGGAGTGGCGAGGACCAGGGCACAGGAGAGCTCGCGCAACCCAAGGAGGCACCTACCGCTAAGCAGTCCCTGATGATTGCTGCCAAGTGGGAAAGTGTCTAGAGCCTTGGCACCTAATTTACTTTTTTAAAAATTCCATGTAAAACATATCACTCATGATGTTTTTACTATCCTCAAAACCACATATACATCAAAAGACAAAACAAAACAAAAATCGTATGTATCTGTCCATCTTCTCCTTGCCCAATCCCCAAGTGGTTTCTCCCTGGTTTTTACTGGTTGCTGTCATTGCCATTCTGGCTTTGATGGCTTCCCTATCCCACCCTGGTCTCTTTACCTGACCTTGAACCCTGTGGACAGGTATTTAAACTGTGCATTGGATATAATAAATGCACCCCACTTTGTGTAGACCTTTCCTTCACCTGCCGCATCTCCAAAGAGCCACATAGATTATGCCTCCGGATATTGTCCACTCTCTTCATTTATTTTTTTTAAATAAAGTATAATTGGCATGTAATGTAGTGCTTTCAGGTGTACAACACCATGATCTGATACTTGCATGCACGCTGCAAAATGAGCACAACAGTAAGTCTATTTAATATTGTTACCATACATGGTTAATTTTTTCTCTTGTAATGAGAACTTCTTTTTATTTCTTTAAGATTTTATTTATTTGACAGGCAGAGATCACAAATAGGCAGAGAGGCAGACAGAGAGAGAGGAGGAAGCAGGCCCCCCACCGAGCAGAGAGCCCGACGTGGGGCTCGATCCCAGGACCCTGGGATCATGACCCAAGCCAAAGGCAGAGGCTTTAACCCACTGAGCCATGCAGGTGCTCCTGTATTGAGAACTTACAAGACGTACTCTCAGCAACTTTCACATGCCCAATATAGTATTATTAATTCTAATCGCCATGCTGCTTTATAGCCCCATGATTTATTTATCTTATAACTGGACATTTGTACTTTTGACCGCCTGTACCCATTTCACTCACCCCCTACACCCTGCCTTTGGCAACCACCAGTCTGTTCTCTGTGAGCTCAGTTTTGTTTTAAGATTCCATATAGAAGTAAAATCATGCAGTATTTGTCTTTCTCTGACTTATTTCACTCAGCATAATGTCCTCAAGCTCCATCCATGTTGTTGCAAATGGCAAGATTTTCTTATTTTTTTTAATGGCTCAATAATCTATCATTGTGTATATGTATACTTTTCCCTATCTTGGTTATTTTATTTTATTTTTTTAAAAGATTTATTTATTTATTTGACAGACAGAAATCACAAGGAGGCAGAGAGGCAGGCAGGGAGAGAGGAGGAAGCAGGCTCCCGGCAGAGCAGAGAGCCCGATGCGGGACTCTATCCCAGGACCCCGGGATCATGACCTGAGCCGAAGGCAGAGGCTCAACCCACTGAGCCACCCAGGCGTCCCCCTATCTTGGTTATTTTAATTAATGCTGTCATATTGGGGTGCCTGGGTGGCTCAGTCAGTTGAGTGTCCAACACTTGATTTGGGTTCTGGTCATAAGTTTGAGTCCCACATCTGGCTCCTCGCTGGACATGGAGTCTCTTAAGATTCTCTCCCTGTCCCTCTCCCTTTGCCCCTCCCCGACTTAAAAAGTGCTGCAGTGAACATGGGAAGTGTATATCTTCTCAACTGGGTGTTTTTGTTTTCTTCAGGTAAATAACCAGCAATGGAATTGCTGGATCCTGTGAGAGTCCCATTTTTAATTTTTTAAAGGAAACCTCATACTATATTCCATAATTGTTGTACCAGTTTACATTCCCACCAACAGTGTGCAAAGTTTCCATTTTCTTCAACTCCTTGCCAACTCAATATTTCTTGTCTTTTTGATGATAGCCACTCTAACAAGTGCAAAATAATAGCTGATTGTGGTTTTTATTTGTATTTCTCTGATGATAAGTGAATTTGAGCCCCCTTTCTTATATTCATTGGTCATCTTTATGTATTCTTTGGGAAAATATCTCTTCAGATCCTCTGCCCATTTTTATTGCTATCGAGTAGTAGGAGTTCTTTATATATTTTGGAAATTAGTCCCTTACCAGATATATGATTTGCAAATTTTTTAAATCATTCGATAGGTTTGCCTTTCATTTTCTGATGGTTTCCTTTGCTCTGCAGAATTCTCATTCATTTTTAATCTGATGGAACATATATAACCCAAGTCCCTAGTTTTACTGTGTTCTTCTTGAACTAACTCCATCATCTGCAACATTTGAAATTCTCTCCTCTCTGGTATCGATGTCACTACGTGTGTCAGGTTTCCCTCCTTTTCCCTGTGTTTTCACTTTGCACACACTGGTTTCCTCCAGCCAGGTTCTAGCCTCAGGTTTCTTCTTCCCTACGTTCCAGCTTTTTTATTCTCTGAATATTATCTCCATCTTGGCCATTCCACTATCTGGACTTTTAGGCATGCCTTTTCTCCTTAGCGACAAGAACTGACCTTCCAGGTGTATATTCCACAGGAGACTCAGACTCAATCTGCCCAAAACAGAACCTTACACATTCCCTTCTAGTCAGCACTAGCTCCTCTTACTCAGCTCTGTCTTCCTGTCCATGAATTAAAACCAGTCATCTGTGACCCACATACTCTCCATCCCAGCAGTCACTGAAGCCAGTATGGTCCATCTCCCTCATTATTCTTTTTTTTGTGCCCACTGGTAGTGCTTCCCCCCCCTCTCTTATTATTACTGTGCCCACTCTTAGACTCTCATTCCTCCAATCTATCTGTGAAATTGGGGAAAATAGCCCCTAAAACCCAGCAACAGCCATGCCATCCACCTGGTTCTCTGTTGGCTCCTTATTGCCTTCCAAATTACGTTGACTCTCTTTACCAAGCTGCTAAGACTTCAATAACCATAACCTACCTTATTTTCAATCTTACTGATCATGATTCCCATTTGTGTACACTATAAATTTTATAAATTAGACTACTTGTTGAAACCATCTCATTTTTCTGGAAGGAAATAGGCTCATCCTTATCTATAGTGAGGGCTTGCTTGAATGCCCAGAAGCTAAGGTGCAGATGATGATATAGTTTGACCAATTCATAGATCATGTGACACAATGTAGATATTCCACTGTCTCCATTTAGACTTCTTAGAACATGTGTTGTCTTAAATGTACTCCCCATGATAAAATGGAAGAAGAGGGGTTCATGGCCTCTGAATATATTTAAAACCTTCCTTATTGCATTAATTAACCCCTAAGCAAGTGCTAAAAAGCTGTAAAACTTAGCTAAATAAAAATAATCTGTATGGCTGAGAGGTAACAGATCAGTAGTGGATTATGACATATACTGAACCATGGTAGCACAAAAAGTCAAGGTCAAATTTTCTACTAATAGTGGTCATCAGCAGCATATCTAATAGGGCCATGATAACTTCAACATAGTTAAAAATGGGGCACATTACTGAAAAAAAAGGTTTTATATCAAATATATGGTTCATTTAAAATCCCCAAGGCAAGTAAACTTATTTTGTCTGTTGGAAAAGATTTCTGACTCTCAGTTTTGTGGTGGAATTTGTTAGAAAATGCTATTGGTGCATCACCAGAAACATACTCGTTCTTTTCATTGGCTAGCTTTAGAAATGCAAGTCCTTTGTATTTTGTCTACACTCAGATTTGGGAATTTAACCGTTTAATCACGCGTTATTTCTTTTAATGATACAATATTGATGAAAAAAATTTTTTCCCTATTATCATGAAAGATGGGTGGAAACCCATGTACCTGCCCAAGAAAATTCATACTTGGAAAAAGGTGGTGACCCAGCATGGTACCAGGTTAAGAAAGCATTTCTAATTCATCCTGAATATATTTTTTCCACTCTGAAGAAGGATTTTGGAGAAACACTGGTCTCTTCCTCCTCTGAATTCATAAGGAAGTTCTAAGCCCAGTGATGAAATTTTGGGGAGAAGGTAAATTCATCTTTCCCCACAAAATTGAATTTGGATAACCAGGCTTTTAAACTGAATAGTCTCTCCTTTTTCAAGGTAAGCACATCAGTCTTCACTTTCAAAGCTTAAATTCCAACTCAAGTAATTGAAATTCTCACGTATCTTCCAGAAATGGTTGGGTTCCTTAAAATATTATTAATGACAAGTGCAGATATTTCAGTTGTGATTTGAGAAGGTCTGATGCCTGAGAGTAAACACCAGTGATTTCAGCATCAACAGGTCTCATGTCCCAACAAAACTCTGACACTAGGGGAGATGAGTACTTGGCCATCTTGTCCCTCTCTACTTTGAGTTTCAGAGCCTCAACTTACACTGAAGAGGCCATTCCAACTCAACTTCAAGGCTGTAGCCACGGCACCAGTGGGTTACTAACCTATGGTCCACTATACAGTGTTAGGAAGCAAGTGTCAAGAGAATGTAATACACAGCTGAGGCTTTTGAAGTCTTCTCAAGTCAAATTTCTCTCCTCAAATTTCTGCACTTGTGGCTGTCTTGCTGGAGAAGACGATCGCAATGTGATTACCCAAAGGTACATTCCGGCATCCCCTACATCCCAGTTATGTATTGCACAGGTTGATATGCCAAAGGGCTGCCCCACACTTAGGATCAGCAGAGCCTAGATGCCTGTTTGTAACTGAGATTATCAAGATCTGGCACATGCAGGTTCTTCTGTGTAGGTAACATTTGTCAGCTGAAGAGCAATCGCTCTCTCAATCTCCTCTTGGTACTCACCAGCTTACCTTCTTGCGCAACCACGTTTTTCTTTAAACATCACCAGGATAATTTGAATAGAGGTGGGTGATTTTGAAACACACTTCGAATGCCTGCTTTTAGTCCAGACTCCGGCGCCTGCTTCTCAAGCTCATTGATCCTCGCTGTGACACGCCACATCTGGTTTGTCACTCCCGTTCTGTTGATGTAACATAGCGTGGTGTCAAGTGGTACTGGGTTTGGCACCATCGTCAGCCAAAGACATCACAAATCAGACATTATTTCTGAAAGCTGCAGTAGAAGTGCCAGTGTATTTTAAAATTTGTTCAGACTCCTTTTTTTTTCCTCCTTCAAGAAATAGAGCTATTTATTTTAAAGGGTTGTGCTTCTAAAAATTCTTGTTCAAAGAATCACTGTTCCCACAAACGAGAGGGGCAAAGAGTTTAGTTTAGTTACTCACTTGAGCAAATATTTATTGAAGGGTTACTATATGCCAGGCACTGTGTCTGGCACCATATTCATTTTCTGGGCTGCACAGCCGTGAAGGAAATTAAGTCAAACATTCATTTCGATAAATGGGAATTGTATGCCAACTCTTGCATATGCTGATGACTCCCAAATTTATATCTCTAGTTCTCTTCTCTCCCTATCACCCCAGGATCAGTGTGTCAAAGAGCTTTTCAATATCTTCACTTGGATGTCCAGTAGGCAGCTTAAATACACATATCCGCTAGAAAGGACATAGAGCAGGGATGACCAGGGCCTGGGAGGGGAGGAGCATGGGGGAGGGTAAAGTGGTTTTGGCTCAGAGTCAGGGTAGTGTCTAATGGGTACAAAGCTTCCGTTGGGGATGATAGAAGAGTTCCAGCAAGGGACAATGAATGATACGATTTAAAATGATTACATGATAAAATGTATATGTATTTTGCAACAACAAAAGAACATGGGCAAAACCAAGCCCTTGATTTCCACTCCCCAGACCAATTGCTCCTCCATCCTTATATCCCGACAGGAAATGACACTTCCGCTCACCCCTAGGCTCATGTTCAGAACTTGACATTGTCATCCTTGACTCCTCTTTTGCTCACATCCAACGTGCAACCCCTTCCTAACCCTTGGTGGCTCTACGCTGACAGGACGCTCAGAATCCAGCCTCTTCTTGCCGCCTCCACCTTGAGCTCTTGGTCCAAGTCCTCTCTTGCCTGACCCCCAGCAGCCTTCTAACTGGGCTCCCTCCTGCCACGCGTGCCCTTCTATAGCTCGTTCTCCCCCCGGTCCTAGAGTGATGCTTTCAGCATCTGTGTTTGGTCCTGCCGGTCTTCTGCCCCGACCCACCAGTGCTCTCTCATCCCAGCAAAATCTAAACCACAGTCCGTCTGGGCCTCGAAGGCCCCGAGGGATCCGGCCCCTGCCACCTTGCTGAAGTAAGGCCTGTCCCGCTCCTCCTCGCTTACTTGGTTCCAGACATGCTGGACTCCTTGGCGTTCCCAGAACAGGCCAAGTGTGTGCCTGTGTCAGGGCCTCTAACTAGATTTCCTCTTAGTCTGTGACACTCTAACATCAGCATTGCTTCCAATGTCACCTGCTCAGAGAGCTTCCTGGCCATCTGCCTAAAATAGTATCCCACCAGGGGCACTGAGTGGCAAGAGTCAGTCGATTGTCTGACTCTTGGTTTTGGCTCAGGCCATGATCTCAGGGTCCTGAGATCGAGTCCCATGTTGGGCTCTGTGCTCAGCACGGAGTCTGCTGGTCCCTCTCCCTCTGCTCCTTCCCCTGCTCTCCTCCCGTACCCCTGCCTGGAATAAATAAGTAAAATCTTTAAAATAGCATCACCTCTTGTGCCATTTTCTTTCACTTTGTCCTATCTTGTTTATTTATATGTTTGGTTTTTGTCTATTTCTCTTCACTAGGATGTAAGTTGCCTGACGGCAGGATTACTCTTATTTCATTTAATGCTTTATCCTCAGTAGCCTGGAACTTGGTGGGTTCTCAATAAATATTCTATAATATGCACTCACATAACTATTTTTTTCCTAAATATTCTTAGTGCATTAGTTGGGGTTATTACAGAGAATTGTGTTATCTAACAAACTCCCACTTGGGAATAAAAGGGAGTTTTCCCTTTTAAATTAAAATATTGAACTTACGGGCAAAAGATTTTTTTTTTTTTTAAAGTAGGCTCCATGCCCAGTGTGGAACCCAATTCAGGGCTTAAACTCACAACCCTGAGATCAAGACCTGAGCTGAGATCGAGTCGGACAGTTAACCAACTTAGCCAGCCCAGGTGCCTCTGGTCAAAATAACCTTTTTTAAAAAAGTATTTCCCATGCCTAGTGTGGAGGCCAGTACAGGGCTCAAACTCATGACCCTAAGATTGGAGCTGAGATCAAGAGTCACTTAACCAACTGAGTCAGGATCTGAGATCTTGACTGAGATCTGAGTTCAAGATCTGAGCTGAGATTCAGAGTTGGACACTTAACCAGCTGAGTCACCCAGGCACCTCTGCGCAAAAGAATTTTAGGGCATGAAGTTTAAAAAAAAAAAAAAAAAAAAAGGAGGTGAAATTTAAAAATCTGTAAATCTTACACAACTTGATAAAGATTTAGGAAAACATAGCAATTCAGGGAAGGTAAGTGTAGTTGCAGAATACACGGTTGAGTCAATGGTATTCCTCCTGGCTTTTATGATAGGAAATTCAGAGACCCCACTCAATTTGCTTAAGAACACAAGGAAGCATCTGCCTTCCTTTGTAACTACAAGGTCCAAGGGATTGACCTCAGGTAAGGCTGCATCCAGGTGCTAGAATAACGCAATGAGTTTTCATTCTCCACTCCGTTTCTAGGCAGCTCTGCCTCCTTCAGTGTTGGCTTTATTCACAAGAAGCTCTAGGATTATATCCTCCATCCCCTTTTAAAAATATTTTATTTATTAGTTTGAGAGAGACAGAGAGCGAGAGAGCAAGCGAGCGAGCAAGCATGAGCAGTGGGGGAGAGGGAGAAGCAGGCTCCCCGCTGAGTAGGGAGGTGACTCAGGGCTCAATCCCAGGACCCTGGTACCATGACCTGAGCTGAAAGGATATGCTTAACCGACTGAGCCACCGAGGCACCCCAGATTATAGCCTCTTTATAGCTGGTTATCCCAAGGGAAGGAGAGCTTCTTCATATCATTAGTCTAGTGAAAGCTCCTGGACTGAGTCACATGAGACCATTGGCGTGACCAGCTATGAACCAAATATTGTATGTAGAGGGATAGAAGGCACATAGCTGGCAAAACTGAATCACATGCCCATTTTGCACCTAAGAAGAAAGGAGGAATTACAGTCAATCACCCTCAGCTCCCTGGACTGAGCACCAGGAGGGTCTTATTCAACAGGAAATCAAAGCAAGTGAAATGGGTGGGATGGGGGTAAAACATCTACTGTTCACTAGATCAAGAGGAGACAACGCTTCTGCTTGGCTCTGTCATTTATGCACTGCTCTTTGACTTAAATATTTTCTACTGGTCTTAACAAGTTGTGGTGGGTTTTAAGCTGATTGTGCCTATGTTCGGATGGATTGCAGAACGTGAAAAGGCTGTCCTCAGGACAGAAGAGGTTGTGTGTGCGTCTTAGACCATGGTGGCAGGAGACTGGAAGGGCTTGGTGCGTGGAAACAAGGGGGATCGGGAAGACTGGTGACTCCGTCTTTATTGACTCAGACACGGTTTCTCCTTATGTGAAGCCATCTCTATGTAATTGAAAAAACTCATCGAACAGTGCAGTGGGTACATGGCTTATGTGGCCATTGCCCCCATCCCTGAACTAGTTGAGCACATATTGAACTCAGTTTTAATTCACCTCTCCTGTTGCCTTTGCACGAGCTCTAGTAACCTGGTTTTTTAGCCCTGCTGGTGAGCCAAGCCCTCCGCCCACTGGGGACCATGCAGTACAGGAGAGCAATTGCACTGGCCTCGGGAAGACGTGATTTTCAGTCCTGACTGCGCCACCCACCTGCTCATGTCCTTCAGCAGTTACTTCCCCTCCTTGAGCCTTACCTTTCTCATCTGCAAAGTGGGCATGATACTCTTGACATCAGTGTGTAGTTGATGGTTGAAGAGAAAAATCTGGGGAAAAGACCTCTTACAGCTCCCGGCTCCCAGAAGCGCCCAGTGAGTATTGTGGAATGTGAGAACACTCCTTGTCTGTGGCTATGATGAACTTGACATCCTGGCCTTTCAGCACTGCCCTGGGTCCCTGTAGTTGAATTTTCTGGGCCGAGCACTGCCACAGATTGTACAAACATGCCGGTGAGAATGCAGAATAATTTGGTTGTGGGCGATACAAACCAGCACTGGTGCAGTGAAGCAAAAAAGAGAATTTGTTTGTTTCTCAGAGAACCGAAGGAAAATCTGATCATCTGGGACTGGAAAGGATAGGGATGAGGGGCAGATCCAGGATAAAGTGGGCTGCCCGCTATCCTGATGGGTCAGCTCTAGAAAGCTTCTCTCCATGTGTCCTTCCATTTGCATGGCCAGGAGAGGGCCTGACGGGTCTAGGGCGAGCACACAACTCAGGCCTGCCCAGTCAGGGCACTTCTAACCCCACAGCTGCTGTAGAAACCATCCCATTGATATATTACACACTGCACACTGTGTTCATTCATTTGTCCTTAAAACATTGATTGAGGGCCAAAACTGTGCCTTGTGCTAGTGGTCGAGCTACCAAAGGCCAATGCCTCCCCTCGTGTAGTCCACAGTCCAACAGTGGCTGAGTTAGAGAGGAGCTTCTCGTTCTGGAGTGTCCCACTAAATAATATGCAGAAGGAGAGTGTGGTTCTCCAGAGAATAACTGAAGGCAGTTCAGTTATAACTGAAGGCAGGAAAGAGCAACGGCTGTTCCACTACCCCTAACTAGCATAGGAACCCATCTTTCCGAGCCTTACTTTCCTCATCTGTAAAATGGGCGTGATAATGATGCCCACCACATAGGGCTATTTGGAGGAGTAAATGGATTGACGCAAGTAAGGTGTTGAGAGGGTGCCTAGACATAAAATGTGCTTCCGTGAATGTTAGCTGCCGTCATCACCATCCGCATCCCTGCACCAAGCTCGAGATCTCCTGTTCCTTCTCACGTGTTGTTTTCACGATGGAGCCCTGAGGAGTGGTAAACTCCTGGCCATACCCTCAAACCTCTGGGCAATAGGACTCTTTGAGCAGTAATAAGAAGAGGGAGAAATTCGGCACCCTCTCCTGCAATCACATAGTGTGGGCCTTCTCGTGCTTCCCCTTTGGCTGGGGGTCTGCAGCCTGTAAGTGTTAATTTAAAGTGAATTCTCTAAACAGCAACCTGGGCAGGCCTCCGGCTGTGCAGAGAGCCCATCTGCAGAAGATTCCAGGCCGGTGGCTTTGGTCCAGCCCTAACCCTGCACATACTCATAACCCAGAACTCACCGAAAGTGATTGAAATGCAAGTTTGTGTTGAGCTGAGATGCTAAATTCAGGATTGGGAGCATATGGATCGGCCCATATTTGTTTTCTGCATATCTGATGTTAGCAATTTAGAACATCACTGGGACGTTCCCTGGAGAATTTCAGTTCTGTAAATGAAACAATTATTTTGGCAGTTTGGGAAAGAAATATTCATAACTTTCATGGTATTTAAAGGGGAAATACACCTTCCCCGAGTCCCTTTTTTTTCCCTTGCCAGATAGGAAGAATGAAATTAGCGTGCCGAGGGAATAGATGGCATAAATAGAAAAAATTGACAGTGTGTTGCATTCACAATTGGATTTCTAGGATTGACAGGGAGACGGGAAGTAAAAGGGTTTCTCCAAATCTGGGCACAGAGAAGTTGGAGAGAGCAGCAGGCCTGGGGCATGGTGTTCATTCATTCAGTCCTAAGGATCGAGCAGAACCTTCAGTGTGCTCCTGCTGGGGTGTGGGAGGAAAAGGAACCTGTGCTTGTCCTCAGTAACTGTCGAGCGTCTCCAATGCTGGACAGCAGAATTCTTGGGTTGCAAATACCTGAAAGCAGCTTAGAATAATCTTGGGTGGAAAAGAGAAAATTATTCTAATGATGGAAGTGTGTCTTGTGGAACTCAAGAGAGGGGAATCCTGCAGGTGAGAATGGGGCCTGGCCCCAGGCACTGGAAGTGTCAGGACTCAGGCGGTCCCTTCTGTGTCTCTCATCTCGCATACTCGCTCCGTTCTTCTGAGCCTCCTGCTTTTCCCCTTTCCCTGGTTTACATAGCAGCAAATAGCCAACCCACAGCTTCTGAGTTCCCGGATCCCTCCACATTTGAGATACCAACCAGGGAGAAGAGAATCTCTTTGTTTCAAGTCTCAGTGTCTGGGAGGAAAGCTGATGGGCTCAGTCGGGTCGGGCATTCACCCCAGGTCCAATCAGCTATGGCCAGTGGTGGATGTGGGTGATAACGACCTGTCCCCCAAAGTGTGGTCCCCAGATCAGCCACATCAGTCTCCCCTGAGAGTTTGTTAGAAACGTGGCCTGCCCAGCCTCCCCAGATGGACATGTTTGCAAGCTCCCCAGGTCACTGGTATGCATGGCGAGGTCAGAGACCTCTGTGGCTCTCTGGCTGTCCTTCTATGCAGGAGGCGGGCAGGGCTGCTGGGAGCTGAACAAGGCGGCCTGTACACTAATTAGGCTACTCCTTTGAACCAGATCTTACAGAAAGCAAAATAAACAAAACAGAAATAAGCAAGCAAAGTGATTCTTATTTACTTTATTTTGTTAAATTTTTATAAATTTTTTAATTAACATATAATGTATTATTAGCCCCAGGGGTACAGGTGTGTGAATCGCCAGGCTTACACACTTCACGGCACTCACCATAGCACGTACTCTCCCCAATGTCCGTAACCCAACCACCCTCTCCCTACGTCCCTCCCCCACCCCACCCCACACCCCCCAGTTTGTTTTGTGAGATTAAGGTGACTCTTTATATGGAGTGAAGAGCATCTCAGCTTGCCCTTCAAGCCCTCTCTTCCTTCTCCCCTCAGGCCTTTCCCCCCTTTCTCCTATGTGCCAAGGACCCCAGGGAATCCATTTGGAAACATCAGCCTAACCCAACCTGTTCATTTCATGAGTGGGCCCCCACCAGGGGGAAGTGGTGCTGTTGGTTTTACCCTAGGTCACCTAGTTTCTGACTGGGGGATTCAGGGGTCTTTCTACTTCCTCAAGGAAGACTTGAGGCGGATGAGCAAAGGAAGTCTTTCTCCAGAGTCAGGATCTTTAGGAAATACTCCCTTCCCACCAGCAACTTTTTCAAGCATACTTAAAATGCATGGGGACCCTTCCTGGGGCTTATGGTTCTTCCCTTCTGTACCCTTGCTGAATGCTGCATGATTTACCTTCCAGATCCTTCTTTTTGCTCAGTTTATTGATGGTACCGGGTTTCAGACTAGAGATGACAGCGGGTGGTTTTGAAGAGGCCTAGAGGGCTGAACCAAGTCACAATTGTGATGCTAAACACCCGTTCTCCCTCCGGCGGCCTGCGGAAGGGAGTGGCTAGGAACACCGCTGCTCACACCGGTCCCACGGCCTGCGCCCAAGTGCCAGAGCCGGGAACCGCTCGGGACCTGTTGGACCTGCCTATACGCCCTGTGACAGCCCACTTAAAAAAATTATTTGTGATTTGCGCTCTGCTATCAATCGAAATCGAGAGTATTGATCCCCACTGATTGCCGAGGACCGAAATAAAGTGAAAGGGTAATTGACTGCCGTGTCCCCCATCGATCGAGCGTCACGGTTCATCGCCCCTGAAATTATTTTCAAGTACTTTGGTTTATCATTCCTAATAAATATAGAAATTGAGTAATCAAAATGACTTACATTCACATCGAACCAAAAGCTTTTAAGGAAGTGTCTATGTTTAAGTGAGTCCATATTCTATGCTGGGTTTGTAATCAAGACCCCCGGGCCTATTCTGACAGCGCTGGGATGCAGCCTGGCTTAAGAGAAGAAAAAAAAAAACAAGTGTCATCGTCACAGCAGCAGGAATCCCAGGTACCAGCACGTTTCCGGAGATGTCATGGTAATGGTGGCCCCTGGGATTTTGAGGCTGAGCCCTCCCAAATCGTGGCACTGTCCACTCATCCATTAAACACTTCCCCGGAAGCAGCAAAAGTCTCTTTTGTTTCGCTCCCCTGGCACCGCTCATAAAAACACAACAGTTGTCTTGATGTATACAGGGATGTCAGCAGGAAAGTTATTAAATCAAAGTCTGCCTTAGCCACATCCCTATGCTGCGTGGTATTTGGTCCTTTAGTGCTTCAGAATTGTATTGCCGTGCATTTTTTTTTTGAAAAGGTGGTTTTAAAGGAAAATCAAGCATCTTATTAAGTAGGTGGCTGAGGAGCGGGACTGAGGGGCTAGAATGTGCTTTTGGGAAACCAGGCTCAGGAGCGCGGCACCACCCAATAGAAGTACCGTCGTGGGCATTTTGGAAGAATACCATGATACGCACACTCTCATCAGAAAAAAATTCCAGGACTTAAGAAGGAAGTGGGGTTAGAGGCACGTCACCCAACGACTTTGTCAGTAGTGTGTTAAAAGAAAGATAGGAGCCTCGTAAAGATAGCCCCGTTTTGTGTATATTAAATGATTGAAAGTACACACTATGCTGTCTATTGCATTTTATTTTAGAAAAGACCTGCGGGGTGCCTGGGTGGCTCAGTGGGTTAAGCCTCTGCCTTCTGCTCAGGTCTTGATCCTAGGGTCCTGGGATAGAGCCCTGCTTCAGGTTCTCTGCTCGGCAGGGGGCCTGCTTCCCTCACCCCTGCAAACCACCCCCCACCCCCCCGCTCTCTGCCTGCCTCTCTGTCTGCTTGTGGTCTCTGTCAAATAAATAAAATCTTAAAAAAAAAAAAAAGGAAAAGACCCGGAATTTGCTTGTGGAGTTGACGTCCACACCCAGTAGGCTGCTGCTTATGGGTTATTAGGAAGTGGTGGAAGGAGGCGTACCTGAAATTGGACGGAAAATTGTAGCGCCAGACAAGGATGCATGTGGTGCATAATCTATGTCGTGGACTGAAGTAGCTGGTAGGTGTTTGAGCTTTTTGTGAAGTCACACACAGCCCTTTTCAGGTGGGTGCAGCTTTCTGGGTTCGCCTAGTATTCCTTGCGGGCCTAGGCAGGCACAGTATCGGCAGGATCCTCAAATTATCCTTAATATAGCAATCACATTGGAACAAATTCACATTTTCAAAACCAGCATTACAGTAGAGTGGACGATATAATATGAACCACACATGCGAGCCATGTATGTAATTTTCAGTTTCCTAATAGCTGCATTAAAAATAAAAACACGTGAAATGAGCAATATATTTTCTTTAACCCGGAAGAGTCAACATATGACGTCAACATGTAATCAAGATAAAAAAATGACTGAGATAATGTCGTGTTGTATATGTATGCTAAGTCTCTGAAATCGTGTGTGTATTTTAGACTTCCAGGACTTCTCAGTTCAGACTGGTAAAATTGCAAGGCCTCCATGAGCCTATATGGCTTATGGCTACCATATTGGTCAGCCAGGATAGAGGGGATGAATATTTTGGACAGTGAGTTAGTAGAGAATAAGAAGAATCTACAGTGGAAAGTGGAAATACATGGTCTGGTATAGGACCCCTTTGTGTTATCCAAAGCTATAGATTAGGCCCATATTCCAGATCTTTAAAAATACTTATGTGTGTGTTGTGTACTTATAGTATATAAGTATATATAATACATAAAATTCTATAATAGAAATATTTGTAATTATATATATAATTACATATATATTATATTTATTTATATGTATATATTAGGCTATATACATATATGTATATATATAGGCACATATACATATATATACATATACATATGTATTTATATATATATATATATATATATTTGGGATAGACTATGTTCAGAAAATAGTTTCCTATGCTTAATATGCATTTCAAATCCACTTCATTTATGCCTTATTTTTTTTTTTTTTAAGATTTATTCAGTTATTTTAGAGAGAGAGAGAGCACACTGGGGGGTTGGGGCAGAGGGAGAGAGAAACTCCAGCAGACTCCATGCTAAACTCGGGGCTCGATTCCAGGACCCAAGATCCTGACCTGAACCCAAACCAAGAGTCAAATGCTTAACTGACTAAGCCACCCAGGTGCCTTGTGCCTCATTTTTGGCAACAGTCACTTAAGTGTCGAAGCAGAGGGGTCTGGTGGTCACACAATGTCACTTGCCTTCTTGAGTTTCTCTGGGACAAGAGTCAAATTCACAGAGCTACTGTGAACGTTTAGCATGTAGTAAATGCTCAAAAAATACTTCCTGAGTTCAGTTTAACTCATTTTAAAGTGAAATTGTAATGGCAATACTGAAGTACTAGAAATATTAGATTAGAATTTTCTTATTTGCGGCTCATGTCCCTCACCACCTATTTATTTTCCCATTTATTTACTAACTGTTAATTGACCTTGAGCCTCGTCTCCTACCCACTCTGTTTTCTTCCTCCATGCTTTGGCCATACCCAGTTTTTCAGTTTTTCAAACACACCCTGCTCTTTCTTCTTTGGACTGTGCACATGAACTTCTGAATCTCACTGAGCCCAAGTTCCCCTACACCTTTCTTAATCTAGAGAATTGTCCTGACCTCTTTTCTGCAAAAGTTCCAGATCTCTCCACTGCACCAGTGACACAATGTTGTGTTATCATTACCACTTACTTTTCTGTCTCTGGATTAGCTTATGAGCTTTGCAAGGTCACAGACCATATTTGTTGTGTTTTGCCTGTGGCTTGCACACCTTCGTGGGGGGCAGGGGGCGGAATTGGATACTCTAGTGGTACCATGGGTAAGAGATCATGAGAGTTGGAATGAACACCTAACGCAAGATGGGTCAGATTACTAGAACCCCTGGGCTTCCACTCTTGCAGGTTCCAAACTAGTCCTCAAAGAGAATAAAATTTTAAAAACCCCAATCCCCCATGTCATGCCCTTGCTTAAATCCTTTCACTGGCTTCTCATGGGTCTTTGAATAAAATCCCCACATCCTAGCACAGAAGGCTGTCCATGGTCTGACCCTTGCTCACCTCTCCCCATTTATCCTGCATGCGCTCTTCCTTGTCCCTTGTACTTCACCTAACTCCGACTTCCTTTCCTGTCCTTGGACATTCAGGCTCTTTCTTGTGGCCAGACCTTTACATATGCTGTTCCCTCTGCCTGTAATACTCTTCCTCTACCCCTAAATACTCATAGGTTTGGCTTATGCCTCAGGTCACAGCTCACATGTCCTTTCCTCCCCTGACCCCATCACCTATGCTGACCTTTGCCCACCTCCTCATCCTGTTTTATTTCCCTTATAAAACTCATCCCTGTGGGGATTGATATTGTTCATGTATTTATCTCTTCTTTGTCGCTCTTTCCAATTAGAGCAAAAACTTTTGAGGGCTGGGAATCTGACTCTTGTTCACAGCTACAGCCCTAGTAACTAACGTATTGGGTTTTTGATCGTATTTTTGAGTGATTGAATAAGGTACTATTGTGTGTGCGCACGTGCATGTGCATGTGTGTGTAATCAATAAGACATGGGTGTCAATGAGAGGGAGTTAAAGATTTCTAGCTCAGTCTGGGTATTTATTGTGTCTCAGTTCCAGTTCCTCCATGAGTAGGCCCTGATAGAAGGATTCGGTGCAAGTGGTTTACTTGGGAGGTGAGACCAGGAAATGCTGGCAAAGGAGCAGGAGAGTGAGTCAGGCTAGGGAAGTAAGCCAGTTAACAAGCTTATGGCCGTTTTGGAGAACAGGAGCTATTGCTGGGGAACTCTGGGAATCAGAGTAGAACTCTGCCTCAAGGTGATCTCTCAGAAGGGTGAGGGAGCCAACCTACAGAAATCTTCTATAGCCATTGGTCGAAGGCTGTGCCTTGCGGGGAGGTGCTTCTCAGGCTCTCCTGGTCTATGGGCAGAGTGGGCTTCAGCTGCCACAACAAGCGTGTGCATCACTGGAAGTTGACCGAGTCAACTGTACCATGTAAGGTGTGAGGAAGTGTAGACAACACCAGTAAGTACTCCACATTGTTTCCACAAACAAGCACCCCCCCAACACACACACACACATACTGAAAGACTTAGGGATTTGAGCAGGAATCACCTGCAGGCTATCTAGGTGAAGACAGCTGGAAATGTGGGTGAGGAGCTAGGAGACGGGTTGTGGCTCTGTAGAGTACTTGGCAGTTGTTGACAGATAGGGGCTTCCTAAAGCCACTGGCTTGGTTGAGGTGGCCCTTGTTTACTGAGCCACATAACTGCATTTGGCCAAAGTTGACCATTTCATACTTCTCAAAGCAGCCTTTTCACATGCCCTTCATGATCTTACCATGTTGTTCTTTCTCTTCTGCCTTTCCAGACACACACTTAGGGAGTGGATATGGAGTGATTCAGGATGTAGGCAGGAGTGAAGGAAGCTGATGTTAGTGCTACAAGCAAAAGAAGAAAATGATTGATCCAAGTTTTGGGTGAAATCGAGAACTCGGATTTAGGGTTTCTCTTTAGTCGGTCAGTAAATATTTCTGTTTGTGTTTCCAAGTGCTCTAAAGGCCTTGAAAAGAGCAAGGACTATGTCTTCCTATTAGAGCAGGGGAAGCAGGATTGGGACTCTCAAAGGTAAACTATGTCAGTAGCCACTGCCAAATAACAAGGAGCAATAAAATTTTGGTGACACTTTTTTAAAAAGGTATCTATTTAGGCCACACATTATGGAATGGCCCATGGTAAAGTGACCAGACCTAGGCTGGCTGGGTGAGGCCATCCACTTGTCTCCCATTCTCCTTCTGGGACCATCAGGCCATGCTGGGCGATGTCAGAAGCGCAAGACAACATGCCCAATCTCTCCAGTGCCTTCTGAGCCTCTGGCCACCTCATACAGCTTAATATCCTATTGGCCAAACCCAGTTACATGGCCAAAGTCAAAATGAAGAGGCCCAACTCCATCCATGGAATCGATGAGGGTAGGAAGTGAGTATTTCTGAACAATAACCCACCCCATGAGAATAGGGGTCAGAACACAAAGAGATCAAGGGAGTACCCGAGTGACTTCTTTCTCCAGTTAGCATTCTTTTTCTCTTATTCTTGAATTTTCCAAGACCCGGGAAGGGTGCCCTCAGCTTGGTTAGGGGTCACGAGTATGAGCAGATTAGACAGAACCGCTAACAAAGCTTGGCTGCTTCCTCTTCCTGAAGAACCCAGACAGAGACTTGAGGGAATTGCGGGGGGGACCCACTTCAGAGGGGCATTCGCTTTGAGCCCTGCGTCCTCGCATGCCAGCTTCCTGGGTGTGACTGAAGGAGGCCTTGTGACTTGTGCCCGCGGTCTCACCCTCCGCGTGGCTAAGTCGCTGAAAGAGAAGGTACCAGGAGGTGGGGAAATACAGAGAATCGATGACTTTGATCAGTTGTATCTCTTCTTTTATCCCTGAGGTTCACAAGTTTGTATCTTCTGAATCTGAAGTTCATTAATCAGCATGAGACAGGAAGATAAAAACAGGCCGCTAGGATTACAAGGGGCGAGCCAGTAATTACCATAGAAGAGTACAATTGAAAACACATTTTATTTAAATATTTATCCTAGAGAATTGCGGTTTGCAAGTTTACAGTGCTTCTGGTGAGCTCCGCGCGGTTTGGGAGTCAGTGACCTCTGGTTCTGGCTCTTTTGCCCAGTGTCAGAGCCTGGAAACTTGCTCCCCGGGCTCCACCCTTCCCAGCACCGCCAGGTACACGGTAACGACGTGATAGGTTTGCACGGAATGAATAAACTGTACAATTGGAACAGAATGGCCCATGGGGATAGGAAGGCTATGAATGAAATGACATTTAAAAGTATCTTGAGTCTTCGAGGTAGAAAAATGCTGGATTCTCCCCACTTTGAGTGGAGTGTAAATTCAAGAATATGTGATTTTGTGCAATGTAGAGATTGTAACTATCTCCAAATTACATAAATATGCTATTTTTCCCCCTCCAACCTCAGTTAGAGAATTTTGTGGGCTCTTCAGTATAGAGGATGTTCTATGCATGCACAAAAGGCTTTGTTCTTTGTATTATCTTTTTTTTTTTTTTTTTTTTATTGACAGCCGGGTTGATGCACAGCTGATTCCTGTGTTAAGAGAGTGTCAATTGCTTAGCTAACTGCATTTATCACCCAGGGTTCTCTCTATCTGTGGATAGCAACTGCGTCTTTGGAGTTTTTGTGCGCTCTGCCTATATTTCCCTAGCTGCAGCGAATATAGTTTTTATATTTATGTGAAACTGCTAATGTGCTGCTCGCTAGATCACGAGCGATGGGCTTCTGACAGCTCCGTTCATTAGTCAGCTTGAGGAAAAAAATAAAAGAAAACACATTGATATAGAAACAGAGTGTGAGCCAGCAATTACCATCAGAAAGCACAATTGAAACCACATTTTATTTAAATATTTATCTTGTGAATTGATTCATACAAAACAAGAAACCTCTTTTTTTTTTTTTTTTTTTTTAATGAATGACTTCGCCACCGAAATTTGAAGCGTAAGATCCCTATTTGAGTTGGGTTTGGTGTGGTCCACGGCTCAGAGTACAGAGTTAAAGAACCTCAAATTATTCACAGCAATGTGCCCTTGGGATCGCTATGTATGAATGTGTAGAAAGACGGTAGCTCCGTGCAGCTGTTCACTTTGGAATCCCAAGTTCGCAGAGTAAGAGGAAGAAGGGGGAACAAGCCCATGGATAACTTTTAGTCCCCCTAATCATAATGCCAGAGATGTAGAATGCTCACCGTCTCAGTGCATTATGACTATTAACACCATGAGCTGAGTACTATTCTTATTCCCGCTTGACAGAGGAGCAAACAGGGCCATGATTATGTTAAAGGACTAAGCCAAGGTCACACCTGGGTAATTGTCTGCAACTCCTAGGAAGGGACATCTGGGGCTCCAACGGAAAGACCCAACTCCTTGCTACTTCCTGTTCAGCTTCTCTTGATGGAGATTGGCTGGTGTGGCTTCAGTACCAACGGGGACAAATCTGGGTCCTCCCTGTGTCTTGCCGGGACTTCCAATGATGGCAATTCTGGGAATCTGGCAATTTGATGGCATCCATCTCACTAGCCTATCTGGGAAGTTTGGATCATGATGACACAGGGACCCCCCCCCCCAATCTCTCCCCCTTCCCAAAAAGGGTTGTTTGATGTTTGGCTCCCTGTCCTCCATTCCCCCCAACTTCCCCCTATCCCAACCCCCAAGGAGAGAACTTGAGCTCATCTCTGTTTGACAACCAGATTCAGGACCAGAGTTCCTTCCCTAGTTGCCAAATATAGGAGTTGGAGTTATTATAGATATTTACAGAATTGTACTTTTTTTTTTTAACTGACCCTCTGTCATTGGACCTTGAGGTTCATACAATTTGCCAGCATTATAAACACTGTAAACATCTTTGACCAAACAATTTCGCATACTTATCTTACAACTGTTTGAGGACAAATCCACAGATATGCCATTGTTGGGTAAATGTTCTCTGTTCACATTGGGTTTGCCCTTCAAAAAGTTCGAGCTTGTTTCAGTTCCAACCGGCAGGGAATGGGAGGGCCTCTTGTGTTGTGGTTCCGTGTAATACAGTGAGGGAACGAAGTAGGCATACCATGAGATGTATGGATCCAGGAATAAACACTTGGGTGAGTGCATTGTTCAGACCCTGGGTGTTAATGGTAGTCATTAATCTGGAAAACAGAGAACTTTGGAAAGAGACCAATTCGGCCAGTTTTATGTAGAGAGATAAAGAGGCTCCAAGCACTGTTTTGTGGGAAGTCTTAAGACCAGAAACGTGAAGCAAAATCTTACCAAAAACTACAGAACACGGACTGTAGATATTCTATAGGTCAAAGGAGGTAGAGGAAAAGGGACAAAAAGAGATGAGCTTGATGTAAAGAAGGGAAGTTATAAGTAAGAGAGGGAAAGGAAAATTTGCTTTTCTATTGCTTATGTTGGAAGGATTTCTACAGACCAGCTGGGTTTAACTGCTTTTGCTATTTAAAGAAGCCCTGCCTGAAAATAGTGGGGTGCGAGTGTGGCATCACTTCATTGCAGGAACTGGTTTGGATAGTCAGTTTGCTAAGTATACCCAGATGTGTTAAAGCCTGGATACTGACTCATGGGAACCAAACTCATAAGTCACTGATGTATAAAGCCAGAATATCCTTCATTTAATATGCTGTCCAGAGCTACAAAAGGTACCACCTTCTCATGCTCACTGAGCTCTGTATTGTCTCCCTGTGGACAAAGCATCATGGAAAGCCATATTAGGATCAGAAGCTTGCTTCATAAGCATGGTCATGATAAAATAAGTCTTATGAGCTAAGAGGGTGGTATATTGGTTGAGCCGGTCACATAGATGAATGATTGGAAGTCAGGCTTAAATTGTTGTCAGCGAAGGCAGACTTTATTTGCTTTTGTGACTTGGAAGTCAAAGGGCTCAGACACAAGTTGGATCCAGGAGTTTCCGCCCTAGCATCTAGACCCAGTTTCTCTACTCTCCAGGGCAGTACCTACCATGGATAGGCGGCGAGCTCTATGCTGGTAAAGAAACTCGCCTCTTGTAGCCGTTTGTCTCTTGGCCAATGCTCAGTGAGGATTTGTCAAATATTCAGAGAGAGTGAGCCAAGACACTCTCTCTAGGCAGTTCTAGAAAGAAACTGCTAAATTTCTTCCCTCTGTAGAAACACTTCAAAGTTTCCTTGAACCTTCCTGATCCTAAGAATCCCTTTAAAATATCAACTCCCAGGTCTTCCTCCTGGGAAGTCCATAAAGCAGGCTGGGTGGGACCCAGTAATCTGTGTTTTTAACCCAAGGGGTGGAGATTCCTGTGTTTAAGGGAAGAGGGAAGAGCCACTGATGTACATCAACGCTTATCAGATTTTAATGTGCATCTGGGTCACATGAGGCTCCAGTGAAAATCCAAGTTCAGATTCAGTAGATATAAGACGAGGCCCAGATTCTGTATTTCTGCCTTGGTCTGTGGCGATGCTGATGCTGCTGGTCTGGGGCACACTCGGTGGGAACCCTGCTCTGCGGCCCAATGGTCATGAACTACAGTCAGTTTTGTGTGCCAGAGGAAATGAGGCAGGGTCTGTGGGCAGGTTTTATTATTGGAACCATGGGAGGCATACCACTGGCATCTACTAGGTAGAGGCCGACAGTGCTGCTCTGTGTGCACGATCCCCCGACACGGGATCGTCAGCCCCAAATGCCGCGCCTCTGCTGTGGAGACCCGTCTGAAGAGCATCCCCTCCGGGCGGCACACATGTAAACTTTATGAGCTGTCCCCACGATCCAGTCTGGCCTCCCTGGGGTTCCACTCATGATCCCTGGTTTGGATTTGAACTGCCGGTTGAAACCCTTAAATCACGTGTTGGCCGTAAAAACAAGAGCCTGTGTCAGACACTGTTCCAGGTGCTTCACGCCCTGTGTGTAAGGCACTTGCTATCATTGTCCCCATTTTCAGGACGTGAAGACTGAGGCTCCAAGAGGTGAAGTGACTCTGTTGGGCCATTTCTGCAGCGGATTCAAGCTATAAACTATTTATCTATTTATATATTTACGGGTATCTCTTATAATGATTGTGAAACTGCTGGTTTTTGAATAAATAGCATGTGAATATAGTACAAATGTCAAAAAGTAGAAAAGAGTATGCAGTGAAAAAGAAATCTGTTTCCCCCCGTTGCTCCCAGCCATCATCCCCTTCTTTATTCCAGAGCCCATGTGTGTCTTCAGTTTTTGGGTATCATTTCAAAAAGAGTCTCTGTATTAAAAGATAGATAGGGATAAGCAGATAGAGAGAGAGAGAGAGAGATCATTGCCCCCAAGTGATAGGCTACTCCATTGGTTTGCTAAGGTTGCCATAACCAATCACCACAAACAGGGTGGCTTGAAACAACAGAAGTTTCTTGCTCACAGTCTGGAGGCTAGAAGTCCAAAATCCAGTTGTTGGCAGGGTTGGTTCTTCCTGGAGGTTCTGAGAAGCATCTGTTCCATGCTTCTCCTAGCTTCTGTGGTTGCCAGCAATCCTTGGCATTCTTTAGCTTATAGATGTATCGCTTCAATCTTCACCTGGCGTTCTGTGTCTGTGTCAAAATTTCCCTCATCCTATAAAGATACCAGTCGTTGGATCAGAGCCGACTCTAATCGAGCAGGGCCATGTCTGAACTTACTATTTCTGCAAAGAAGGTCACACTCCAAGGCACCAGGGGTAAGGACTTGAACATAGGTTTGGGGGGAACGCGGTTCTGCCCGCGGCAGACACTAAAGTTTGCTTTGTGTCTTATTTTTGCCCTTATCAGTAAGCCTGGGGCATTGGCCCATATCTGTACAAAGACAGCTGCTCTGTGAGTGACTGTACATGGTTGACAATATATGCACCATAATTCTTTAACCGTCCTCTGTTGGTGGATGTTTAGGTTTAACAAAACTTCTGCTCTTTCATACGCGTTTCGATTGGTTCCCCTTTCTTCATTTTTAGAGAATAACTAAACAACATGGGAAAAGAAATTCCTCCCCGTATATTTGTATGTCTAGATTCCTCAGAGTCCAGAATGACCTGTGGGAACCTATTCTAGATTAACCAGAAATCTCTCGTTTCTCAGAATGGATGAGCACAGTCTCTAAACGTTTCTGGGGTGAGGGCTGTCGTGGTTTTCAGCCGTTACTGTCCTTGAGTCCCACTCGAGAAGATACTTAAGAGAAGATTGTGCTCCCTCCCCCCCCAAAAATCTCCAAGGAAGTGTGACCCTGGAAGCTTATTTCTAAAAGATGTGCCCAGTGGTTCTAGTCAATCGTTAGGGTTGAGAGCCCCCAAACTGTGTGCTTTGGACTATGCCAAGTATTAGGAAGATAGCAATCAATATAATTTAGTCCTTGCCCTTGAGGAATTCGTGGTTTATTAAGGAAAACAAACAACAGAGGTATAAGATATTTTATTTATTTATTTGACAGACAGAGATCCCAAGTAGGCAGAGAGGCAGGTAGAAAGAGAGGGGGAAGCAGGCTCCCACAGAGCAGAGAGCCCGATGCGGGGCTCCATCCCAGGACCCTGGGATCATGACCTGAGCTGAAGGCAGAGGCTTTAACCCACTGAGCCACCCAGGCGCCCCGACAACAGCAGTATAAAGCCACCCGAGGAGCCATCAACACAGCCCAGGTGTAGGAGCTGGGTGGGAAACAAGGGAGGTAATACCTCAGTTGAAAACTAGAAGGTGAGCAAGAAGTAGGATAGGGGCCATGTACGCAGACCGCATGGCATGAGCAAAGCCTCGGAGCCCATCCTCGTGTGAGGTGTGAGGGAGAGCCTCCAGCCTCCAGGCCTTGTAGAAACGCAACAGGAGAGATGGGAAGGGAGGAGTGAGTCTGGGGACGGTGGCCAGTGTTACAGCATAGCGGTCTTTTGTATCCATCCTGGTCTTCTAATGCCTAAAATTCTTTTGCATGGTGATGAATGTTTTGTCCCCAAGGTCCCCTCAGGCAAACTTGATCACCCAGCAAGGCAAACCTCGAGGTCTGAAGACAGTGGTGAGGTGTCTCTCCACCTTTCTCCCGGCAACCTGAGAGCTGGGACCAAGATGGTGACCAAGGAAGCCAATAAATGTTAGTACAGAAACAACTTGGTTGCCACCGAGAAGAGAAGAGGAATGAACGTGGGAACAGCGTCCCTTACAATCCCATCCTTGTATTTTAAGAAAACTGATGATGCAAAACTCGGGAAGAGGCTGGGGGAAGGTGAGAAGAAATCTGAACCATGGCTATATGGAGGCTGGCCATCTGGAGCCGAATCTGCCTCATCAAACAATCCCTAATTGTTTTTAATAAGGTGCATAAGTTATGTTTGGCTTCCCCCGCTCCGTGCAGTCTCCCTGTTGAGACTGTTTTTTATTTTCTTATGAAACAATAAGGCCAATATAATTAAAAAGCAGCGAACATATTCACCTCCCAGTGACTGGGGCAGGTAATTATGAGCTCCTTCTTGGAGGAAGGGTTGTTGTTTTTCTTTTTTATGTTGCAATTTTAATAAAGAAGGAGCCGGTAGGGGAAGAAGAGCCCTAGTGACGTTCCAGTCTTGGTTTTCCCTTCCTTTTGCAGAAGGGAGACTTTTGCAGCCTGAGAGAGGATGAGAGCAGAAACGTGGGTCTGTGTGGCTCTCCTCGAGGCCCATGGGCACCACAGTTCCTGATATTCAAGAGCACTTGATAAATAATTATTGGCTGTCATGCGAGAGGATGGAAATGTTCTTGGATCACCAGCTCGGCCCCAGGCACCATGGAAGGATTATCACAAATGTCCCACTGAACTTTCTCCAGAAGCCTGTACGGTTGGATACAATTGTGAAGTGACCAAGATTGGCAAATGGGGAATAAAAAGAAGAAAATGGGGTGACCCGGGACGGCATGCGTGGGGTCGGCAGCAGGGGGATGGGGTAGGGATGGGAGCAGGATGGGGTAAAGGCAGGAAAGGGAAAGTAATAGAGAAAATTTTAAAATATTAAAATACCATTTTTCAGGGCGCCTGGGTGGCTCAGTGGGTTGGGCCGCTGCCTTCGGCTCGGGTCATGATCTCGGGGTCCTGGGATCGAGGCCCGCATCGGGCTCTCTGCTCAGCGGGGAGCCTGCTTCCTCCTCTCTCTCTGCCTGCCTCTCTGCCTGCTTGTGATCTCTCTCTGTCAAATAAATAAATAAAATCTTTTTTTAAAAAATAAATAAATAAAATACCATTTTTCAGAAAGAAACAAGGGGGCAATATAGCTTACCTGAGCTGTTAAACTGGCATTTCCAGACTCAGGAAGAGATGAGAAGCAAGTAAGCGCCTGGATATAGGATCCTCCAGCCTGGGAGGACCAAGAGGGAACCATCCTGCACGGGGCCTCATGAGGCCTCCTTGGGCTGTTCCTTCCTCAACACATACTACCTGTCATGGAATGAGTGGGATGCTTTGCATGTGCTACAGTATTTACACCTCCTGGGCATCCTGTGAACTGTATTCCAGAATCTGCATGCTAATGAGGAAACAGATTTGGGGAGTTGAGAAAATTGGCCCAAGATCCCGTGATATTGGCAAAGCCAGGTTCTGAACTGAAATGGATTGTCTTCAAAGCCGGGGCCTCGCTCTCTGCACTGGATTTATATCCCATTTGATCCCAAATTTCCCATTTCTTCTCCAATGCAGGCAGAGTAGTTCCTTGTAATGGGTTTTGTGCTTCTATCTCATGGGTTCCTATCGGCAATGTAAAATCTGACCCTATTTTTAGTAAGGTAATTGCAAAATATCCATACAAGTGCTTCCTCCTTCATTGATGTATCTTTTTAGTGCTCCAAGGGAAATAAGGATGAATCGGACAGAGTCCTTCAAGAGACATAGTTTAGTAGCCAGACTAAGGAGATGGATGTAAAACTAAGCCATGTGTCACTATGCTTATAATAATAGCATGTTCTTAGATGCCTATCTTGGGCCCCCACGGTATGCCATGCTTTCCTGTGCAGAGAGCTGTCTGTGCAGCAAGGTAAAGGAGTTCAGACGGAACCATGGCTTTGGGCCAGTGATATTACAGAACACTTGAGGGAAGGGGTAACATTTGAGCAGAGACTGGAAGACTAGCGAGACCCTTGGAGGGAGGAATGGATCAGTGCAGGCAAGAAGGAATAAGGTGAGGGGGGAATTCTGCAGGTAAGAGTCCAATACCAGAAGGGAGGGATTGGGAAAATGTTGGCCAAGGTCAGGTTACAGCAAGCTTGAAATGTCAGACTGAGGAGTGGGTGACAAGAATCCGTGGAAATCTTCTGCCATCCTTCTTAGGAGTCTGAAGGAATCCACTCTTAGAAAATAAGCAGTGAATTTGGTGAACCACAAGCCGTTGATGATCAAAGGAAGCCCCCTATTTCGGGACTGCCTCAATTGCCGGTGATAGGAGCCCATGTCAAATTGGTTTAGGTGTGAAGGGATTAGCTCGTTATAGGAAATCAAGTGTCAGGAATAAGGTTGGTGGCTTAAGACAGGACCATAGTAGAAGCTTAATCCAACCTGTAGGGTCTAGGTCACTCTCTGCCCCCCGCTTGGTTCCCCTCTCTCTTCTGCAGGCTTCTTTGGTGGCTTTCCTAGCCCAGCCTGAGCCCTTCCCTCTTAGGACTATCTGTGGCAGGAGTTCATCCCTTTCAGCAAAAATGGCGCCCCTCCTGGAATCCAGCCTCTTGGCCCCGATAGACTCATTTGCTCCTCATAGGCTTATTGAACTATTATTAGGCTTATTGAACTATTATGAACTACTATTGAACTTATTGAACTATTCTCTGTAGCCAGACAGTTGCAGGGCTCTACTGAGCTGGGTCTGAGTTCTAATTCCACACCTTGGGTTGAGAGTGGAACAACAAGCTTACCTGGATCTCGAAGACCAAGAGTAGGGAGGAGTGGCTCCTTAGGAAAAAAGCAAAAAACCAGGGTGTTGTTACCAGAAGGAGGAGGAACGTGAGCCCGGCAGACAAAAACAACAGATGTCCACTACAACACCTTGGAGAAACCAGGCAGAAGGACTGCTTGGAAGGCTTGGTGATAGTGTAAGTACCCTGGGGCTCAGGACCCGAAGTGCTGTCCATAACGCTTTGCCTGCGGTACTCGGGTGGCAGGGCCCACGGCGGGATTTGTGGTTGCTAAGCAGGGTCCTCCGAAAGAGGGAATGCAGGTTGCTGAGTGGGCTGGGGAAGCGAGAAGCGGATTGTAGGAAGTAGGAGTTCGGGTTTGTCTCAGGGTTTAGGAGCTGAAAGCCAGAGGAAGCAGCTGATAGATTCATTTCTGCAGTGTTAGGCCTGCAGTTGCCAAATCAGGGTTAAATTTGCATGCCCAGTTTTCCATGCAGAATGTTATTCTCATGCAAATAGAGTTGCTACAAACATACATCTGCCCAACATGAATAAATCCTGTAGATGAGCCAGTCTGCTGCTATTAGGTGCTTAGAAACACCCAGGCCTGATGATGGCTGCATCAATGAGGGGGGGTTGGCCGTTCTTGGCTTGACCCAAGGGATCTTTGAGAGCCAGGGACTTGGTTTGTGATAATGGTCTTGCCTCTGAGGGAAAGGAAGTGACCTTTGTTGGTCACCAAGAGATCCTGGTTGAACAGTTCTTCCTGAAGGAAGTCTAGAAGTCATCCATCTGGGCTCTGGATCCAGCAGAATCACCAGGTCTTTGGAGGCTTTGGTCTTCAGTGCCCTCTCCCTCCACATCCAACTCTGGCCCAACACTGGCTACTTATGGGTGCATCTGGAGACATCGTGTTTTGTTTTGTTTTTTTTTTTAAATATGCCAGAGCCCAGTCCCCCTCTCCAGAGATTATGATTCACTTGGTCTGAGGGGACTCCTAGGCTTGAATCTGGTCTTTTGATAAAGCTTCTTTAGTGATTGTAAAATGCAGATGGGCTGAGAGCTACAGGTCTCACTGGACTTGGTGTGTTTGCTTTTCCTGAACCGTATCTCAGCACAGCTGCTTGTTTCCTCCTCAGTCTGTCCCCATTTCCCACCTCCCCCCACTTACCTCATGTAGCTCCTTTCTTAGGCTGCCATTAAATCAAGTAGTTTAGTGAGGTGGTCCCTTTGTCTTGGGCCTCAGTTTCTGGATCTACAGAAGTGCTGTGCTTGAGCTACATGATTCCTCCTGGTCCTTTTGAAGAGTAAGTTTCTGGAGATTGGAGTTTCTAAAATGTAGTCAAACCATCCACAGGATCCCCAAAAGCTCATTAAGTTGAATGAACGGAACCTTCACTTGAGTATCATTTATCATCAAAACTCATGCCTTAGGTCAGAAGTTCTCCCTGGGAATGACTTTGCTCTCAGACGACACTTGACTATGCCTGGAGACATTTTCAGTTACCTCAAATACAGCACTACAGATGTCTAGTGGTTTCTGAACATGCTACAACAGTGAGTACAAAGAACGATACAGTTGGAAATGTCAGTACTGTCCAGGGTTGAGAAACCTCACTTTTGGGTGTTCAAGCTTGATCCCCCCAGTCAAAACCCCAGCCAGTTCGACACGTTATCCTCAGTGTAATCTTCTGAGGTACACACCTCTTCGGTTCAGCTGAGAAGCTGCTAGAAGCCGTTTTCCATGAAGCTCATGAACTAGCTATACATTTTCTGATTTTTCATTTTGACTTTCCCTTAATATATGAACCACTTTGTATACTGTGACACATGGTTACCAAAGCTTTTTTTTTTTTTTTTTCCCTTCTCTCTTGTGTTTCTTCATGCCACACCAGTTTGAAGTGGGGGCGAGAGGGACATCTGTTTGGGCCTAAGCCTCTGGAGGAGGCCCTAAAAATGTCTTGAGAAGAGCTGAGTTGGAAACCAAAGAGGCGGCTATGTGTGAAGGCCCTGGGCAGCCCTCTCAGCTCCAGAAAGATGATGCTAGAAGAAGCGTTAAGTGCTCCCATCTTGTGTTTATACTATTCCTATTTCATAAAAGGAGAAAAATTAAATTAAGAGGTGCTTACCAGCATTGGGGAGTTGGGAGATCTATATGTAATTTTTCAGAGCCAATTGGCCAACTAACTGGAGGGTTGTACCATTTATGAGACGAACAGAATGTTGCATGTGGAACGATGGGGTTTGAATTACCAAACTCTTGGTTTGACCAAAGTTCTCCCCATTTTCCCCAGTTGATGACATGTTCTTGCATCACTTAATCTTGACTTTGGTTTCACAAACGCTGTGAGTTGCTGGACAGAAAACAAAGCAGAAAGGCAAGCGACGATACAACGGGCTGGGTCTACAAATGCTCCATCACCCAACCTGTGATTTCAGGAGCGCTGCCTCCGTAAAAAGAGGTGTGGATGGGGTGACTTGGGTTTAAATACAGTTTGCAGCAATGATATGAAGTAAAGAGATTTTTTTTTTTCTAATAGATGAATAGAAGTATCTTGGAATTTCAGCCTCTGTGACTATTCAAGAAAAAAATTAAGTATTCAAACAAATGTGTATGTGAATCAAGTTCTCTGTGGAAAGCTTGTTAGATAAAATAACTATAAAAATGTGTAGACCTCTCAGAGGAGTAGAATTGCTATGAACCATTTTGAAATAAAAACATACAAGTGAAGATTCGTTTTTTTTGGTTTTCGGGATAATGTACGATCTCTTTCTGCATTGAAAGATACCTTAGTGTAACTTGCCCTTCTCAGAGAGGAGGGAAGGAGAGGGTTTGGCCAGAAACAGCAAAGCCCCTAGATGCTGAGGATGTTAAGGATGAATGGGTGGAGGTTCTAACTTTCTCATTTGTCTGAAACAGCCAACCCTCCAAGACCTCTCTGCTCTCCTCATTGACAAACCACAAAGGCAACAAGCCCAGTCAGCTCATCTCAAGGGGCACATGCTCTTTACTAATAAATTTCTTTCTCTGAGCTCTCTTAAGCAGCATATTCGGATAAGACCCCAACTTCGAACATATCTGGTCCAACAACCACATAATTTCCAAGTCAAATGTTTTATTAAGTAGTATCTCTCCCCACCAGTTTGTCTAAGCAACTGACTCATCCCAGAATGATGACAGTGTTTGTTTAAGTATCTGGGAGGGTTTTTTCCAGAAGAAATCTAATAGGAAGTAGACCTATTACTTTTAAATAGAAATGGGAAGAAAGAAGGAAAGAAGCAAGAGAGAGGAAAGGAGGGGATCATTGAAATGGGGCCAGTCGGTGTATAAGCAAAACATCTCTATCAGGTGAGGCGCTGGGGTTGGTAGAGATACAGGCAGGTGCCTGTGACATCGGAGGTAGGGAGCTAGCTGGGAGGGACTGAAGCTGACCTTCAGGATCATGTTGGCCTGGATTCAAGTCCCCACTTGGAGAAATAGCTCAACCTTTCTGAACTGCAGTGTCCTCATCTACAGAGTAGGAGTGATCAAAGAATGAGCCTTGTAGTGTGAGCGTTGTTCAGAAAATGCACAGAAGCCCCCAGCTTGCGCTCGGTGAGTTGTAGATGTTCAAGGAATGGTAGCTCTGATGCAGCAGTTATTTTAATGTATACTAGCATGACTTGCAATATCATGATATGATTAATAGTGTTCATGATAGGAAGAAGAATGCCCTGCCCCAAAGCTGTCCATACCCTAATCCTGGAGCCCGTGACCATATCAGCCGCACCCTGCAAAAAACACTTTGCAGATGCAAATAAGGCTATTGATTTTGAGGTAGGGAGATGGTTCTAGATGTTCCCCATGGCCCCAGTCTTATCACGTGGGTCCCTAAGAGCAGACGTCTTGTGTAGATGACAGGAGAGAGAGAAAGCGCTGTGACAACAGAGGAAAGATGTGTAATTCAAGGTTGCTGGCTTTGAAAATGGAAAAAGGGGTCATGAACCAAGGTAGGCAAGTGGTCCCCAGAAACAAGGAAAGGGGTTCTCTCTAGTGCTTCGAGGGGTAGACACCATGATTTCAGCCTAGTGAGATTTGTATTGAACTTTGAACCTACAAAACTATTTTTTAAATTTTTAAATTAACATATAATGTATTATTTGCCCCAGGGGTACAGGCCTGTGAATCATCAGGCTTACACATTTCACAGCACTCACCATAGCACATACCCTCCCCAATGTCCATAAACCAACTACCCTATCTCTGCCTCCCTCCCCCCAGCAACCCTCATTTTGTTTTGTGAGATTAAGAGTCTCTTACGGTTTGTCTCCCTCCTGATCACATGAACATATATCAAAACTACTAAGATAAAAGTTCATGTTGTTTAAGCCACTAAGTTTGTGGAGTTCTCTTCAGCAGCAATAATAAACTAATAAACTGAAACCCATACTATTAGAAATAATATGTTTTTTAAAACATGCTCTATGCCCAATGTGTGGCTTGAACTTGTGACCCAGACAGATATCAAGAGTCACATGTTCTACTGACTAAGCCAACCAGGCACTGGTATTAACATATTTTTAAAAATTATTTTTTACTAAAATGCCCAGAGGTCAAGGTGACTTTACTATGCCTGAAAGGTCAACCCAGCCCTGGAAACAATCTCCAGATACAATAAATAGAACCCAGCATCCTTAAGAACTTAGGCAAGAGATCACTCTCACTGATATTTTTTTTTACATCGTATCATGCAAAATTACAAAATTACAAATAACAGAAATGGAGAGAGCAAGTACATCCATCACCTAGACTTAACAGTTGTTAACTTTTTCCTGCATCTGTTACTTTTCTGTTTATTTGTTCTGTTTTAAATCTTTGGCTGAAATTTTTGAAAAGAAATTACAGTCATTATTACATCTTAGCCCTAAGTACTTCATTATGTAACCATAAAAGTGACATAACCACAATATTGTTAACAAACTAATAGGATTGTTAACAATTCTCTAATATTATCTAATACCCAGTATATACTTAAATTTTTCAAATGGCCCCAAAAGTTCTTTTACAGCTGATGTGTTCAAACCAGAATCTAGTTAAGGACTGTGCATTGAATGAGATCATTGTGTTTCTTGAGTCTCTCTTAATCAAGGACATCCACCCACTGCTTGATTGCCTGGAAGTCACTGTTAGAGTCTGTTTCTTTGTAGATGGTCTCGCAGTTAGGATTTGTCTAATTTAATTCTACTTTGGTGACAATATCTTCAGAAACAGTGGAAAGGAAAAACGCTACCCTGCAACTTAAGATTTTGTTCTGACTGTACACCATTTTTGAACCTTTCAACCATACATTCATTCATCAACACAAATCAATGTCCATTTGTTAAATACTCTCACTTTGCACATATATAGATCACCTGCATCGAAGAGACTCCCTTTCCCGTCTCTGTAATAAGTAACTGTTTCTTAAAGGAGGGAATTTTCTATTTCCCCTAACCTTCCTTTGAAACCTCAAGGATCCCAGAATCATTTTTTTTAATGATTTTATTTATCCATTTGAGAGCAAGAGGGAGGGAGAGAAAGAAAGAGAGAAGGAGCAGAGGGAGAGGCAGAGGGAGTAGGAGAAGCAGACGCCCTGCTGAGCAGGGAGCCAGATGCGGGACTGGATCCTTGGACTCCAGGATCATGGCCTGAGTGGAAGGTAGAGGGTTAACCGACTGAGCCACCCAGGCACTCCCAGAATCTTTTTTTTTTTTTTTTTTTTAAAGAGAATCTAAGAAAGAGAGAAAATGTACTCAGCAGCAAAGGTGTTGTTACTATTCTCTGCAATGTACTGTTACTATTATCACCAGTAAGAGTACTGGCTACATCTTTTACAGCTTCTATTAAGTGCCAGATGCTAGGCGTCCATTACTGCCAAGTCTCGGCATAAAATCTGCAAGGCAGGTATTATTATTATTAACTTAATAATGTCACCAGTTTATAGATGATGCAGTCAAGTATCCAGCCTCACGCCTCACAGCTAGTGGTGGCAGAGGTGGGATTCTGACACAGGTGCGTTGGCTTCAGATGCCCAGTGTCTCCTCAAAACCACTATTCTGTTATTTCATGGCTTGCTTAGTATTCAAGTTGATTATTCTAATTGTGAAGGCAAAGCAACCAATTCTCTCTCTCTTTTTTTTTAACTGGCATGTGTGCTCCAGTCGGTGGCGCAAACAGGCTGATGAAAGTTCTTGATGCTCTTCCTTCTTCATTCATTTACTAAAGGTGGCCAGCTGATCTGTTGGACAAGATCAGAGATCTTGAGAAAGTCCATCAATTTCAAGACATCAATAAACATTTTCTCCAAAGGTATCTGTATATTGGCAACTATTTTAGGCTTTGTGAACCATATGGTTTTGGACACAGCTACACTCAGCCCTCCTGTTATTAGCATGAAAGCAGTAGAAGACCACACATAAATGAATGGAAGTAGTTATGTCCCAATAAAACTTTATTTACAAAAATGGACAGGGGCTGGACTTGACCTCAGGGCTATAATTTGCCTTAACGCAGAGGGAGCAACATGGTTGCCAGAAAGCCAAACTTGGCCAAAGATGGCTATGATCAGCTTACACAATGTTTAGCTTTTTAAAAAAGTTCAGTTTCGGGGCGCCTGGGTGGCTCAGTGGGTTAAAGCCTCTGCCTTCGGCTCAGGTCATGATCCCAGGGTCCTGGGATCAAGCCCCGCATCGTGCTCTCCGCTCCTCGGGGAGCCTGCTTCGTCCTCTCTCTGCCTGCCTCTCTGCCTACTTGTGATCTTTGTCAAATAAATAAATAAAATCTTTAAAAAAAAAAAAAATTTCAGTTTCAACTTTAAAAATCAAGATGCTTCCTGCAAGAAGCCAAATGGTTCTGACTCTTGAAAAATTGGAAGGTGTGGTGTTTAGGTCCTCGGTCTCATGACAGGAGTGAGTTGAACAGCTGTTCTTTTGAAGGGCTCCTGGTCTGTCCAGCGTGCCCCAGCCCGCACCCCTTTTCCTTTTCCTTTTTTCTTTCTTTTTTTTTTTTAAAGAAGTATGATGACTGGATGGAATGATGTGGATTTTTTTAAAGATTTTATTTATTTATTTGACAGAGAGACCGATCGCAAGTAGGCAGAGAGAAGGCAGGCAGAGAGAGAAAGGGAAGCAGGGTCCCCGCTGAGCAAAGAGCCCGAGGTGGGGCTCGATCCCAGGACACTGGGATCATGACCTGAGCCCAAGGCAGAGGCTTAACCCACTGAGACACCTGGGTGCTCCCTGCACCGCTTTTTATCATTTTTCTGATGCCCAGTGTTTGTTGTCATGATCTTTAATTCGGCCTTATTTTGCCCTTCTTCTCATCTGCCTGGTCCCTGTGGACACCTCCATTTTGAACGGCCACCACAACAGGAAAAGAGAAGGGAAGGGGTCTGATGGTAAGAGGGTCTTTTCATAATTGGTCTTGGAAAGTAAAGGTTGAATGAGAATATCTGGCTGTAATGTATGCTTGATTTTTTTTTTTTTTTTAAGTACAATGACCTGTTTGTTGGACAAGGAAGGATACTTTGTATCTTGCATAGCCTCCTTTGGAAGATGCAAATCACTTAGCAGTTTGACAGTGAAGTGATATGAACAGGACTGGCTCCAGGCAGAAGTGCAGAGTGTCCCAAGGTGGCTTTGCACCGGTTCTAGTCAACATTTTCCCAGTGTTCCCGCCCTGCCACATTAGTAGCTGAGTGTCCTCAAATGCTTATTCCTCATCCACCCACCTTGGGTGTAACTGGCTATTTTTTTTTAACGATCTTCTTCTAAATTTAAATGACACCATTAAAAAGACTTTTTACTGGACAGTATCTAATATTATTCATACTAAGAGAGACAACGCTTAAATCATTTCCTGTTGCGTCTTCCAAGGATATGAACATTTTAATTCAAAAAGAGTCTCAAGGAAGAGAAACTTAAAGTTTATTGGATGTGTCATTGTGGAACTTGGGGATTGGAGAGAGGTGAGGGGCCCTTTGGCAGGGGTGTTGGAGAGTTTAAGATATGTGGAACCATATGGGTAGCCCCCTATTGCCAAAGTTGGCCCAAATTGTTGCTTGAGTCCAAACTTGGAACCATATTTGACTGGCGTGGATTCATCAGTTACACTGTGTCTTAAGCATGGGTCTTTGTCATTTCTCTTAACCAGTGGGCATAGTGAAAGCTTCGGTTTTATGATCTTCAGGGTGGAGAGGGGTTGGGTGAGAATCAGCAGGACAGACTTGAGGGACATGGGCTGCTCAGTTCCAGTCTCTTGATCATCTACCCTTGCAGGGTTCCCTTGCAAATGCTTCCCACTTTCCCTCACAGATTTCCAGGCAGGCAGCACCAGTCCATCGGAGCTGGCAATTATGGTGAAGCCACATTGCATGCCCATGAGATAAGCATTAAGGTCCCTGTCTGCTCTTACATTCCATGAGTTCAAGGACCATATGTGGGTCATGTTGAATATTCAGTAGGCAAAAAATGTACTCTGTAGATGTGGGGCGCCTTTTGGAGACTGGAGAAATTTAAGCAGTGCTTTTCTCTGAATATAGAAGTGGGTCTTCTCATCTCAGGCAGGCTCACACCAGAATGAAGTAGTCCTGTCCTTTGGATGAGGTTTCCCTGTGGGTTGGGCACCTTTAAGACTGGATCTTTCTGACGCCACAACCCAACAATATTGCACATTGGGCAGAACTAGCCCCCAAAAGCTGGTTTATATTTGGGAATTTTTTTTTACATTTGGCTAATGTAAATTGTTTAGGGCAAACATTGCCTCAAAGGACCCCAGAGGGGCAAAATCTTTGAACGTTGTGGGTGATTGATACATAGAACCCTGTGAGCTGTGGACTTTATAATGAATAGTGAGGATAGGGGAGCCTGGGATGGAGCCAATGTGGGCAACAGTGGAGCTGAAATCAGATACCCTGTAGCCTTCATTCTTATGTTGTTGGTCCAGAGGTTCCTCTTCAGCGTCAGGGAATGACCCTGCAAAACAGGCTTTTCAGACCTGGAAAGCACTACTGGGTCCTCCTGAGAGCATTTTGAAACTGAGGTTCCCTGTTCTATCTGGATTTCTCATATAATGCATATGTAGAAATCTAGACCACATCACTTTTGTTGCTCAAAACCCTGTAGAAGTTACCATCTCACACAGAGTAAAGCCAAAGGCCTCTAGTAGCCCACAAGGTGCTGTACAATCTGATTCCATAAACTTTTTGTCTTGCTATCCTTTTTCCTGCTCCTTCTGCTTTAGCCATGCTAGCGTGTTGGCTGTACCTGTTACATAGCAGGCCTGCCTCAGGGCCTTTGCACTTGCTATTCACCATGCCGACAACATTGTTTCCCCAGGTATTTTCGTGGCTTGTTCTGTTGACTGTTTCAATGAGGGCTTCCCTGGCCACTGCAGCCAAATACATTCTGTTTCTCTCCTACCTATATTCTTTTTCTTTCTCACTTTCTATCATAAGACAGATTTTTTTGGTCTTATTCATTCTCTGTCTCCCCTCCTACAATATAAACTTCATCATTGCAGTTTTGTTTTTTGTTTGTTTTATGATGCATTGCTCTATTTCTAGCAGCTGGAACAGTAACTGACACAGAATAGGAGGCCAATAAATATTTTTAGAATGAATAAGTGATTTCTAATCCCTCAGGAGCTTTATCACTTTTGTTGTTGTTATTGCAAGCAACAGAAATCCAATTCATACCAGTTTTAAGCACAAGTGGGAATAATTCATGGGCTCCAAAACCAAGCCACGATCAAGGCATATTGCTTTGATTTTTCTACTACTGTGGATGGCCATTTTCCATTGAGTATGGAATATATTTGCCAACAACTCTAAACTTGTATCTTTAGAGTTTTTATAAGGAGCTCAGCTTGGAGAAAAAAAAAAATCACTGGTAGAAGGACTTCCACAGATGGCCTTGGCCAGGATCATATGCATCCTTGGACTCATCACTTAAAGCCAATGAAACACCAAGGAACTTGATGAGCTCAGCCTGGGCCAAGGGCTTCCCCTTAGAGCCTGGAGGTTAGAGCTGGTTAACAGAAGGATGAAGGAAAGCGATGGCATGCATGTGGTCACTGGGGAGTTTGTGAGTTGGATGCCTCTCCCATCTGTGTCTGTCATCCTCGTCTCTTTGTGACTTGTTCTCCTTTGTCTCTGTCCCTCCTAAAGCAACCCAACAGCTTTCCAAGAAGGGGCTGAAGGCTACATTGTCTACATTCATGGTCTTACAAGTACGGTGTACATACCCTACTGGGCATACAGTGTAATTTATTGGGGTATAGAGAGAAAATATTAGAACTTCTCTTATTTATATTTAATCTCATTCTTTAAATATTCATTTTTACGCATGGTTTATAATGCTCACATCAGCATAGTTGTACATATACATAGTAGTACATTAGTAAGGTTTATATGTATATATGCATCTATAATTTATAAATAAGTAAAAGTACATACATTTGAGCAAGCTCAAAATACTTTAGTGTTGGGTGTCTAAAGCTCTGGCTTCACTGTTCACTATGATGCATCTATTTTTTTTTTTTTTAATTTAAGATGGAGACCAAGATTGTAGTATCTTTCTTAAAAACTATAATTTACTACTGGCCTTAAAAATAAAAACTCCATGTTTTAAAAAAAGACAAGGCAATTTTATCTCCACACACTTTTAAAATGCTGCTAAATCCCTAAAGTAATGTACTGTCCGAACACCTGATGAAGAGTGGGGGGGAGGGGCACCGATTGGCTCTTTCATTTAGGAGTTCAGGGACAGGGGCACCTGTGTGGCTTCTGCCTTTGGCTCAGGTCATGATCTCAAGGTCCTGGGATCGAGCCCCATATCCCCACATCGGGCTCTCCGCTCAGCAGGGAGCCTGCTCTGCCCCCATCCCCCCCACCCCCGCCTGCCTCTGCCTACTTGTAATCTTTGTCTGTCAAATAAATAAATAAAGTCTTAAAAACAAAAACAAAAAATTTAAAAATAAGAAGGAGTTCGGGGATAATACTTCCCTTTTATGATTTTTCTCAAAGTTTGAATGATAATAGTACAGTCTTTCCAGATTAAAGCAGTGCATCTCTGATAGCTGAAATCCAAAAATATTTTTAAACCAGAGAAATATAACAATACAGTGAAAGAAAAATTGTGGGTGAGAACAAGAGCTGACTGAATAGGAAAAAAAGACAACTAATGAAGGCCCAAAGCAGAAAGCAAGAAATTATTCCAGGAGGACAGCAAATGTGGTTAGAGAACTAGCCCATATGCAAGTCAGGAATATATTCTGAATTATTGAAATCTGAATGACTCTCATATTCTATTAAAGAGGAAAAATGGTATTAGAATAAATATTAAAAGGAGTCAAGATCTAGGGGGCATTAATCTTGTCTGAATATTATTAGCTTCTTTCAGTGTATGTATCCATCCTTTTCCCATAAACTTTTATATTACTCTCCCGCCTCTCACCCCTGCTTTGCACAGAGTAAACTCCCAATGTGGATTCTTAACAAACTGGGGGAAAAAAATCTGCTTGTGACTGAAGCTGGGTCTATAGCACACCAGGACCATGGAGAGAAAAGTGAAAGTTAAGCTAGTATTTTATTAAGTTGATGTCAGTTATTCTAATGTCTGTTCAACAAATGGCATTTTGTCACTACTCTGTCAGGCACGGTGTTTGGCACTGGAACTAGATGAGAGCCCTTCCCTTTCCCCAAGCAACTGACCCTTGGGTGGGGAAGTGGTTGGGAATATAATAGATGTATCCCAGGCTGAGTGTTCCCTGGGGAAGGATGGAAAAATGTCAGGTGACCCTGGGGAGCGGGTGGGGCAGTGAGTCCCCTGCCTGGGAACATCAGGGAGGAAGACAATTGAACAAGGCCTTAGAGGAGATATGTACTGTTTTCAAAGGAAAAAGGAAAGTTAAGAGGAGGGAAGAGCGTGAATAAAAGACAGGGAAGTGAGGAAGGACAGAGCTAACTTGAGGAGTGAAGAGGTCAGGGTAGGAGGAAAAGGGAGGAAGAGTTTGGACTGTGTCTTGGAGATGACGGGAGGTCATTGTAGGATATTTAAAGATGTTTCCAAATAAAAGATTGTCATGTGCAGATCTGGTGCCCTTTCAGAGGACAAACATTAAACTGGGAGCAGGGAAACCGTTTAAGAGGCTACAAAAATAGTCCAGACCACCATTCTTAAAGTACAGAACTGGGGAAGCAGGAGTAGGTTCAGCAAGAAGGGAACTAATTCTAAAATCAAGAGAACTTGATGCCTGTGTGCAGAGATGATAGGAAAGAATAGGGACTCGGAACTGGCTATGAGTCTGGACCACATGAATCATAACAGAATGCAGGGAGGGTTGTCTTTTGGTTTGGTATCTTTCTTGGGGTGGGGTTGGCTGTTGTTGAGAAGATACATGGAACCACCACATAGGACACAGAACCTCTTCATCACCTCAAACAATTTCTTGTGTCACCCTTTCATAGTCATACCTTCCCCCCACCCCTAACTCCTGACAGCCAGTGATCTGTCCCTATAATTTTGCTGTCTCCAAAATTGTCACATAAGTAAAGTCATACACCCCATAACCTTTTGAGACTGACTTCCTTCACTCAACATAATGCCTTTAAGATTCATCCCAATTGTTGTGTGTCTTAGTAATTTTTTTAAATGGTTGAGTGGTATTCTTTGGTATGGATGTGTAGTAGGTAGTTTATTCATTTACCATCAAAGGACACTTTGCTGACAACCCAGTGTCTGTTCAGTGTTTGGCACTTATGAAGAGAGCGGTTATAAACATTTTTTTTCCTCTCAGAAAACAGGGGTGTGGTGTGGTTTTTTTCTTTTCCTTTTTTAGACATACAAAAGACACAACATAAAATCAATCCATTTTTAAAAATTTATTTATTTATTTATTTATTAAAGATTTTATTTATTTATTTGACAGAGAGAGATCACAAGTAGGCAGAGAGGCAGGCAGAGAGAGAGGAGGAAGCAGGCTCCCCGCTGAGCAGAGAACCCGATGCGGGGCTCGATCCCAGGACCCTGGGATCATGACGTGAGCTGAAGGCAGAGGCTTTAACCCACTGAGCCACCCAGGCGCCCCCCATTTTTAAAATTTTATTTTAAACACAAAGCACATGACAGCAGGGGGAAGGGCAGAGGCAGAGGGAGAGGAAGAGAGAATCTCAAGCAGATTTCCTGCTGAGTGCAGAGCCTGATGCATGGCTTGATGGAGGACCCTGAGATCATGACCTGAGCCGAAACCAAGAGTCAGACCCTTAACTGACCATCCCACCAAGGCACTGCTAAATTATTTTTAAAATGTGCATTCAGTGGTGTTAAGTTATAAACATTTTTGTATAGGTTTTGTGTCTGAATGTATGTTTTCATTTATCCAAGGTAAATGCATATGCATGACATCATTGGGCCATTTGAATAATTGTGTCTTTAAATTTATAAGAAACTGCTAAGCTATTTTCCACAGTGGTGGCACCACTTGTATTGCCATCATCAGTGTGTGAGAGTTCCAGTTGATCCACATCTTCGCCAGCGCATGGTACTGACAGTTCCCCCATCTCTTCTAATGTGTGTAGTCCTCTCTCGTTTTGGTTTTAGTTTGCCTCTCTCTGATTGTCAATGATGTTGAATATCTTTTCATGCTGGGTTTTCGCTTTTTGTTTTTTTTTGGGGGGGCGGTTGCCATCAGTTTATCTTCTTTGTGAAGTGTCTGTCCAAATTTTTTGCCCATTTTAGAATTGGATTGTTTGTTTTCCTTCTGTTGAGTTTCAGAGTCATTTATAAATTATGTATACAAGTCCTTCACTGGATGGATATGTGATTTCCAAATATTTTTTTCCCCAGTTAGTAGCCTGACTTTCCATGTCTTTTGCAAAGCAACAATGTTTAGCTTTGATGAAGTACAATGTATCAATTTTTCTTATGTGGATTGGCCTTTTCATGTCATAGCTAATAACTCATTATAGAACACAAAACCACAAAGGTTTTCTCCTCTTTATTTTTCACGAAAGTTTATAATTTTACATTTATACTTATTATCCATTTTACTTATTTATTTTTAAAGATTTTATGTATTTGTTTGACAAAGAAAGAGAGAGCACAAGCATGGGGTGGGCAGCAGGCAAGAGGGAGAGGGAGAAGCAGACTCCCTGCCAAGTAGGGAGCCCAATGTGGGGCTCGATCCCAGGATCCCAGGATCAGGACCTGAGCTAAAGTCAGATGCCTAACTGACTGAGCCACCCAGACACCCACTTATTATCCATTTTAAATGAATTTTTGTATAAGGTGTGAGGTGTAAGTTGAGACTGACATTTTTGAACATACATACATCTATTTGTTGCAACATCAATTGTTGAAAAGACCATCTTTTCTCCATTCAGTTGCCTTCTACCTTTGTCAAAAATGAATTGGCCATGTTTATTGGTAAACTATGTTCTGTTCTATTGGCCTATGTGTCTGTCCCTCTGCCAATACAACATTGTCTCAAGTATCTCAAGTAGTATTGTAATAATTCTTTTTTTTTTAAGATTTTATTTATTTATTTGTCAGAGAGAGAGAGAGGGAGAACACAAGCAGGCAGAGTAGCAGGCAGAGGCAGAGAGAGAAGCAGGCTCCCTGCTGAGCAAGGAGCCTGACGTGGGACTCGATCCCAGGACCCTGGGATCATGACCTGAGCCGAAGGCAGCGTCTTAACCAACTGAGTCACCCAGGCGTCCCAGTAGTGTAATAATTCTTAAAGGAAGTAGTATGAGGAGAGCCTGGGTGGCTCAGTTAGTTAAGCATCTGCCTTCAGCTCAGATCATGATCCCAGGGTCCTGGGATTGAGTCCCCCATCGGGCTCCATGCTCAAGAGGACTTTGCTTCTCCTTCTCCCTCTGCCCCTCTCCCTCTGCTCATGCTCTGTCTCACTTTCTCTCTCTCAAGTAAATTTTAAAAATCCTTTAAAAAAATAAGTACTGTGAGTTCTCCAGCTTTATTTTTTCACATTTTCTTTGGTATTATAAATTTTAGAATTATCTTATCAACAAAAAAAAATCCCAACTGCTGGGATTTTTGTTGAAATTTCACTAAGTTCACTAAGACCAATTTGTGAAGAATTCACATTTTAATTACATTTATTATTTCAATCAATGAACATGGTATCTATTTATTTAGGTTTTCTATAACTTACTTTAAGCAGAATTTTGTGATTATTACCATGTATATCTCGTACATGTTTTACTCAACTTACAACTAAATATTTTGAGCTATTGTAAGTGGGATTTTTTTTTTAAAAATTGGGTTCCACTTGTTCATTATTAGTATTTAGAAGTTGAATTGTTTTTTTTCTCTAACCATATTTGTGTAGAGAATCAGTGAATTAAAATCAGCAACAAACAGAGTACTGTATATATTCAGTTCTGTAGCCAACAGTTACATTAGGGATAATATAATTGTCTAATATTCTGCCTTGCTTCTTTCTTTCTTTCTTTCTTTCTTTTAAAGACTTTATTTATTTATTTGAAAGACAGAGATCACAAGTAGGCAGAGAGACAGGCAGAGGGAGAGGAAGGGAAGCAGCTCCCTGCTGAGCAGAGAGCCCGATATGGGGCTGGATCCCAGGACTTGGGATCATGACCTGAGCTGAAGGCAGAGACTTTAACCCACTGAGCCACCCAGGAGCCCCTGCTTCTTTCTTTATTGAGGTATAATTGACATATAACATTATAGTAGTTTGGAATATACAGCATAATGGTTTGATATTGATATATATTGTGAAATGATCACCAGTTAATATCTGTCACCATACATAATTATAACACTTTTCTGTGTATATGATGAAAACTTTTAAAATTTTCTCTCTTAGCAACTTTCAAATATACGATATAGTATTATAGTCACAATGCTATACATTACATCCCTATGACTTATTTTTCTTATAACTAGAAGGCTGCACCTTTGACCCCCTTCACCTATTTTGTGCCTCACTTTCTCAAACCTTTGGCAACTGCCAATCTGTTTTCTATAATCTATGAGCTTGGGTTTTGTTTTTTGTTTTGCTTGTTTTAGATTCCAGATATAAGTGAGATCATACGGTATTTGTCTTTCTCTGTCTGATCAGTTCCTTCAAGGTCCATCCTTGTTTTTGCAAATAGTAAAATTCATTCTTTTTTTTATGACTGAAAAATACTGTGTGTGTGTGTGTGTGACATTTTCTTTATCCATTCACTTATCAATGGACATTTAGGTATGTGTTGGCTTTTGAAATTAATGCAGCAATGAATATGGGGGTACAAAAATATTTTTGAGTTAATGTTTTCATTTTCTTCTAATAAATATGTAGAAGTGTTTGCTGGGTCGTGTGGTAGTTCTATTTATAATTTTTTGGAGAAATTCCATACCGTTTTCCATAGTGGCTGCACCATTTACATTCCCACCAACAGTTCACGTGAGTTCCCGTTTCTCTACATCTTCACCAACACTTGATCTCCCTCGTCTTTTTGATAACAGCCATTCTAATAGGTGTGAGGTGATATTTCATTGTGGATCTGATTTGTGTTTCCCTGCTGTTGAGTGGCATGGAGCATCTTTTCATCTACCCATTGGCCATCTGCATGTCTTGTCTGGAAAAATTTCTGTTCAGATCCTCTAATTGCCCCCCCCCCCCTTTTTAAAGATTTCATTTATTTATTTGAGGGAGAGAGAGGGGGAGAAAGCACAGCAGGGGGAGATGGAGGGAGAAGCAGATTCCCTGCCAAGCCCAGAGGCTGATGCAGATGACCCCAGGATCCTGAGATTCTGACCTGAGCCTGAGCTGAAATCAGAAACTTAACTGCTTAACCGATGGAGCCACCCAGGTGCCCCATCTGCTGCCCCATTTTTTTTTTTTTAAAAGAAATGCATGTTTGTATTTTTTTTTTTTAAGATTTTATTTATTTATTTATTTGACAGACAAAGATCACAAGTAGGCAGAGAAGCAGGCAGGGAGAGAGAGGAAGGGAAGCAGGCTCCCTGCCAAGCAGAGAGCCCGATGCGGGGCTCAATCCCAGGACCCCAGGATCATGACCTGAGCTGAAGGCAGAGGCTTTAACCCACTGAGCCTCTCAGGCACCCCTGCTGCCCATTTTTCAATCGCATCATCTGTATTTTCTGCACGGTTGATATTTTAATGCTAACCCTGAATCCAATGATCATACTAAACTCACTTGTTAGGTCTAAGAGGGGTGGGGTGATTTTTTGTTTTTTGGGGTTTTTTTTGTTTTTTTAGATTTCTTAAAGTTTTTCTAGACAATTACAGCACCTGTGAATAGGAACAATTTTATTTCTTCCTTCTTAAGTTATATGTATTTTATTACTACTTATTATTTTATGACACTATCTAGAACTTCTAATATGATGTTGGGTAGGAATGGTAAAGGTAGACATCCGTGCTTTGTGCTCAGGCTTAGGAGGAAAGCATTAGTCTTTTTTACTCTCAAGCGTGATACCCTTTGTCAAGTTGATGCAGTTCCCTTCTATTTCTAGTTTGTTGAGTTTTTTAATCATGAGTAAATATTGAATTTTATTAATTTTTGTATTAAGTACATGATGATGTGGTATTTCCTCTTTAGACCTTTGATATAATAGATTACACTGATTACTTTTTAATCTTAAATGGGCTCACATTCCTGGGATAAATTTTTCTTTTTATGTGATATATTTTTCTTTTTATACATTGCTGGATTTGATTTCCTAATATTTTGTTGAGAATTTTTGCGGTTATGTTCATGAAGGATTTTGGTCTGCTTTTTTCTTGTACTATCTTTTCCTGGTTTTGAGATCAGGATAATGACCTTGGATCATGAGTTGGGAAGTGTTTTCACCTCCTCCATTTTTTGGAAGAGATGTTTAGAATTATTATTGTCTCTTTAAATGTTCAGAAGAATTTGCTAGTTTAATTATTTGACTAGAAACCGGAAGAGGTTTTGTTTGTTTTGGAGGGGGCAGATTTTTAACTATGGATTTGATTTCTAGATAAGTATAAGCTTATTCAGTTTCTTCTGAATTTTGAGTTTGCTTTTAAGAAATTGGTTCATTACTTCTAAATTTTTAAATGTATGTGTATGGAATTGTTCATTGTTTTCTTTATTATTCATTTATTTCAATGTATGCAAAGTCTATAGTGATAGCTCCTTTTTCATCTTTGATGTGACAATTTATGTCTTTTTTCTCCTTTTCTTTTAAGTCTTGTTAGTGGTTTATCTATTTTGTTGCCCCTTTCAAAGAATCCCCTTTTCATTTTAATGATTTTTTTCCTGTTTTGTTTTCAGTTGATTATTGCATTTAGTAGGTCTTCCTTCCGCTTGCTGTGGAATTATTTGCTCTTATTTTTGTTGTTTCTTAGGGAAGAGGCTTAAATTGTTGATTTGAGATCTTTGTTTCCAATAAGCATTTTGTGCTACAAATTTCCATCTGAATACTGCTTAAGTTGTATCCAACACATTTTGGTGTGTCCGATTTTATTTTTATTCAATTCAAAATATTTTCTAATTTCCCTTGGGACAACTTTTAATGTCTTTGCCTGATAATTCTAACATTAGTGTCTGTTTGGTGTTGGATTTGATTGACTTTTCTCCTCATTATGGGTCTTATTTCTACCTTTGCACACCTGGTTATTTGTGATGGGATGCTAGACTTTTTGGATTTTGCCTTGCTAAATGCTGGATATTTCTGTATTCCTGTAAACATTCTTGCATTTTGTGCTGGGACAGGGTTAATTTACTTAGAAAAAGTTTGTTCTTTGTGGGACTTGCTTTTAAGCTTTGTTGGCTGGGACCAGATCAGCATTTGATTAGGATTTGTTATTCCCCATTCTTGTGGAAAGACCCTTCTGAGTAATGCAGCTGATGCCCTGTGAGTTGGGTTTTTCTTCACTCTAAGATCATCTGCTATTTCTAGTAGCACAGGAGTTCTAGAAAGGGTTTCATCTAATCCTTTTGAATGTTTCCCCCCACACCAGGCTTCAGATAGTTTTTCCACAAGCATTAAGATCAGTTCTCCAGGGGCACATGAGTGGCTCAGTGGGTGGAGCCTCTGCCTTCGTCTCAGGTTATCATCCCAGGGTCCTGGGATCGAGCCCCGCATCTGGCTCTGGGCTCAGCAGGGAGCCTGCTCCCCCCCACCCACCTCTCTGTGTGCTGCTCTGCCTACTTGTGATCTCTCTTGCTGTGTCAAATAAATAAATAAAATCTTAAAAAAAAAAAAAAAAGATCAGGTCTCCACTCAATAATCAAGAGGAACCCCAGCAAATCTCTGGAGTGTCCTGCCCATGCAGTTCTCTTCTCTGGTATTCTGCTGAGTGAACCTGAGCTACTTTTGCCCTCTTTTTTTTTTTTTTTTTTTTTTAAGATTTTATTTATTTATTTGACAGAGAGAGATCACAGTAGGCAGAGAGGCAGGCAGAGAGAGGGGAAGGGAAGCAGGCCCCCTGCTGAGCAGAGAGCCCGATGCGGGACTCGATCCCAGGACCCTGAGATCATGACCTGAGCCGAAGGCAGCGGCTTAACCCACTGAGCCACCCAGGCGCCCTTACTTTTGCCCTCTTGATTGGACTTCGACCTCTGTGCTCTCAACTCAAGGAGTCTGCCACACTCTGCCTCAGTTCTCTCTTCCTACATCAGTGGCCTGATCTGTGTGTTCAGACTGTAAACTGAGGCGACCATAGGCTTATCCTGATTCTTCGGGTAATGATAAAATACATGTTATTACCCACTATGTGTTTACAAAAGTGTTTGGAAGGGAAGGTCATTTGAGTGAGGGAGAACAAGGACATCCCAGGTTAGTTCACCCACATGGATTTCGGAGCCTTGGAGCATGGCGGCAGCACATGAGTGGAATCCATGTGAGTCGGATTCCAAGAACCTCAGCAGAATGGGGAGAGTGACGTCATCACAATCACCATCATTGTTACCATCTTCACCACTGCTGTTTGGTAGAAAGCGTACTCTGAGGTGGGGGTAGAAACTTCATCCGTGTGTGTTACTGAATTATTCCCGGTGGTGGACACGCGGAAGCTCTCCTCAGATCGTAGCATCATTGACTAGTGGTCCCACCTACTGTCCTCTGAATTCACTGTGGCTTTCCCTGCACTTCCCACAGCTCCTCCTCCCCACCCCCACCAGTGCCCAAGTGCAGCAGAGAGCAGGGATGCTAACGCAGATCCCATACTGTCCGGCACAAGTGGTTTTTGGTTCCAGGACTTTGGTTTTGCTGAAACTTCCTTAGAAGTGTACCCTAATCCAAGGCTTTCCTTACACAAACTTCCTTCTTTGTCTTCCGCCCCCATAGCATCATTCAGACCTGCTTTGCCGCCTGGTAGCTCTCTTTGCCTCCCTCCCTTCCGCTGTTCCCCTCCCAGGCATTTTCCCCAATAAAGCCTTTCATACGTGTAACTGGTCTTCTGCTTCTTTAACTAGCATGTTCCTCACATAACTCTAGGAGGCAGGAATACTATTTGTTATGGACTGAGCAGTGTCCTCTTAAAATTCATATGTTGACATCTTAACCCCCAGTGTGACCATATTTGGAGAGATGGCCTATTTAGGAGGTAATTAAGATTACATGAGGTCAGAAGGGTCGGGCTTTCATCTAACAGGCGTTGTACTTTAAGAAGAGACTCCGGAGATCTCCCCTTCACTGTGTGCACAGAGGAAAGGCCATGTGAGGACACAGAAGGTGGCCATCTAGAAGCCAGGAAGGGAGTCTCACCAGAAAGCAGCCCTGCGGGCATCCTGATCTTGGACTTCTGGCCTCCAAAACTGTGAGAAAGTAAATGTCTTTGGTTTAAGCCACCTTGCATGTGGTGTTTTGTTGTGCCGACCCAAGCAGATGAATACCCCATTGTTATGTCCATTGTACAGAGGTGTAAACTGAGGATTCAGAAGAGAAGTAACTCCCCAAGGACACACAAGTCCTAACTGGCTGAACTTGAATTAGATTCTGGGGCAGGGTGAGTACAAGCATGGCTTGTGGTAACCATACCATCCCCTCGCTCCCTGGGCCACGGAGGACGGGGAGATCCCGGCTTCACTGTGGGACGGGGTTCCGGGAGAGGATGATCTATGGAAGGAAGGCTGGAGATGAGGTGGGAGGGAGTCTGGAGAATTCTCTCGCAGCCTCCTGTCTGTCAAAGATGTGAGGCTCAGCCAGAGTTGCATGTGGGGCCTAGAGTAAGTATGTGTCCTCGAGACAGAGGTTCACGGAGGCTTCCTTCAAGGTGTGGGCTTCAGTCCTTCAATCCGCAGAGGCAGCAACAACCACGGGGGTGGTAAGGCCACAGGTGGGGGCGGTACCAGAGGAGGGTGTGGCCAGGGCGTGGCCAGGGAGGCTCCCACCCAGGCCAAGAGCAAGTGATCTCTGGACAGTAGAGTTCCTGCCTCCCTGTGAGGCTGACAAAAATAAGGTGCCTTATGGCTCCAGCGTATTTAGAGAGCGAAGGACAAATGGGTAGATGAAATCTTTGGACCACTTAGAGATTTTTTTTTTTTAATTTTTTAATTAAATTGTCAGAAAATAGGAAGCATCTTCCTTTTTGCAAAACTGCTGAAGTTTTATATAGACCCACAGAAACTGCTACCACTGCAGAGGTTTTGACCCCTGAGGAGGTGAGAAGGACCTCCACAAGGTGGTGGCAGGGGAGGCAGAAGCAGGAGTGTGAGGGGAGGTGGAGGTGGGGGGCAGTTTCTCAGAGGAGGAAGGGGGGTTGGTTTCAGAGGGAGAGGACATGAAATAGGACAGTTGGCAGAGAACCTTCCAGTGTGATCTGTTTCTGTGGATCAGAAACTTGGTTCTTGAGCTGGTCTTGAAGAACTGGTCATTTCCTGCCAGTGGAACCGAAATGTCAGCACCATGCATAAATGAGTGCGACAGAACAGGCAATGTTGCTCTCACAGAGAATCAACCAGTGTTTTAATGTTTTATACAATGCTGGGAACTCTGTGGGTGCTTCCTCAGTGAACGGTTTTCATCTGGAAAACAACAACAACAAAAAAGATGTTTGGCTTGAGGAAGCCTTCCCTTACAGGAGAAACGATTTCTCTAGATGAAGGTAGAGGAAAAAAGGACGATACCCAGGTGATTTTTCTTCCTCGACTCTTAGAATTATGACAGAAGAGTCAAAGTCTTTGAAGAGAAGAAAAAAAAAAAGGCAAAAAACTTCATAATTAAGAAAATTCCCAGAGATAAGAATCAGGTTCTCTCCAAGTGCACCGTTAGCTGTCAACAGGGAAGGCTAGGGACAGCCCTCCGGAAGGAAGTTAGCAGATGGGGCTGTGTGGAGGCCTCCAAGAAGCACAGCAAGGAGCTCCTGGGGGCCAGGGGAGTGGGAGGTGACAGACAGAAGCAGTGGGAAAAGCCCGCTCGGCGAACTTTGAAAAATACTCAGAGAGAGAGAGAAAGCCAGCACTGAGAAAATTCCAGCTGCTGGTGACTAGACATAATATCTGAGCAATTACTGACTTTTTCTTTTCATCACAGTGTTTTGGTGCCTTGTAGACACAGCTAAGATGTCACGAATGTAAATAATTTAGTACAGTGTTGTCATCTCTCGCTGAGTTGCCTTAAGCTTGACATTAGTAAAAGGCATCTTACTTAACTAGAGTTTTCAATACTTATTTGCTTTTGGGTTACGTAGATGGATTATTTTGCTTGTAAGATGATTTGATTTTAAAAAATAGCTTATTTCATAAGAAAAAAAATCATGTATTGCATATTGTGTTATTTCCATATGCCTTGGAATCTTTCAGTCAGACAGAAATGTGATACCTTAGAATCAATTTTCCACTCTCGTAATAAAAGCAGCACCAGTTCATCCATCAAAAATTGAGGTGGTTTAGGAAGAAATTACTTTGCTTTTATGAAAGAAGTCCAAATGTTGTTTTATTTAAATGTCTAACTTCCTGGAAAACTTGATGTGGGTGGTGTGTGTGTGTGTGTGTGTGTTGTTGTTGTTGTTCTTTTTGTTAGTAAACAGGAAGCCCTTGAAGTGATACACTGCTAGGATATAAATTTGGATTTTCTCATCGTTTCTTTCCGGATGGGTTTTATGTTGTTAATTTTCCTTTCCCCTTCGTTACAGAGCCCTATATTAATTATCCAGATCTATCTTTCTCTCTCTCTCTCTTTCTTTTTTCTGGAAGATATTCTGAAGTGGTACCCCACAGACATAATGTTATGACAATGGAATTTCAGAGTTTTGGTTGACTGCTCGCAAAGAGGTTTTATTTGGACAGGAATGCAGGACATTGGCTTTTTTAACAGAGAGTATAGCTTTCCTTTCTATTTTTTTTTTTTTTAAGAAGTTACTTGTGGGAAAATAGTTCAGAGTATCTTATTAATGATTTTTCCCCTTGGATTTTTGTTTATTTCCCACCCCATCCCTCAGATCTTTGTAACTAAAAACAAGCTTCAGTTCCTCATCTTGGTTACAGTGGTTTAAATGTTTGTTGGTATGTGACTTTGTTTAGCAAAGTTTGTGCGATTCTTTTTCTTTTTTTCCCCCAATGATCTCAGTTTGCTAAACATTGCATAATTTTTAAAAAATGTAGTCGATTATTATTTGGCCTCCCTAAACTTCACAGCCATCGCTGTTTTTTTTTTTTTCCTTCAGTCACTCAGATTATTTTATGAAATCAGTCCAATCCTAGAGTTGTTTGTTCTTGGCGTTGACTCTGGGTGGAGGTGTGCTGTGATTTTCATGACCTTTGATGTTTTTGTCTTATGTAGGCGAGGGCCCGAGAATTTTCAGCAGTTTTCCTGCAACCAGGGAAAACTGTGTGGTGAATAAAGCCCTTGCAATGGGCTGCTCAGTCCTCGCTTCCTTTAGATGTGCACAGTTCTGCACATGGCTTTGGGCCAAGAGCTCTTGTACTGTTCATGGTGGAGAAAAGAAAACACGGGAACATAGGTGGTTGGCTCTGGGAAAGATCTAGGTAAGATCATCTCGTGCATAGATCAATACATGGCACAAATACCACTACTCTTCCCTCCTAGACCTGTAGCCGACATCAGCAACTGATCATATATTTTGGGGGTTTTTCTTTGAGGTTTTCATGTATTTATTTATTTATTTTTTTGGTTGAGCCATCCACAGCCACACAATCTTTCCTGGCATGGTATTCTAAACTCCTGCTAGACTGCCATTCGAGTTGGCATATGGGAAGGAATCGCTACAGTAGATTATAACCTATCTCTATACATATCTGGAGACAGGGGGGACGTTCAGGGTGAGGTCGGGAGATATTGGAGTTGAGAGAGAAGATTCAAGAGTGAAATGACATGAGCTTGACCTAAAGTTCTCCCACTTGCTAGTGGTGTGATGTGGGGCCAAGATCTTCATCCTCCTGGGCTTGTCCTCACTGACACAGTGTGTGAACATAGGGGCTACATCCTAGGACTGTGGGTAGGTAAAACCGATATAAGCCACACGAAGCATTTAGCCTAGAGCTTGGCAGCAGCGCTCAATCAGTGGGAGCTGTCATCGTCATCACCCTCGTTATTAGGGAAAGTGGCTTGTTTGAGATAATAAAGCTTGTTAGGACTAGACAGGGTTTCTCAGTTTCAGCGCTACTGACGTTTAAATGGCCAGAGACTTCTTTGCCATAGAAATTGTCCTGGACACTGTAGGACATTTAGTCACATTCTCTGGCTTCTACCCACTAGAGGCCAGGAACCCTGCTCCCCAAATTGTGACGCATATCTCCAGACACTCCTAAATCCCTCAGTGAAGGACCACGGGAAAAGACTGAACATCACCTATAGATTTATTTATTTATTTATTGGTACGGTGAACATATTTGTGTCTGAACCTACTGTCAGGGAAGCTAATTCCATTGGTTTTGTCATTGCGTTCCAAGTAATCTTATTTTAATATCCGTTCTCCGTGACTTTGACATCTCTGCCTTCATATCAGGTTACAAGTTTTTCTGTTTACTAACCTGTGGATAGTTTTGAGTAACAGATGAATAGCTCCAAGTTTTAATTAGGCTTTGTAACAGGATTTTTAAATAATGTCTAGGAATATGCTCATAATATAATTTTCAGTGATAATAGCTACAATCCAAATTGTATAATAATAAAAATGAGGGTATAATTAATTTGAGTGCTTATTATGTGTTAAATATTGGGCTGTGAGCTTAATGTTCCGATATCATGTAATTGTTATGATGCACAAGGCTTGTGTTATTATTCCCATTTTACAGATGAGGGAAGAGAGGCACGGAATACCTTGCCCAAGAAGCTACAGCTACTAAGTGGCAGAATAGGCCATCCATCCTAAGCAATTTGGTTCTAGTGAATTCAGACACATGCCTGCTAGAGAAAGGTGCAGAAGGATACATGCCCAGATGTCTACTTTGATTATTTATGGATGATGGGATTACTGGTGTTTGTTTCTCATTACTGTTTTTCATTATTTTCAGCTTTCACTATGATTTTTTTTAAAGTATCAAAAATTAGGATTATGCAGTCCTGTGGCTTTTATAAAACAAGTGACTATGTTTACAACCGTCTGCCTCCTATTCATTTGATCTTGCTTATGATTGACTGAAAAGCAACGGGAATTATATTTTTAATTTCTCATGTTGGATGCCAGAATCAGAACGTACAGCTCCTAATGGAACACATGGCTATTTAGAAGTGGGGGTTGTAAGCTACTTTGCCCATATAAGGTTGTTCTGTAAGTCATCATCGGGAATTTTTAAATAAACATAGGACATGTTATAGATCCAAAAGAATGTCGTCCTTCAAGATTTCCTACCTTGGAAGTTATATGCTTGTTTCAGTGATAAAACCAGTGAAATAGCTTTTGACTTTCACTTTTAATTAGTGTCTTTAGAGCTTCTTTTTGAAGCAGACAAGAATCCCAGGCTTTGTTATTTCAGAAAAACACCAGGAATTACCCACTTGGTTGCCCCCCTCCTAACCCCAAGTCATTCTCTGAATTTCTGTTTGGTCATTCTCAAAAATCAGACAGAGCCACGTGGATAACATTTACCATAAGAGGCAATGTTTAACCAGTGTCTTCATTTTCTTAAGGAAATTCCAAAAAGGGAGAACCAAACGTGGTGTAATGAATGGAATCATTGTTGGACTAAGTGCAGAAATCTGTAAGGTGAATACTCTTTAAGGGTACCACACACATTTGGAACCATAAATTCAGATCTGCGTGTGTGTGTGTTCACATGCATTATTTTATAGTTACGCATTATGTGCTTCAATTCCGAATCTGATGCTTGCCTGGCTTTACTCTCTGTGGCAGACATTTCTAATTTTAAATAACTTTGAAAGATCTCCTATGTCTCTGCTCATACAATGAAAAGTTCTTGGTGATTCTGGAGTCCAGGCGAAACTTGCAGTATAAAAGAACACGGGTAACTACCTAGGTTGAGTGAAGAGACAACAAGGTAATTAGAGGCCCAAGTTTCTCTTTGTCTGTTAGAGAGGTCGTAGAGGGCTTGGTGCTGGTTGCCTCTCAGGTGAGCAGAGATCCCAGTGATGATTTCCAACACCCGACCCAGCTGGCTCACTTCCTTGGAAGTCCCTTCTAGCCCTCTTGGTGGTTTCTAGAATCTCCTGCTCAGCACAGCCACTCTGATCTTTGGGGTCCCTATAAAGGGAACCTTCACTTTCATTTCAATCTCTCATTTCTGAGTTGGGTGTTATTACCATTATTTTATAGTGGAGGAAGGAAGGGCCAAAAGAGAAGGAGTCTCCTGGTGACAGAGTAATCCTGTCACTTGATCACTCATTTGTTTGTTCATTCATTCAGTCAAATAATTAAGAACCCAGTAAATGCCATTGAGGAATGTGTAGTGAGCAAAACAGAGAGGGCTGTGGCCTCCTGGAGTTTATTCCTAGGGAGAGAGCCATGCAATAGATGAATAAATAAACCGGGAAACAAGCCTGAATTTTAGATAATTTTGGAGGAGGAAATGTATCTAGAAGAGGTCAAGGGAGTTTTCTCCAAAAAGGGTTCCTTTTAACTGAGACCTGAAGGCTCAGCAGATCTAACCATGCCAAGAGCCAGGTAGAGGGAAGAGCAAGAGGAAGGCTCCAGTTCCCCTAGTGCAGCATGAACGGCATGAAATAACTGTATCATCAACAAATAAAATAGACATAAAATGGTATGTTTCTAAAGACCGCAGTCCTGACACAGGTGAATTTGAGAGAGAAGAATTTGTAAGCATGCTCCACAGGACAGAATTCTAAACTATATTTTCACACATAAACCAGAAAGGCCCATTCTAACATTCTAACATTGCCACGTAACCAAAGAGCTGCCGATTTTTTTTTTTTTTTTACACATATTATTCAGTACTCAGTGTGACCTGAAACTATGAGAAAAACTAGGGTCTTCCTCTTTAAGATCTTCGTTGCCCTAGAAAAATCTGACTCCAGTGGGTCCTGGAGCAGAGCATTTTTGAGAGAGCGTGTATATATGTGTGTCTGTTTTCTTTGTTTCCATTATTTCTTTTCCCCAGAAGGAGACCAAACTGTTTATAGGGAAGATGCAAACAAACAAACAACTGGGTAATATACTTCCGTTCCAAACATTCAGACACATGTGACTTTTCAGCCAGCACAGAGATCCGTGAGGCCGACAGGCCAGCCATGCTTGATTCTCTTGGAGCACAGATGCTGCCTCTTCCTTAGGGATGACAATATAAATTATACAGACCATTATCATCTCTTCTCCAGAATTTTAACTCCTGAATTCTGACCCAGAAAATGCACAATTTGTTCCCCTTGAGCATAAAATTCACGCTGCCCCAGCACCTGCTGGAACAACCAAAGAAGATTTGATTGGCTTCTCCTACCTTCTGCTGTTCTGTGTCCTACGACAAGCATCCAGAAGAGGCTATTTTCTGTTGCCTGGAGGAGAGACTGGTTTTGTTGTGCCAACTGGAGTCTTGAAAGTGTGCCAGAATCTAATCTTCCTTCCACCATGTCTCTCTGGGCCCCGAACGCTTTTCAGTGGAATGCCACAGCTCACTTGCCACTAAGTGCTGTGTTCTCCTTCTCTCCCTCCCTCCCCCAGACACATATTTTGGCACCATTTGGTTTTCTGAATCTTTCTAGGACCCATATCCTTTTTTTCTAGCTAAGCTGGGGCTTCAGATAGGTTTTCAGAATAGCCTGATCTTTCCACTGTTGGTACATCAACCTTCAAACTTCTTTGTGGTAGGTTCTTAATGACCATCCTACCTTTGCTGTTCATTTACTTCCCTTTTTATTCACTGCCTCGAAATTTACAAAAGTTCTACTTGGTATTTTCTTATAGTTTAAGTGATAGCTCTCACAGAATGCATGTTTTTTGTGGACTTGATCAGTTTACATTGGTGGTTACCTCCTCTGGTTTCTTCTGGAAAAAAAAAATTCAGTTGAGAAATTACACACATAACTCACCAAGAAATTCACTAGAATGTAAGCTTCATGAAGGCAAGGATTTTTTTTTATCTTCACTTACTACTCTTCCCTAAGTTCAAAAGAGTGCTTGGTCCACAGTAGCATGCAAGGAATATTTGCTGAATGATTGAGAGACATGGAATTCAGACTTGCTCATGTGAGGGGCCCACTTCTGTCTTTCCTAGGACAACTTCTCCAAAATCGATCTGCATCCTCAGACTCATGTAAGATGTAAAAACCATCAAAATGTCAAGGTTAGCTAAAGTCTTGGAAACAAATACTTGTTCTTTCCAGATTGTTCTATCAGTCTAGCCATCATTCCGATATTCCCATCACTGATCTGTCAAACAGCTGGGCTGCGTGAGTCATTCAGGAGCTACACGTTAGCAAGGAGAAGGTGGGGCTGGTGACGGGCAATGACCCCACCACATGGTAAACGTCCTGGCTCCTTACACCTGAGATGCAGATGCCCTTGGACTTCCCAGAAGAAGGGGAATTTTAATTAGAACATCCAGATGAAGTTTCTGCCCAATTTAAATCCCATGCGTCATCTTATGAGATGCAGGATCCTCAAGTTCTCATTCTGTTCATCGCCACTTCCTTTATTGCATTTTGTTTTTAGACTGAAGGCCGTGAGACTGACAACACATCTGACGTTGTTTATGGAGTCGTGGACTCTAATAAAGTCTGCTTAATCATGATGGAGCAAGGTTGGCTGCCAAGAGCTTTGTCAGAACTGGAAAGGGCTTGGTGGCAACTGCCCCTGGCTGGGGAGCCCACCTTAAGCTCTGTTCATTACAAGTGGCCTCCTTTTAAAGCCATTCTGTTTTGCAAAGAAAATGATTTGGTTACTCCGTTAGAGATGGAAATGAAACAGATTTCTGTTCTTCCTTTTTTTTTTTTTTAAGATTTTATTTATTTATTTGACAGACAGAGATCACAAGTAGGCAGAAAGGCAGGCAGAGAGAGAGAGAGAGGAAGGGAAGCAGGCTCCCTGCTGAGCACTCAGCCCCGATGCAGGGCTCAAACCCAGGACCCTGGGATCATGACCTGAGCTGAAAGCAGAGGCTTTAACCCACTGAGCCACCCAGGCTCCCCTGCTCTTCCTTTTTTATCAGAAAAACACCTGAGGCCAGGAGTCGAATGTTGGTGGCCCAGAGAGAGTTCTGCCTGCCCTGGGGGCACCCCAAGTAGTCATTTTCACCTGAGGGCAGTTTGGTCTCTCAGTTTGTCTCTACTGTGGGAGGGTGTCACTGGCATCTAGTAGGCAGGGGCCAGGAATGGTTCTAAACATCCTACAATGTATAAAGTGGCCCTCACCCCCACCCCACAGCAATGAATTATTTGGCTCCAAAAGCCATCAGGGTTCAGGTGGAGACATTGATCTGAAGGAGCCTTGTTCAATTTTATGAGAATGTCCCTGCCTGGGAAGGTAACTCTCTTCTGTTGCTGTTTTCAATTCTCACTTAAAAAAATAAATAAATAAATAAAAAATCCCATCTTATTTTTGCATCAGGAATTAGTAATTTGGAGGCAGACCTAGTTTCAGAAGAGGGCGGGGCAGGCAGCCTAAGTGGAATGATTTGAAATGCATGGAGAAAACCCAGACTTAAAATGTTTCTCTCCTTCCAAGCTCTGAGGTCTAGAATTCCTTCAGTTGAAACCTGGAGAAGCCCTGAACAGTGGTTCAGGATTCCTGGGTCTTGAATCAAGCTCTGCTGCTTCCCAAAGCACTAAGAGCTGTTGAGCACTGACTCTGTGGTCAGCCCTGGGCCAAGCACCGTGCATGTAGCCTCCCTGCAGCACTGTAAGGTGTGTATTTACTACTACCTTTGTACTGAGGAGCAAACGGGGACTGGGAAAGGTTCAGGAACATGTGCAAAGCAACACACTGATAAGCACGGTGCTGTGATTTTTCAAACAGGGTACATACCCAAGACTCTGCCAGGAACCAGGATCTTACCCTGCCTAGCTCTAAGGCATCTGTGAAAAAGGCAGGAAGTTAAACCCCATGACTTCTAGGAACTCTTGACAATGCCATGATGTCTTTATTGGTTCCTTTGTTTTACATCTTGCCCTTCTTCAAGATTTCCCTTGCAAATGGAAACAGTCCCAGGATAGGTAACGATTGTAAATCCCCACGAAGGATTCCAAACCTTAAACTGTATCATAACCAGCTGGTGAGCTTCTAAAAATGCTTATTTCTGTGGCCGCTCACCAACACTCTGCTCGAGCACATTGGAAATGGGCGCCTGGAATCCTGATACCTACCCCCCCACCCCATCCAGGTGATTCTACTGCATGGGCTCGGAAGACCACACTGAAGAAGGCTATTCTAGCCCCTTCCAGGGATTTAATCGACTGGTTTAATTGACTGGATGCTGGCCACAGTGGAAGCTCAGAGTGTTTGGAGTGTATTAGGTCCCCTGGATCCCTTCCTCTGCTAGAGCTTACTGGGCCTCCTGTCCTCCGGCTCAACTCAGGTCAACAGTTCCTTAACGGCACCCATAAGAATCACCTGGGAAACTTTTAAAGCTCACAATGCCAGGATCAGACTCCCGGTTAATTAAATCCCAATATCTGGGAGTGGGAACGGCTTCAGTACTACCCCCCCCCCCCCAGATTTCCAGATGATTCCTATGCACAGTAGTTTGGGAACCACTGTTCTGGGTGTTGCAGATTCCACACCTGGGGTAAGACAACCCCACTATCTCAGGCCTCCTTATCTCCTGAGACGTATGTGCAGGTCACCCTTCACTCTATTGGCTTTCCAGAGGCCCCTGCTCACTCCTCTGCCTTTTGTGTTGCTTTTAAGATATTCCTCTCGGGTGCCTGGGTGGCTCAGTGGGTTAAGCTGCTGCCTTCAGCTCAGGTCATGATCTCAGGGTCCTGGGATCGAGTCCCGCATCAGGCTCTCTGCCCAGCGGGGAGCCTGCTTCCCTCTCTCTCTCTGCCTCTCTCTCTGTCTACTTGTGATCTCTCTCTGTCAAATAAATAAATAAAATCTTAAAAAAAAAAAAAGATATTCCTCTCATCACCTTGTTTATGCCCACAACAGGTCTTCCTCTTGAGAGAAGGGGCTTTACCGTGTGGTTCCTGAGTGATATCGAGTAGCGAGAGCAGGTGAGGACTCAGGAGAGAGAAGACAAAGGCCAACTGGCTTCTTTGTCTTCACAACAGGCCAAATGGAGAGTAATAATAATGGTTATTATAAGGAGGTTACCCTGGCGCCGGACTCCCTGAATAAAATACCCAGTAAAACTTTGGAACTCCTCTTCTGGGCAGGAACAAAGAATCCTGCTAAAAACAGCGCCTTCTAAATAATGACGTTATGGCTGATATTTTGAAATTGGGAGTCTGCTGACAAATGATTCAGAATGTAGGAACAATTGAAAACGGAGACCAGCTTTCCTTACCAGGATGTTCGGGGTGACTCGTGAATGCTTGGGAAGGAATTTAAGAATAAGTCAGAGTCCTCTCCAAGTTTCCCTTTTTTCTCCTCTGGTTCTTTTTTTTTTTTTTTTTCCCCACCTTGCCCACTTAAGAAACAAACCCTGTCACCCTGAATGTCATGAAATGGTGACTCAGTTTCCCCAAAGACAGGAGATACACAGGGTTGCCTGTGACTTTGATGCCCCTGCACTTGGCTGTGATCAGCCTACCTATAGTTTTAAAATGGAGGACTATCAGGATTAAAATCTGGATTTCTCGCCTCTTTTGAAAATTCAAAAACTCTTTCTTGCCCTGAGTTCGCTTTCGGGGTGAGCAGTCAGCATCTGCTGCTCTGCATGGAAGCCTGTGTGTTCCAATTTGCTGCAGTCTCCACTCCTTCTAATTCCATGCAAGTCAGTTCAATTTAAATTGCCTGCTTGAGTTTTCTGGGCTGTGGCATCAGCATCACCTGTTAAGATTTGTTAACATGCCGATCTTTGGGCCCCACCAATCTTCTGGAAGGAAGAGTTGTCAGTTCCTGATGTACAGAAGTATGGATGTGAGTGTGCATATTTTTACATATATGTGAATGTGTATACATGTGTGTGCATATATTATACACACATATAATATATACATATCAGCATGTACTTAGAGGTATTTATTTCATTCTTTGGGTTATAATCCAATACTACTGTGATTTCTTCTCTTGCTTAAGACGTCTCAACTTAGGGCACTGGGAACTCTTTCAGACTGGCTTCAATGCCTTTTCAGTAAATCTCTCCCCACCTCACCCCAGCCTTTTTTTCTTTTTTCTTTTTTCTTTTTTTTAAAAGCACTTCCTTTAGCACTTTTTGGTACCACAGGTGCCCCCAGGTTTATCTTATATTTTCTGTACCCCAACCTGGAATTAACTAGTTTTCTAAGGATCCTGGTTTCTTTTATTGGAGAAAGGTATTTAGAAACCAAGGCCTGTGTGCTAGATGTGCTCATTGCTAGTGGGCTGTCATTGCCCCAGCCCCTCTCAATGGACAGGACTAGGAAATATATGTAGGGATGCTAACTCAGGCATATACGCACATGGATTTATTTCTGTATTTATCTGTGAAAACATATATATAGTGTACACACACAGTCCATATGGATACCTTCAACTCCAACCCATTAACCATAGGATTCATCCTAGCCTTGGGGATATCAGATTTTTAATCTTTCATGGCTTTTCTATGTTAACAGTGGCTCAAGAACAGTGGGGGAAAAGGAGTATTTTATAGATATTACTAAAAAACAACAGTAAAAAAACTAACCCCACGCTCAGCATAATAAAAATGTCAGCATAGCCCCTTACTTAATATTCTTCAGCCCTTTTTGCAGTCTACAATTTGGAACATACAACCTCAGTGTTCCTGAAGGTGGATAGACGTGCCTTACTTCCCTTCGTATACAAAGGCAGTTTGTCTCCAGCCCTACGGAACAATGCCTCTTGTAACGCTTAGCTGGCACTTGTGGATTCTAAATATAAGCCAAGATGCTTCTCAAAGATTAGAATCAGAACTTTGCTTTACATGTGAAATCTTATTTTGAATTCAGGTACACAATTACTCACTCAGAGACTTAATTATACTGCCTTAGGATAGTATTACAATAGTTTTAATTATTTTTTGGGGGGTTACAGAAGTAACCTTTTGTCTGGTTAGGAAGGTGAAGTGACTATAGTCTTTTCGTGATCTTCAAAAACAAATTAAACGTCAGCTATGAAGTTTATCTGTGGTTCCTTCATGTTTATTCAAGAAGCAACCATACTTGGATGGGCTGCTCCTTCCTCTTGTTATACTGAATGTAAATCTTGTGCTGCTTGGATGTGTCTTTATAAACTGTGTAGAGAACTGGAAAGAGAGTCTAACCAAGATGGTTCATGGGCCGCTGGAGGTGTGGCTCAGTGGTTTGGAAAACATTCTGGGTTTTAAACAGGAACACCTATAATTATGGAGGCGTCATCCCTTCCATAAAAAAGAAAACAAAACAAAGAAAGCAAAGCCTTTCTACTAACAAGGTGTAGTCATAGCATGTGTTCAGCCTTCCCAAAACCTGTCTGGCATTTGTTTCTGGTCTGGTGGGGGAATATCTTCCATCTTTCTCTGAGCACTCATCAAACAATACAAAGATAAACAATTGGAGGGCAATTAGCAGTCTCTTTGGGGTAACCGGAGAGAGAAGTCACCCTGCTATTAATTTCAAAGGAATTAATCATGGTTTACATATGTGATTTAGTGGCTTAACTTTGCAAGTGGTTGAAAAACAAGGAATCAAGGAAGTTTACAAAAGACACTAGTTTGGAGAACTAGGTTTTGTAGACTACTCTAAAGAACTATCTGCTGAGTATTCTAAGGCTGTAAAGGTTGAGATGGTGCCTTGTAGGAGATCTGCTATGTGCACTGCAGGTCTGTTTCTCAAACTTGCATGTGTGTGAGACTCAACTAGGCAGAGTTGTTAAAACGCAGATCTTGATCTACATCAGTAGGTGTAGGGAGGGGGCTGAGATTCTGCATTTTTACTATGCTGTCAGGTGGTGCTTATGGTAGAGATCAGCACATCTCATCTTGCACAGCAAGGCTGTAGATTGTCCTGGTGCTTGTGGTAAGGTAGAATTAAGCCCCTCATACTCCCTTTATATACCTTGAAATTCCCAACATGCTTCACAGTGAACGTCCAGGGGTTAGGGGACTAGAAGAGCTTTTTGGAGTAGAGGTACTTGGGCCAAATACTTTACTGTACATTTTAGTTTCTAGGGATTACATTGGGACCCATAGGGCAAAGAGCTATACTATGTTGTATAATTAGTATAATATAGTTAACAGCAACCTCTTTTCACAAGGACTAATTTTAAAAAAACCTAAAAATATTTGCAGGCCATGTTTATTGATGTTTATAGAACTGTGCCCTTGAAAGAAAAGCAGGGAAAGCAATCTCTTTCATGGAGTCTACTCTCTGAGATTAAAACCTCAGAAAATGCAATATTGTCTCTCTAGTTTTGATGCCGAACTTCTGAACAAATTTCATTGTTGGGGAAATCCCCCTTTAAACAGAGGTCTTCACCATTCCTTGACTACCTTTTCAAGCCACACAAATTACTAAATGTGCTTGGTCTCAGCATGCCTAGTAAGACTGCATACTTTAAAACAGGACATCATCTGTTGATTTCTGGTGTGGACATGGAGTGACATCAGAACAGAGGACATACTTCTCATGCCTCTTACTGCAAAACACACCATTTTCATTTGCCATACTTCTCTTCTAGGAAGGAAACTGGGAGTGTAAGCATTCATTTTAAGAGTCTGACCGCTTCTACTAACTTCTCCCTTCCCCCTACTCTCCATCTCTCCCCCCAACCCTCCCCTACTTTCTTCACTGTGGTTACCCTCATCTGGATGTCTGCCACACCTGGGGGAGAGGAGCAGTGAGTAGCCAGTTGAATTTGATCTCTACCCTCCATAGCCTCAGGTTCTCCCCTGTCTGTGAAGGGATGTGTAGGTTGGCTGTTTCTGAGAAGCGAGGCAGGCTGCATAATATCTCAGGATGGGTGACATGCCACTATTGTGAAGTGGAAAGTGTCAGATGAGAAATTCCTTAAGGTGTCCCAATCAGGACGCCTGGACTCTGATCCTTGTCTGTCTACTAACCAGTTGTTTGACCTTGAAGAATGATTTAACCTCTGTGGGCCTCAGTCTCCTAATCTGAAATACTTGGTTATGCCTGTTTCTCAAAGTGCAGGAGGCTTGCCACTGGAATAGCAATAGATAACACTGAATCACATCATGAGAACTATACTCCTTGGGCAATCAATTTCAATCCCTACAGCTTTTCAAAAAAAAAAACACAGAGAAGTTAAAATTCTCTGCTGATCCTCATGTCATTAACCCTTTCGGCATTTGGCACTTTCCCTTAAAAAAATTGGTTATAATTCGTAAAAATTTTTTTTTTTTTTTTGCCCCTCTCCCTTTCTAACAAAGGAGTCAGTGACTGTTTTCACTGTGATTGCTTTTAACTTGTGGAGGGCGATACTGAGTTCCCATTTAAAGAGGTAATAGAGAGAGAAAAAAGTAGGTTAACGTAAAGGAAGATATTTAATAAACTTACTATAATAGTTGTAGTCCAATGACTGTTTTGGCAAAAAATGAGGAGGATGGTAACCAAGAAACACTGAATTAGGCGAATTTAAAAATTTCTGTTCAACTCTAGACTCACAAAAGCACTCATGTATCTTGTTAAGTGGTAAATGTCCACCCTGTTTCCGTTCCCCAAATGTGTGTGTATTTATTGACAAAGACATTGCAGAACAAAGTTGGTGTCTAATAGTGTGTGGCAGGGCACAAATGTGGTCCTATCCCTTTAAGGAAATTCTGGCTGCAGTTACATATAGTTTGCTAATTTTCCTTTACAGTGTTTTGTTTTTTTCCTGTTACGTCAAATATAGTGAAATGGGGACAAACACCTTTGCCTTGGTGTAATTAAAATGAAATTATGTCAGGAACATCTGTTGCAAAGGGGATTTCTATTTGTTTTACGACCAAAAGGTGGCGTCCTACCCCCATGCCCTTTATTTAAAAAACCCTTCTTGCTTTAATTTAACAAAAAGAAACTTCCAGTTGATTACAGATAAAGAAATTAAAATGTGCTCCCTATGAATGTAACGTGACAGTGTTGAAAATGAACAATATGTTAAAGCTGCAGTTAAGTTTCCCCCTAATGTAAGCCAAATGGACACAGAGTTCTTTAATAAGGTGGCACATTAGACAGTATTATATACAAAATTGAGTACAATATATCATGGGATTTACAACCAGGATTTCCTTTTGTCTGCAAAACTTGTTGCCAATCTGACTTTGGGCCCCTCTTTCAAGTGAACGTAGAATTTAAGGCAGTTAAAATACAGAATAAGATCAGTAGCAACCTAAAGATCTTTTTAATATAACAATACTCACAATTTTTTTTAAAGCTCACCATACAATCTGGAAAACAGGATCAGAGCATGAATTGTTCTTTACAGACTCTGAATAAATTTGTCTCATTTAAATAAATTGCTATTTCCCTGAGTTATAATTCTGCAACTCAACACACACCATAACCATGTTGTATCTGGTATAAACATTTTGGAAATGGAAAACAGTTTTCTCTGCCATAGACTGGCTACTTTGTAGGTTTCCACTTAATTTTATGTGAGTTCAGCATATAGAATTTCCAGAGATGTTAAAGGATTGTTGCAACTATGAATTGATTTGACCTAACGCTTTTCATAAGTGTCTAGGTCATAGAAAGCATTCAATAAATATTAGATATTATTACTGACAGTTGTAGACTGTGAGCTCTTCAAGGGCAGGGGTTTTATTTTTGTAGTCTTCATTGTCTACTATATGGTCTAGAACATAGATGGTATGTCAAAATGTCTTGATGTCTTGAATCAAAGATTAATAGGAACCCTAGTCTCTAGAAAGCTAGGAAGTTCTACACAAACAAAAATGCATTTTCTTCATCTAGACTCTAGTCTAAAAGATCCAATAGATGGTCTTGTCTGGATAGCATAGAATCTTGTAAAGCATGTATTCAACATGCATTTTATGCTGGAATTACCTTAGTACAGTCTCCCTTTCTCTGCCTTTATACTGTAGCACTGGTGAATGGCTTTGTTATTTTTTTGCTTGCAAAACAGATACAATTTTAAAGTGGTAGTCTTACACTATTATTGCAGTGGAGATTTAGAATTCTTTTGTAAATGAATGTGTAACGATATTTGTAAAAAGACATTATCCATAAGGATTTATAATAACCTTTTCAGGATGTTTATTATCTACAATTGTGCTGGTCTCAAGGAATGGAACAAAACTTGCCCCCCCCCCAAGGTACTTTGTAGGAATACACAGGAGTGGCTTTCAATACATTCTCATTAAGAGTTGGCCTGATACACCAGCCAGCCAGTAGCTGGAAATGCTGGCTTAGGAGTTTGGCAGCTTCTGGGGTGATGGGTCTGAAAAAAATTATTTCTGTTAACAACAACAAGCCATAGAACCCTATATCTCTTTCTCAGTCACATTTTGGAAACAAGAAGTCTTCCTTCTCAATTTGTGTTGTTAAAGAGGAAAGAGATACCAGTGTCTTGTTTTTATACAAATATATGTATATTTTAAAACATTTCATTCAGGCTTCTAATTTACTTTTTCAAATTTCTAAATTCCACCAAACTTCAAAACAGCAAAAAGAAAAAAAAAATCTCACCTTTTCAAAGAATTGGACAGAGTTTTTTGCATGTGACTGATCTCTGGAAGAGCAGGTAATTTGTGTTAAACAACTGATTGACACGCTAGCCTCTGGGCGTTTTCCTAAGAGAAACCGTGGCAAGAACACAGCTCCTGATGCGGCAGCCACTTTCCCCCCAAAGTGGATCAAACTACACATTCCAGCAGTGAGTCTGACAAGGAAGGGGGGAAGCTCGTCCCACATTACATTCTCCCGATATAGGAATACAGGGGGTAAACCCCATCGCTGGCGGGTTTCTGTTTCCCTGCAAACAGGGGTTTGTCCTTCTGTTGAACTTTCACCTCCCGAACTCGCCTTCTTTCATTGGACAAAGTGCAGAAAGAAAGAGGAGAGACCCAGGGAAGACGGGAGAGAGGGAGAAAGGGGGCTGAAAACACCACCCCCACCTCCCCCTCCTTCAACTGTCACTGATGGCAAAACACTTTCACTTTTAACTGGAGGAAACTCACATCCTTGCCTACCCTCTCTCTTTCCTTCTGTATTTTTAGCTCAGAAACCAAGCAAATAGCCGTCGCATTCCTATCTTCGTCCCTAGTTGTTAACACTCTCCCTCTCCTTTTTTTCCGGTGGCTGAATGGGCCCCCCATTTCCCCATCTTCTGAGGAACCCTCCCCTCCCCCATGCCCCTCATTTTTCCAGGTCTTTCTTGCCAGATCCCTCTTTTGCCAGGGACTGCTCTGGCGTTCCCTTCCTCTCTCTAGTCTGCAGGGCTCTGCCTCCCTCTCCCCTTCCCCATCCAGTCTGGACGCCCCTCACTCCCATCTCCCGAGAACCGCCACCCCCCCTCCGTCCAGGCTGCCCCCTCTCCCCCAGCTTGGCAATTGCGATTTTTTTTTTTTTTTTTTTTTTTTTTTGCTGCGAGCCTTGTTGTTTACCCAGCAGGTGGATGTGACGTCAGGGACGCACAACAGCAAAAAATAACAACATCTCCCTCCGCGACGTGTTGGCCTCTCTCGCGCGCCTTATTTATTTATTTGTTCCGGGAGGCCGGGGGGGAGCCGGGTGGGCGCCAGTACCCGTGTGGCCCAGGGAGGGGGCGCGGCGGCTCGCGCTCTGGGGGTGCCGCGGGGCCTTGGGGGCGCGTGAGGCGGAAAGGGGGCCCTGGCAAGAGGCCGGGAGGCCGGCTAGGGAGCGCCCCCAGGCCGGCGCTCCCCGCGCCTCTGCGGCCGCCGCCGCCGCCACTGGCGCTGGCTGGGCTCCGGGAAGCTAGTCCGGAGCGGAGGAATCTATTGTTATTTATTGTGTGGCGGTTGCATGCTGTACTCGCGGCGGCCCGGCCCTCGTCCGGGAGTGCGTGTGTGCGCGCGTGTGTGCGCGAGTGAGTGTGTGCGCGGGGGTGCGCGCGCGGGCGGGAGTGGGCGCGCGCGGGGGAAAGGCCCGAAAACACCTTAGTTTGCACCGAGAGACCATTTGCAGCGGGTGAGTTTGTATTTTTCCATTTCTGCTCCACTTTTTCCCAAGCTGCCTCCTGCCTTGTTTCCGCCACTTTAAACAACAACAACAACCAGCACAAAAAAAAAAAAAAAAAAAAAAAAAACCAGGAAAAAGAAAAAAAGGAAAAAAAAAACTACTTTCCACCTCCAGGCTCCACGTGCATCTCCCCCCCCCCCCCGCCCTCCCCCCTCGCCTCTCTCCCCCGGACCGGGCCCAGGCTCTGGGGTGGGGTGGGGGTTGGGGCCGGCGCGGGGTTTGGGGGGGCCGCCGGCGGTGGCGGCGCCCGCACGCTTGGGTCCATTTCCATAAGTCAAATGGGGGGGGGCGGCGGCGGCAGCCGAGAGGCAAAATCGTCTTCCCCTCGGCCCCTTCACTCCTGGCTCTGCGCTCTGGGCGATCACCGCGGGGAGAGAAATCAATAAGCCCAGGCCGCCTGGCTCAACTTTCGGTGTCGGGCGTCGGGGTGCCGGCAGAGAAGCGGGGCCGGCGCGGGGCCGGGGTCGAGTCTGCGGCGGGAGGGGGCGCGCGCCGGGAGCCTCGGGAGTCTGAAGTTTGGACTCGGAGCAAACTTTTTCCCTTCGCTCTCCGAGAGTGTGTGCCCCTTGATGCCCCTGGTTTATAATGATGGGAAGCCCGCATCCTGGGCCCCGCGCATCGGGACATCCCCAGTGCCACACGCGCCTGGCCCCGAACCCAGCGGCGGGGACAGCCCACCGCCGCCCCCGGAGCACAGAAAACTCGGACACACACTCGCGCACCCCCAGCTAGACACGCATCCTCACGCGCGCTGGACCCCGGGAACCCAGCCTCGCCGCGAACCGGCCCGTGACATACGTGGCCAGCTCCGCGGGTGGGAGTGGGAACCGGGTGCGCTGCGGGGAATCGCCGCGTCGGGTCTCCTCCCCTCCACCACACGCACTTTCGGGGTTTCCTCTCCTTCGAAGCTTGGGGGGTACCGGGGAGGTTTCCCAAGCCTGGATCTCTCCTGAGAGGCGCGGAAGCCGCCGCGTCTCTGTGGCCCTGTCCCGGCGGCCGATGGCTCTCCATCCCTGGCCAGCACGCCACCTTCCTCCCGGGCTCCCCGCGCTTCATCCCCATCCCGCGGAGGACTCAGCTGGGCCGGCAGCCGGGACTGCGTGCGCTTCGGGTGGGGACGGCGGTGGCGGCAGCAGCGCCGGGAGCTGAGAGTTTGCCAGTTGCCTCGGGGTCGCGGTCATTCGCTGCCTCCGCCTCCCTTCTCCCCCGCCTCTTGCCCCCCCCCCCCATACCGCCGCTCGGAAACTTTGATTCCTTCTCCTTTTTTGCCCTGGGCGAGTCCCCCTCCCCACCTGTTGTGAGCTCCGCCTCGGTCCCCGGAGACTGGCGGTGACACACGCGGGCGCCGGGGAGCTCCGCACCCAGAAACAAAGTCTCATGCCCCCTCCCCAGTGTTTGCTTCGAAATCGCAGCCTGCAGCACCCCCCCTTCCCGCGCAGCTCCCGCCCCTGTGAGAATAAGGACTAAATAAACAGTTGTAACTTCAAACCTTGCGCCTGCGATCGTATCCCTTTCCCACCCCCTTCCCCCTTCCTCCCCCCTCCTTTTTTGTTGTTGCAACTTTGTAAGATCCTGGGGAAGGTGCTGAGACTTTGGCTCGGGCCGATTTCCCGGTCTCGGGATCCGTGCAGGGATTCCCTAAGCCACATCCTCCTTTCCGTCCACCCGCACTCGCGGGTCCTCCTAGTCCGCCGCCCTCTCGGTCTTGGCCCCCCAGCCTAATCACTTATCCCACCCCCCTCAGTTCCCCCCAACCTGCTCCAGGAAGACTTGCTGAGGGTCGCCCTGGTTTCTTGTCGACCGCAGAACCCGAAAGTTTGCAAGAGGAAGAGAGCGCGCGGCGAGCAAGCGGGCAAGGGGCAGCGGCAGCGGCAGCGGCGCCGGGGACCATGGTGCTGCCGGCGCCTCCTCCGCGGGCGTGAAGGCGGCGCTCCCACTCCCTCCCCGGACTCTGCGGGTAAGTCGAGGCGGCCGCGGGTGCCGGGGCGTGAACGCGGGCGGGGGCAACCGATACCCTAGAGCCCCCGGGGGCTCTCTGCTCAAAGCGCCAGCCTGGGCGGCGCGAGCGTAGGGATGAGGCTCCTGGAGCCAGGATTGTGCCCATCCTCAAGCTGGTAGGTGCTTCGAAATACCGGACTTTATCCCCTTTTTTCCTCCCCTTTCCTAAATCCGAGAATCTGGAGATCAAAGTTTAGCGTGGAGTGCAAAGTGCTCCGATAAAATATGGTGACATCTCTCCCCCCCTTCTCACCCCACTCCCCTCTTATAACTATTAATTATTTCCAAGTCATTGTGTCCAAATACCCTTGCCGGGCTGATTACAAAGTGTATTGATTTAGTCTGGGCTCATCCTACGCATTGGTTTTAATTCATTTTCCTTTTGCTCGACCAGAAAACCCGAAATGAAACTTATTTCTTCCTCTTTCCAGCACCCCGCCCCCAGCAAACCTCCACCATCACCACCCCCCACCCAGCCCTCATTGCTGAGGCTTGGGCAGAATAATGAAATTAATATAAACATTTCATTTGGTTGCATTTAAGCTTCTCCAGCCCACTTACAAGGGGCTGGTGTTGCTCTCCTGTCCGGTCACAGGTATTTTGTAAGTTTGGATTTCCTTTTTTGCTACTGCTTTTTAAACGGGAATGCTGGAAGGGCATTCTGTATTCCTTTTAAAAGGAGGCTATACCTTGAAACCATCTACACTTTACCTTTGGTTGTCCGTAGGCTTTAGGATTTAGGGCTTGCACAATAGCTGAATTGAAAAACCTGAAGGATATTTAAGGGATTTTTTCTACTGCTGAAAATATATTGAAGAATCTCTGCGAATTTTTACCTTCTATCTTCTTTCCTTCGTTTTTCCATAGTGATCATCAGTTTGGGGGGAAATGTCTTAAGTAGAATTTGAAGAGAAGTGGTCAGAGTTCAGGTGTTTTCTACTCAGGGTTAGTCTGCATAATTGAGACAGAGGAGTTGCTGTTATTTTCAGTTCCAGAGAGAAATGTATCAAATCTTTTTTAGAATTCCATTGGAGTTTTGATTCTCAAAGTGGAAATACCCATCTCTTTCAGTCCAGGAAAAGAAAATTGAGCTTACAGCTTCAGAGATTTGGAATGGTTCCCCCCCCCCCCCCCGACTTTTCTACTTGAAACATCTCATAATTAAAGAGCATTAAAAATATAAAAAGGAACTCAACTAGTTACCATTCAGAAGATGTCAGCTAAAATCTCACTGCAAAGGGGGTAAAAAAGGTTTAGCATCTTACCACTGGCTGCCTTTTTCCCCCCTTAGACTTTGGATTAGTCATTGTATGAGAGAGAGAAAAAGAAATCAGTTTTTTTTTTTTGGAAAAGTAAAGTAAACAGCCTCCAACTGCTGAACCTTGACAACCCAAATTAAGGAAGCAGAAGAGATCAAACAGAACTGCTGCTGGGGTGTTGTCAGGAGCTCTACATGGAGAACCCTGGACTATTCGATCAAGCAGCAAAGCTAGATATTCACTAATGCAGAAATGGGCCATTGCAAATGCTGATCTTTGTTGTGCATGCTAAGGCTCAGGAAATACTGGCCCCTCTCTAGGCAGCATTTGAGTTCCTTATGGATGTTGAGTTGCTAAATAAGTTATTTTTCTCATACAGTCTGGTTTATGAAGAGCGTGCGCGCAAAAAGGTATGGAATGAATATTAAGTCTTCCAGAGGCTGCCTTGCTACCCAGAACTGTGGAGTGGAATTCTTTTTACCAACATTAGACTCCTACACTAGAGTTAGGTAACGTTTTCTCACATCAAGTTTAGAAGATCTGCCTTGTCAGGAAAGCCAAGGTTTTGTATGTGAGGGTTTAAATCTGATGTGAAGCTCAAAAAGAAAAAAAAAAAAAATCCCTGGTGATGAAGTTTTGTGTCAGCCCACTCTTGGAATTTAAAAAGGCGAGAGGGAGCATTCTCCAGATTAGACATAACCTCTTTTTTTAGATTGACATTCAATATGACCACGTTGCTACTTTTATTCAAGTTCTCTGTAACTTGTCCTTGCTTGTTGTCTAGGAAAATTTAACTGCTTTACATTTTTAAAGGGTGTAGTAACAGCAATTACTTTAGCATTTTGTTTTCACAGGTTTATCAAAGTATAATGAAAGCAACATCAACTATTCAAATTAACTATCTCAAATTAGGGGGGTTGTATTGCTGGAGATGTCTGTGAGATTTTGTATTTATATTTAAAGGCTGGAGTAAAAAACTGTAACACTTATTTTTTCTTTTTTGCTATAAACTATCCTCAAATTAAATGTCATTTTTAATTAAGTAGAACAAAGTAGGAAATAGGACAAGTAAACACATAAAGAATAAAAATGATTGTTATTTAAGGATTGCATTTTTAATTAACATGTCGGTCACATAGTAAGCACTTTTTGTTATTTTATGTCAGAGTTTCATAACCATAGTGCCCAACATGTTTCAAAGTGTGTAGCTTTTATTGGATATATCTTTTATTGTATAATTAAACAATGCGAGTTAAACATACACATGGATGCTATTAGGCAATTCTGTGCAATATGTAATGTTTTTCAAAAAGCTATAAATATTTTCTCGTTAAATCATTTGTACCAACAATAACAAAAGTTGACTGGGTTAATATTGAGCTGAGGTATGGTTTTCTGTTAGTAAGTTTTTCCTTGCTTCTCCTAAGACTCTACCTCTGGCCTTGTATATTTGCATTCTTAGGCTCTATTGAAGGATATGTCTGTTTTCAGCAGTCGTTTAAATTAACAAAAGGATTGTGATATTTCCTAAACAAATATATTTATACTTCAGCACGTCCAGTGCCCACATTAAGAAAGTGAAGGGAGAATATAGCAGATGTGACAACTTCTTTTGAATTCAGCTTCCTCTTTGCAGCCAATCTTATTGTGCTGTTTATTTAGTTTTCATGTTTTACTTAAGACTAAAACTCAATTTTGAAATGTTATCTTGTAAGACGCCACATCACAAAAAAGTATGTGTATTCAGACAACGTTAGTTGTTCTCATACCGATTACATTTCAGTGAGTATGCCAAGAATATTTACAGGGCATTGCAGGAGTTCTGTCTTTTAAAAATAATTTTAGGCACACGTTAATAAAATTTAAATAGATTGCAGGCTGTCAGAAAATAGTATAAATTTTGTTTATGATTCAGTTACTTTAAGGTACTTACATTAAAGAAACTCATTTAACCCCTGACTGAAGAGCATTAAGAGGGGAGGGAAGCCCTCCAAAGAGCTCCCACTGCCCTTTGCTCTCCTGATAATCTTAAATTACTACAATTTAATTGCAACTTCAAGGCATTGAGCCTGAGCTATTTCTGTGGGGCTGAGAAAGGGTTTTGAGAGCATAGCTAGATTTGCACAGGTGGCATTTTTGTTTTTCAAAAAAAATGTTTTTGCTAAGGGCTCTTTCTTTTCCTTTCTTATCCTGTTAGGTGTCCTCCTCCTTTTATAGAATTCAGTCATAGTAAATGCCATTTTTTGCTAAGCCAGCCTTTTTTTTTTTTCCTATGTTTTTTTGGACCTAATGTGTATAAAGGTCTCAAGCAAGTAGAGGTTTGTTTTCTAAAGAAAATAACCTTATGAGAGGCATCTGCTGACTAGACATGAGCCAACATATACTTTTACTATTTGCAGGGGATTTTTTTTTCCTTTGGTTGATGGTAGTAATCCCACCAGGTGATCAAATACTGAATTTGTGAATCAAGCCAGCAAGCCACGTAAGTTTGCATTTGGGCCCATGTATTTCCTAAATGATCTTTCTTGTGACTACTTACACTGGTCTGTAGGCCACTTTGCCATAATGCATGCTGTCCAAGGAGCCATCTTAAACCGATTTTTAAAAATACTTCTCTTCCATGGTACTCAGATGAATTAAGGTTAGAGGTGCCAAAAGCTGGAACATCGTCAGGCCATGAGATGAAACAAATTCCTGAAACAGGGGAAAACCTGGCCAAATATGGGGTATCTTATGCATGACAGTTGTTTTTTGTTTTTTTTAAAAACCCCTCTCCCCTGGGACATACATAGTTTATTTCAATGTGCATGTGGTGATGTGGTTAATGGAAATTAAGCATATTTGGCTGGTGTCGCCAACCTAAAAATAAATGTTGTAAGGAATGTTTGATTTCAAGAAGTGTTTTGGTTTTTCATCCTATAGATAATATTCTTACAGTTATGGCTACAAGGCTGGGATTCCGGAAAGAGGAAGTACAGTGGGGTGAAGTGCATGACAGTCGGGAGAGACAATTAGTGTTCTTTGTTTCTTTAATAAATTATTCTTATTAATTACAGTCAGTTGGTGTTAAGGCATTTTTCGGGTTGCATTTAGAAGCCAGTTCCCATTCAGGAGAGGGTTGTGCCAGGAGCTGTCTGCTTTCCCTCATGCTCTTATACCCAGTCATGAGACCTATGGACCAAATTAGCTGTGGATGTCTCTGCAAGGCTTGTTTTTCTTTTTGAAACCCCTTGAGGGCAGTTTTTAATATATGCCCTGCCTTGTGCACAACAGGTGTTTGTTTGGTAGTTATTTTACGGGATTTAAAGTGAGAAAAACATCTCCTACCTAGCCAGCCCCTGGGAGAGAGAACTGACTAAGAGAGAGACCGTGGTACCTGAGCAAGTGTGGATGGGCTTTTCCTGAAGGCTCTCCACCAGCTGTGCTATTTAAAGAAGGTGGGGGAGGGGGCTCAATTTCGTGCCTTGATATTTGTAATTAAGTTGTAGTAATTCAAGATTGCCGAGATAGTGCAAAGGGCAGTGGGGACTTTTTAGTGGTCTTCTCTTGACGCTTAAAGCTGCTCAGTCATGGGGTTAAATTAGTTTCTTCAATCTGAGTACTTAAAGTAACTAAATCGTAAACAAAATTTATATTAGTTCCTGACAACTAATAATCTATTTAAATTACATTAAAGTATCTAGGCAAAAATTTAATTAAAGACAGAAGTACTGTCAAGCCCTGTAAATATCTTGACAGGTCTACTCAAATGGAACTGATATCACGAAATATTTACATATGTCTGGTGTGTTCGGGAACATCTCGGCAGTGCCTGTGCAAAGCTAATTGCACTTTCTTTCCAAATCACGTTTTTAATAAAATAGTTTCTTTTCTTCTTCTTCTTTTTTTTTTTAAAAGGAACATGAATACATACAAAATTGTGTTCAAATGTTGTGTTTACTATTTAGTTCTCTCTCCTTAGGAGCACTCTGATGGGTATATTTCCTCCAGCTGCTGCTAATTCAGACAAGCGGCTGAAATGGAGGGATCACCAACTAGAAAACTCATGTCATTTTGTTTTATTTCAACAGTTTGTAGATGGCAGAGGTTAGTGTGTTATGGGACAATTTGCTGAGGGGGAAAAATGGTTTTAACATTGGCATTGTGAGGTTCCTATTTAAATTAATTAAATAGAATAGATTTACTTAGGAGGGGACAAAGGTTTTTCCTCCTGATTTTTGTATTTGGATACATATTTATTTCTCAGTAGTAAGTCAGGTGGACATCTACATTTTGCTAGATTACTTGATTTTCGCTGATACTGTGATCAGCTGTATTTACTAGGACCCTGAATAATATTTCTAGCATCAGGCCCAAAAACTGAATTCCTGAGGTTTCTTTTTTCTCCCTTCCAGCTCTGCATTTGAGTCATAATGTGATTTTTCTCCGCTCCAGGTTTCCTGTCTGTGAATTAGGGGTAGTATTTTAAGGTATGTTCTCCGTGCTTAGTGATCTAATGGCACAGGTGCTGTGTTATTACTCAGATTCTTTAAGATATTCTTGTTGCTTTCCGACATTGACCACAGCTCTTGTGGGGGAGGATGTGGTATGTGTTTTGCCTCTTTCTCCTCCTGTCCCAGAGCCCCGAGTTGGTGATGCCTGATCAGAGGTGTTGGCAGCCTCCTCTCCTGGGGACAGGTGAGCACAGAGATGGAACACAGATGCTCCTATGTGAAGTGGAAGGAAGTTGCATTTGGTCCTAATTCAACATGTGGCAAAGAGGGGGCTTTGCTCACCTGCTTCCAGGTCATTGTGTGTGTTTGTGTATGTGTCAGAGAATTTTATTAAAACACAGATTCTTGGATCGGAATTTTTGCTGACTGATGAGAGAATGCGTTTTAAACAAACTTCTGATAATTCTGAAGCATACTGAACAGAGGACTGTGGACCAAGTGATTTATACTGCTAGAGATTCCGGAACTGAAATCTTTATCTTCTTTTGGATTTTTCTGGTGAATTTTTTGTTATATCTTGAGGCCTGTATTATTTTTAATGAGTTCGGATTTCCATTAAGAATCAAAACTGGTGGTTTTCTAAGTATGTATGAATATGGGAATCACGGCGGAGCTCTGGTTCCTGACACACACATAGCTGCTCCGCTCCAGGGTGTGCTGTATCTGGGGTGGGGCCAGGGTTTGCATTTGGAAAAAGCTCCCCACGTGATTCTGATACCCACCAGAGTGGGAGAACTGGACCCCTCCATTGTCAGAGTTGGACGAAAGCCTGCAACTCTCCCAAAGGATTTGACTTCACTGTTTGGACCTCATGAAATCTGAGAGGCGTGCAGGCTCCCTTTTGAGTCAGGCACCAAAAGAAACATAGATCCGTAGAGAAATAGAGGCAGAAAGAACATGGGCGTTGCAGTTCCACAGAGTGGTGGGAACAAGCTGGAACATCAGGAGCTTTCACCAAGTACCAGACGTTTCCTTTCACATTATGCCCTTTTTGCATCCATGTTTCCAATGGGCGTTGTCATGCTACCAATTAGTGTCAGATGGCTTTCTGAAGTCTTTTTTTTTTTTTCTTCTTCTGAGTATTTCATCTTAATTTTAAAATCTGAACTGTTTACTCATTAGAGTAACCCTGCTGGCACAAGTATTTCGATTTCCTTAGGCATCTTGGGACGTTCCCTACCATTGTATGTGATGGGGCTGGAGGAATATTGATGAAAATAGCTTAGCCAACAATGCCACACAAATAAAGCAGAGTTCTAAGAAGAATGCATCCTACAAGATTAGGAGATAAAGGAAGATAAAATGCTAAGAAGGCTTGTTTAAGTATTCAGGACTTCAGCTAAAGATCTAACCACTAAGATCAAAAGAGTTTTTTAAATAAAAGTTGTACAGGCATTTTTTTTGGGGTCTGTATTAGTAACAGTGCCTTTTGAAGTTACTAAAGTGTTTATCTAAAATGCCCTCACCTAAATTAAAAAAAAAAAAAAAAAAAGAAAAATTCCATTTGACTTTGGGTGTGGCTTAATTTTAACAGACACCAAAAAGTTGGCAATTGTGTTTATGTTTAGAACCTCACAGTTGCTTGTCTCTAGGTTTGGGAGGCATTTGGAATATCCCTGTAATACAGAGTTCTTTTATTGCTGTTTGGACCCCGAAGTACTTTCTCAAAAAATCGCTGATAGGTCAAGTTTTACAACTAGCTGTCTCTACCCTTGAGTAAAGGGTTTCCATAAAGGATAAATGAAACTGATTGAAAAAAAAAAAAAAAAAAAGATGGTGCCGAGGAAGAGGACGTGTAGTATTACCACTGTCCCTGGTTGATGAAATCTACGTTCCTCCTTGTTTGTTGAGAGGATGTTAATCATTTCATTAAGAAAGGTTAAGTAATTAACTGATTTAGCATTAGGGAATCAATGACAGACCTTTTTACTGATGTATTATAGAAATTTTCTAATAGAAAGTTTGCCCCATTTAATTGCTTGGAAAGAAGCTAGCGGGACCTTGGGAAGGTGGGGGTGGGGCATGTGTTCCGGGCAACTGTAAATAACTTTGTGGAGAAACTAGTCTATTAAAATAGAAAATTGTTCAGTTTCAGGTTTTCTTTTATGACCTGCATCAGGCATGTTGTTGCAGACCTGCTATTTTGCATGCCTCCTCTGGGTTTAGGAAGGGTTCAACTGCTTAAATGTGTTCGTGTTATTTTCTAAATAATGGCTTTTGTTGCAGTAGGATGCATGTTGACAGTAAATGCACAGTCGTAACTTGGGTAAGCTTACAACAAATTCTTCTACTTGTAGGAGCAAGCCATCTCCTTGCCGCTGACTGGGGGTGCTTCTCCCTTTTGTCTCACTGTCCTTATGGCGACTGCCACACAAGGCTCAAATATGCCTGCCGGGATGGGGATGGGATGGGGGGGTTGGGTGGGATAAACTCTCCATCTGGCCAAAATTTACTTTTCTCTTAGACCCTTTTGTCCCCAAATCATCCACAAGGTGTGGTTCTAGCTTATTCTCCCTGGGCACATAACTCACTTCAACTCAAAATCAGAAAGACGCATTACGAGAGATCTGTTTTCTGTGTTCCTTTTTGTTTGTTTCTGTTAGGAAGCAGGACAGGCCCTTTTACTAACTCGAGCGATCCTCTGTGCCTTAGAGGGGACTTTCCTGTTGCAGGGGTACTGAGGGAGAACTCTTGAAGGTAGAAATAAAGCACTTTTGGAACCACCGAACCATGGGTTTTATATTGGGACGCAGTGCTTAGTGTTGTAGCAAGTGCGCCAACTGTTGAATTAAATGTGATGTCTTGACCTCAGACACTCCGATCTTTGACTTGAGAATAACTTCTGATGAGAGAAATCTGGCAGAATTTACGAAGCCATTTCATTAAGACTGTGTACGACACCAGAAAGGTGCAATTCAGAGAATACCCTGGTGAGCCAGCCGCATACCTGCACCTCCCTTCAGAGAGGGCAGCTTTTGGGTCCAGGCTGAAGAGGGCCTGGGCGGATCGCCCTTCATCTTACCTCTGTCCCCGTGCCCTGGAGTTGACCTCTGCTCTCAGCTGGCCGTTTTTCATCCCCTGGATTTCTTCATGCTTTTAATACATATGCATGTATTCCCCGAAATAGAGGCTTTTCTTATGCATCTTCAGGTGTGTATTGAAGGTATACTACTGTATGCAATCTTCAGCAACTGTTTTTTTTTTTCCCCCCTTTTTTTTTGGTTTAGTGGATTTCATAAAATTCATCCACGTGGGTACGTGTAGCTGTGGTTCATTCATTTTCCCGCTTGAACCTTTTGAGGTGCTGAATAGTATTTGAAACTATAGTGTTCTTTGCATTTAAACCCAGCCGCATTTTTCAATATTATATATTAAAAATTGAGGATTAAGGTGAAACTAGCAGTCCTGACTCGAACTTCGTAATTTGTTCATTTGTGTGTTTTTTTTTTTTTTTTTTTTTTTTTTTTGCGGGGGAGGTGGGGGAGCCGGAGGGAGGACTTTAAAATCAAACATTTACCAGGGAACTTGATTTAAAAAAAAAAAAAATATATATATATATATATATATATATATATATATCAAGTGGTTGATCTCTTACATTTAAGGGAAAAAAAAAAAAAAACAGGCTAGGCATTCATCTGAAGGAGCCTAGCCATTTTCTCATTCTTATTTAAAGACTTGGCTTAGAACTTAGCAGTTACATATGCAGGGTAGCAAGTTAAAAAGCGATGTTTAATTAACAGGCGCTTTATACTTCTGTATCCTTGTTATGATATAGCACCTTGTTCTTCAGTGTAGAAAGTGATTTCTGCATATTTTAAAGGACTGGCATCTTTATGGTAAGAAAGCCATATAAATAAAGATATACTCAGATGAAAATCGGAACATGTTTTTAAAATAGTGTGTGTCTACTTTCAGCTCTGTTATCAAACTTGCTGCATAAGCCGGAGTTGATGCTCTGTGATTATGCTAATGACCAAAGGAATCAATGATGCGCGACTAGATGAAATCAGTGGTATCACCAGAGAGAGTTATCAGTTTTTTTGTCATTAAATATTAGTGATAAATAATACACTGTTCATTTCGAGTAGATGGAACATATTTAATTCTGATGTACAGAGTTTCGATTTAGTCAGGCTTATTGCAGAGTGAAAGGATCATCTTTTGTAATTTAAGGGGAAAGATAAAAGGCGTTTGTGTTTGTGTGGCTAACGGACTTGGGTCATAGAAATGTTTACTTTTACTGGCCAGGGAAGGCTGGGAAAAGTTTTTCTTTTCTCCTAGACAACTTGGATATTTCTACTGATGTTTTATTAGGAATATCAGATACTCAGTAAATAGCGTAAATGACCAGAGATGTTAAACAAAATGAGTCTAAAGGTAGATAGTGTTTCCCCAAAGAATGGAGGAAGAATATAACAAAGGGAGAATGTTTGGACAACACTCTTTTTAGCAGACTGGTGTGTTAAACAGGGACCATCAGAGTCCGTGTTACCATCAAACAATGGCTTTAATTTTTAAAAAATTGAGTTTTTCATAACAAAGTTGTACTCGGTGATAGTTTATTTAAAGAGAAGTTAATACTTGAAACTGAGCATCTTTTTCCAGGTCGCTGAAACCTTGTGGGAAAACACTGCTACTGCCTTCTTTGTTGCACAGGGGTTTCTAAGGCAGTTCTCCCTCAAAGGCCTGCCTTGCTGGATGGAGTTCAGCAGGTGTTTACTACTGTACAGTGGTACCAGGTGACAGGAGAGAAAGTCAAGGAATAATTAGCTGTGGTTTATAGGACATAAAGAAAGAGTGATTGAAGTCAGTAAAAGCAGGAAATCAGATTGAAGGCTGCTGTGATGTTAGTTTTTAAAAATGCATTGACAAAATGATTCCCTTGAAAGCAGACTAGCACCCTGGCTTGTGCCGACTGTGTTCTGCCATTTTCCTGTCTGCCGTCCTGTCCACCCATGTTGGCTTTTACCAGCAATACCATCTGGTCTTCCAGCAGTGGCCTTCTCTGTGGTAAGGCAGGCCAATTGGGTCAACTTTTGTGATCTGGCAGATGTCCACTGGGAGCTCAGATCAGGCCAGGCTCATTTCTATGTGTGTCCAAAGCCAAGATTTCAACTTGGTGAAAGGCTGTGGAATTTATTTCCCAAAGTGCTGCCCAAACTCTGTTCTTTTCTTCAACTGCCTCCTTGGGCTGAGATGATTGCTTAATGCCCTTAATTATGCTGGATCCCTCTGTATTTTTGAACACCTGTGCGTAATTCAGATCATGGGTGGTCACAGAGCCTGGCTCACCAAACAGCTTCTCTTTCAGAATGGGAAAATCCCAAGGAGCCTGACCATGCCCCATGTGCGAGGAGGCTGAGAAGAGCGTTAAAGAGGATGGAATGTTTCCCTTGAATTTCTACTATTCCCTATAAAATATCCTTAGTTCTCACATCAGGGAGGGTCCTAGGATGAATACCTCAGAAATCGTGTTTAATAAAGTCTTCATACATTGCCTGTGGGAGTACGTCATTGTCATAGCCACTTTGGAAGATGGTTTGGTGGTTTCTTATGAAACTGAACATATTCTTTCGATATGATCCAACAGTTGCCCTACTTGGTATTTACCCAAAGGAGTGGAGAACTTACGTCCAATTAAAAACCTGCACATAAATGTTTCTAGCTGCTTTATTCATGATCACCAGAATTAGGAAGCAACCTAGATGTCGCTCAATTTGTGAATGGGTAAATACCAACTGCGGTATAGCTAGACAGTGGAATATTCAGCACTAAGAAGAAATGAGGACATCTGGGCAGGTTCTGTCAGTGGAGCCTGTGACTCTTGATCTTTGGGTTGTGAGTTTGAGTCACCCCTCCCTCCCAACTGGGCATAGAGAGTCCTTAGGAGAAAAAAAAAAAAAAAAAAAGAGGAGGAGGAAATGAGCTGTCAAGCCATGAAAAAATATGGAGGAATTTTAAGAGCATAACATGGTGGGAAAGAAATGAATGTGAAGAGGGTGCTTACTGTCAGTCTCCAACTGTAGGGCATTCTGCAGGAGGTGGAACTGTGGCAACAGTACATGTATCAGTGGTTGTTGCCAGGGGCTGGGGAGAGAGGGATGAATAGAGCACAGAGGATTTGCAGGATAGTGAAAATATTCTGTGTGATACTGTAATGGTGGATGCATGTCATGATACATTTGTCCAGACTTCTAGAATGTACAGCACCGGGAGTCAACCGTAATGTTGTCATGTAAACTGTGGGCTTTGGGGGATCACGCCATGTCATTGCAGATCCCTCAGGAGTAACAGCTGTGCCACTCTGGTGTGGGATGTTGATAACGGGAGAGGCTGGGCGTGAGTGGGGCCGGGGGATATGGGAAATCCTTTAATTTCCCTCTAGAGCATACACCGCGCTAAAAAACGAAGTCTTAAAAAAAATTCCTGGGTTTTAAGATATCCATATGCTTATCTTAAAATATATATACAGCCCTTTGTCCACTTTACCCGTGCCAAATGAACATTAACATTTCTTGTGAGAACAATGAAGTAGGCAGGGCCGATTTGCTTTTGAGATGGGGAATTAGTGTGGGAACTTTCTTGGTTCCCCTAATCTCCAGAGTGGGATCCTTTGAGCATGATAGAGTCCTCAATGATGACCTGATCCAGGCCACCCCTTGTCTAACAGGAGGCTTTGATTCAGAAAGGGAAACTGACTCTTGCCGCATAAGGTAGCCACTGAGATGGAATGCAGCCCTGCTACCTGCGATAATATCCATACCTGTACTGACACATTTATGTAGATGTGATCGGATAGATTTAACACGTGCATTCCTGTGTATCTATATTTAAAAAAACAAAATTATAGATAATACTCTATATGTTTATTTACATGCATTTATTTTAATCTCTATCAAGAGCATTTTTTCTGTATCATAGTCCCTTTTTTGTTAAAGATTTTTAAAAATTAAAAAAAAATTTTTTTTAAGATTTTTTAAAGATTTTATTTATTTGACAGAGAGAGAGATCACAAGTAGGCAGAGAGGGAGGGAGAGCCTGACGTGGGGCTCGATCCCAGGACCCTGAGATCATGACCTGAGCCGAAGGAAGAGGATCAATCCACTGAGCCACCCAGGTGCCCCAAGATTTTTGTTTTTAATTAATTTGACAGAGAGCACAAGCAAAGGGAGAGGCAGAGGGAGAAGGAAAAGCAGACTCACCGCTGAGCAGGGAATATAACTCAAGATTCAATCCTGGGACCCTGGGATCACAACCAAAGGCAGACTCCCAAACGACTGAGCCACCCAGATGCCCCTGTATCATGTTAGTAACTACTTGCTCTTCAAGTATATGCATGTATATTTTCTTCCCCTGCAAAGAAACCCTTTTCAAGGATAGCACCGTAAGGACCAAATTGTTTCTGATGTTTGTATTGTAAATACGAGTTTTTTCTTGGGATTCATGTGTTACACCTGGGTGCTTTCATACTGTTGTGTGTCAGTATGGTTGGGAGGTTTACCTTTTATTGTGGAAAACAGAGGATAGGTCAAGGATTAGGAACTGAGTTTTAGGTGAGTGCTTTTGATTTTTACAACCCCTTGAGGTCAGAATGTATGCTGTCCTGTCATCCCTCCCTTAGACCCAGTAGCAACATCGGTGTCTTTTCCATGGGTTCTGACAATGATATTGAGTATTTTGCCTTGTAGGTTGGATCATGTATTGGGCGTGACATGAAGAAATGCTTGATTTGTGCATTAAATATCAATTTTTGAGAATCTAGGACATACCAGCCAGGAGGTCACATACAGTGTAAATAGCCCATGAAACAAGTTATCTATCTATCTATATATTTAAAAAAAAAATCAAAGTAAACTCTGTCTTATGAGACTTCTGCAAATTCAAAGAATAAAAATGTGGGGGTGGACCAGCTGTCCAGTTTGTGGGGCCCAGTACAAAATGAAAATGTGGGGTTCCTTGTTAAATATTAAGCATTTCTGGAGGGTGAGAGCAGAGCACTAGACCAAGTTCAGGGCCCTCCTGAGCGAGGGGGGTCAGCCTCCTGGCTGTACCTGTTACATACCCGTGAGGCTGGCTCTGCTTGGGGTTTACAAACTGTCTCTCAGGGCTTTGCTTCTTGCACCCAGATTTTCTCCCCTGCAAAACAGGAGGACCAGGCTGGGACAGGCGTGGCTGGCTGAGGCCCTCCTCTGCCATTAGCACTCGGCGCTCTTGACTTTGTCTCCGTTACTGAACCCAGATTGGGCTCAGGTTTTTGTTTTTGTTTAGTTTCAAGTTTGTATTTAAATTCCAGTTAGTTAACAGATAGTGTAATATTTATTTCAGGGGGCTCATTTGAAAGCACATTCCTCTCCATGGGCTGGAAGGGCTTCTGAGTGTTGAATACTGGCCATCTTCTGGGGTCGGTGTTCTCTGTGTGCATTTTGCAGGGGCCGGTGAGGGAGGCTAATCCTGGTCATGCTTGCTCTTTTATTCATCTGTAGCCCTTTTTCCAGGATCTTGCCCGTACCTCTGTCTCTATGACCTTTCCTGTTCTTGTCACCTGCCCTTGGCTTCATTCTGAAGGGGCCTGCTGGACCCAGAATCTGAAGGCGGCTTCAGAAAAGAGCTTCTGCTGTTTTCCTCCTTTTATCCCAAACTCATTTATTAAACAAGCAGTTTTATCTCAAGGGTCCCTGGTTGGTTTCTTGCTTTTAGGAATTAGAAGCTCATGAGGCTGCGTGTCACAGAGACATGGTTGGCCCGAGCTGCACGAGAAGCAAAAATTATCTTCTGGGATATTCTCCCTCTGCGCTGGGCAGTCGGAACATTCTCACTGATGAAGGTGAGCTTCCGTAAGGTGGTTCAGATCCAACGCTGTTTGAAGAAAATAATGTTTGTTTGTTTGTTTGTTTTCTTTGTAGAAGTAATACTAAGTTTTAGGATGGTAACATAATTGAATGATTCTGGAATATTTCCCCTTGGGCCAGGTAGGCCAGGTAGTTTTTTTTCTGTTCAGAAGTATGCACTGATTCTCTTTCCTTTGGTGGCTTCGGACCCCGAGCAGGTGGCTGAGTCCTTGAGGCTGTTCATCTTAGTGGTAGTGATAGTGGCTGGTGTGCAGACTGACGAGGTGCAAATGAGCGAATGTATGTAACACGCTTAACAGAGAGCTTCCGGCTTGTCCTAAGCGCTTGGTTTTTGGTGACTGTTTCTTATTAACAGGAATGAGTCCTATTACTGGATTTGTGTGTTGTGAGAACAAGATGTTAGAAGTTCGAACCCTCCTTTCCCTGTAGAATGCGTGGTGGCGAAGTGGGGAGGACCCAACAAGCTCTCTCTCGTGTTTTCTTCCTTCGTCCACGGTCCCCCACGTGTTTCTCCCCGCAGCCTCTTCTCTCCCTCCCCCTGCACCCAGCAAGGGGATTCTTGCAGGCACGATGGCATCCCGCCATTCTGGGGGCACTCGGAGGGTTCGGCAGTGGTGTTTAGGCCGGACAGGAGCCCGGAGAGAAGGTGTGTGCGTGCTTTCTGGGGAGGTAGTGATGACTTTATTAGGAGCTTCCCTGAGGCAAGACTGGAGGGGGTACTTCTCATGTCTCTGTAGGCTTTCCAGGAAGCTCGAGATTGCTGGAAGCAGGTCGGCACCCGTGTCTGCCCACCACCTTCAAGAAGACACTCTTTTGGAATTGGTTAAGGACATCGTGGTGCTTTTTCCACAGAGAAGAGCATCGACTCACCCCCTCCCTCACCCCCCACCTCCGCCGCTTCACCCCCTACAGATCTGCTACTGAAGAAGGAAAGGAGAAACGATAAGGTCCCATCAGCGTGTGATCCCCTGTCGGGCTGCGCTGCCTCCGACCCGCTCAGGCTGCGGACCCCAGAGTGTTCCTATCCCGCTGGCTAGCAGATTGCCCATGGAAACCGGCTTTTCACAACCACCTTAATCTTCCACTGCGGGGACTGGAAGTGATACTGTGGCTGGGTCGAACGTTAGACTGCACGAGGGTTTTATACAGTCAGGTTTGGGATTTGAATGTGTTTACGTAGTCTGTCTGTATTATTTTTCCCTGGCTGGGCGTCTGCTGTTCAGTTCCTGGGGGAACAAGAGAGCTGCTCAGGACGGCTCACCATTTGCAAACTGGTTATTACCTTGTGATCCGGGTACAGCTTTCAATGTCTCTATTTCCCTACCCCGGCAGGGCAGGTGGAGAAGGAACTGGCGGTGCGCTCGGCGGGCTGGGGAGAGAGACCTGACATTTGCTAACGGGAACTGCCCACGGCGGTGAGGGCCCACGTCAGGTGTGCTATTTCCCGCCCACTTAGCTACATCCAGGCTGAGTGTATGTGGAATGAATTGATCAGAGTTTATAACTGTCTGCATCGTGGCTATGGAGGGGCTGTGGGTACTCGTGTACCTGCGTATGTGTTAGCTGTTACATAAGGTAGGTCGAGGATTTAGTCACTTCGGTGACCATCATGGAGGGAACGCATGCCTGCATTGCTTGCGTGTTCAGTCATTCGCTTGTTTATCTCTTCCTCATTCGTTCGCCTCTTTGCTCCTTTATTCATTTACTGACTCAGTGTTACTGCTGGGCTAGGAGGCGCTAGTTCCGATGGCCCCATTCCCACCCCACTCCCGGCTTGTTTTTGGACATTCTCAGTTAGATGTTCTGATACAACATCATTTAGACCTCCAAATGTTGTTATTCACAGAGATGGTTGTCAACAAACCTATGAGATTCATCTAGTTCCACCTTTTGTTTACTAAATATATGGCCGCCCAGAAGCCGATGACTCATCCGTACACATAGTTACAATTTCTGTAACAAACCCGGCTTTCAGTTACATTTTGACTACCAGCACTATACTAGGTAGCACACCAAGTATAAGCAGCAGCCTTTTCTTTCTAGCCTGAGTACTTAATTAAGACCTGACAGATTGATTTTTCCATTAGGCCAGAAGGCAGGTGTCATCTTGAGCAATTCTTGATTTGAATTTCTTATTAAGAGTCTGTTTAGCTTCCCCCTCCCCCACCAAATATGTGTATTTGATGAAGACTCTCTTTTACACAGTGAATTGTATGCCGTGAATTGGTAGCAACCAAAGTAAAATATTGTAATTATTTCCTTTAAAAAAGGTACTGATACTGAATTGCACTGATGCCTGAGATCTTCTTGGCGTCTCCAGGGAAAGCTGTCCTTTAAGTAATGTGGAGTGTCAGTGTGAAGTTCATAAAGCTGTCATTGCTCATGCTTTTTTAGCCCTGATGCCCTGTTAGGGACAGAGTGACAGAGACATTGGTGTCCGCAGCCCCTAACCCCTTGTTGGATCATTGGATTTCATTTCTTCCCTGTTTTCAATGTTCCTCCTCCCCAGATGGCATAGAACTAACGTCCCCAAAGGACTGTTAACCCGTTTATTGAAATAGAAAGTCCCACATATAAATTAAAACTCTGCTAAAGCCAGTGAACTCTCGTGATAAAGAGTTTCATCAATGCTAAGGACATTGGACAAGCGTGGGACACCGGTTCCCAGTGCCCCTGGATTTTGATCCAGTGCAGGGATGGGTGTCTGTCACATGGTGGCTTGGTTGAGAGCAGGACTCCGGCATTCTGCAAACTTGGACTTAAAGAGGTTTTTAACACTCTCTGAGTGACTTAAAGCCTGTTCACCTTTCTAATTTACCTTCATTTTCCTTAAGTGTGTATGTCTGTGTATGTACGTGTGTAAAAGGGCATAATGATAGAACTTACTTCGTTTGTTATGTGGATTAAATGCGAGACTCCCCACCGAATGTGATGCATGTCCCTGGCCAATGTAGTGTTAGTTCTTATGTAATCTTAGGATTATGAATATTAGGATTATGATTATTCCACCGGTTTTGGTTAAAAGTCATATCGAAGAGTTAAGATGGTTAAAAGATGTGAACTTGGCAAAGATCACTGAAAAACCGGAAGGAGGCGTAACTCTCAGATGGGGATTGAGTTGGAACGTCAGGTTAATTACCTTGTTGTTGTGTTTTGGGGTTTGTGTTGATGGCATTGGTTTTGTCTCTTGACTTTTAAATAAGCTCCTAAAATATGGTTTTGTGGGGTGTTTTTATTTGCTTCTGAAGTTGGTGCAGGTGCAGATAACAGGAAATGAAACCCTAGGCGGCCCGAGGGAGCCTCATTCAAATCGTGCCAAACAGGTCTAATATACAAGTGTTATCACCTTACTGATAATCTGGCATGCTGTGGGTATTCCACGTGCCATGTGGATTACAGAGAGTGAAGTCATACAGCAGCTTGGCACCAACTTGCCCAGCTCCCAAGGAAGGAGGAGAGAGGAGAGCCCTCATTCTTAGAGAGGGTGTTAAAGCGCAGCTTCCCTTCTCCAGAAGCATGGGATTGCTGGTGTGGTTTTGTCCGTTGGCATTTCTTGTTATCTTTAAGGCTGTACCTTTTTTGTGCTGGGAAGGTATCTTTAAGATTTTATTTCCTTATTTAATTTTGAGAGAGAGAGAAAGAGAGCGAGCGAGCTCGAGCAGAGGGGAGGAGCAGATGGAGAAGGATAAGTGGACGCTGTGTTGAGTGCAGAGCTGGACGCGGGGCTCCATCTCCCGATCCCCGAGGTCACGACCTGAGCCCAAACCAGGAGCCAGATGCCCAGCTGACTGAGCCACCCAGGCGCCCCTGGAAGGTATCTTTGATAAAGTGGGTCAGTATCCTGTCTCTGGAGTTAAAAGAGTTTACTTTGGGTTTGAGAGCGTATTACAGATTGCTCCATATTCTGACATGGAGAACAATGTGAAAATAGAAGACCCGTGGCTAGAATACTGAGTTTTCCAAACGTTTGATTGTTTGGATAGCCCATTGGTTATATCTGAAGAAAGTTGTCTTTAAGGCTTAATTTGGTTCTTTGTCCTACAGGGCTTAGGGAGAGACCACGATTGTCTTGTCAGTGTAGCAGGGAACGTCTCTCTCTGTCCTTGGCTGAATCCTTGTTTTTTTTTTTTAAGATTTTATCTATTTATTTGACAGAGATGACAAGCAGGCAGAGAAGCAGACAGAGAGAGAGAGAGGAGGAAGCAGGCTCCCTGCCTAGCAGAGAGCCTGATGTGGGGCTCGATCCCAGGACTCAGGGACCATGACCCGAGCCGAAGGCAGAGGCTTTAACCCACTGAGCCACCCAGGTGCCCCTGAATCCTTGTTCTTGCATGTACTGAGCCCACAAACAAGCATGAGATTGGATACAGCTTTCCTATCATGGCGGCCCATCCGGCAGGAGCCACTCCATAGGTACTTCTTTGTTGAACTGGAAGTAGGCCATCTAGGTACATGTGAGATGCCCATCTATTTCCTGCTTTTGGTAAGGGAGCATCTCAAATAATTTGTCCAGTCCCATGGAGCAGTCAGAGCCTTTTCAGTCACGCTGGGTCCTCATGTGGCTGGAAATTTGTTTTTTTCTTGTTTTGATTGATTGTTCTCAGTCATTCTCTGGACAGACATGATCACACAGAGACACACACTCTCCTTCCTGGTTTGGTCCCACCTCATTTTGCATGATCAACCTGGCTCCTCCTCCTTCTCCTTTTTTTTTTAAATTATGTAGACTCCACACCCTACATGGGACTTGAACTCAAGACCATGAGATCAGGAGTCAAATGCTCTACCAGCTGAGCTACCCAGGCGCCCCAAGCCTGGCTCTGTCATTAATCTTCCTAACCTCACTTCACTCACATCCCATATTTTCCAGAAAAAGCTCACCAAAGGCATAATTCTTCTTTCCCCACTGCTCCTATAGGGAAGGGTGTGATTGGGGATGGGGTGGGGGCATGACTTGGGTGGAGGCAATCCCAACTAAAAGAAGGAAAAATAAAAGACAAAGGGATGTGTCCAGAAGGTCCAGATTGAATGTCTTGGGGCCCATAAGTCATTCTGCTCCTTCCTATTTGGAGAAAACTGAAGACCCAACTCTGGCAATAGAAAAACCAAATTATTCCTTTACTGACATACATGATCTCTGAACCAGAAAGAGCAAGATCTAGTCTTAGTGTGCTCTCTTAGTGTTTGGGTTATCTTGGGTATGGACTTCTTGGCCTCAGTTTGCTCTTCTGTAAAATGGTTTGGTGATAGTGATATGAACCTGTTAGGGCGGGTTTGATGATAATTCATGTAAGCCCAATGTCTGGCATATCTTAAACTTTCAATAAAGGGTAGACCGTATTAATGCCTATCATTCTAATGGCTGGAGGCAGCGGTTTCATGGTGCCTAGTCAAGAATTTAACACATAGTGTCGTGGATACTGATTCAGACAGTTTGGTTCAAAGCCTCAGCCTTGCCACTTACTTATGAGCCATGTGGCCTTGGACGAGTTATTCAGCATTGTGTAGTTCAGTTTTCTTACTCATAAAATGGTATGGGGGTACCTATCATATAAGGCTGATGGTGAGAATTCGATCAGTTAATGCATGTAATTCACTTAGAATGGCAGAGAGTTTAGAACTCTCTGGGGGGGGGAGGGGGGGAGGGGCTCTGGGGAGCCCTCAGTAAGTAAATCAGAGGAGCTGCTGTGGTGCCCTGATTGTGCCCGTAATGATGATTGTTACCCCTTTCCCATCCAGCCAGGAACAGCCGTTGAGAAGACTCACATAGAACTCCTTCTCATCCTAACATTTCCTGACAGCCTGGGGACAGACACCAAAAACTGAGACTTGGTTGGAGAGCCTGGGTTTGAAACCCAAACTTTCATCATCAGGCCTGAACATTTGGCCCTTTTTCCTCTTTGTCTAGGATGGAGACACATGGAAGTAGTTTGTAGCAGTTGGGTATCAGGCCTTGGCTTTGCCAGTGGAAGATGAAAAACATTTACTTGCTACTTGCCATAACTTATTTGTATTTTCATTGTTTCTTTCTCCATACCCCCAGGAGAAAGAAAAAATGAAACTGAAGCGGAATACATCTCTGTGATTGCCTGTGTTAATGGGATAGTGGATGGAAAGACTTCACAAGGCATATACTGGTGCTGGAAGACGAGGACTTGAACGGAATAGAATTTGATTTGTGGGGAATGTATATGGAACTGCAAGGAAGGGGCTAGTTAGCAGATGCCAGCTCAGCACTCTAGAGCACTGTTAATACTTTTTGTGCATAATTCATTCCATCCCCACAACAACCTTAGGAAGAAGGTGCTTTCATTTCCATTTTATAGATGAGAAAACTGAGCAGTAGAGAGGTTAAGAACCTGCCCAGAATCACATAGCTAGATCTTCCCTATTTTATATGAAATACTGGAGAGAATCCAAGCAGGTCATGGTGGCAGGGGTCCTTGGCTGCTGTCTGGTTCATCTGGCTTGTTTTTTTGTTTTTGGTAACAGCTTTCTTGAAATAGAATTCATATTCATAAATTCACTGATTTATAGTATATTCACTTGTGATTTTTAATATATTCACAGAGTTGTATAACCATGACCCGAAATTAAATTATAGAACGTTTTCACCATGCACAAAAGAAATGGGATATTCTTTAACATTAACTACTCTCCCTGCCCATTTCACGCTGAGCCCCTCAGCACCAGCAACTACTAATCTATTTTTTTCCCTGTAGATTTGTCTATTCTGGACACTTCATATCACTAGAGTTATTCAACCTGTGGCCTTTTGTGTCTGGCTGCTTTCACCCAGCATAATGTTTCTTGAGATTTATCCATGTTGCAACATGAATCAGTGTGTAAAACTTTTTATGGCCAAGTAATATTCCATTGGGTAGATGGATTGCATTTTGTTTACTTATTCATCCATTGATGAACACTTGACTTATTTGGCTTTTTGCTTTATTTTTAATTTATTATTTTACTTCTACATTAACCTTACCCTCAACGTGGGGGTTGAACTCATGACCCTGAGATCAAGAGTCATAGCTGATCCAGCTGAGCCAGCTGGGTGTCCCTGATTTTTTCCTTTGATGATTAAGATTACTGTGAGCATTCACATACAAGTTACTATGTTGACGTATGTTTTCAGTTCCTTTGAGTACTTACCTAGGTTTAGAATTGCTGCATGATATAGTACCTTCTTTGTTTAACCCTTTGAGGAATTGCCAAACTGTTTTTTCAAAGTCGCCACGCCATTTTACATTCCCACTGGCAATGTAGGAGTGTTGTAATTTCTCCACACCTTCCCAAACGTTTGTTATTTGTCTTCATTTTTAACTCTCTTGTTTGTAAAATTAGGAAACTGAGTTTTAATGACTTGGTTCAAGTATCACACCTGGTGTTATGGGTCTGGGTCTTCTCTAGGTATGCAAGTTATAAGGATGAAAAACATGGTCTTTATTGTGCAAGCTCACTTATTGTTGGGGAGTTGGACACATAATCACAATGTACAATGAGAGTGGCCATGTGGTGACAGGGTTTAATGGGAGTACTTAGAAACCTATATCAGACTTCAAGAAACAGAAGATTACTTAGTGTCTCATAAACTGAAAAGTCTGTTACTGTCAGCTTCAGGTACATATGGATCCAGTTGCTAAAACTGTTTTGTCAGAGGGCTGGCTACCTCTTTCTCTTGTCCTTGCTGTCTCATTGACTCCTTCCTTTTTTTTTTTTTTTTAAGATTTTATTTATTTATTTGACACAGTGAGAGCACAAGCAGAGGGAGCACCTGGCAGAGGGAGAGGGAGAAGCAGGCTCCCCACTGAGCAGAGACCCTGATGTGGTACTCGATCTCAGGACCCTGGGATTATGACCTGAGCTGAAGGCTTCGCTTATCTGACTGAGCCACCCAGGCGTCTTTGGCTTCTTCATTCTTAACCATCTCATTTATTTTTTGAGAGCATGGCTACTGGCAGAATAGGCTTATACTCTATCATGTAAGCATCTCCAACAGAACAGGAGTTTTTCTTTGACTATAGTTCTAGCAGGGTGCTTTCATAACTTTCCCGTTGGCTCAGTAGGTAAATGTAACAGCCTTTTACCCAATTGGAAACAGTGTTCTGATTGGTTATCCTTGCTTCATTTACTTCCCTGGGGGTTAGTGTGGGGAGGATCAGTCCCAGTTGGACTACAGGAACTGGGAATGGGCAAGAGAATGGGCAAGGCATTATACAAAGGGAAAATCAAAGTTCTGTTTATGGAAGAATAAGAAGTGAAGTTTGCCAGGTAAAACCAGCAGCTGTTCCCTCTACTCGTGAGGAAGGTTTTATTCACCCATTACAGAAATCCATAAACAGTACGGGAATGCTTGAGCTGATTTAATTGAAGTTCAGCCTTAGGGTGGACGTTGGGCATAACTTGAATCCATTGGTTGAGTTCTTAGTTATTCACCATCCTTGCCTTGGAGGCAAGATGACTGCCACAAGATCCAGAGGAAGAGAGGCCTCCTGGCCCTGTTGCCATCCCTTAAGAGTGAGGAACTGCCTGGCCGGGAGCTCCCCTGCACACTTGGCAGGGCTCTGCTAGCTTAGCCTTAACTTCCCACTTCCAGGATCAGATACGTGTCATTCCTTGATTGGCTTAGCCTGGATTTCTAAACCAATCAGATCTTCATTCAGGTCAAGCTCTTGGGGTCGGGGTAGGGCCAGCTTTCCCTGAGGCTGCTGAGCGCTGTGGGAAAAAGGTGCATGAGTCAGATAAAGCTTCCCTTCAGGAGGAACATGGGAATGGAGGTTGAGGATTCATTTGGCAACACCAAGCTGACTTTGCCTTAAAGAAATAGAGGTTTCCAAGGAGACACTGGGTGTGGGAAGCAGACATTTCAGGCCAAGGGAATAGCATGGGCAAAGCCATTCTTTGCCAACATCGCATATAAAATTGAAGGGATCTTGATTATCTGTACCTTTTATTAAACGAATAAAGAACTTAAAGAGCAGAAAGAAAGAGGCAGGATTGGCACTTCCTCTCCTTCTCCCTCTTCTGTGGAGGTGGAATGGTGGTTGAACGGGACTGGTCAGCCTGAGGCGTCTCTCCGTGTTGTGTGCCTCACAGCAGAGTCAGCCGAGCAAAAGCATTTCTTTTATTTTTTTTATAGCTTTTGGCTCATAACTTTATAAAAATAGCTTTAAGAACCATGGGAGTGGGGTCAGTATTTTGTGCTGTGTGCAATGATTTGGGGACATAGCAGACTTTTTGCTTTCTTAAAATAATTAGATGTTTTTTCAGGGAAAGTTTTAAGTTGACCATTGGAGATGTGGAAGATAATATGGAGGGAAGCATACATGTAGTTATTTTTCCCCCCCAAACACATCTCATACTATTTTCAATTTTTCTGCCCTCATCTGTGTAGTAAGGTAGTAATTGCCCCATTATTTGTACAGAAGGATGCTTTTGTGAAGTGCCCAACTTTGAGAATGATTTTCTCAATAATAGTGATTTCCTAAAATTTCTGGTATATACCCAGTTGTAAGAAAAGAATTATATTAATTTTTAAAAAGATTTGTTTTAGAAAGACAGAGTGCACACAAGAGGGTGGAAGGAGCAAGGGGGAGAGAGAGAGAGAAAGAGAGAGAGAGAATTCTCAAGCAGACTCCCCACTGAGTACACAGCCCACGACAGGGCTTGATCCCAAGATGCTGAAATTGTGACCTGAGCTGAAATCAAGAGATGGCCACTTAACTGAGTGATCCACCCAGGTACCCCAAGAATTACATTAATGTTTTTAGTGTATTTAAATCTCATTTTTCCCCATTTATACTCAGGTGAGACGAAACAGTTTCATTTCCTGCTGGTTGTCATTTAGCATTATACCATGAATGCGTTTTGTATCATTATTCTCTAAGCATGACTTTTAAAGATCGCTGCAATCCATTCTGTTTATAGTGTACCATCATTTCTTTAACCATTCCCTTTCTTTTGGGTATTTACACTGTTTCCCGTCTTTTGGTGCTATACGTAATGGTGCAGTGAACATTCTAGTATATGAATTTATTTGCATCTCTCATTATTTCCTTAGGACAAATTCTGCAAGTGGATTTTTTGGAACAAAGGATGTCAAACGCTGACATTCTCTTGGCTGGGTCACCAATTGGTTTTCTGTAAGAGGCTGCGGCAGTTTCCACTTCGTTGCACCAGGGCCCGCTGTGAATAAACTAACCCTCTTCTCTTATTACTGATGGTTTTCTAGGTGAAAGAGGGATTGGGATTCTGGTAATATGCTGTTCTTTCAGAACTAATGAAACTGTGATTTCTACACCCTTTGGTTTTTGGCTATTTGTAGCACTTTGTGAATTTCCTGTGTGTACTATATACAGTTAAAAAATAGGTTGTACATGTCAATGTATTGGCTTAGGAGGGATCTTTTTATGATGTGGATTTCCATATTTTTCTTTTCCTTTTATATGTTGTATGTAAAGTGTTTTTTTTGGGGGGGGTGTAATTACCCCCATCTCTGTGTTCTTCATATTTTCATTATGCCTTTTCAGTACTTCTGGGACTTAGATTTTTTCTACCCAAAACATTTTTTTTCCTTACAGCCACTTACGTCTTCATTCCCCCTCCTCCTCTTCTTTTTCCTATTTCTCTTCCTTAAAGAAAAGTCTCAATCTGTCTTAATTTTGTTTCAGTGTATGGGGTAAGGCAAGGATTTGACTAGATTGTTAGAAAGATAAGTAACTTACGATTCTACGGTTATTTATTGGAACAGTACTTACACATTATTGATTTAAAATGTTGTAGTGTACTCTCAGTTTTAATGTAAGTTAAGGCTTGTTTCTGTGTTGTCATTGTTTCACAGAGAAGCAATATTATATAGCCGTTGTGTGTTGGGCTACATAGCTTGGACTGTGGTATTAGATCTCACCACTGTAAAGACTTTGTGGCCTTGGGCAAGTCACTGTGCAGCTGCAAGCCATCATGTTCTCATCTGAAGATGGTGATGATTGTGGAACCATCTAATGGAGATGCTGTGGGGAATAACATGGTGGCTGTTTGTCTTAGTTTGCCCGGGACAGTCCTGTCAAGAATCCTGCCTAGTTTAGCATTTGTCTCAGATTTTTCATTTTAGAGTGAAGTATTATTTTAAGTAGACCTTTACTTTATAAGCTCTTTCTATCTCTGCATGGTCTTCCCTTGTCATGTGTGAGATGTGTAGTGTAGTCTCCTCTGAAAGATGATGACCAAGCCCTTTGTTTTCTCCTATCCCTTGGCAAGCAGACCATCGTTAGCACCTCTGTGTCCAGGAATGTGTGCTGTGGGGTGAATGGCTAGGAGTCCATACTGCCATCTGGTTGGTGGAGGTCAGGGGAGACACGGGACATTTCAGGTTAGTTTACATCAAATAGATGGAAAATGAAGTCTGGTCAGTCATGCTGCAAAGCGTAGGGAAGTAGTGGCCTTGCTATGGTAGGTTCTATATATTTTCTTTATTTATTAAATTTATTTATTTATTAAAAGATATAAATTGATACTCATTTTTAGTATTTGGTAAAGTTTAAAAAAGTGTTTTGTAATAAATACTGCTGGCACTAATGAGCTTTAAATAATGAGAACTTTTTCAGTGAAATATTACATGATTTTTCCCCCCTATTTTGAAGAACATGAACCAGGAGCATTACTTCCATTTTTTTAAAAAATATTTTATTTATCTATTTGACAGACATAGATCACAAGCAGGCAGAGAGGCAGAAGCAGGCTCCCCGCTGAGCAGAGAGCCCGATGTGGGGCTCAATCCCAGGACCCTGAGATCATGACCTGAGCCGAAGTCAGAGGCTTAACCCACTGAGCCACCCAGGCACCCCCTAACTTTTTTTTTTTGGTACCATTCACAGGGAGTCCTAGTAAAAACACCGAATGTCAAAAAATCAGGAAATCCGTTTACTGAAGAAGTACTGCATCTTTTGCAATGTTAGTACTTGCTTTAAGAAGCTTTGCCCACACACAGCTGTACAATGTGCATTTGTATTTCACTCAGTGAAGCATGACTTTTCATTTAGATCAAAGGACTGTTTTCCTACACTAATATCACTCATGCTGGAGTCCAGGGTTGTTTTTTAAATTTTTTTTTCAGGTCTTCTTTAGCACCTATAAAAAGTGCATTGATAACGACTAATGCTGTTGTGCCGCTAATAGAACTCCTTTATGATTAGTAATCGGTACCAGTCCCACATTGGTTGCTTCATACAGAAAATCAGTTAAGCTAATTCCAATGTTCGGTACTTTTCCCCTCTCCAACTGATTGAATTAAAATAGAGCTCTTGGAATTTCATTCTGTTGAAGCTAAAAAACATCTAACATTGTTATAGATGACATTATAAATTCTGTGAAAAATTTAATCCTAAAGATAAATTTGCTTTTACAGTAATATAAATCCAGATTCTGGAGGAGGACTTACTGGGGTTAAAAGCTATTTTTGCTAGATAAGGAGACCTGTGGAACAAATAGGAAATTGAAAGTGATTGTGGTGAATATTGATTTCATAATTGTGTCCAAATGTATGTCTCCTGAATAGAAGCCATAGATACACCGTGTATAAGTTGTTTATGTATACACAGCTAACCAAATTATAAAAATTCTGTGTTGAGGCTCATATTGGATACAAATAAATATGCAAGCTGTCAGATTTTAGAATTGTTTGAGACTTTGAGAAACAACTTTGTAAATCTGTGTAAGTGTTCCATTGTGGTATTATAATTTGTAAAGGAGTGGTCTAATTTTTGGTTGCATTTTGTTGAGAATCATTTCATTTGGGAATATTAATAACTCAATGAAATATACACATATGTTTTGGAAAATATTAGCAAATTACACACGGGGCGAAAAGGATTGCAAATTGGGGCACCTGGGTGGCTCAGTGGGTTAAGCCTCTGCTTTCTGCTCAGGTCATGATCTCGGGGTCCTGGGATTGAGCCCCACATTGGGCTCTCTGCTCAGTGGGTAGCCTGCTTCCCCCTGCCTCTCTGCCTGCTTGTGATCTCTCTGTTTCTCTGTCAAATAAATAAATAAAATCTTAAAAAAAAAAAAAAGAAAAAGATTGCAAATTGAACAGCACTGTAATTTCTATCCCCGCAAGGGGTAGGAAATAACTGAACAGATTAAATAATAATGCTCAAAAAGTGAGTATGTTTTAATTTTGAAATTCTTTAACCATGCTTTATTGTATTTTCTTAGTAGGAGATGGAGCTTTTAATTTAAATCAAATAATGTGAGTTCTGCATAGAAATAAAATGAAATTGATAGAGCTGCAGTTTTGTAGTATCTGTATTTGACCAAACAGTTCAAGGAATCGTAAAGCAAATTTGTTTATTTAGTGAGTTTTGTTTTGTAGAAACATTACTCCAAAGAAAGTACTCAGAATGGAGCTAAAAAGATGATCTGAGAAGATGGTTGGGCTAAAATATTCTAACATTTCAATACAAAATAATAACATTAAGAATATCCTCAACTGAAGATATTTGTTGTAGCTGATAGTTATGTTAGCACCTGTAGAGAATATATTTTTTAATATTATGGACCAGAGTTAACTGCTATTTGAACATGCCAGAAATTTGTACCAAATAATCATAAAACATAACTTTGAAGAGTATTGCAGGCAATTTTATAAAAATGATAAAAATATCAAGACTAACATTTTTCCTAAAATGCTTCTAGAAACTTTTTGGTGATGTGGTTAAAAAAAAAAGGCATTTTCAGCCAAGAAACTGATTAACGTACAGGAACATCTACTAAGAAAATTATTGTTTATGTTATTATTAATGTTAATCATTTACAAAAGAATCGAAGTTAGGATGAAAAATGAGTTGGTAATTCTATAAAACACTTAGCATATAGTAAGTCCTCACATATTAGCTATCTTTTAAACTGTCGTCAATATTCTTTTTCTTTTTATTTTTTTAAGATTTTATTTATCAGAGCGGGGGGAGAGAGCGAGCACAGGCAGACAGAATGGCAGGCAGAGGCAGAGGGAGAAGCAGGCTCCCTGCCGAGCAAGGAGCCCCATGTGGGACTCGATCCCAGGACGCTGGGATCATGACCTGAGCCAAAGGCAGCTGCTTAACCAACTGAGCCACCCAGGCGTCCCGCTGTCGTCAATATTCTTAAATCTTCATTGATTTTTCTACCTCGTTCTTAGCCAGTTCCATGGTGTTTTAATTATTTGGCTTTATATAATATGTAATATTAACTATTTCGTAATCCTTATTCTCTAAAAATTTTTTATTTCCTTTAAAAATTTTTTTAAACCACCTTTTGAATATTTTGTTAACAAAAATTTCCTTTTGCATTTTGACTGAAATGCACAATAACTAAGTTATCTCAGAAGGACTGATACCTTTTCTGTACATCCTGGAAGTTAATAATACTTTTGTTTAAGTATTTCTTCTTATTTCATATGAAAATTTTGTAGTTATATGTAGTTATATATATTTGTAGTTATATAGCAGGCCTGTTGCTTTTGCCTACAAAAGAAAGACATATCATTAATATATCTTGCTGATTATTTTTGTTATGTAGACAACTCCATATTTTTGCTTATTTTGTATTTGATCACCTTGTTGAACTCTCAATAGGGCTTGTGTTTTTATTTTTCTATTTCAAAAAAGAAAGAATATTTGACATCTCATAGATAACAATATCATCTCCTTTTCTCATAAATTTTTTTCTTGCTTTATTGCATTGGTTTTGCCTTACAGAACAATGATTGGTAAGAGTGGTGGAATTAATTAGTTCTTTATATGGCTCTCTTTCAAGCTAGACTTAATTCTCTCTAGAGCTTTGTCTTTCTTTTTCTTTGTATCTTCATGGATTCTTCACACAAAGATTAGATATTTAGTAAATGGTAAATACATGTATTGTAGAATATAGTTACAGAAAGTTAGAATAAAATAAGGGTATTAAATGCTGAGTATTTAAAATGCTTCCCAAATCGGATGGTTGTTTGGAAAATGTTAGGGGATTTGATTTAATCCCATATTCCATTCTTTGAAGTCTTTCTGTCTGAATTACATTAGGAGCATAGTTATAGGTGGTAGAGATCAAAAGGTTTAAAGGTTTTGTGTCTGAAACATTTTCATTACATCATAGAGAATAGTCACCTTTACATTTGTAGCAATGATTCCTTCTCCATTTTTGTGTGTTCACATACAAAGTCAATTACCATAATTATTAATTTTTGAAAGGACATAAAATTTCCTTTTATGTATGTATTTATTTATATATATTATTTATATTTGTGTTTCTATAAATATAAATATATTTTATATATTTATATATAATATATAATATATAAATATATTTTATAAATGTAATTTAATAAATATAAAATTATATTTATTTATATATTATTTATTATTTGTATATATTTTATTTATTTGTTTATTTGTATTATATATTATATATTATTCCTCTGCCTCTCCCCTAGGAGAGAGAGAGAATCCCAAGCAGACTCCACGCTGAGCACAGAGCTGGATACAGGGCTCCATCACACAAGCCTGAGATCATGACCCAAACCCAAACCAAGAGTCTTACGCCCAATAGACTGAGCCACCTAGGCACCCTCCCTTTTATTTATTTGAACAAATAACCAGAGATAGAATGTTTGTTGTGTCAGAAATGTATGTATTAGACATAACCTATAACTTGAGGAGCCTGGCGACACCATGTGTAAGAATCATGGTTGCAACATTTGCCATCTGTTCGTCTAGGCCATTGCCACATTTGGTACTCTGGTTTCTGTTATTATGCTTCTAAGTTTTTCTTTTGACCAGGGAAATACCACTCACTAAAGAGGAAAATAATTCTCCATGCCCTACCCTTGCATTTGAGTAATCCCAGAAGTATTTTTGGGGAAAGATAGTTACATGTTGTGTTCAGAATCAACAAATAAAAATATCCTATAATTTATGTCATTTTGTTTTATAGCACACTTTACTCTTATAAATGTCTTGACATTTTATAGAATGTTTTTGTGGATAGAGCCTGATAGTTTTATGCTATACCAGTTGTTTCCTTTGGAAAAATTTATATTTATTCCTTTGAGAATTTGAGCTATAACGTGCATGCCAAGCTCAAGCTATCCATTTCAGGCATTATTCTCAGAATCTCATTCTGAAGTGCATAAATATTAGAGAAAACAGCTTTCTCAATGTTTGTAGGTAATATTTTTTAAGTGAGCATGAGTTTTTGTCTCTCTAGTTGTATAATTTGTCTCTTGAGGAAAATACAATGCTCTGAAGTCTGGGAGGAAACACACCGACAATGGCGGCTCATCACGTCTGTTCAGGAGCCACAAAGAGAGTGTGTTCTGTTTGAAGGAGGTCTGGAAGCGATAGTTGCATAGCAAGCCTGTTGCTTTTACCTCAGCTGTATGCTATAGAGTGGTAAAAGTAGAGAGAATATGTGCACAAAAATGTACTTCTTTACCCGGTCCCAGAATGTATGAGCTGCTGGTCTGGGACTGATCGTTAGAGTCTCAACCAAAACCCCAAGATGGATTAATAAAAATGGAGTGCTTGTTCCCGTAAGTGGGATACTTAAGGATTTATAGAAGCAGAATCTATTTTCCTCTCTTCTTGAGAGTTTTCTCTTTCTTCTTTTTCTTTTCTTTTCTTTCTTTCTTTCTTTTTTTTTTTTTTTTTAAAGAAATGAAATTGCCTGAGCACTTGAAGACATAGGCTTCCACAGTTTTGCTTTTTGTTCACTGGATACTAATTTATTTAAAAATATATACTTAATGGTCACCAAAATAGAACTTCTGTGCCTGGCATTGTTCCAATCGTTTTAGACATGCTAGCTTACATAATTCATTTAACCCTCTACCAGGACTCAGTGAGGTAAGTACTGCTGTTATTTTCACTTTACAGATGTGGAAACTGAGGCAGAGAGCAGTTAAGTGATCTATTAGCTCAAGGTTAAATAGGTAGTAAGTGAAGCGGACAGTGTTCAAATCCAGACAGTCTTCTTCAAAGGAGTATGCTCTTTTTTTTCTTTTCCCAAAGACTTTATTTATTTATTTGACAGACAGAGATCACAAGTAGGCAGAGAGGTAGGCAGAGAGGCAGGGGGAAGCAGGCTCCTTGCTGAGCAGAGAGCCCGATGTGGGGCTCCATCCCAGTACCCTGGGATCATGACCCAAGCTGAAGGCAGAGGCTTTAACCCACTAAGTCAATAGTTTTTAAAAATAAAGTTGCCTTTGAAAAAAATCTTTTAATATACGCTTAGCTTCAAACTTGAGCAAATGATGTTCTAAACACAAAGAAGCAGAAAAAAATTAAGAGTTTAACCAGGAAGCATTTTGAGCGGTGGGGAAGCCACTTCCAGACGGAGAGTGTTCTTATAATTAGAATCCACTATTTCTTCAGTAGGGCTTCTTAACAGTGCTTCTAGCAACTTTCAGTTCGTTGTAGGATTGAAAATTATTATCAGAGCGGAGAAGGAAGTTCATTCCCATTGTTAGGGATAGCCTGCAAAATAAAATATTCTGGGTATAGGTTATTAAAGTGTTTGTTGTTGAGTTTTAAAAATCCATTTTTAGTACAGAAATTAGAGATGGGACAAAAGACCAGTGACTGAGTTGTTGCCATGGAAGAAACACCAGGTAGGAGAGAAGAGTAATTGGACTGCATTGTTGCTAAGAGTTCAGTGCATCATATATAAAGTCAGTGCATCCAGCTCATGAAGTTAAGCTTAACCTGGAAAATCAAATGTATAACTAGCTTGTGGACCCTTAGCAACTCAAAAGTAAAAAATTAACGTCTTTGGTTAATATATCTTTGAGGCAATATCGCCCAGTGGTTACCTTGCCTGGCTTGGAATTCCGGCCCCGCCTCTAAATAGCTGTGTGACCTTGGGTGAGTTACTTAAATACTCTGCCTCAGTTTTAAAATCTATAAAATGGGATGATTTTACCTCACTAGGTGCTTGTTTTGATTAAACGAGTCAACATAATACAAATAAGTGACTGTTTTTGTATAACAAGTGCTGATTAAATATTAGTGATGAGTACTAGTACTTGCTTTTGTTTTGTCTTTAGTTTCATTTCTTGCAGAGTTTTATAGGCCATGTCTAGATGAAGGTGTGCAGGGAATAGAGAGGGGGAAGAATAAATAAAAACTGGAGGAACGACTCAAATACATAGGATTGAATTATTATAGATGATTTATTATAGCCTGTTGCTTTCATGATGATGTTTGGGAGAAAAATGAATTTATATCTCAAAATGAAAATGTACAGGGGTGTGTATATGTATTTTTTCAGTTTTAAACTAGAGGTGGGATCTTGCACTCATTGCTTATTCAACCTAGACTCACATTAACCTTGAATAGGGTCAGTTTTTTAAAAAAAAGATTTATTTATTTATTTCAGAGAGAGAGAGAGAGAGAGCGCACGAGGGGCAGAGGGAGAGAGAATCCCAAGCTGCCTCCGTAATGAGGCCCATGCAGGGCTCGATCCCATGACTGTGACATCGGGACCTGTGCTGACACCAAGCTTCACAGACACTTAGCCAACTGAGCCATCCAGGCGCCCCAGTCCTTTTTTTTCTTTTTTAAAACACCCACACTAGTGGTGGTGATCTGTGGTTTAAATACTGTGCAAGCCACCCCCATTTTCAAATGCGTCTTGACACCACGGGTGTGCCCTCCCGCTGGGATTTCTGTCACTTCAAAAGGAAGAACAAAGCTCCGTGGAGAGGCACCAGCAGAAGAGGAACTGCAGAATTGCCTCATCCTCTCTCCGCGTTCACGCTTCCAAGCTGCCCTTTGGCCTCTTGTGAAATGGGCTGCTGTTATAGGGGCCTGTCCCCGGGGACTGGATAAGTCAGTTTGGTTGAGAGTCCTTTTCTGATTTGAGGGGGAACCTTAGATCTTTTTTTTCCAGCTAATAATGGGGGCTCGAGCCTCTGTTGCCAAAATACCTCATAAATAGTGGACGTGATGACGGCCTCCGAAGCGTTGAACGGTCCAGTGGATGACCTTGCTCTCTCTGGACCCTGCCAGGATGGACTAGAATGTTGTCCTGAGAAGCAGCCAGCCAGGTGTTTGGTGGAAGAAGGTGCTGGGTCGTTGTGTCCAAATTCTCTGCAAGAACATCTTGTGTCTTTAGCTCACGTCCATCCCTGCCTCTTGCCCCAGGAGTGGTAACTCGCCTTTTGATGTCATAGAATGAAGGAAATACATGTGTTGCCTTTTCTTTTAAATTGAAATTCAAGTTAGTTAACATATAGTGTATTATTAGAGTCAGGGGTGGAATTTAGTGGTTCTACAGTTGCTTGTAACGTGTTCCTCCTTGTGGCTCTGCGTAGCTCTTGCTGGCGGGCTGGACTTTGTTGGTGGCATTCGGAGCCCTTGGGAAGGATGTTAGCTTGGGTGCACAGGGACACAGCGGCTCAGCGAGCCCGTCTGCGCCTCAGCCTTGTCCCACCCCAGCCACACACCTGGATAAGGCCTGAAACATTTGTCTCCCTCCCGGGCGCCCCTGTCCTCACATAGTGTTTTCTTTGAGCTTCCTGCTCTCCAGCCTTGTGCTGTGGGGGCTCTGAGCTGAGTGTTCGAAGCTGCTCTGGTTGTATTTTGGTAGACAGGTTTAGAATCCTCACAGTGTCAGAATGCAGGGAGACAGCGTAAAATTCTAAACTGCCTGTGGGGGGTGGGGGGAGGTTTGCCTTACCCCAGCTGTTTTAGAGACCTGCAATATTTAGTTTATGTAAAACCCACATACGTTGGTTTCCCTGTGAGCCCTCTTGCCTTTGAGGAGAACTTTATTTCCCAAAACGGGCAGAAAAGAGGAGTCGTGTTGGAATTCAGCGGAGTATTTGTTTCTAGATGTCGCAATTTGTTTTGTCTTTACAGCAAGCGGTTTCCTCCCTCCTTCCACCCCTCTGCTTCTCTTCCCCCTTCGGCCCGTTCATCTCTTCTTTCTTCCTTTCCTCCTTCCCTCCCTCATTTACTTCCTTCTCTGAGCTCATGATGGACACGGACACTGCAATTTTATTTGCAGCCCAGAGCTGTAAGACGGAGCCAGCACGGGGCTGCAAGGGCTTGGGCAGCCCCGCCCCCGCCGGGTGAAGGACCATCCCGGAATCCTTGCTCAGGCGGACGGCTGGCTGCAGACCCTTGGCGGCTCCCTGCTGCTCTTGTCCACGAGCCCCTTCGAGATGGGCCCGGGAGCTTCTGTTCCCCGGGTGTTCCCGGGAGCAGTGGCGGTGCTGACAGTGGCCATTGATAGGAAGGGAAGGCATCGGGGGCGTGTGCTTCCCAGCCTCCGGGCGTCTGCTCAGCGGTATGTGGGTATTCAGGTAACTTTGATTTTTCTGCACATGCTGTTCCACCCTGCAGGGCCTACTGTGTCGCAGAAGTCACGTGTGTGTCCGTATGGGACGGAGGGGCAAAAGGCCCAACTGTCCAGCATCAAAGCCTCTTTAAAGGGACTTTATGAAGAACCGCATGGAATTTGTAACTTGATCACAAAATTAGTACCATTAAGGACCTGAAAATAGCTCTTTGGCTTTGGAGGTCACACCTTTCTAAGCTCAGTTAATGAGCAAATCTTAAGCCTTTACAAGATTCACCAGGTGTATTGGGCTAATCTGAGTTTTTTTTCTTGGCTGCCCAGCCCTCTTGCTAACGAGGCCAAAGTGAGAATTCCCGAGTCCCGTGGTGGTGGACCAGTTACCTTCGCTCTCTTTCCTAGCCACTGCCTGCTAACCCTTGCCAGCTGGCTTGTGGATGTCTGTGCCTGGATGTTGGAGTGGGGGAGGGTGGCGTGGAAGGTGCAGTGTGGATTTGCACAAATCTGTGACTGCTCCTGGGGAAAACCCTTACACATACTCCCCTGATCACGGGTCAGTTGCATTGTCTCCACTTCTGAAAGACAACAGAGTTGGTTAAGGTTAACTGGAAAATGCTGATGTTGGCTGGAATTTTGGACTTTTGCCAGAACATATACAGCATTTAAAGCCAGTTAGGGAAAAACATGCCATGGTTCATTGGTAGAAGAGCTTAGGGGGAATAAAACAGTGGAAACCAACAAAGAGAGAATGATTGCTTTTAAATACGCAGAAGTGAAAATGGACATGGCAGTAAGATATGTTTTCTTAAAAATATGTTTTCTAGGAATGCACTATTTTCCAAAATCTTAAAATGGAGCAGATCATGTTTGGGTTGTAGGTTTTTTAGATTTTTAACTCTCGGGGTTCCTACAGTTTGCCAAAATGATGGGCTATTTAAGTTAATTTTGTATTGTGGTTATTAAGGAATTGCATATTAAATAGAAATCTTGCCATTATGGGAAACTTTTTGGACTTTAAATGCTGAGGAGCATATAATATTCTGGAAGATAAATATTTGCATAAAGCAGTTCAGTTCTTCAACATGTTTTTTTTTTTTAAACAAATAAAAAGCCTAGCAATATTTACCCTAAGAATAATTGGCAAAGTAAAATGAGAGTAATTTTGAAATTCTGTGTTACCCGCATTTGATTTTCCAAAAGAAGGAGTCTGTTTGTAATGATAAATGTGTAGCAATGAGCTATTAGGAAAACCATTATTTTGCTTAGATTTGGGGAGTTCTAGCACTGCCTTGGTAGTATATCGCTATTTTCCGAGAAAAGAAAATCAGGCACAGGGAAATAGTGACTTACCCAAGGTCACGCAGCTAGAAAGCAGCGGAATTTTGGTAAACGCCAGTATTCCTTACTGTCAGGAGTGGTCTCTCCATGATAGCATGCTGATTTTATTGGGGGGTGGGGTGTGTGTTTGTTTCTACGTGCACACATTTGTGGAATAAAATGACTATTTTGCTTCTTTTTAACAAACTGATTATAAGCTCAGTGGCTTGCGACTATTTTTCCTTATCCTTTCAAGGAGCAACTTTACTCTCTTGCTTTATATTCTTAATATCTTTTGATATCTGTGGATATAGAAGTGACAGTTTTTGCCTTGCCTTGTAAGCTCTTTAGAGCAAGGTAAGATTACCATCATAAGCTGAATCTGGGGAGGAAAAATTCTTTATTTTCTATCTTTCTTGTCTACTGCTGTTCCCTTGAAAATGACTATTACCGGAGTTTCACTGAAACATGTGGTGACTTACAAATGTTGTGGTTTATAAAATACGTAACAATTTGGTTTTGCCTCTTTTTTCTCTCCTCTTTGTATTTTGCCTATTTTAACGTGCAAACAGCTGAGTGAGTTATTTTTAGAGAGACCACCCTGTTTATAAAAATTCAGTGCTCTTTAATTTGTGTCGGACTTTTAAAAGATTGTCTGGCCTATTTTCCTCAGTGCAGAAGTAAAGAGGGTTTCAGGTTTGGATTCTGTAAACATCTATTTTCGCCGTTAACATCACTGCAAAGGCTCTCATTTTGCTTTTTTTATTTGATCAAACTGTGTTCACTTGTACTTCATATCTTTTTTCTACCTGCTTTTTCATTTCTTTCTTTCTTTTCTTTTTTTTTCTTTTGCTCCAGTTTTTCTTTTTGTTTCTTTCCACTTCTTTACCTTTATTTCCCCCTGTGTCTTTTAGAATGAAGACTGCAGTATTTGCCAGTGGCCAATGCTGCAGCAGTTAAAAAATGGTATAAATAATTATACTTTCCTTGGGTCTCTGAGCCCAGGCATTTGGACCTTCCATACATTTGGTAATGGAGTCCAAGTTTGTTTTGTCTTTCCAACTAGACCAATAGCAAAGAATAGGTGTCAGCCTCTTTGAATCCACTCTGATCCCCTTGTCCTGAGGCTACACCCCAGTTAAGTGCTCAGGAAATCCAGATTAAAATCCAGTTGATGAGCGGCGGATACAGTACAAGCCAGTGAAGCCGCTGGCCACACAGATGTAGTTAATATATTCTTGTGGCGATCCACATACAAGAAAAAATAAAAATAACTAAAATATGTTTATATTTTTTAAAAGCTGCCACAGCATTGGTCACTTCTACGTATTTCAGCCCTGAGTATCCTGGAAGACAGAGACATAGAAAAGGAAAGTAATATATATGTGTGTGTGTGTGTGTGTACACATAGTATATAGTAAATAAGAAGATAATCTCATGTCTTTACATAATACTTCCAGAAGAGAACCACTTCAAACACATGGATTTTTACTGAATATCACTTCTGCCTTTATGTGGTGGTCTAAGGTTTGTGGCACTTTCTTTGTTAGTCAGGTTGGAAACAGTTGAGCAAACCAGAGAGAAACGGTGTAGTCTGCCTGCCGTGGGCGCTGAATCAGGGGGACGCGGGCAGGCCGTGCTCAGGTTTCCCGAGCGCCTGCTTGCCTGCTTGTCTGAGGCAGTGGCCCTGGGAGGTGCGGTCTAGGACAAGGCTTGCCTGGCCACGTCTCCCCCCACAGAGATGTCACTGCCCCCCCGCCCCCGCCACACACCCTTGAACCTGAGCTACTGCGGGCCCTCACCGCACAGCGCAGCTTGGCACCGTCGCACCTCGTGGCCCGGCGGCTCACCCAGGGCGGTGTTGACCGCATTCAGGGTGACGAGGACACTTGGAAGCCACGGAGCCACCGAGCAGCAGGAGTCGCCACCGTTCGCGCGCAGGGAGTCGTGCCCATTTCGCCCCGATTCTCCTCGATGGTCCCTTTTCAAGTGGAAATTTTGCAAGTCGACTTCTGCAGCATGCGTAGTACAATTTGGCTGACAGCAGTTTCTGGCAAAAGAAATAACCAAATTATTATTCAGTCATGGGTTTTTAACAGCCGCAAAGCAAGTGGATGTTAACTAAATGATGCAATTTATTCCCTTCCCTCTTATTGCCAGCTTGCCTATTACCGAGCGACTGCCAGTTTTCAATAAGTGGTACCCAGATGGTATTCGCACGCCGCCCACTTGGTTACAGAGCCGAAGCGGGGAATAACTCGGCAGACACTACAAGCTGTGGGTCAATTGAGGGGGAATGCCTGTTGCTTCACAGTTTTGCATATGTAAATCTGTTAATGTTATGTCAGTATTGTGCGGGCTAAACACAAGCATTGCCTTTCTCTGGGGGCCCAGCTGAACTTGGACCACAGCCCAGTTCTACCGAGGCTCGGGGAGCGGAGCTGCACTTGGAGGAAGCTGCACAGCCTGCTTCCCACCACTCCTGCCTCGACGCTCTCGCGTTCTCCGCAGCCCAGGTTGGATGCAGGAAGTGTCTGCCATAGGCTGACTCCATAATAGGACAGGCAGGCCCGGTTTTATGAGGTTGGATGCGGAGGGTGGAGGAGTGTGAGCGTGTGTCTATTTTTAGGCCAGCCTTCAAGACAGTTCCTCTGGCCCAGCCTGCGCCTGCCTGCCTCTCTCACACTCTCCTCTGTGTGTCTGCCACACTTCTGCTCTCCATTTCATCAACTGCAGATGTGGCACACAGCCGTCTCAGAAAAGTCATGAACTGTGTCGTCTGCGCGGCTTAACAGCCAACATCTGCTGCAGCGGGCTGAAGGGAGAGGCAGGGAAATCATTTTCGGGAATGCATTCAAGTGCCTCAACTTAGCCTCTTCTTTGGCCTGGGCAGACAATTATTTTACACTAATTGCATCAAGATAGCAGCTATAAAAACTGGATTTGAATCGCTTCCCCCCAACCCCTCTTGTGAAAGTTGCAGTTACAAAGGGTAGTCCTTTTTTCTTTTTATTGTGGTTTGTTTCTTGTTCTCAAAAGCTTATTACATTGGGTGCAAACAACAACAAAAATGCTATAAAAAGGCAAGAATTGTAATATGCTTAAGAGCTAAAAAGGCCTATGGTGTTGGTTCAACCAATGAAAATATTCCTGCAGGTATTGTTAAATTTATGTGCCATATGAAAAACATTAGGGGTGTTGTTTTTTCATGGAGGAAAATGTTCATCGTTGAGCCATTTTGTAAATTATTTTAATGCTGCGTTTCTGCTTAAGCCTCATGATTTTGATATATAAACCGGTTTAATGTTTTCTGCACAGACCCTGGCTTTTCTTAAATTTTATATATTGGAGAACCCGTGTTTGTATTGGACCTTCTGGTTTCTTTCATATTGAAAATTCATCTTGCGTGGCCCAGTGCCATGTGGCGAAGGAGAAGTTTGACGAGCGTCAAACCTCTGGTGTTGACTTTCGAGTGCTAAGAACGAGGCAGGACGGTGTTAATAAATATATAGAAGGTTTTTTGTGGGTGTTTTTTTTTTTTTTTTTTTTTTGGATTGTTTACGTTTTAAACAGAAGTCATTTGATAATAAGAAGAGCATCTCTGCCCTGTGGCCTTTCTAATATATCTGTCTGGTCTCAACTTTTCCTGCACTTGGAATAGAGGCAACATTGTGTTTACTGTTTACTGGTGGCCAGGTCTTTCTTTCTTTCTTTCTTTCTTTTTTTTTTTTTCTTTTCCCCCAATGCTGTCAGAGAAAATTTTGGTTAATTACGCATTCCAACATCTCTGATTCTCTTGCAAGATTTGTTTCTGTGACATTTTGTGGTATCTGTTGTGCAGAGCAACGAGAGCGTGCTTCTCTCCTCACATTTCCAGTCTCTAGACTTTGTTCTGAAGAACCAGATGGAAGTATGCAGATTGTTTTTATCTTTTGTCCTTCACACTGTAACCTGATCTCCAGCATATCTAGACATCTAGCAGAAGATTTACTATGTGAAAGCAAGGAAATGATTTAGGATATGGACCAGCCAGGGGAAAAGGGGCTCAGGATGCACATTATCAAAGCAGATCTTTATGCCCAACCCCCCAAACCCTGCTTTTTTTCTTGACTGAAGAAATGGGTTTTTTGGATCAAGGGTATTTTCAAATATGCCCAGACAGTCTTCTTCTCTTTTAACCTGGGCTGAGAACTGGAATCAGCCAGTTGGTTTGATAAAGGCGCGAGTGAAAGTTGATTACTCAATAACTGAAAGCCTACAAGGAGAGGGAATGGGTAGAATCCTAGACTTGGCAATGGCTTTGCAGATTAGGGCTGGGTGATTTATGAAGACAGAGGGTACTTCTAAAGTTCCATATCAGGTTTGTGACAGATTGAGAACTCTGACCCAACGTTGACTTGATGGCTGCAGGATACAGTATAATTTCCAGGTTTACATGATGTGTGGTTTTAGTGCCACAATATTAGCAGCATTTTTGTTAGGAATTTCATACCCCTTCAGCTTGTCGAGTTAAAACGAGTAAAGACGGTTGCCTCTTTCCAAAGTGTCAGATAGGCGGGATCAAATTCCTAACAAGTACGAGGATATTAGAACTCAGAACTGTCAGGGTATTAGATACTTGCTCTACTTGTAAGTATGTCAGTAGGTGTTTATATCTGTATTTCCGCACATATTCATAGCGTGTGCATTTTGGAGTTAGGTGATTTGAACACCAGCTGTGGTGGTTGGGGTGATAGATCTTGGGCCAGTTACATTAATACCTCTAGGTCTCGGTTTCCTCTGTCCTAAAATGGTGACAATAGCGTTAGCTGCCACAGGATGGGGACAAGAAGTTCATGAGATTATGTACGTGAGACACTTTGCATGGTGGTGGCATAACAGAGTCAACTTCTCCTTAGTGAGAGTTTGTTGTTTTAATTGATTATACATTGTCCTTGACATCACAGGAAAGCTACAGTAGTGACAAATACCGTATATGGCCTCGCATTTCAACTTTCCCTTTTGCAGACTAGATTGGTTGCTGCCTCTTGCCCCATCTCTCGCCCTCTTTCCTCTGTTGGTCTGGCACCTTCTGTGGCACTGCTTGTAGTACCTTTGGGTGTCATTATGCATTGTTGAGGTGGTTGTCTAGAGGACCAACGTGGTTTGCAAAATGTGTGCTTCCTCTGCCAGTTACCCTTCTTCTCTTCCTTGTCTACTGACATTTTCCTTACTGTTTTTGCTGGGAAAGCTAGAGAGGCACTTGTCAACTGGTGGAGATTCGTCACCAAACTTGTTTTCTTGCATGTGAAAATTTTGCCTCAATATACCCGTGATCTCTGCAAGCCACACCATTATAACCAACCTATGGCTTGAAGGAATTAATACTTGTGAGCATATTTATTGCCCAAGATGGAAAATACAGATTAAGTGCTTGCTGCTAGTGCGGAGAAGTGTATTAATTCAGCAGGCATTTCTTGAGAACCTCTATGTGCTGGATGTACAGGATGCCGAAGATGGACCCTGTGCCTGCCCTCAGGGAACTTGAAGTCTGGCATGAATGTTGTATCTCCTTGAATTTCAGCTGTAGTTTTACCTTTGCTTTCTCCTAGGCTTCGCTCCTTGTTTCTTGCACCCTCACCCATTGATTTTCTACTATTCCATATTAAAATTTATACTAATAATGTGAAACATTCCCATTTATAGTTGCATCAAAAATTGTTAGAATAAATTTAATAAGGGAAGTATAATACTTGTACACTGAAGCTACAAAGCATTCTTTTTTTTTTTTTTTAAAGTTTTACTTATTTATTTGAGAGCAAGAGAGAGAGCGCACACACAGAGGGAAAGGGAGTGGGAGAGGGAGAAGCAGACTCCCTGCTGAGCAGGGAGCCTGAGGTGGGGCTCCCTCCCAGAACCATGGGATCATGATCTGAGCCTAAGGGAGATGCTTAACCGACTGAGCCACCCAGGGACCCTGCTATGAAACATTCTTGAAAGAGATTCAAAACAACCTAAATAAATGGAAAGAGATCCTGTGTTCATAGACCGGAAGACTTCATATTGTTGTGATGGCAGCCCTCCCCAAACTGGTTTACAGATTCAAAGCAATTTTTTAAAAAAGATTTTATTTATTTATTTGAGAGAGAAAGAGAGAGAAAGTATGAGAGGGGAGAAGGTCAGAGGGAGAAACAGACTCCCGGCAGAGCTGGAAGCCGGATGCAGAACTCGATCCCATGACTCTGGGATCATGGCCTGAGCCAAAGGCAGTGGCTTAACCAACTGAGCCACCCAGGTTCCCCAATTCAAAGCAATTTTTATCAAAATTCCAAGTGTCCTTTTTGTTTGAAGAAATGAACAGTTTGACCCTAAAAGCCCTATGGAAATGTAAATCATCTAGAATAGCCAAGACATTTTTGAAAAAGAACAGAGTTTGAGGACTTGCAATTCCGGAATTTAAAACCTACTACAATAATCAAGAAATTGTGGTCCTAGAATAAGGATAGACATATAGATTGATGGAATAGAATGGAAGTCCAGAAATAAACTTACACATTTATGGTAAATGATTTTCAACAAGGGTGCCAGACCAATTCATCAGGGGAAAAATTGTCTTTTTAACAAATGGTACAGGGATAATATCATATCCATGTGTAAAAGAATGAAGCTGGACCCCTATTTCACAGCATGTACATCTAAGACTTTGATATAAGAGCTAAACATACAGAACTCTTAGAGGTATTCTAACAGTAAATCTTCATGACCTTGAGTTGGGTGATGATTTCTAAGAAATGACACCAAAAGCAAAAGAAAAAAGAAAAAAATATAGGTAAATTGGACTTGAGTTTAAAAAAAAATTAAAAATGTATCTTTTGTGCAAGCAAAAAGTTTCATACTTCAAAGGATTCTCTTAAGAAAGTGAAAAGACAGGGTGCCTGGCTGTCTCAGTCAGTTAAGCGTTTGTCTTCTGCTCAGGTCATGATCCCAGAGTCCCAGGATCAAGCTCCACATCAGGCTCCCTGCTTAGCGGGAAGTGTGCTTCTTCCTCTGCCCCTCCCACTGCTCATGCTCCCTCTGTCTCTGTCTCGCAAATAAAAATAAAATCTTTGAAAAGAAAAGGAAGTGAAAGACAGCCCACAGAATTGGACACTTATATATCTTGTAAAGGTCTAGTATCTAGTATATATAAAGAACTCTTACAACTCAGCAAAGAAGACCACCCAATTAAAATATGGGCAATATATCTGTGTTGGCATTTCTCCAAAGAAGATACACAAGTAGCCAATGAATACATGAAAAGATTGCCAGTGCCCTTTGTCATTAGGGAAAGAAAACCAAAATCTTAGTGAGATATCACTTCATGCCCACTGGGATAGTTACAATAAAAAACATGGACAATGGCAAGTATTGGTGGAAATGTAGAGCTGTTGGAACCCTTGTACATTGTTGGTAGGAACGTAAAATGGAAATCACTTTGGAAGTTCCCCAAAAGGTCAAACAAAGAGTTAACCACCTGACCTAGCAATTCTACTCCTAGGTATATACCCCAGAGAAATGAAATCACACCTAGGTAAAAATGTGTATTAATGTTAATAGACAAATTACTCAGCCAAAAAGTCAAGATAACCAAAATATCCATGAGCCAGTGAATAGATAAACAAGGTGTGCTGTGGACATACCACGGAGCAGTATTTGGCCATAAAAAGGATTGAGGTATTGACAAATGCGGAGACCTAGGAGAACTCGAAAATGTTACGGTAACTGAAAGAAGCCTGACACATAAAGCCACATATTGTGTAATTCCTTTTATATGAAGTGTCCACATAGAGTAAATCCAGAGAAACAGAAAGTAGACTAGTGCGTACTGGCAGCTGGGGAGTACGGGACTGGATTTCTCTTTGGGGTGGTAAGAATGTTCTAAACTTAGACCGTGGCGAAGGTTTCACAACTCTGAATATACTAAAAACCATGCAGTTGTTCAATGTAAAAGGTTGAATTTTATGATATGTCAATTTTATCTCAAAAAAAAAAAAAAAAAGATCTCAACGTCTCTCTTTCTGAGTTTCCTTACTTACAGAACGAGGCTTAGCTGACACTAGTGGAATGCTTTCTGTCGGCTAGTACGGGGTTGGCAGAGGTTCAGTAAAGGACCAGGTTGTGAATTTATTAGGCTTTGCAGACTAGACAGTTTCCACCACTCTCAGTCTTGCTGTTGTGGTGTGAAAGTAGCCACAGGTAATATGTAAATGTCCGGGTGTGGCTGTGTTCCAATAAAACTTTATTTATGGGCGCTAAAATTCACTTTCGTGTCACTTTCACATGGCACTGAATATTATTATTTTCATTTTTTGCCAACCCTGTTAGGATGAAAACGTTATTTCTAGCTTGCAGATTATGAAAAGCAGATGGTTGGAGGGATCTGGCCCTTGCCCGGCTTGTTGCCTGACCCCTGACCCCCTGCTGCCGCCATCCTGAAAGTTTTTTTAACAGACTGGGGAGGGAGGTGCTTCACAGATGTCCCTATTTCACAGATGAGGGAGTTGAGAGTTTCAGAGGCTCAGGCAGTTCATACCAGGAGTGGCTGCCGGGGCTGCGCTTTGTACCATTTTGGTTCTAGAAGTCCTGCACCTCGACTCCCGTGCTCCGGCTTCCATCCCGAGCCAAGACGCCTCCAGCTGTGCCGTCAACACAACACCCTCCCGCAACATTGTGTTGCTCTGACCCGGCCTCTGCTGCCCTCAGGGAGCTTGCGTCCTCCAGTCACTGTAGACCGGCCACATCCTTTGTTCACTTCTGGTGCTCCTTTACACATGGCTAAGCCAGTGCCCACGCGGGGCCTGGGAGAAAAACCAATCCACCACCTAGCCTCCTTTTCAGACTCTCCTCGTGACTCACTTCTTCTGGGAAGGCAATGCCTCCGCCACCTTTTGACCCCGAATCCAGCTGGAACCGAGTCTGCCTTGCTGGCTGCTCTGCGGCTCTTCCCTTATCATCCGTCTTTCGGCAGGCGAGCCGGCCGTGCACCATTTACACTCCCTGCGGGGATGGCTTTTTAGAGCCTCTTTGTTTAATTCCGTGCCCAGAACTTGGTCAGAACCTTCAGGGAAGTTAAAACCCCAGGGGCGCCCTCCATCTGGCGGTCTCCCGCGTGCTCGGGCTGCGCTGTGCTTGCCTCTCCTGCTCTGCATCCTTGGGTCCTTGCCAGACCACCCCTCCAGGGCTCAGGTGGGCAAGGGGCAGAGGCTGCGGGGAGGTGAGTCACTTGCAGCTCTGCGTGACCGCCCTCCTCGCTGTCCAGGGCATGTGCTGCGATTGGGAGACGTGGCACGTTGTGCGCAGGACATCGACTCCGTTCTGTTACTCCCCCAGACTAACCACAGTCACAGCGGGTTTGCATCGCAGCCCACGGTAATGCGTCAATGGGACCTTTCCCCTAGGGTGGCGGAGGCTTCGTTACGCCTTTGCTAGAGTTCTGTTCATTTCTCAAACACCCATGCTCTTTATGTTCAGGCATTTTCCCCTGGAACCTGTTTTTCCTATGCACCTCTAAGATGGAGCAAGGACACCCCCCCCATTAATTAATTAATGAAAGGAAGAAGAAAGAAAAGGAATAGTTTAGAAGTGCTTAAGTGATTAACGTAAGCTCCTTATTTATGACTCATAGTGTGGTTGAGAAAAGGAGTCCTTCCGACTTGAGTACTGTCTCCTTTCCAAGTAGCTCGGAGTGTCTTATGCACTAAATTCGGAGTGCATCCAAAGAAGCCTCTCGCAGTGGCTGACTACGGCGACCCGGTGTTGGAGTGAGGACACTGTCAGTCTCAGCACTTGAGTAAGGGAGGTAAGAGTGGTGACTTCTTCAGCTCCTGGGTTGCCAGTGAATTAGTGAGAGTCCCCAAACTTTCCTTCTTTGGCCCAAGATATTTTAAAAAATAATATTTGCAGGGATTGGTTATAAGAAACATAAGGGAATTGGTTGCAATGGTTGAGAATTGTTTCATGGAATCCATAGAGGAAAGTGGGAGCTGGAACTCTTTGGAAACAAGGCAGCTTCTCTCTCGATGTCACTTTTCTTGTGTCTCATTGTGTCATGGCCCTGAATTATTTTTCTTTCTCCCTGCGGGCTGCCTTGACAGCCTGCAGATGGCCCCTTGTGACTGCCCCCAAAGGTCCCTTTTGGTCCCTGAGACTTGGAGGATGAGGGTTCTGTCTTATTTCTGTCTGTATGCTTCGTGTTGTTGCTGGGAGTTTGGGTGTCACACATAGCTAGCAGACAAGCCAAGGAGAGAGGGGAAGGGTGGGTACGGTGGTTATTACAACGCTGCTGGGAAACCCTGGCACGCAGCCACGGCTCTGAAGGGAGCAGACCCCGGCAGTAGAACCATCACGAACTTGGGCCGTGCCCTGTCATTGCTCAGCCCTGTTGCTCCCTGCGCACCCCCTTGCACTCTTTGCAGACCTGCCCTCTGCTGTCGGGCCACAACCTGCTGATTCCGAGTTCTTAGTGGACCCACTATGTTCTTGTCTGGCGACATTGCATCTTATCTGATGGCTCGGTTCTGCAGTCAGCATGTCGGGTAGAAATGACTTAGAGTTAAAGTTTCCTTTGGAAGTCCTGGAAATCGCTGGCAGAATGAGGCCCGGTGCTCACGGCGTGTGGGGCGTGTGGGAACAGAGACCCACTAAGGGAACAGCAGATGAGCAGCTGCTTTGCTTGCCTCCCCGCCACTTCTCCAAGCCCCAGAAGTTGCCTTGGTGTTAGTGAAGCGTGAAGACGGCGTGATTTTACTGTAGCTTGGTCCAGGCTCCTTGGAGAAGGATTTCAGACTTCTGATTGGCCCCGCTCCGGCCATGTGGTGTCCCCATCCCGGCCAGTGGTGGCTCAGAGCTGTTGGCTACACCCAGGGAGTACTCATATTTCCTCATGTAGGGTCTCTGCTCCCCTCTTCCCCGGCAGGAAAATAAAAAAATCATGAGAATGAGACAAAACTACGGTCTAGAAAAGGGCCAGTTTGAGTCTGGTCCCTGGCTCTGGTGGGTAAACACACTCTGTTTTCCGGGGTCTGCCTCTGTGTCACTTGCAGGCCACTGTTCAGACGCAGCTCCCCTGACCCTATCCCAGACCCGCTGCATTGGATTCCCTAGAGATGAAGCCTAGAATCTGCATTTTTAATTTGGCAAACCAGGTGATGGATCGTGTCCACGTGACATGAGTGTGACTGCCTTCAAGAGAAAGCTGCTGGGCTGACTCGGCTACCTTTACGGTGCCGCTTTCTAACTCTAGAGGCAAGTAATCATGTCCTTTTCCTTCAGAACACTTGGCCTTCCTGTGACACTGAGGCTTAAGGCTTTTCCTCTATTCGGTATGGGTCACAACCGCCTTCGATCTGTTTTGAGCAAGGTGGGTTCTGAAAAAGGAATCTGGGGTTTTGTTATTCTATTTGAGTCTGAAGGATCGCTTCTTATTAGCTGAAGACTTTATTCATCCAAAAAAAAAAAAAAAAAGACTGAGCTTAAAGTTTGTCAAGAGGTATTTTGCGTATCTTCTCAACCCATGCTATTGTCCCTTAAAAAAATGTTAAAAAAAAAAAAAAAAGCATTCTGCTGAATTAAAGAGCTAGGAAAGGGTGAGTTTCAAAGTCCATATAGAACGTATAATTGACCCCTGAACAACATGGGTTTGAACTGTACAGTGCACTTAGTAGATTTTTTTTTTTACACTCCCATAAATGATTTTCCTCGCGATTTTTTAGTATTTTCTTTCCTCTAGCTTGATTATAAGAATACACTGTGTAATACATACAACATACCAAATACAGGTTAATCGGCTATTTTTGTTATCAGTAAGGCTTCCCGTCAACAACAGCCTATTAGTAGTCAAGTTTTGGGGGGAGTCCAAAGTTCTGCCTGAATTGTCACCTGTGCAGGGGGTCAGCAGTGCCCCTAACCGCACTCTCCCTCGCCTTTTTGTTCAACAGTCAACTGTACATACCTTTAGAATACACCTTGCCTAATTAACAGTTGTGAAATACTGAAACAGTATGGCATTTTCATTTCATATTATGAAAATCAAAAACACTTCTATAGCAATTGAGTTCTCACTGACTGTTTAAGAATCTTTCTTCAAACTGGTGTGATAACCTTAACTAATGGTAGATTCAGAAGTCTTTATTTCTGGTTATACAAGCAAAAGGTATTGCCAGGGTCCTGTGCTTTGATTTGAATTACTTAGATATGACTCATTTTTGTTTTCTTTCAAGGATGAAGTGTGTATACCTCAGTACATCCTATTCTGTCTCCCCAAAATTTATGCTTAAAAACACATCATGAAGTTATTGCTTGGTACTTGGTTCGAGTGGCCAGTGTAAACTTAGTTGTTGCTTAAGGCACTTTCTGTTCTCTCTCTCTGTGGAAGTGGAGGGCAGGGCAGGTGGGGAACTGGGAGAAGAAGCTTCCTTTTACTTTTCCTGCCAAATTCAGTATGAAAAAAAAAAAAGGTGCCCCACCCTCTTTCATCTCACAGCACAGTAAGGCATGGATTGGGAGGAGGTTTTGGCACCACTGAGAGTTTTAATAAGCGAGTTATTTTTGTAGATTTAGATTTCCTACCTTAAGGAAACTCAGACTGATAACAAGTTAATTTCTTTCTTTCTTTTTTTTTTTTTTTAAATATTTATTTGTTTTAGAGAGAGTGAGTTGGGTAGTGGGGCAGAGGGAGAAGGAGAGAGAGAATTTCAAGCAGACTCTGCCCTGGGCATGAGCCCAGCGTGGGGCTTAATCTCAGGACCCTGAGACCATGACCTTAGCTGAAATCAAAAGTCAGCCACTACTAAGCCAGCCAGGCACCCCACAAATTAATTTTGTTAAAAAGTTGTTCAGCTAGGACCTGTTTTGCCAACAGTTTTAGATAAAAAATGACTGTAAGATGATAAGCATCCACGAAGTGGATTTGGTTGTGACACCATTCCTTTTTTTTTTTGGTGTTTGAGTGACTGCATTTATAGTTTCTTTACTGTACAGGGTGGGACTGGGGAACAGGTTTTGCAGGACGGGGGAAAAGCAGGCTGCCTGCACATTCTGTGGAAACCTGTAGGACCTGGGACTTCATAAAAATAAATAAAAAGGAACTAGAATCGAGCATGTGGAAATCACATAAATGACCGTCTCTTGCTCTGTCATATTCTGAAATGCTAGAGGACAAACAGGCCATAGTTGGGGCTGTAAATTTCACGTGTCCTGTGTTTTCGTAATAATAGAGTCACATAAAATAACGGGTCTAGAGGACACCATGGTTGAAAGTTCTGTCCACTCACACATACACATTCCCAGTCCAGGACTTTCCATGTGACTTTCACCTTGCTGGCCCATCCCAAGCATCTTTGGCTCGAAGACTGTACTTTACCTCCGTCAGAGCTGATACATAAGTCCCCGCCTGAATGATCACACTCAAGATTATTGCGCCATTAGGGAAATGCTAGAAAAAGGGATTGTCCTGAGAACATTGATATTATTTATTCCCTCTTTCCTAGCAAGGCAGTGTCCCCCCCCCACCATCCTTTCTTTTCTTTCTTCCTCCTTCTCTCTTTCTCCTGCTTTGTCTTTGGCCAGGTTGTTCTTCAGGCAGACCTCCCTGAAGGCCAGGGTGGACTGGAAATGTATTGCTCTGAGCCCTTTTCCTTTGGAGGGTTCCAGTTTCTTCCCTTAGAACAACAGTTATTTCTCTGTTGTAACTGAGCCAGGCAGGTAGCCGAGTGGCTTCTTGCTTGTGAGCGGCTGGCCAGGCAGCTGCCCGGGCTGGTGGGTAAGCCACAGGCCCTTCCCGGGTGACCTTGGGAAATGACAGCTTTGTAAATCCCATCTCATCAGGGCCCAAGAATTGAATCCTAAGCCTCGACTTGAACTGCTATCTCTTGTGCTTTACCTGAGCATTGCACCGAGAGCTCTGGGCCCGGAAGAAATTATATTTATTTACGTCTGTCCCTCCTCCGAGGTGGAGATAGTGGAAATAAAGAACAAAGGTGTTATTCACACCTGGACTCTGAGTTAAACACGAGGAAGTGAACAAGTTCTGGCTGTGCTGTTTAAATAGGGCTGGAGAACATCATGATTAAAAAGCCACCATCCATTTTCATTTCCACGCTGGGGCTCCAGTTCAGGGGGAGGATGAGAAGAGGAGTGTAAGTGAGCTCAGCCCCTCTGCCCTCTACCTTCCCGGATGGTGGTGCTTTTTGGGAGGACCCAAGCCACCTCTGCATTCAGAGTGGGATCCCGTGGTGCTGGGTTCAAATGCTGATCCTGCTAAGGGGCAACCCCTTGTAGCTAAATGGCTTCATCTTAGCCTTCTGGTCGTAAAACTAGTGTCATGACCACATTTCCTTTGTACGGCTGTCATGATAAATGAGATAGTGCTTACAAAGGCCTTCGCACAGTACATGGGGAATGGTAAGTCCCGATTTTTTGAGGAATTACCTCGTAAAGAATGGCTTCTGGCCGTACAGTGTCCCTTCACACAGGCAGTTTGCCCAAGTTTTCCACACGACAAAGGAGACTTGGGTGACACAGGGAAGTTTCCCCTCATGTGGGGGTCTCTCTGAAAACCAGGACTGTTTCTTCAGCTTAGCCCTCCTCTGAGTTAAGCCTTTTGTACTTAGCGAGTGTTAAAGATCCTTGAGGCTTGAAGACTTCTGTAGAAAACAGCTTGTCAAGCGCACCCCTCTGTCTTCCCTCTTCCCCACCTAACCTCCCCACCTTCAAGCCACCATTTGACTTCGTAAGTTCTGTGAACTTGGGCACTCTTCTTTCTTCTGGGTAAGCCTGTCGTGAGTACCACGCATTTCGTACGCCGGCAAACCATAGTCCTCTTTCTCTCAGGCTCAGGTAGCCGTCCCCTTTCTAATTTTATAATTTTGTTTGTTCAGTTTAAGTGCTTCTTCCAATTGGACTCTCTACATAAATCAAGGTAAATGAGTCCGAGTCACTAACTTCAAATTAATTCGTGACCTCTGTTCCCTGACAGTATTGGAACGGAATGCCAGTGCCCCACACACTTTGATACTGTGCATAATATTTGAGGACATTAGAAGGTCAAACATTATTTATTATTTCTGTGAGTTTGCTTGATGGCAATCATGGCTCTGTAGAAGTCAATCAAATCTCTTGATAATTCTGTTTAGGCGGTATATAATTAGGCGTTTAAAATTAGTTAAGTGTCTGTTTTGCTATGCATTTCACATTCTCTTTGGGAAAGCTTGTTTACCAGATGACTTTGGGGACATCTTTTACTTCAGCTTTTTCTTTTCCCCTGAGCTGAGAATTTGAAAGTTAGGGAATTCTTTCTTACTTGTATTACCTGTTTGTCAGCAATTTACTGGAATTGTTTTTATTTAACACTGAACAGAGTGCCGGGAGGTGTAAGCACAAACATGTTTTTATAAAGAGAACAAAAAAGAAACCACAATAGTGCCTGCATTGTTGGGGATCTGCATTTTTAGGTGTGTGAGTCTCTAAGGAAAAAATCCGTGCACACAGTCCTTTGCCTTTTTTCTTTTCCCTGGCATCTCAGTGTCTGGAAAGCACCGTGGTCTTTCTCTTTGAGTGACCTCAACTTTGTAATCATTATGGCAGACTCGCCTTGGGTAAATTAAGGAAAAGATAGTGAGCAAATAAATACAGCAAGCTATCATTTAAAAGGAAACAAATTTATTGGAAATCAAAGCATGGACAGCACAGGATGAACCGTATGAATGTCCGGATCATTTTGGAGCCCTACACAACAGGTTTCCCCTTGGCATTCCATTTTAGATCTTTTGTTAGAGAATGATCTAACACAACACAAACATTTTTTTTTTTTTCTGTTTTCTAACCCTCCCCCACCCTGTTGCACAGATTGTCCTCTTGTGAAAACAAAACAAAAAAATATTTAATTGTACTGTGGTAAGGCTCCCTTTTTTTTTTTTTTTTTTTTTCTTTTGCCTCTAAGAAGAGCACGGTGACCTGGATTCTGGTAACTGTCTACCACTTTCATATTAGTCATGGATGGCAGTTGACAGGTTTGGACTTGAAACCATGTATATATAGAGCTTGAGTGACTATGTTTTGTTTATAGTTTGTAGCATAATCTTTGGTTCTCTCTCTCGCTTGCTGTCTCTCTCTTTCTACACACACACATATATATGATCTTTTAGTTGAAATTTACGCCTTGAATCAGAGCATCGAAGGTTTCATTGATTAAGAACTTGACGAGGGTCACCTATTTGGGAGCTGGTCTTCCGAAGGGAATTCTTTCCAGTCTGCTGGCTGAGAGTGAGCTTCTGGAAGGCAGGGACTGTATGTTCATTTTGGATTGGTTGGTCTTCTAGTGATACTTGAGAGAATCATTAGCCACTGTTAATTTAATAAATTGCTGCTGGTGTCCAATGGTCCTCAGTCACCTGTTACTGTTCTGTTGACTGCTCTGGTGTGAAATTGGGGTTGTTCACTGGACAAGTGTGCCAGGCTCAGGGAATGAGGAGGGGCTGAAAGTCTGCCTTTGCTTTTCTTGTCAGGACCTGGCCCCTGTCTGTGTCAGCCTAGAAAAGAAGCGGCCTTTACAGAATGTTTGCATATGCTGCCTTCTGCCCACAAAGCCCAGCAGAGTGACCTCGCCCAGGAGGGGAGTTCGCCTGGTTCATGCAGGTGCAGGAGGTGGGATGGTGAGGAAGGCTGAGGCACGGGAGGTCATGTGGTACAATAGCACAGTGCCATATTCAGGGCTTTTTAATAAATACTGATGAAAATGTGAGATCCTAAAATGAGTCCTTCTTTCCTTGGAGCCCCATTTCTTCTTTGGGTAGAATTCCCGTACTGCATTAATATTCCCTCCCCACCGCCAGTGTTTATCCCTTATAGGCCTCTATAAGATCGGTTGTTTGTATTTAGAAGGTTCCTGGCTGCATATTTCAGCAGGAGTCATTTGTATCTGTTCACCTAATTTTTAAGATCTTCCTGGCGGAGAGTGTCCCCCTTGTCAGCCGAGGGAAGATTCGGGCCTCAACTCTGGATTCTAACTTTCCGTGCGCATGCGTGGAATCTGGACGTGACCCCAGCAAGGAGGGGCTGGTCCTGTGGTTCTTCGATCATCACGCATCCCTGCCTGCCTAGCTTTGGCCACGTTGTGTTGACTGACATTCTTTCCTTTTTTTAAATGAATAATTGCTTTGGATCACCCGTTTTTTTAAAAAGGTAGATCATTTTCCATCGGAAAGAAATTGCGTGTGTTACTGCAATGAACAATCACTTGCCACGAGTAGCAGGTGACAATAAATAAATACAAGGCCCTCAGGAAGATTATGGGAGGGGGTGAGGACCAAAAAGAGGGAAGACAGTGGGGTCTTCCTTATCCCTTGTTTCATAACCTTGTCCTTGGTGTGATACTTTGTCCACAGTCTGTCAGAGCTCTCGGAAGTGACTGTGTATGAGAAGCATTTGAGAGTTTTAAAATCATGTGGCTTTCTAGAACCACAGATCCAGTTGATTTAGATTGAGGACTTGAGATCTGTATTTTTTTTTTTTTTTTTAACTTCCCCCAGTGATCGAACAGTTTGTTTTTATCAGACCTCAGTGAAGATTAGGGATTTTCTTAAAATAGGTTCTCATTGTTTTATAGTGGCCCATGTTCTCTGTGGCTCTCTCCAGCCATGGAAGAATAGGCGTTTCATTCAACATTGATGTTTCCTTTTATTCCTAAAGCTAATTTTTTTTCCGCCCCAGTTTTGGCGAAATTATGTATCACTTGTGATAATTCATTTTAAAAATTCCTGAGCTGTGTGGCGCACTTTCATGAAAATTCATTTAGATAAAATTAGATATTATTGTTTAATGAGGTGGCATTTCAATTTAGACCTTGCATCAGGCATATACCAAGAGTTTTTTATGGAAGAGTTAGGTTCATTTGAGTAATAAAGGCTGAATCATGGGGGCTTTAATTCTTAATCGCTGTGAGGATTGTTATCCGTGGGATGTGAGCTGTCTTAGTGGTATTCAATCAAGTGTCCACTTAGCCATGACTGGAAGTAATTGCTCCCAAGTGGGCCGCATGGTGACCTGTTAATACTCGCTTTGACCCTGTGACCTTGTCTGCCCCATTGTTTAGGATTTTATAGCAGGCGAGTCTGCATTTCTGTGGGGTCAAGTAGATATCTTGAGGTCAAACATTTTCTGATTACCGCCTCGTCCACACTGTAAGTCGGCCAGAAGCTGTTGCACTCCTAATAGTCATTGCTTTGTAGTGGAACACGAACAGTTAGAAAATTGTCTTCCCAGCCTGCATGTAAACAGTTTAATATTTTACGGAAAGAAGTTCATCTTGTAAATTAGGTATGAATAATACATTTGTAATTACTCCTTGTGTCTTTAAACACTTGTGTCTTAATTGGCTTGCTTTTTTAAAAAAAAAATGTATTTGCATTTGCCAGCAAGTTAAAATTAACTCCTGTGGAAACCCAGCAAAGTCGGGACAGAGCACACCCGGCTTCTGGCCCTGCTAAGACCTACAGCTAGACGTGGCTTCCCCTTCTCTCTTTTAAGTTTTTGTTTCTGGTTGGACACTTTAGTTGAGACTGTTTATTTTTATTTATTTTTTTATTTTATTATTTTTTGCCTTTGGTTCTTTCACATCACAGTGTTGCTGTTGGTGGATCGGTAACTTAATAGCTTTTTCTCCCCCCAGTAGTTACATGGTCTCCTGCTTCCCATCTTTGAGGAGTTAAGTAACCCAGGGTGGCTGAAGCTTCCTGGGTGCCCCGTGCCGCTCTGATCTATCTCGAGGTGGCAGAGTCATTGAATGAGGGTGAAGGGAGGAGTTCTGCTGGAAAGATAATCCAATCTAGTTTGGTTTCACAATGCTGTCATGTCTCAGTATCTGTAGCCGCCATCAGCCTGTATCCTTGCCTTGTCCCTTTACCTCACTCCAGAACCCGTCAGGCCGTAGATTTTCCAGAAGTGCTTATGTGGCAGAGTACAACTGGACAAAACAAATCAAAGGAAGATACATAGAAAAGTTGACAAATAGCGAATTTCCATTGGCACCTAAAGTCACTCTGGGTATCCCCCCCAAAGAAAGTACTGTTAGGAAGAAAAATTCAGTGACCCCTCTTATTGTTTGGAGTACTACTCAAAATAATGTATTGATGTCCTGTAATTAAGGTTAAAATAATGTATTGATGTGCTTGTAATTAAGGTTAAAATACTTACATAGAGTTTGGCTTAAGAGAGAAAGCTATAATGGCTGAAAGTTAAGGCCTTCCATTTATCTTACAGATAAGTTCTTTCTCTTGACTTGTAGTTATATGTGCTGTTGTGTTTGGACTTCAGTTTTTGTACTCTTTTTTTTTTTTCTTTTCTTTTCTAATTGAAGGTAGTATCCTTAAACGCCAGACAGGATGAATAATTTGTCACAAAATTTGTACCCTCTTTTTAATTATTATTTTTAATACTATCAGCGGGGCTCGAACTCATGACCCGGAGATCAAGACCTGAACTGAGATCGAGTTGGCCGCTCATCCACATGTCCCAAAATTTGTATCCTCCTTTGCGTACTATGAAAAATATTCATTTTCCTTCTGTGGAAGGGGTTCGTGAAATCCTAATGATAGTGTATATGCGCATACCTGCGTAATTGTCCAGAGAGAGTTCCCAAACTGTGTGCCGAGGTAGCCTGGGCTGCAAACTCCCAGAGGCTGCTGGAAGGGAAGTACAGTGGTATGTGGCATCTGTTGGGCCCTGTGCAAACTACTAGGTTATTCACAGTTTTATTAATAGATTGTGTTATGTTCCTAATGATAGCGTCCTGTTTTTGCATAGCTGGTTTTGAGCAATCGCCATGATGAAAAGCACACGTTCCATTTGAAAAATCAACCTGGAACAGAAAGTGAGGGTGGCAGTATCCAATCTAATTTCAGTTTTTTTGAGCTATGCCGTATGCAGCAGGCTCAGATGTCCCATTAGTAAGGCTTCTGTTAAGAATGAAATAAAAGTATGTTTCCTTTACGTTTATTCCTCCTTCCCACCAAATAACTACTGAGTTGTTTGGAGCTAACTTCTTTTTTTTTTTTTTAATTTTTTTTTTCTAATTTATTTATTTGACAGACAGATCACAAGTACGCAGAGAGGCAGGCAGAGAGAGAGGAAGGGAAGCAGGCTCCCTGCTGAGCAGAGAGCCTGATGCAGGGAGGGTGGTGGGCAGGAGGAGTTGGGGGCTCGATCCCAGGACCCTGGGATCATGACCTGAGCTGAAGGCAGAGGCTTTAACCCACAGAGCCACCCAGGCACTGCCTGGAGGTAACTTCTCAATAGGTAAAATTGTTGGGTGTTTCTTTGGCTTGGGGAGGGTGGGGGGTGAGTGGGGGAGGGGTGCCATGAGAAAAACATCTATAAACTGAAAGAGTTTGTAAGCTTCTGGCATATTTGCAAGAAATATATCTGTATTGAAAAAAGAAAAGGTTGGTCATGGTAGACAATTTAAAAAACGTGAATAAGCTAAATGGAGAAAAGATACACTATCCTTGATGAGGCTCTCCAGAGATACACACTTGTAATATCTTGGTGAAATAAAATTGTTTTGGCTTGCAGATAGCAGTAACCAGAATGAACCAGTTTAAGGGGGGGAAAAATAAGCATTTGTCTTAAGAATAAAGGGGTGTCCCATGGAACCTGAATGCAGAAAAGAATGAGAACCAACATCTGGAACATTTGTCCACTGTAATTCCTCTCGTCTTCTTTTTCCTTTCTGCAAAAATTATATATATATATATATATATATATATATATTTAAATTTTTTATAAATATTTTTATTTATTTATTCAATAGAGATCACAAGTAGGCAGAGAGGCAGAGAGAGAGGTGGGAAAGCAGGCTCCCTGCTATGCAGAGAGCCCAGTGCGGGACTCGATCCCCAAGATCCTGAGATCATGACCTGAGCCGAAGGCAGAGCCTTAACCCAGTGATCCACTGCGGTGCCCCCCAAAATTATATTTTTAAATGAAATGATTTTGGTGGGAAGGAGCCACCAAAATGTTTGGAATTATTCTCGTGCATTCCTCGCCCACATCTACTCAATTTGCAATTCCCAAACTTGAGCTTTTCTTGGTTTCTCTTCCCTGCTCCCCACACTCTTTGAGCTGTGTGTTGCTGTAGTAGAAATACCTATAGTCCATGTTCTCTGTCCCCTTGACCGTCAGCTGCTGCTGGTCTCCATCAGTCAGGCAGAGGATGAAGGATGCTGGCCATCCTCCTTGGTGCACATCCTCTTTCCCTGGAAGTGACTACAGGGAAGAAGGGGGGATGTGGTCAGCAATGGAATCATGCCGCTGAGGACAAGACGGCATGCTTGGTGTGGCATGGCACCCATTTTGAACTCACTGCTTGCATTATAATCTCGCCCCACTGCCTCCCTCCTTCCTTCCCAGCCTCCTCCTCTTCAACAACAGAAATTTACTGCCTTGCAGTCCTGGAGGCCAGAAGTCCCGGAGGCCAGAAGTCCCAGATCAAGGTGTTGGCAGGGTTATTGTTCCTTCTGAGGATGTGAGGGAGAATCTGTTTGATGCCTCCTCCTGTAGCTGCTGGTGGTTTGCTGGCAGCTGTTGGCATTCCTTGGCTTATAGAAGCATCACCCTGATCTTTGCCTTCATCTCCGCGTGGTGTTTTCCCTATGTGTTTGCCTGTGTCCAAATTCCCCCTTTTTCTAAAGATACCAGCCCTATTGGGTTGGGGCCCTCCCGCCTCCAGTATGAACTCATCTTTACTAATTGTATTTGCGGTGACCCTATTTCCAAGTCAGGTGCCACTGTGACCCACCTTCTCTTTCAGCTTTCAGCTCAGGTACTTGAATTTAGGAAAACTAAATGTGCCAATGCTGGGACTCCTCAGAATAATACGCAGCAGGATGTAAAATCCATGCGGATGTGAAAGGAACACCCTGGGGAGAAGAGAGGCCAGAGTCTCTCTTCACTTCCTGTGGGCCCATTGCTCCTGTGACCACCACACCTTCCCTTTGTGCAAACGTCAGATACTGATGCCTGTAGACAGGCGCAGGTCACTCGTCCTGTTTCTTTCTTCCCATGGGACATCAGTGCGTGGCGTTTTGATGACTGTGTGTCAGTCTGTGGGATGCTGGACAGGGGATGGCACTTGGCCCCGGAATCCTGGGTCCCGGCAGCCGTCTCAGAGCTCCTGAGTGCCACCTGCGACAGTGTGAGGTATTTTACATAAATTGCGTTGTGCCCTTGCTTCCAGTCCGGGCAGCAGACAGTGCCTTTTCCATGTTAGGGACAAGAACCCCGAGGATCAGGAAAAGCCCATTCTCTTGCTCAGGGTCACAGAGCTCATTTAGGCGTGAAACTCAAGCCGTTCTGGATCCAGAGCCTGTTTTCTTTCTGTCTCCCTGTCTCTGACTTATTAAGTACCCCAATTTCCTAGCCTCTTTTGGAAAACATCACCGCAGGAAAAGCAGTCTGGTGGTATTTCCTGTCTTTTGGGTCTGTCTGTCTCTCTTTAAACAGAGTAGAGTATACCCTGAGAAATATGACTATTCTGAGAAGAGAAGTTTCTCTAGATTAGACGTGCCAGCATGGACAGACGAGCCTAGGGGACCCTTGCCTCTTTCATTGGACAGCTGCCTGCGGGGAGCTTGGTGTTTCTGCTGCCAGTGTCTCTCAGAATTGTTGCCAGGCCCCAGGGTTTGCTTGCAATTGCTGGTGCGTGGTGTTTGGGATGTTTGTGGGTGGCTGTTTTTTATTTTGGTTTTGTTATCTGCCCTTTGTCGTAGTAACTCTGGCATCAGTTCTTGCTGCTCAGATGTTCTGTGGCTTTCAAGTGAAGAGACTTGAAAACGTACCAAGTCAGAGGACTTTATAAAAAGTGGCGTCTGGGAGCCAAGGCCGAGCTTTTTGGGGCCATCGGTCACATGGTACGGTGTCCCACAGGTCTTTGTGTGGGCAGTGCCCGGTGCCTGGAAGGGACGACACAAATGCGGGAGTCGCCAGGAGCAAGCGGGGAGCAAGCGTCGGTTGGGGTGCTCCGGCGTTCTCCCGTTGTTGCCGTGGGGGAAATGTTAGCCGGATGTGGCCAGCTCTCTCCTTGTAACTTCCAAAGAAATCAGAAAACTTAAATAAAAATGTTTAGTCTTGATTATTTAAATGTTGAAAACTAAACAAAAGTGAAGTCTCTCTGGTCTGTCCATGCAAAACCCGTTTTTGGACCACCTTTGGGCTTGCAGGTCGTTGATATACAGTTTTAGGCCTCTGACAGAACCCGGCCTCCGACCACCTTCTTCTCATTTCACATGACAGTTTCAGGGATGTACCTTGTCTTTCCCCTTTGGTGTAAATTAGGGGCCTTGCTCTGCTGCTGTCCCTCCACAGTCCCGACCTAGCATTTATTTTCCTGTTTTTTTTTTTTTTTTAAATGATTTTATTTATTTATTTGACAGACAGAGATCACAAGTAGCCAGAGAGACAGGCAGAGAGAGAGGGAGAAGCACGCTCCCCGCTGAGCAGAGAGCCCGATGAGGGGCTCAATCCCAGGACCCTGGGATCATGACCTGAGCCGAAGGTAGAGGCTTAACCTACTGAGCCACCCAGATGCCTCTATTTCCCTGTGTTTTAAGGGTCTCAGTACTCCCCTCTCCCATCCCCTGGACTGGGCTTCTCATCCCTTCTGTCTACCCTATTGGCAAGCAGTGGATACCCACAGAGTGATTGCCGAGGCGGGGACCTTGGTGCCAGTCAGGGAAGGAGGTAGGTGGGAGATGGTCCTCAGTTCTCACCTGGCATGTTTTTCTCCCTCTTCTCATTTGCGTGCATCCTGCTTGGTGTGGGTGGCAGAGTCAGGTCATCTCTTTGCTCTCAGATGGCAACTGTCATTGCTGATTAGGCCTCGTGACTTTACCTGAGTTGCGTTAGAGAAAAAAAATCACAAATGTCATAGAAATTTCAATTGACTTGTCAGTGCCAACCTGTTTTGGTTCCTAGAGGCTACGTGGAGACACAAGACCGACAGGTTTCTGATACACACTGTTCTCAGCGTTTGGGGGATGCCTGACTCACTCATTCCTTTCTAGAACATTTTAGATTTGAAGCCGTTTTCTTGAGAGGAGTCACACACCGACATTTCTGGGCCAATTGGAATAGCATTTTGTTGGCTGTTCTGGGAAATGTGGGGGAAAGGCCCCCTTCTATCATTGTAAAGAGGTCCTCAAACCGAACCCGAGTGACAGACGGGGACTATTTCTAATGAGCCGCCAAGAGGCTTGCTTCTGGTACAATCCTGCACGGATTCCTGTGCCGTTACGTAAGATGGGCTTTCCCTCCTATTTGGAATGAGAACATTTAAAGGGGTCAGCCGTTTCCTGCTGGGAAGTCGCTCTGCACATATGCTAAGAAAATGGATATATGTTTTTGAAAAATGTGAGCTCTTTTCCATCATTGAAAAGGAATGTAAAATGATCTATTTTTCAAAAAGGTGTAGAAATTGATGAGGCAAACAGAAGTCTATGAGTGGTTCACTTACGGGTTAGCAGAGAACATGTTCTGTGTTTCAGACACTCGTAATAAGATGAAGAAACGTCCCAAGATAGTTGCAGGGATGTATGAAGTTAATAGGGAACGGTGCGTGGGGGTATGTGCCGCACGTATGTGTGTTTTCTCTCCTCCTTTCTTCCTGGCTCTGTGTGTGTGTGTGTGGGGGGGGGTTATTTTTGGTTTTCGTTTTGTTTTGTTTTTGTTTTTTCTGTATTTCCTAGTAGATATTTGTTTCACATTAATGTTAAATTGAACGATTGTGTGGTCACCTGCCTGGCTCTTAGTTGAAAAACCATACCCTAGGAATGTTTGGACATGTGTTTGTTGCATTTAACACAGACTCCTTTGAGAAAGATACTGTCTTCCGCAGGGCCTGGCCACTGCATTTAGGGGAAAGTGGGCCGCTGGAGAGAACAAAGCAATTGTTGATACCCTGGTGGGTCTGGTCTGCACCTTCCAGAGACTCAGCCCCAGGTGCGCATTCCATCGTGGAAAGCACCATTCCACAGTATCGCTCTTGGTTTCACACGTTGGGGTAGACTTGGACTTTTGACTCTTTTCTCTGAGGCATCTCAAAGGTTAGTATTCTAAGCCAAAGAGTCGAATAAAATTTACCCAAATTCAGTAAGTGTAAGGATCTGTTGCATGAGACCAAAGGAACTATGGGCCCATGTTGATGGATAACCCGGGACAGAGGGATGAATGAGGAGAGGTGGGGTCCTGTAAAAAGGCCCATGACTTTTCAAGAGAATTCTAACTTTAGTTATCAGAAAGTTAGGAGGCTCTGGACCTTAGTGTCAGACATAGGAGATTTATAGCAGTAGGGGCATTTGATCTGCATGGAGAGAGTAAGACCTGAAGTAGGACATCCAACCTACAAGGCTTTTAAGTGATGCTGTTGTACAGATGTTGTCTTTAAGAGCAACTTTTACCTCTCTGTCTCCCCAGCCTCTTTGGGGCTCACACACTTCTCTTACCTTGCTCTTTAATCCCCCCTACTATGGCTACTTTCATATGCACAGCTACCCACCATTCTTTCTCCTCATTATTCCCCCCATGCTTTGCATGGAGCCCAGCATTTAATAGGAGCTCAACAAATGGTGATACAATTCACTGTCAGGTCACAGAGGGAAGGAGGGTGTATTAGCTAAGGTCATGGCAGCTGCTGTAACAGATAAACCCACACAGAGTTAAGGATTCAAGCTCAACAGATGTTTTTCTACTGATTGCCAAGGCCCCTCTTCCAAGCATTGACTCAGGGGCCTGTCTCCTTCCATCTTAGGGCTCTGCCATCTTCTGCATTGGACTTAAAAATTTTGAAAGTTTGAAAAAAGAGCAGGGAGGATCACATAGGTGAAATTCTTACAGATCAGTCCTGGACGTAATGCACATCACTCCCACAGATATGCCACTTAGGAGAAAAGTGTTCAGTAAGGTTAAGGAGAGAGAAAGGAGCCCAAGAGCCATTGATGACTTTCCATTCTCTTGCGGGACTAGACTGTAATGCCGGGAGGGCAGGGGTAGGACATATTCTTATCTTTTATGATGTTTTTAGCAAGTAACAAGAGTGGGAATATTTTTGGTTGACTGACCTTGAGCTGGAGTTTTCCCATCTGTAGAAGAATTCTGCTTGCCTAACAAGGGTAAAAATCTGGAGTCAGGGAATCTTATTGCTGCCCATGAACTGATGAGATCATCTGGTTCAGCTGGCTGTATTAAGTTTTCTAGAGTCCTTTGAGAGATGCATGCACTTAGATAAAATGCAAACAAACAAACAAAACAAAACAAAAAAAACCCATGAAAACAGTAAAGAAAAACCGCTGTAATTCTCTAGCATATTTCTCTCTGATTTCCACAAGTAGATCTCCATTTGGAGAATAGGTTGAGAGCTTTTCACCAGGGAGGGTTTATGATTCTACTACGAGCGTACCATTTCTTAAATAGCTAGCTACTGAGTGGGTTTGAAATTTGGAGGTCCCATCTGGTGCACGTAGTGGATTTCTAGGGGAGAGGCGGTACCGTCCTCTGTGTACCAGAGGACAACCATGTAGGTAAGATGAAACAGCCTCTGGGTGCCAGTAACAGTGGCTCCAAACACTACCTAGTACTTTCTTCTTATCTTTGCGGTCGTCCACTGACACGGTTTTCCCATTTTGCATCTGAGGAAACTGAGACCTACAGAGGTTAAGTGACTCTTTGAAGATAATGTGGCAGCCTAAGTGGAGGAGCTGGAATTTGAACGAGGCCTAGGGCAAGTGCTCTGTGCACGAGAATGTCTTGTCTTCTCTCTGATAGAAGCAACTTTAGACTTGAGGGAAAGGCAAAGTGATACCATCAACTTGTGTGGAACGCCGGCTGTTGTCCGGGAGTGATTGGACAAAAAATCGCGGTTTGATTGGGCAAGTTGTTCCAGTGGCAGTAAAATAAACACCATTTTCCTGACAATTATTGTAATAGACATTTTCCTGACAGGTAATAAAGTGGTATAGATACTCCTCGATAATATAATCCCTATTGCCAGATTGGCTGCTAAACCCAAGAAACCCCTGGGCAGTGGCAGACAAATATGTTCTCGCATTGTTACTTATTTAACTCCTGTCACACATGACTAGACGGCGTTTTCATCATTGAAAGTGTTTGCTTATTGCCCTCTCTTTGACGCCCCGAGTCTCTGTGGGCTTGGACTTGCAGATGTGTTGTGATTGTCATCTGTATTTTGCAGTGCCATGTCGTGTGTGTGTGTGTGTGTGTGTGTGTGCACGCAGGTGTGCTTTGCGATACCACCTTCAGGGTAGATTAATATTTTTAGCCAAAGTAAAACATATTTTAATTCTCTTTTCTGACTTAAAGCTCTGTATTAAAAAATGGGTGAGGGGCACCTGGGTGGCTCAGTGGGTTAAAGCCTCTGCCTTTGGTTCAGGTCATGATCCCAGGGTCCTGGGATCCAGACCCGCATCGGGCTCTCTGCTCAGCAGGGAGCCTGCTTCCCCGTCTCTCTCTGCCTGCCTACTTGTGATCTCTGTCTGTCAAATAAATAAAATCTTAAAAAAAAAAAAGGGTAATTTTTTTCAGCACTAACTAGCATTGCTGTCCTCATTTCCACATTGGGACACCATGTTGTTTCTCACACCAATAATGCAGCTCTTTGAAATCTACAGAGGGTGAAAGGGAGAGCATGCAGTCGGCCCTGGCCAGTGAGCCACCCTTGGCCCTGGGTAGGTGCATCGCAAATGCTTGTTAAGACACTAAAAGAGGGGCGCGTGGGTGGCTCAGTGGGTTAAAGCCTCTGCCTTCAGCTCGGGTTGTGATCCCGGGGTCCTGGGATCGAGCCCCCTTCAGGCTTTCTGCTCAGCGGGGAGCCTGCTTCTTCTTCTCTCTCTGCCTGCCTCTCTGCCTACTTGTGATCTCTGTCAAATAAATAAATAAAATCTTGAAAAAAAAAAGACACTAAAAGAATGCATGAACAACAAGTGCCTCTCATTCTGGTTAATTTCTTTCATTTTTCTAGAAAATAACTAAGATAATAGATTTCACATAGGGTCTCTGGGTAGCTCAGGATGGTGAAGCTTCTGACACTCGGGTCCTGATCTCAGGGTTAGGAGATAGAGCCCTACACTGGGCTCCATGCTAAGTGTGGGGCCTGCTTAAGATTGTCTCTCTGTCTCTCTTTCTGCCTGCACCTTGCTCACACAAGTGCTTGATCTCTCTCCCACTGTTTAAAAAAAAAAAAAATATATATATATATATATATATATATATATACACACACACACACACATATATACATATATATACACACATATATTTTTAAAATATATACTTATTTATTTATTTATTTATTTACTTCAGGAGTGCGGTTAAGACGCAAAGTATGAGCTCATGTTGATTTTGACATAATTTCTAACTTGTACACAAGTTGCAAGAACTATACAAGGAATTTCCACACACCCTTTGGCTGGATTCACTGGTTTATATTCAGCACCATTTGTTGATTCTCTTCCTGCCTCTCTCCTTTCCCTCCTCTCAGATGGACTTTCTCTCTCTCACATGTGCACGCAGTTTGTGTGTTTGCACCTCCTTTTCCTTGCGAGTCTGAAACCTCAGTGAGTGTCGACTCCTACGAGGCTCTTCTCTCAGGCGTCCACAGGGCCCCCGTCAGTCCCATCAGGAGGGCGGACGTTGACACAAGGCTGTCGTCTCCTTTTGTGAGCGTGGCGGTCAGGTCTTCTCCAGCGTTGTTTGACCTGCTCTAGGACCTCCATTGCGCTCAGTCATCCTGTGTTAGGAGTAGTTTGTGTTTAGCGAACATCCAACTACATAAAATCCCTGAGGGCATTTCCAGGGAGCTGCACTGGCCAGTCCTCTAACCCATTCTCCCGGCAGCAGACAGAACAGTCACGAAGCTTGGGAGACACAGGGTGTCCCGATCCTTAGTTCCTTCCTTGACAAGACAAAGACTGTTTTTAGTAGTGGTGGTGGTGGTGGTTGTGGTGGTTTTTTTTTTTTTTTTTTTTTTTTCTGGCAGTTTTCCTTAGTAATCAATCCCGGGTCTTACCCCCCCCCCCAGCAGCAGAAATATTTTCCTTACATTGACTCAGCGGAGGCGAGGGAGCTGGCATGTGGAGGAAGTGTCCATTCACGTTGCGTGTCTCCGACCCGAGTGACTGTTTCTCCCTCCTGTGGCGTCCCAGTGCAGAAGTCACGTTCTCTGCCGTACTCCTCTCCCTCCTCCTCCCTACACTTCCCTAATTTCAAAATGGGAATTTGCAGTAACGTTGGATTGGCTCTGGCAAAGGCATTTTGATGACCCCTGTGTCGGATCATTATAGTAACTAATAAAAGCTTGAAAGTGACTGTCACTCTGCAAGCATGATTCCAATGACTTGGGGTGAGCTCAGCTGTATAAATACGTGTTTGGTTTTTTTTTTCTTGTTGCTGTGTAAATTTTGATCAAAGGGAAATGCGTATACCATTTGGTTGAATGTTTCTTTTGAATTTAATCACATTTGACTGTAAAACAATAAGCAGAAGTAAAATAACATTGGAAATGGGAGCTTAACGTTTGGAGAGACTGGGCATGTCGGGCTGCATGGAAGCTTTCCAGACCCGCACGCTGTGGGGCATTCCAGTGAGATGCAGGAGGTCGGGGAGTAGGTGGCAGGGGCACTAAGGTCATGGCCGTATATCCAGCCAAAAGGCAGGGTCCCAGGCCTAATGTGACAGGAAGGAGTAGAGTTGCCAGCTTGTACTGAGGGCCATGATGCTCTGTCCTCAGATTCCCAAAGTGAACTTTTGGAGTTAAAAGAAAACTTCAGTGCATTTAGCATGATTATCTTTATGCTTTTGAATTAAAATTTTGACTTCTAGGAAAAAAAAACGTATTTTTTACATTTTCTTTTGAAGGCGCCTGCTGTGGATCTAATTAATTTTTATTCAATTACAGTTTTGCTTGTTTGAACCGTGTTTTTCTCATCGTAGGGCTGGGTATCTTGTTAGCGAGTGGAATGGAGAATTGAAGGGAGGGTGAGACGGCCCACCGTGTTCGCCCCTTACTGGGAGCAGAGTGCGGGAGGTGAATTCAGGGGCTGTGACTGCACCCCAGGCGTGAGAGTGGGGCTCCTTGCCTGGGTGCCCGCCACGTGCAGGACGTAGATCCGTGGTATCGGTGCCATGTCCTTGGTGAGTGTAGACACGTTCATATTTTTTTCTTGCATCTCGGAGGCAAGGATAACACCCCCTGACCAGCAGGGAAGATTGTCTGCTCAGAGTATCTGCTCCTCTGGAGCCCGTTACCCGTCCGGTCATTCATTCAACAGGTGCTCACTCAGTGGCTGTTTCGTGCCTGCCCCTGTCCAGGGATGCGGAATACGTCAGTGGGCGAAACAAAGGCTCACCCCCGTGGATGCTCGTGTTCTGGAGGGAGGGGATGGGAACAGAGGGACGTCAGAAGTACATCGTGTAGCCTGTCAGAAAGTGCGTGCAGGGGAGGAGAAAGCAGGGTTTCACGGTATTGCGGGATGAGAGGGTGTTGTGTCATACTCCTAGATTTTGTGGCCTGGTACGTCTCTTTGAAGATGCTCTTTGAGCAAAGACTTGAAAGTAGGTAAGGGAGTTAGTCCTGTAGAGGACTGCAGGCAGAGGAACCCTTTAAGGCAAAGGTCCTTTGGTGTACGGGGCATGTCCTATAAGACTGGGGGACAGTCAGGAGGCTGATGTGACTGGGGGGGGGGTGAGCCAGGAGGAGTATGGTGGGAGACGGACTCTGAGAGCTCACTGGGTCCTTACCGGGAAAGGATTTGCCTTGCCCCTGCGGGTCCTGGTGGTGCTGGAGGTATGGACCCCTGATGCGGGTTTACACAAGATCCTTGGCTGCTGTGTGGAGAATAGACTCTGGGTGGGGGTGGGGCTAAAGAGAGAGGCAGGGAGAACTCTGAGAAAGCTGTATAATCCAGATGGAAGGTGCTGGTGGCCATGATCAGGAAGTTGGTATCAAAGGGAGGGAGCTGGGTTAGATTTGAGATCTGTTCTGAAGGCAGGTTCCATGGGCTTTCCTGATGGAATCGGTGCAGGACTTGAGAGAAAGATAGGAGACAAGATTGACTTAGAGAGCAGTGGCCCGAGCATGATTAGAAGGGTTACAGCTGCCCTCAGCTGTGACGGGCAGGGATCAACATGTGTGTGAAGGCTGTTTCTGGGAAGATCCAAGTTCTGGATGTGTTGCCTCTGGTGTATCCAGACATCCCAGAGGACTTACCATGGAGGCAGGTAGATACCCAGGACTGGGGCTGAGGGAAAAAAAAAAAAATGTGAGCTGGGCCGGGAGCCTTGGGAAGCTGCAAATGCCTGGTGACTTCTGCCCATATGGATTGTTTTCACGTCCCCTTAAAACTCACCTACTGGTTATGAGGGATCCTCCTTGGTTCTGCTAATACCATGTGATCCCTGTTCAGGAGGTGCTCAGTTTAGCTCTGGAAGGTGATGTTTTCTTGGTGTTAGGTGTGAGCTCTTGGGCTTTGCAGGGCCGGGGTGCTGGTTGCACGCCCTCAGAGGGAGCTGTCAGAGTCCGAGAAGGCCTGAGATGAACGCAGACTTGGAGACTGTCTCATCCCTCACTGCGGGAGGAGGTGTGGGTACGGGGGTGTGGGGCAGCGCAGAAGCTGGAATCCGACTTGGCTGACTCCCCGTCCCGTTCTCTTTCTGCTCTGCTGAGCAGGGAGCAGCTCCTGTTTGAAGAGGCATTCAGAACATGGATAATGTGGTGCTCTTGCCACTGCCATCCATTTATCCATCTTTTATCACCCAGGAAAAGCTGGATTGCATTCTGGAAAGAAGACTGTTGTTGCTGTTCTGTCTTAAATAGGTGTTCCTTGAGTGTTTATCAACAGGGGCAAAGGGGCGTCTCCACGAACATTCATAGGATGCTTTTGGTCACAAAGTAAAAAGGTCAAAGTCAGGGAAGGTTAAGTTTTCATTTTCTGGTGGAGATTTCTTCCTCTCCCTGCCTCTGGTAGAGGCAGGATGTAGCTCTTTCGGCTTTCTGCTTTGCTTGTAGGGTGTGTCTCCTCTTGGTGCTTATCCTGAGAGAGGGCCTAGGCTGTGCTGTCCATCCCCAGCCGAGATAAAAGGTCATGCAGGGCCCCGGTATGTGACCCTGCCTTTAGCCAGGACCTCTCTCCTCTCTCTAAAGCACCACTGGGAGGCAATATAGCACAGTCTGAACTAGATTCAGGTCCTGCTTCTTCACTTAATTAGTATGTGACCTTGAGCACATTACTGAACATCTCTGAGCCACAGATGCCTTATTTGTAAAAGATAACGTTCCCACATTGGAGATCTGTTGTGAGAAGCCAAGCGAGAAAAATGTATGTCAAGGGCCAGACACTGCACTTGGCACATAGTAAGTGTTGAATTAATGAAGCTATTATTATCACCATCGTGGCTGGCATTTCCTGCGATTCCTACCTGCGGCTCAGGCCAGTTTTGTTAGGATTAATTTAGTTTCCAAAAAAGATGTGCTAATTGGATTATTACATTTTCATGCGTTTATATTTATATATACACGCAGAGCTTTGAAATCTACACATGTATATATTTATCCATTCAAGTCTCTCTCTTAAAAATCTGTAAGAATTATATTTTTGAGTCATTGAACCATGATGAAATTGTTTTTCACAAAAAGATTTGCTATAAGTGATCATTATGTAGGCCATCAAGATGGAGAGTGTTGTACAAATGGAAGTTAGAAGAAACACCCAGAAAGAAGCCTGATGTTCATGCAGGGCCACTCGTAGAGTACATATTTTTATAATCTGGGGATTTAAAAACATTGGCACTTGCCTGCATTGTTTAGGGCTGGATGGCACAGACAAGGCTGCTTTGGGGTTGGGATAAATATTTTTTTGATTAGTGCGACAACTTGAAGACTTGTAATCACGAGTGACTTATCAGCAGCTTTTCAAAATCTGACATTCCACACGGAATGCCCCAGTGAAGGAAAGTCGGCGCTCTGTGAATGCTTTTACAGTCGAATTCCACACACATGAATTATGACAAGTGAGGCGACCACTCTGTGGTTTGTTGTGTCTGCTCCGGTTCCTACTTTTAAAGTTGCAGTTGCGTTTGGTCATTTGAAGCTTATTTTCACAGTCTGGCCGAGCCAGCGGGGTCCCGGGGCTCTGTAGGGGACATAAACCGCCAGCCTTTCAGTTAGAAGGCTCAGTAGATAAGCATTTCAAGACTGCATTGCATCATACAGAGGGACTCAGGGGCTGATTTAACATACACTATTTGACTTAATTTAGATATTTAATGGAAAGAAAAGCCTTTTATTATCACCGAAGGAAAGAACTGCCAAACATTGTGAGGCTCGGCTGAAATATTAGAACGGATGTACGGAGTGCGAGTGTATTTCACTGCCTTACAGAATGGGGTGTTTAATAATAGTGGTTTCTTTAAATTTAGCCCATGTATCTTAGATATTTGCACTCTGTAAATTATATCCTGTGGTTCAAGAAACTCCCATTTCTGTGTGTGTTTTTTAAAAATTTGTTTTAATGAAGTATGTACTGATTTTTAAAAAATGAATTTCAACTGTGATTTATGTTTATTTCATGAGCCCAGATTGGGGAGTCTGTGCCAGGAAGGAACACTTTCCATCCTGTCTTTTGAGATACATAAATGTGAGCAGTAGCGGGGTCTGCTGACCTGATGGGCCCCAGCCCTGTGGGGCGTTTCCCTCAGTAGGCATCAGCCTGCTGTGCAGATCTGGCTTCTGGCAGGAGTAGGGTGGGGACCTGTGCCCCGGGAAGAAGGCACCCATGGGGGTCTGGGAGGAGACTCGGCTGCACTGCTGCACCTGTATGCCTGTGTCTTCCACGGGACCTGTACCCACTCAGATTGCCAAGGCACGAGATCAGCTGAGCTCCAATTTGATGTGCACTCCTCTTTTTCCAGGACGTGGGGAGGTGTCAATGGGCTGAATTATGCTCCCCCTCCCCCCCAATTCATATGTTGACACCCTAACCCCCAGCATCTCAGATTGTGACCCTCTCTGCAGATAGGGTGTTTCTGGTGTTAATTAAAGTAAAATGAAATGATTAAGGCGCACCATAGTCCCATGGGAATGGTGTCCTCAGAAGGAAATGAGATCAGGACGCTGATACACAGAGGAAGGCCTTGACAGGTGCAAGAGAGGCCTCAGGAGAAACCAGCCCTGCTGACACCTTGATCTCGGACTTCCAGCCTCTGGAACGAAGAAAAGTCAAAGGTCTGTCCTTCAAACCACCCAATCTGTGATACTTGGTGCTGGCAGCTTGAGCAGACAAATACCCAAGCAAATCAGAATCTACAGGAAGGCGTGTGTCATGTGGAAAAGTGTTTTCCATATAACAATATGATATTTAAATACGGAAAACAACAGTGAGAAAACCTTCAGTGGGAAGAAAAGCTGTAGGATTGACCAGATCCACGCAGTGAGCGGAGTTGTATGAGTGGGTGCCGAAGCGGCGACTGGTTATTGCCTTAGGCGGGTCACGGGGCAAAGGTCTCACGGACATTATCTCTTTCAGTTCCTACCACAGTCCTTTGAGGTAGGATTGTTATCACCAACTTTGGGGAAACTGAGGCAATAAGACATCTGTGGGATTTCATACCAGCAGGGTAGGAGCTGGGGCTCAAAGCCACAAAGTCCTGCTCCAGGCCTGTCCACATTGCTGCTTTGCCAGTTTTGGGAGATTGGGGCCCTAGGAGGGGTATTTGTTGGATATATTATTATTATTAATTAAAATATATTGGGGCACACTACCCTTGGACACGGTTTGGTCCCGCTTCCAGAGAGAAAGGCGATAAAATGCATGGAGTGTGGTGAAGATGGTCACTGGAAATAATAATAACCAGGACTATTACAGGGTACTTAGTGTGTGTGAGCCTTGAACTCAGTAAGCCCTATACATGCTGCCTGTTTCTTCTCGAAGCAGCCCAGAGTAGTTTTCCCAGAGCTTCCAAGGGGCCTCACACCCAGGGGAATCACACCCCAGCCCCGAACCCCTCACCACTGCCTCTTCAACAGGCCTGGTACTTGTGCAGTGTGGCATCTGTCATAAGGAAGGAAAAGAGGTTGGCTGACGTTTGGGTTTTGAAAACAGGAAAAACTTTCTCCCTTTTTCCCTTATTACCAGAGGGATTTATGATAAATGTAAAACATTTTAAGACCAACTCAAGGGGCACCTGGGTGGCTCAGTGGGTTAAGCCTCTGCCTTTGGCTCAGCTCATGATCTCAGGGTCCTGGGATCGAGCCCCACAACGGGCTCTCTGCTCAGCAGGGAGCCTGCTTCCCCCCTCCCTCTCTGCCTACTTGTTATCTCTCTCTCTCTTTCTGTGTTAAATAGATAAATAAAATCTTAAAAAAAAAAAAAAGGCTGCAAAGCAAAAACAAACAAATGAAAGCAGCAAAACAACAACAAAAAATATTTAAAACCAACTCAAAGCAGAAATAATTAAAACTTACCTGGAGTCTCATCCCCTAATGAGAATTACTGCTAGTGCTTTCTGTCTGTCTTTGTAGTCTTTTTACTTGGAAATATACTTTCTGTGACTGCATATATATTAATATTTTCCTAAGCAGCAACCTTAGTTAGAAAAGAGCAGGGACTTTGGAATGAGACTTGGGTTGAAATCACAGCATTCACTTGCTAGCTACATGACTTTGAACAAGTTATTTAATTTTTTTGTCCTTAAGGTAGGATAATAAACAGATAAAACTTCGGTGGGGTTTACAGTAACCCAGTGTATGTAATGTACTCTTTTGTAGCAACTGGCACACAATAAATATACAAACCATAACTTTAAAAAGAATCCATTTTTGAAACATGTCTTTGTTACTTAGCAACATATCCTTCAACAAACATTTGGTGCGCAGGTATGATTGGGATCATGTTTCCTTCTATGTCCTTGTCTGTTTTGACAACCCTTCTTAATGTCTGCATAGTATTTCATCAGTACGAATGCCTATGATGCTTCATTTCCACTGGACATTTATCTTCCCCGGCTTTAAGCGCCATCAGCAATGCTGTTCTGTGTTTCTTTGCAACCTTGTCACAGAATTTTCCCCAGTGATCGCTGTTGCAGTGGTATCAATTCCAAACGACTAGGGGATGGACAGGAGTGGCATGGTTTTACGGCTGTTGAACCACTACCAAATCATCCCCCACGAAGGCTGTGATCACTTACCCTGAACCCAGCTGTGCACGAGAGTGCCCGTTTCTTTCTTTTTTTAAAATTCCCTGTGCTGTACTTTTCACCTCCTTGACTTCTATTTGTGAGTTTTTGATGTAATATTAGGTTGATGGACACAAAAGAAAAATGGGGCATAATTATGCTCTGTGGGTCACTGACTCAAATCTGGCATCATAAAGGATGAACAGTGGCTCTGAGAATTGAGAGAGGAGAGACCGTTTGGGCAGCGGTGTTCAGTTCACTGTGTGGCCCAAGCGAAGGTGAGAACAGCAGCTGTTGCCATGGGCCAAGTATTGGGTGCATGCTTTCAGCCTGTGTAATTTAACATTAACAGCAGAGCTTTGGGCTGGGGACACTTGGGGAGTCTTTTTAGCTCCGTTTTATAGATGTAGAAACAGAGGCTTAGCGAATATATGTGATTGGTCCAAAATCACGAATTAGCTTACTCTGGCAGAGCTGGGAGTTGAAGGCAGGCGCTCAGACTCTGGTTCGTGTTCTTGTCCTGGGGTATTCGAACCGGAGATGGACACAAGAGCCAGCATGGAAACCAAATGGTAGGTGAACATGGCGGCTGGCTGGTGTTGGGGGAACCCCACAGCGTTTCTCGCTCGTTGGAATAGAAGGCAGGGCTTTGACAGACACAGGGAAGTGGGGAGGAAGAGCCAGTGTGGAAAACGTGAATATTCAGACTGTAACTATGGGGCCATGGAAACTGCGGCTGGAGGTCTGCCAAGAGATGTAATAACACCACTTACCCTGTTTTAAGGCTTCCATGCATTATTCCACTTAATCCTCAAACCACCCCATGACGTAGGAACTGTCACTACCCCCCAGTTTACTGCTAAGGAAACTGAGGCCCAGAGAGCCTGACTCGGTGCCGGAGTGTCGCCACCAGATTCTGATGCTCTGGGCCAAAGCAGACCAGGAACTAGAACTCCGCGGAGAGTTTGCAACCTGGGATGTATTTGTTGGAAGTGATTTCTCTCAGCTTTTGAACTTGGTAGCAATTATCGCCTGCAGAATTCAGCTAGCAATTAATTGTGTACTCCCCGTGACACCACTCTCATTTAAATCCTGTGTTGTTATTTAACTTCTCCTGCTGGGAAGACAACTCTGCCTGGATGTCCCTCCTCTCGGACTCCACACGTGGGTAGCACAGTTCAGCAGAGCCGGGCTCAGTAAACGTTTGAAGTTCGCTTGAGGAATCTCCTCGGTAGACTCTGGACAGGGGCCTTCCCGGGAAGGGAAGGGTTTGGGAAGGAAGGTGGCGACATCGCTCAGGTTTGTGAGTCAGAAGGAAGTTGAGAGAACAGGCAGGAGACCGAGAGAGCACTAGAACGAGTCCCTTTTGCATGGGCGGTCAGAGGCCCAGATGGGTGCCTCCATGGCCCAACTCAGCCCCTCTCTGTTCTCAGTGGGGGCACCTCACGCAGCTTCCAGGCCTCACTTGGTCTACGTTGTCTTCCTTCCTGGGATCTGCCTGACTGCTGGCAGGAAGCCGAGGGCCTTAATGTGTAGGTACTCCCAGTAGGATTCTCATCCTTGTGTTGCGTTTGGGGTTTATCTTGGGAGCTATTTCAGATGTGCTCACGTTTCCCATTTGAGCTGTTGGAAGAGTGGTCCTCCAGGCTTGGGTACCATTAGCGGGGAGATGTGGCTTTGAGAGACACACGGCTCTATCACTTACTAACTGTGGCTGTGGGGAAAAGATGCAGCTTCTTTGAGCCTCGGTGTCCTCCTCTGTAAGATGGTAGCACTTATGGGTGACGCTTTTGGAAGGCTTGTGAGAGATTGGGCACACATGCTCAGTACCAAGGGCTGGGCGCACAGCCAGGGCTCCACACACGCTGGCTGGTCTTAGAACTGGATGCCCTCAGGAGAATATCCAAAGGCCTCCCAGTCTGTCGAGCCACTGGGGTGAAAGGCCAGTGTGTTCCTTCTTTTCTTGTATTTACAACAGACATTTCACCACTTTGACGCTCAGACACTTTTCCTTGATGATTTGGTCCTAGTCATCAGCTCTTCTGCTCTCCTGAGGCTTTCCCAAACCACGTCATTCCACGCCCTGGAATGTGCACTTCTCTCTTGAAAGGAAATGTGGCCATTGGATGTTGGACGGCTCTGAGTCTGGTTGTTTTCTTCTTATATACTCACCATCCCGATCAGTTATGTGCGCGCGTGCATGCGTACTTGTGTGTGTGTGTGTGTGTGTGTGTTTGAAACTGTGAGAATTGTCTGGAAGTTCTTCAGTCATTTCATTAGTCATTTAGCTTTTTTGGTTTTTAAGATTGAAGACAAATTTCTTGGAGGCAGTGGGTCAGATGGACGTGGCTGGTGGGGTAACCAGATCCCCGCTGAGTCAGCCGTCTGTTCAGACAACTAAAAGCTGAAGTATGCTTGCTGACGAGTCCCTGGCCAACGTCACATTACCTCAGCATTTCATTTCTGCTCCTGAGTTGTGGGAACTTGGATGCCTTTGTGGGTTGTTCAAAAGCACTCCCAAGTATTGAATGGATTTGAGTTTTGAAGCCTTAAGTTGTCGGTTATCTCCTGATGTGGTGTTTTTCGATCTGAGGCCAAGGCATAAAATTGTGACATAGTATTGCTCAAAAAGGTAGGATTCACTGCCATTAATTTACAGGAAGGGGAAACCTAGGCTCTGAGACACTCACCGACTTGCAAAAGGTCTCCAACAGTTGGTGGCCAAGCTGGGACACAGTTTGATCTTCCTACTAATTCATCATGCAGAAGCCACCCTCCTGGGCCTTGTCCTTCTGCTAAAACTATCTGAGAAGCTGTTGATTTTGGTTCCCTGACCTGGGTTGGAAAGAAGATCTGAATGTCAGGGATGGTCGTTGCCTCACAACGCCCTCCTGGCCTTCTCCTCCTGAGACCCTATCTGACATATCCCTGAAACGTGTTATAACCTTGGAAGTCTGTTCAGTGCGCATGTTCTGTTTCTCTGTGTTGCGTGCATCCTCCATCTTGGGTGGATGAGGTGCTGTATGGGGTCGCTCTGTGTTCTAACGTCATCCTCTCCCTACAGCACTATACATGATGAAATAATCATGCTTATTGAATGAGGATGTTTACCTTACTATGGTACCACAACCTTGACGGTTTTGCCTTTGTTTTTTAACTTCTTTAACTTGGGCATGAGTTTAGAAGATGATTTGAGGGTATGTGGGGATATAATTTGTTTCAACAAAGAATTTGGCCTCTTTGTTTTTATTCCTTTAAGTAATTTGTAATTAACCTCAGAGGCCTGTGGTAAGATGGCTTTTGTTTCTAGTTGGAATATGGGGACACAGAATTCTCTAGAAGAGAGAGTTGGCCCGACTGCTGTGGAACTTGATGTTTCATCCCACAGAGTGACTCTTGTAAACAGCACTTCAAAATCCTTCCTCAAGACCATTGGGTCTCTCAAAAAATGTTTTCTTTTTTCCTTCCCTTAACTCTCATTATTTTTTTCTCTTTTCCAATAACGGAGGACTTTTCCTCTTTATATTTGAAGCTGCTACCTTTTTCTTAATTTCGAAGCAGGCAAAAGTCATCCCAGAAAACAAGTCTCAGAAGAATTGCACTTGATCCTGTGACCTAGTTGGTTTCTTCATTCTTTGAAAAGCTATTTTATCCCCCCCACCCCCTGCCATATCAATTGTGTATGCTGATTATTTAACCTTAACTTTTCACAGGAAATATAGATCCTTTAGCAAGACAAGCTCTGGTGTCCTCGCAGGTGGCTTCCTATGGAAGGCTTGAGTTTGCTGTTTCCTCCTTACACGGGGACCTGCTATTGTAGTGTTTTCTCATTAGGAACATCATCCCTATGAATGTGGTTTTCATTCTCATCCAGTGGAGAAGCTTTGCTTACCCACAGTGCATCTCAAGCTTTTGAACAGATCCATGGGGCTCGAGTCGCTAGTGAAGGTGAAATAATATAATTTGTTTATCACCTTGAGTTGTTTACCATGGATTGTCAAAAATATGTTTTGAATTTTAAAGTGTGAAAAACAAGTGTGCTAGCTATCAAAAAAGCTCTCCCCTCAAAGTAAACATATTTATAGAGCAAGACTCAAAACAAAATACTTGATCGTGATAAGCCCAGCCAATGAAAAGAAAGTAAACATGTTTACCACAAAAGCCTTATAAAGAGCCCAGATGGCACCCAGCTCTCTGTTCTCTTGACTGTTCTTCCAGGGAGCTACTGAGGCTCCCCTGGGCCTCAGAGACAGAGGTGCCATTTGCCTTACCAGCAGAAGGCCCACCTCGTACAAGCCCTGCCCACTTAGCTTAGACTGACTTGCCAGTGGGATTGGAACATTAGTCTTCTGAGCCATTGAGTGGAAGGTGTTGGTGAAATTGAACTTAGAGTTTCCATGGTTCTTAAGTAGATACTTGTCACAGATTGGGTGCCAAGTAGGCTTATGGGGACTCTTCCTGGCTCCCTGAAAGGGCCCCAGATAAACACCACATGTTCAAACCTTCCGTCCCAGACACTGTAGTGTGGGTATCGAGGATATAAAACATCAGTCATTCCCAGCCCCTGCCTCACCCCACTTATTCTGGTGAAGGAACCAAATAGCTTGCATAAGAAGTTGGTAGAAAAGATAAGGGTATCCTGGGTGATGCAGGGCAGTTTGGGGTAGTGAGTTTTATGGCGTGAGCCTTAGATGGTATAAAAGAGAGGGGCCCTAGAAAGGGAAAGTTGGGTCGTGAGGAGTTTTAGACTTGAGGTGGCAGTGGCTTGCCTCAGTACAGTCCAGGAGCAAATTCAGGAGAAATGACCCAGTGAGAGGTGGCCCAGTGGGAAATTGTTCCTGAATTTCATCACTGAAGGTCTTAGAGGTGGAGTAGTTTCTAAAGGATGTTGAGATCCAAGTTTTTAGCCATGCGCTCAAGTATAGAGGAAGTTGTAGTGGTTCATTAGCACTTAATGAGCCCTTACTGAATATGGGCAAATATTATGCCAGTTTTCAGGTATAACTTGCCCAGAGTTGCAGCTGGTAAGTGGCATAGCTAGGATGGGACATACATGGTCTGTTCCACAACCTGTGTTTTAAGCTGTGGCACTGTACAGTTTCTCAAAGGCTTTGGACGCTTTAAGATAACCAGATGTAGGGACGCCTGGGTGGCTCAGTTGGTTGGACGACTGCCTTCGGCTCAGGGCGTGATCCTGGAGTCCGGGGATTGAGTCCCGCATCGGGCTCCCAGCTCCATGGGGAGTCTGCTTCGCTCTCTGACCTTCTCCTCGCTCGTGCTCTCTCTCACTGTCTCTCTCTCTCAAATAAATAAATAAAATCTTTAAAAAAAAAAAAAAAGATAACCAGATGTATAGTCACTCATTGAAAAGTTGGTTTTTTTTTTTTGTTTTTTTCTTTTGAGTGACTTGTTTGTATCAGGCCTTATGTAAACATTAGCCAGGCTGTTGGAAGGACTATCTTCATGACTATTGAGGTTGATAGAAGTGGCCAAATTGGAAGGATCTAGACAGAAATTTGGAACCAGAAACTAAAATATCTGAAAAGGTGTGGAAGAGTGTCCTTGACACTTAGAATTAAAGACCATATGGCTGGGCTGGGAAAAATGGTTCCCTCTCATGTCGTCATGAGAAGGGTTTTGGGGCGGCTGGGTGGCTCTGTCGGTTAAGCATCCAACTCTTGGTTTCAGCTCAGGTCATGATCTCAGGGTTGTGAGATCCAGCCCCACATTGAGCTCTGTGCTAGGCATGGAGCCTGCTTAAGATTCTCTCTCTCTGTCTCCTTCTGTACCACCCTCCCCCTGCCTTAGTGGCATGTGTGCTTTCCCACGCTTGCGCTCTCTGACTTTAATTAAAAAAAAAAAAGGTTTTTGAAGGGTGAAGGAATCAGAGTGGAGAGGGATGATGGTTTTTTTTTTCTTTCAGGCAGATGATGGGCAAGGTGGGCTATTAGCAGAGCAGTACCTTGGTTCTAAGAAAGGGATTTGGTTGCCTGAAGTCCTGAGATGTTGAGAAGAGGGCTTTGGGAAAAGTTGAGAAGAGTATCTTTAAGGAAAAAGGAAAGTTTCTGGATTTTTGATGATGTTGGTAAAGGAGGGCAGTGGGAAGAAGTGAGCATTGGAGCCACGGTGAAGGATGAGTGGAGTTCCTCCTGTACAGAAAGGGGATTTTGGGGTTGCAGAAGGTAGCACGATACTTAAGGTGCCCCTTTCCCTTGTAGAGGGGGTTCCAGAAGTCACTCGTCTTCCATGGCAGTGTTCAGACGCAAGCTAGGCTGCTTATTGAGGAGACATGGCAAGGGGACAGATAGAAGCCACAGGAAGACAACCCTCCAGGTTTTAAATGGATTGTTAAGATTTTTAGTGAAGAAAGAACAATAAACAAACACAGAAAGTTTCTGGCTGAGCCTCAGTGAACTGGAAAAGTGATTACATGGAAACCATATTCCCCATGTGTTCTAATTAATCTAGTGGGTTTACTTAAAAACTTGTTTTTGAGCATAGATACCAACAAGTCCTCTGATGTGCTGAAAGAGATCTTGCTAGTGAAGTTAAGCAAGAGCACAGTGGTTAGCGCTAGAGAATTTAACTGAAGTGAAATCAGGTGGGCTTGCTGAAGCCAAGAATGTTGGTGTAGTTGACCCACTTGGTTAAATTGGGTCATTTTTACTAGAACCTTAGAACTTAACTCGTCTGACAAAAACTTCTTTAGGGTACATTTGAAGTGATTATTGTTTTAAAAACAGAAGTATTTTTTTTTTTTAAGATTTTATTTATTTGACAGAGATCACAAGTAGGCAGAGAGGCAGGCAGAGAGAGAGGAGGAAGCAGGCTCCCTGCTGAGCAGAGAGCCCAACGTGGGACTCAATCCCAGGACCCTGGGATCATGACCTGAGACAGAGGCTTTAACCCACTGAGCCACGCAGGTGCCCCAAACAGAAGTATTATTTGTTCTTCTTTTCTGAGCCTTATTAATTGAGGCAGATTGGCATTTTATTTATGAGCTGACCGCACACACCTCTTTTATTTTTTATTTTTTAAATTTTTTAATTTCTTTTTTTTTTGCAGCCAATGTGCTTTTTGAACCGGGTTCAGCATTGTCAGAAAGTCACTCCTGGGAGCTGATGATGGAGTCTGCTCCACCCCCTTCTGTTCCATTTCTATTTTGGTGCCATTTGCAACAAAAGAAACTAAGTTAAGAAATTAGAGAAGGGCTGAAGCTCTCAGAAATGCTCTCCTTCCCATCAGGTTGTGTAACTGATGAGACAAAGTGGGCCCGCGCTTCCTGTAGCACATGGGACCTGAAGGAACATCTGTGGGAACTGACCAAGTTGGCCTTAGCCTTGGGGCTCCCGGTCTTCTGACCAATCAGATATAACTGCCTAGAAAAGTAAACACATACATTTATGGATGTCTACATTCATATGTACATTTGTGTGTGTGTGTGTGTGTGTGTGTGCATTTACAGATATCTCCATTTGTGTGTGTACGTGTGTCTAGGTACATAGAGACATGCGTGTTTACATTACGTGGCTATATGAAATTCCAGGTTTAGCAGTCTAAAACCAAGGTGGGGGGATCCAGTGTTGAATTTGAGCTTTGTGTCGGGGTCCCCTTTGGAAAAAGTGGGCTTTTCCCTCTTCTGGGCCTGGAAGGCCTGGAGAAGTGCAGGTAGTGGTTACTGGAATGTGGAGACTGCATCTTTATGGAGAGGGCTCCCTGGCAGGAGCTGTGACCTTTCATAGAGGGACTTTGTCAACCTGCATTGCCGGGAAGGAAGCCCTGCTGGAAATGCCCCATCTTCTCCATCCTCCGAAGAGGAGACCTCCGTTGGTTGGGAAGCCAGAAGGCAAGGGTGCCTGTTGATATCGTCCACACGGGGCAGCCTTCCAGGGCACAGAGCAGGGTCGGGGTGGGGATGTTGTGCAAAGGATCTGGAGAGGCACGAGGAAAGCCATGCACTGGATTTTGTTCTTTGAACTTCTTTTGGGTTGACACTGCCATATTCACTCAGATAACCCATGGGAGAGGTCAGGGTGGCAGAGCGGTTCCCAGGTCTTCAGGCTGGCCAGGAGGCATCTGACTCTCCAAGAGGGGTACTGAAAGTGTGGTGCCGACCCCAATAGCACCAGCTTCACTTGGGAGCTTTCTGGAAATTCTCAGGCCCTACCCTGGGCTTCCTGAATTAGGCACACTGGTGGAAGGCCCAAGCCACCTGTGTTTTATTAGCCCTCCTGGGGATGTGAGTGCTTGTTCAAGACGGAGAACCACTGCGGGATGTCCGGCCGTGTTGGATGGTCAGCAGGTGATGACTGTTTGCCGAGATGGCCTCTGGGAGCTTGCTTGGAAATGCCAGGCGGGAGATTGTGGTGTGTATCAACCCACTGTTTTTGCACTCCCCGGACTTGCAGTCCCTCCTTTTTTAGTAGGTTTCTTAGGATGCCAGAGAAATGGAATAATGCATTACAGTTAGGCCACGGGTGCTAATAGCTAATGCCGTTCGTGCCTTTAATTTCCAAGTTGTCCTCAGCCATACAAGGAAGTACCAGGCGAGGCCCTAGACTTTCGGAGGTTGTTTTTGAAAAGCAGATGCAAATGCAGCCTGGGAGCTTGTTGTTTTCCCGGTGCCTGGCAGTGTTTGGTAAACAACTTGATTGCTAGGTCTTGGCCTCAGGGAACCACAGCTGCTCTCCCCAGCTCCCTGCAGACTTTTGTACTGAGCAAGGATTGCTTCAGGGAAAAATAAACAGGGGAGAACAAAACAAGTAAACACCAGGGTTGTTTTGTGGCTGTCTCTACCTGTTTTTCGTGGAGCTGTTTTGCAACCACAGGCCCTGGGCTTTGGTTCCTCTACTTAAACAAACAAACAAACAAAAAACCAGGCAGGACCCCGTGGTGTGCCTGGCCTCTTTCAGCCTGGTTAGACTGTGGTGTGGCCACGGGACCTGGGGAGTCTGGGTCGCAGTCACTGCAAGAATATATGCATTTTAAAATATGTAAATGGGAAGGGAGCAAGCTTCATTCTTTCTAATGACCCCCAAGATGGTAATCTGGTTTTTCAAATCTCTAGGAAAACAGATTGAATATGGCACAATTAATATTTCAGCACTTCTAGGCTTTTCTCTAAAATAATGTAATGGGCTTTTAATTTATTGCAGCTCCCGATTAGTAGCGTTGAGGCAGGGCTGCTGCTGACCCTGGAGCCAGGGTGCTCTTCTGGGGCACCAGCGAAGGGGAAGACAGCAAAGTCCTGTGACCTCCTGGAGCTGATACCCGGAATTCTTGGCCCTGATGAGGACCCAGCCTCATCCTGATTACCTGGGGGCATCTGGCCAAAGTGCAGATTCCTGGGCCCTGACTCTTTGGACTGGGCATGGGGGGCAGGAATATGCATTTCAAGTCCATGTCCCTGGGTGGCACACTCAGGTTTGCAGAGCAAGGCCTTTGGTGGGGAGTGCCGCCGTGTAAATAAGGACCTGGGCTAGGGGACATGTGATGTGCTGCCAGACGTTTAAGTTTATTTTTATGTAAGAAATGTTATTTTTGTTTTTGAGACACGCTCATCATTTTGATGCATTTATTTTTCATTGACTCATGGGTTTGTTATTTTGGCTCCCCCTTTCTTCTTAAGTCAGAGAAATCATTTTCTTTTGGCCTGAAATACATCTTTCTGAAGGTCCCTGTAGAGAGGTGATGAACTTCTGTTTGTCTGAAAAGATCTTTATTTCATCCTCATTTTTGAAAGGTATCTTTTTTTTTCTGGGTATACAATTCTAGGTAGATTGTTTTTGCCTCTGGGTGGTTTTCTGGGTAATTTATTTGGATATCTGTCTTCTCTTCTGTTTTTCTTTTTTCTTTTTTTTTTTAATTTTTAGATTTTTAAAAACTTCAGTGGCTATATTTTTTAGTTTTTGAAGTTTGGTTAGAGTTACAAAGTTACAGAGTTACAGAGCTTGTATCATATATATCTCTGTATATATATGTATGTATTGTATGTAGTGTGTATGTAGAATGTACTTAATAGGCTGTATATTCTAAATACATATAAAAACTACAGTATATCTTGTTTACATAATATTTTGTTAGATCTACAGAGCTCATATTTTATAGTATTTAAAGGTATATACATATATGTATTACATAAATGTATGAATTCTAGTGTATGTGTATTTTTATGGTATATGTATTTTATAGATATGTACTGCAGATACATATAAGAATTATAGTATGTATTATTTATATAGTAGTTTGGTTAGAGTTGTAGAGCTTGATGGAGATAGAATTCAGTTCTGGGTCTCTTGGACCCTTAAAACATATACAAAAAAACCCCAAAATTGTTTCACAAACTGTAATGGTAGTTTTTTTGTTTTTGTTTTTATTTTTAGTTTTTTATTTATTTTATTTTTATTATCTTTTAAAAGATGTTATATATTTATTTGACAGAGAGAGAGATCACAAGTAGGCAGAGAGGCAGGCAGAGAGAGAGGAAGGGAAGCAGACTCCCCACTGAGCAGAGAGCCCAATTCGGGGCTCGATCCTAGGACCCTGAAATCATGACCTAAGCTAAAGGCAGAGGCTTAACGCACTGAGCCACCAGTGTTTAGTATTTTTAGTATTCTTTTCTTTTTTTTTTTTCAAAGTGGGCTTCACACCTAGCATGGGGCCCAAACTCACAACCTGTGAGATAAGGACCTGAGCCAAGATCAAGAGTTGGATGCCTAACCGACTGAGTGACTCAGGGGCCCCATGGCTTTTTATTTTCACCTGTGCCTGGTAACTTCCATGTTTTACGATATCAAGCAAGACAGCACTAATGAGTATACTTTTAGAGCACTGTTTGCCCAGCCTGTGTCTTAGGTGGGAACCTGTAGCTTCTTCAAGCATAAATGAAAAGAAAACTCCATGAACTCTCCCATTAGCCCTCCCTCCTCTCTGCTATTTCTTGGGGTGACTTGCCTTCTCCTCCCCACCTCTAAGCCTCTGAATTTGACATTCTGGTTTTGTGAAATGCCTTTTCCACCACATCTTCCAGATCCTTCTAAAACTTGCTCAAGATAATTCCTCTGGAATGCCCTTACTTGTCTAGATACCTATTCTGTTTTTCTGTGTTCAGCTGTACAGCTTCTCTGTGCTTCAGAATCCCTCTAGACTCACAGGTGTGGGGCGCCTGGGTGGCTCAGTGGGTTGGGCCGCTGCCTTCGGCTCAGGTCATTATCTCAGTGTCCTGGGATCGAGTCCCGCATCGGGCTCTCTGCTCAGCAGGGGCCTGCTTCCCTTCCCCTCTCTCTGCCTGCCTCTTTGCCTACTGTGATCTCTCTCTGTCAAGTAAAAAAAAAAAAAAAAAAAATCTTTATAGACTCACAGGTGTGGCGTGACTTCAGTAGTCATTTGGCACAGGACTTGTAGGTTTGTTCTTTCTTTCCTTTCTCTGTCTCTTTCTTTTCTCCTTTCCTGCCTTTCCCTTCCCTTTCTTTCCCTTTCCTTTCCTTCTTTCCCCCTCCCTTTTCCTTTCCTTTCCTTTTGCATGGGTGCTGTTAGAAGATTAGCTGCCATCTTTGAAAAATGATGAAATTTCACAAAACAGTAACCTAGATCACTGCCTTCCTTCATACAGTTGAAAGCTCGTGAAGCCTGGACTTCTTTTTTTTAAAAGCAAGTGAACTTCTTTTTTTTTTTTTAAAGATTTTATTTATTTATTTGACAGAGACAGATCACAAGTAGGCAGAGAGGCAGGCAGAGAGAGAGAGGAGGAAGCAGGCTCCCTGCTGAGCAGAGAGCCTGATGCGGGACTCGATCCCAGGACCCTGAGATCATGACCTGAGCCGAAGGCAGCGGCTTAACCCACTGAGCCATGCAGGCGTCCCGAAGCCTGGACTTCTGTTCTGCTCTGGCAACACTTGACTTGTGACAGGCGCTGGCTGCCCTCTTTAAGATGAAAAATTTTTCCAATTTGCATCCTTGTGCCTTGCCCCCTCCCTGTTCCTTACCCCTGGCCGGTTTTGTTCCCTTACATTGTCTGCCTGGTCTTTGTGGGGGGACCTCAGCTTTCCCTGTGTGAAGCAGTAAGCTCAGGGTCAGGGAAGCTGAGTATTTTCTACAAGAACCTCCAGCGAGCTTGAGTCAGAAGGGTGTCGAGCACAAGGTAGGCACTCACAATGTTTCTCTTACTGTATTGGCTGGAAAAATACAGAGTGCTCAGGAGCGCCCACTTTGTGGAGTCCAAGCTGTGCTACTGTGTGATCTTGGCCAAGTTACTAAGACTATGCCTGCGTTTTCTTATCTGCTTATTAAGCTTATAACATTGTCTACCAGGAACTTTGTTGTAAGAATAGAAGTGGGTTGAGCTGCTGCCTTCGGCTCGGGTCATGATCTCGGGGTCCTGGGTTCGAGTCCCGCATCAGGCTCTCTGCTCAGCAGGGAGCCTGCTTCCCTCTCTCTCTGCCTGTCTCTCTGTCTACTTGTGATCTCTCTCTCTGTCAAATAAATAAATAAATAAATAATCTTTAAAAAAAAAAAGAAAGAAATGAAAGAACTGTTACAAAATACTTAAAACCATATCCAGCACATAGTGGGTTTTCAGTCCCTAGCAATTACATTTTTGTAGGCTGCTGAAGAATGAATTCTTTTCGATTGTTGATTCATTTGTTGATCTGGTGGTCTGTCTGGAGTGCCTGCCATGAGCCAGGCATTTTTCTCGAGTTTTGGAGTAGAGTGAGAGAATAAAACAGAGAAGTCCCCTTATCTTGTGGGGCTTAGATTCAAGTGGGGAAGACCAGTGAATAAATGAGAAAAAAGTTTATAGATTACGACCAAAGCTCTGGAGAAAGCAAATAGGATGATTTCACTGAGAGTAACCAGGGATCTAGCCTAAGTAGGTAGGCAGGACAGCCTTCTTGAAGTGGCCTTTGCCCCTAAGACCCAGTGAAGAGAAAGAGCCCTTTGTGTAAGGAGTGAGCTCAGGGCACTTCAGGTAGTTGGAGAAGCTAGTGCTCCAGCCCTGGGACAGAAAAACACAGTTTGCTTGAAATGGAAGGGAGACACCTGTAACTTGTAGTTTGGGATTGGGTTGGTGGTTGGAAGTGGCAGAGAAGTAGAAAGTGACCAATTTGCAGGGCCTTGTAGGCCACAGAGAGAAGTTTGGTTTTTATCCTAAAGATGGTAAACAGTCTCAGCCCGTTTCTTTTTTGCTGGGTGACTCCAAGTTATGCTTGTACACACAAATGTTTGAGAAACAGGTGCGATATATTTGGGCAGACAGCCACAGTAGTTGGAGCTGTCCTTTGTGTAGAGAAATGGAAGCCTTCCGTGGGCACCCAAGCGGTGCTGTTAGCCACCGAGGGGGGCAGCTCACCAGGGTCGGGCGCTGGTGCCAGGGTGAGAATTCTTCTGTGCATGTGCAAAGCCTTCTGCCTGTAGCACATCTTCAGCGTTGATGGCAGATCGACGTAAAAATGGTACGTGATAAAATTCTTTTTGATCAGGAATTTTTAAAGGAGAAGCAAATAGTTTAGCTCATTTGGAATACGTATTCTTTGTCGAAAACCCTGAACAAAGCTAAGCGGTAGAAGGGACTTGGGGAACATCAGTTACTGCCCTGACCTTGTCCATGAAGTAGCTGGAATCCTGAGATATTCAATAGCTTTCCTGGGTCCACACAGCTGGTGATGAGATGAGGTCCAGCATTCAGGCTTTGCCACTGGGACCACCTGCCCATGACATGGTATGTTGCCTCTTGGGGGAAATATGTCCCTCAGTCATGCTCCTTAAGTAACTCATAGACATTTTTAGAACTATTTTGGAGGAGAAATGAGGTTCATGATTGCTTAAAAAGAATTTTAAGATAGTTTTATTTAAATTTTCATATATTTTCATCCTCTGGAAAAGATACTTACTAGGAAATGGTATACTTATCCACGTAATATTTGAGTTAAAAACACCTTCTTGTGACCTGAGCACTCTATGACGGGACGTGGTATTTTTTTAAAGCTAAAGTAAGTAAAAGGGGCGCCTGGGTGGGTCAGTGGGTTAAAACCTCTGCCTTCAGCTCAGGTCATGATCCCAGGATCCTGGGATGGAGCCCTGCATCCATCTGGCTCTCTGCTCAGCAGGGAGCCTGCTTCCTCCTCTCTCTCTGCCTGCCTACTTGTGATCTCTGTCTGTCCAATAAATAAATAAAATCTTTTTAAAAAAAAGTAAGTAAAATACTTTGCACAAGATCTGCAGTAAACAACAATCTTTCGGTGTATGTGTTGAAGTCATTGGTAAATGCATCTTTCAAAACAGTATTTCCGGTTCATATTTGACAGCATCACATTTGATATATTGATATACCCTCATTTTAAAGGTGTTTTCCCCTACCTCTAGATTCTATGTCTGCTTTGCTGTTTTCAAGTTTAAGGAAGTGGTGGTTTTAGAAGCTACATCTTAGTTATGTGTAAAAAATATTTTTGTATTGCAGTGTCCCAGGACCTTTTGCTGACAATTCCAGTTTCCAAAAAAAAAAAAAAAAAAACCATTTGGGCGATGGTGAGGGCTTCGATCCCTTCTCTGATTTGCTGTCAACCATGAACCGGTGGATGTGATGCTTGCTGGCCAAAAGGGTAAGTGCATGTTTATGAGTATTTGTCTGAAAATTCACAAGACAGAAATGTGGCCACAGGGGTCACACACAGTGCAGGAAACCAACAGAAGTCCTAAGTTCATCAGAACAATGGCACACTGAGGGTGTGAGATTCTCATCTTGAAAGAAGAAAGCAGCTCCGCTGTTGTTGTCTGCTGTAACCCTCTCAGATAACTCCTGGAATGATCTGAGGATTTGTGAAAGGCACCACAGGACACAGGAGAACTTGTTTGTTTGTTTGTTTGTGTGCATTTTTTTTTTTTTTTTAATTCTTCTGATCCACATGCATAACTGAAAGAATAATTGTTTTTTGGGTCCTATAATCACTCAGTAAACAGTGAACCACCATGGACTACAAGTATAACGATCTCATCTTGAGTTTCAGAGGGAATTTAGGTCTGATTTGTTCACTAAGAAGGTATCATCCCCAGCTTTCCCCCATGATGAGGGTTCTTGAGAAAACTGCTGTGGGCTCTCAAAGATTTTCAGAAAGACTTATGAGCATTTTTCTCAGTCATTGTTCACCTCAGCAAGTTACTCATTGTAATCGTTAGGGGAGGGCAGGAGGGACGTGATGATCTTTCTCTCTTACACGTGTTTTCTGTATTTGATAGCATCTGCCACGTTCTTCGGCAGTCGGTGTCTCTCTCGCAGCAACGAGCAAGCAATTGTGACTTGCCTTTGTCAGAGAAAGTAATTGGTCGAGGCCAGGTGTTCCGGATAAAATGTCTGACGTCATTCAGTGGTGGCTTTGTCGTAGGATGAGGTCACCTTTGAGGGGAGCCATTTCGTTTCAGGTTTTGCATTCAGTGGCACTTAATGATGAGCGAACCATTGGCATAAACTCCATATCCTTTGTCTTAGAATGATTGCATTCGAAACAGATCCCTTTTATGGAGGGAAGGGTAGTGAGGGAGGAAGAGCATTATGTTGGTATTGGGAGGCCCAATAGTTACCTGACATGGGACAGGTTAGTCTCTGTTGTGATTCCTACATTTAAAACAAAGCAGGTGGGTTAGAGTACCCTGTTTGTCAGTGCTGACAAGTCCCTAGAAATCGTCAGTTTAAATGCCCACATTTAATAGATGGAGCAGCTGAAGCCCACAGAGTCTAACTGAGATGTCTAAGTGCTTGGCCTGGTTGGGACTGGAGCCTACTTCTTTTGTCCTTAAGGATCTTTTTTCTAGTTTTTCTGTTAATAGAGGTTGAGACATCCAGCCTGTGCAGCTGAGTAAAAGTTCTTGATAAGTGTCTTCTTAAGAAACTGTTATGCATTTAGTTATTGGGACAGATTCGAAAAGATTTTATTTTATCTATTTTTTAAAGTGGGCTGTACTCTGGGTTCCAGTGTACGGCTTGACTAAGGACCATGAGATCAAGACCTGAGCTAAGATGAAGTTGAGCCATGTACCCCAAAGATTATTATAGTTAGAGACCAATTTGACCTTCTCATGTCATAGGTTAGAAAAAAAAAAAAGGAGCCCTAGTGAAGCACTTAAAACAGTTAGTATTGACTAGTTGATCCACAAAGAGCCCGTGAGCTCTAAAATTCACTTCTGCTTGGGCTGTTTTGTTATTCCATTCTTCTAAAGCTTCAGATAGAGGAAACACGAAGTCTTCTATCTTCCTGACATTATTCCTTCTTGGCAAGAAATAAGGCAAATAGTAAATAGTAACACAGGAGGCAAGGATGTTCACACCGAAATGAAATGGTTAATGGAGTCATGGAATTTAGAGCTGATAAAGATCTTCCCTCATATTCCTTAGATGCTGCTGGGAAGTACTTTGACTTCTTGCCTGTGAAGTTGCTTCGAGGGTTTTCCACTGCTACATAGCTATGATAGACTTCTGCGGATGGTCTGTTGGACCGTGAGCAGGTAGCGAGCATTATGAAATGTGTGGTATCTTTGCATAACCGGGTTGAGTTGAGACAAAAGCCTGGGCCTGCCTCAGAAACACAAGAGAATTAATAGAAGTGGTTGGAATTCTGAAGTTACTGAAATAGTAACAAACTCAGACATGAGATTACCTGTCATCTCTGTCTCCAGTATTGAGAAAGCCTGACTCAATCTCACGGTCATAAAATTGATGTCTGAACTTTAACAAAACCACATGAATGGATTGATTAAAGACAGGTTTCATTTTATTCATTAATTTTGTTGGGTGAGGCTATTTGAGAAATCAGACTCAAGAACTATAATGAAAACGATCTCTCTTTTGAGTGGATAAGATGGTCTTGTCGAATACCAGGTTTTTATATTAAGGAAGTGTTTGTATTTATCAGATGGTAGTAAACGTCCCTTCACTATATTTTTAGTAGGAAGTGGAAGTCCCTGAGCTCTGATGAGCCACATGTGTTCTGATTTTCCACCCTCTTCTTCCTCAAAGCACACCTCCAAGGTTTGCCCAGAGGACTAATTCTCTTCCTCTGTGATGCAATAACCCAACTTCCTGTGTATTATATATCTGGCATCTAGTTAGTCCTTTCATTGTCAAAAATATATTCACAGCCCTGTGGCTTTTAGAACTTCACAGTTTTTTAAGTAACCAAAAGAAGCACCTATTGATGGTTACCACTGATAATTTGAAGTCTTCAGGCTTGGAATAGACTCTAATTCTGCGTGCAGTGTTTCACGCTAAGTGTCCTCATGGTAGACAGAGTCACAGTCATGGGGACAGGCAACCAGAACAGTACACTGCTGCACTCAAATGCAAGGCAAGTGAACTCATATGAGGAAAGGTGTGCACAAATAGATCATTGTAGCAAATTCTTAAAGACAGAAAATGGGTAATGTATTCAGTCTATGTAGGTGATAACCATGCCTGCTTAGTAAATTACTTTAGGTGCAAGATAACAGAGGAAAGGCAGGCTGAGCACTGGAGGTCTCTCTTTGGGACGGTTCTTTAATGCCACCGTTCGCCAGCAGGGAATCAGAGTTGGCTCCTGTTTCCCTGGCGTGAAGCTGAAGTTGGTATGGATACCTATCTGATGCACATCACGAGGCTCCCAGAGTGGAGAGCGGTTAAGTCTGCTGCATATTTAATAGGCAGTTAGCCACAGTGTTATTAATAAATGTGATAATAACAGTCTGGATTTGCATATAGAGTTTTCCTGAGAAGAGTGGAGTAGGGATGGCGCATTGCTGGCTTGTGTTTCAGTCTCTGTCTTGGCATTGCCCGCTCCCTATCAGTAAGCTGTCTTCTGCTGGAGGATCTGGTGTAAGAACGCAGCACCATGTGACATTGTTTTGTCATCGATTGTTTTTCCTTCTTGGCCCACAGTTCCTTGTTTGATCTCTGTCATAATGAAATTCCTAGCTTTTAACCTTCTTGGATGAGGGAAAACCATAGGAAATATTTCTTCCCTCTTCTTACGACTTGAGAATGGGCTACGTTTTGGCTGGGAGTTCCTTGCTTTTGTATAAAATTTGAGTGCGTTATTTTTCTTTTCTTTTTTGTCATGGGTTTTGGGGTGCGGTAGTGGTGGTGCAGCTTCCAGGAAAAGGTGGGGGCAGGTAGCAGGTGTTTTGGGACTGGAAAGCTGTCTGATGGGCTTCCCTCCTGAGCTGTCTTGTGCTGGAACCTGTCAGTGGGCAGAGCCACTTTGTTGTGCTTCAACTTCCAGGCCCTGAAATTTTGAGTTTGAAAAGTAATTTTAACAATTTAATAAACTACATAATATGTTTTATAAGCTGGAGCGAATGATCTTAAGTATTTTGGTCTCTTTCATAACACGATGAACCTAATATTGGTAAAAATACAGATCTTCACTCACGCCATAAAGAGAGGCTAGATTTAATAAGCAGTTATGAGTGCTGGCAGCTGCCTATCAGATTGTATAACTTGGGCTCCAGCATGCGAAGACAGTGTCAACTTACATTTTATCTCCGAAGTATTTTCGAGGCGCTTATTTTGCCTTTCTCTCCAGTCCCTAACCTAATAGAAGTAACGTAATTGGCTGAATATTTTCCACATAGCTAATTGGCCAGGGGCCAAGGTGGAAGCCATTGTCTGGCTTGATGAAGATCAGAAATTAACATGACATTTACGTGGCGGTAATGGAATATATTAGTAATCTAGTCATTGAGTCAGAGTGTCCATCCTTTTCCTGCCCATAAGCAGCCCAGGGAGTTCTGAGGATGATGAAGGAAACTCCACTGCCCGCCTCCCTCCCCAGACCCCGTGTACTTCACAGAAGTGGCCAGCCAACACCTAGGTCACATTTACTTTCTAATTCTTCTGACAGAACTGTGAGACAAAGTAATGAATTATTCCGTTTGTCAATTAGAAAATAAAACCCACTACTATTGTAAGATTAAATTCCAATTAGAAGGTTGCATTTAATTCAGAAGCTATAACATTGTTTTAATGAATTCTGTTGGAGATGACAGTTTATGTGAGATAAATTTATATGGTGTAGGTAGATATAAATTCATTGGATAATGTTAAACATGTTACTTCATATATATTAGCTGTGAAATTTATTTCTTCTCTCGTTATATCCCCAAGGAGGTAGAGTCAGAGGGAAAAACATATCTTCAAAGAAAGAGCCCTTTCTGTCCTTTCAGATACTTGCTCGAAAACAGCCTTTTCTCACTTTTATTAAAAAAAAAATCTGTTAAATTTCTGCATTAACTGAATTTATGATTCTTGGTGTATGCTATTTATAAAATTGAATATAGGTTTTATGATATAGGAAATTAGTCTAGGAATGAGAATATGATCCAGTTTTGTAATAAAGGTAATCTGCATTTATATTGCAGATATGTTCCATTCCCCTCTAAGCCCCTTATGGGATTATACACACATTTTTCTGGACATACAAATTCACTGTCGAGTAAACTTTTAATGTAGCGGGCAGGCTTTTGTTCCCATGACATTTACACAAAGCCTCACATCCCTTGCCTAAATCAAAGGTGGCGAACATTCCTGACATACTTTGGATCTTACATTTTCCCCACTCCTGCCCATTCCTGCGTCCTTGACAGACATCACTAATTGATCACAGTCTGTCTTCTGCTGAGTGCTGATGCGACCTCAGAATTACTCTGCTTAAGTTCCTGTAGGCAATTGTACACATTCACCATAGACACGAGTACAAACACAGTAATGTCAGGCAAGTGACTTTTGACCTGTCTTTGTAGTTTTTCTTTGTATACCCAATACTTACCTGGATACCTGGCATCCAGTGGTTAAGCAGTGTATGTTTGTTCTCTTAATGAGAGACTCACACACACAAGTTTAGCAGTTATCCGGTTATGTAACCGTTGGGTTTTTAGCATGCATCTGCCATAATTGTATGATGTGAAGTAGTTTATTTTCCACCTTTCATCTGGTTTTGGTGTTATGTATGTGAAGCATTATAGTTTTGTAGGTTTTTTTAATTAAAAAAATTTTTTTTTAATTCTATAGCTTTGGAAAAGATAAAAAAGAGACCATTCTCACCCTCTTGTTACCTGTGCATCAACTGAGGCTAAAACCTAGCAAGGAAGTGGTGGGGTGAGAATGAAACCCAGACTCTCACTCTCCAAGTGCAGTTGCTTTCTCAAAGGGAGGGGCACCCACATGTACCAGGTGCTGACCGGTGCAGGGCAAGTTCCTTGCAATTTCCTTTTGCATATTAATCTTGGTTTTTATCAATACACTGAAGCAAGCTGTACCAGGGAGGAAGGCATTCAACTATTATATTTCAAATGATATCTTCTGTGATGTAAAATTCTAGGAACTTAAGTTACATTGCGTGTTGTTTTTGAAAATAATCTGTTTTCTGTTAACTTGGTTCAAGCAATGCACAGAGATTAAGAGAAGGAAATTTCCACTTAGTCTGGGTGCAGGCTGCTGAGGTACCCTGTTGATTTTAATTCCTTCTTAAAGAAAACTGAGCAATTAGTGCATCGAAGCACCATTTAGTTAATTTACATTTTAATTTCACTTCAACATTTTGTTTGACTATTTGTGTTGTGTTGGTCATGGAACCAGAGTTCTGGAAAGTGCTAGTAGGTGAACACATGAATTGTGTTCTCTCGGCGCATGTTTATAGGATGATACAGTTGGCCTTACTCAAGAATGACAAAATCAGTGGGACCCATCGTGGTCTATTCTGACGGTGGCGCTTGGATTTGCTGTACATGCTGTTCCCTACAGCTCCAAGGGTTGATTGGAATAGGGTCGTGTGATGAAATCTTTCTCATCCCTCTTTGTGTTCCGTGAGATTTAGTGATGTTTGTCACAAACAATTATAGCACCCATTACGTTTTCCTACAGTGGCTTGGATATCACCTTAGTTATCTTTTTAAAAATTCTAACAGTGTCTCTGTGTCCTGGATATTATTATTTTGGTTTTGTTTGTTTTGAGAATTTTATTTATTTATTTGAGAGTGAGGGAGAGAGAGCACTGAAAAGTGGAGGAGGGAGGGGGCAGAGGAGGGGAGAGAGAGAATGTCGGGCAGACTCTGAGCGGCACGCAGAGCCCTATGTGGGGCTCGATCCCAGGACCCTGCCATCATGACCTAAGTCCAAACTTAACTGCCTGAGCCACCCAGGTGCCCTTCGTTGAATTGTTGGGAAGAGGGAAGCCCAGTGGCTTGGTCACCTGGTCAGGATCATGCAGCCAGTTTTATAAAGAGGGTTTACCTTAAGTTGGGCCAGTTTCAAAGCTTGAGTCTTCTCCACGAGGGCATGCTGCCTCTTCTCCTTCTGTGGTTCTTGAAGGCCCTTTTCGTTCATTTAGGCAGGGAAGATTTTGTAGCTTATTGTTAGTTGTCTTTATGGAAGAAATTGGAATCCAACTCATTTGAAACTGCAGCTTAATATACAAACAGGATTTTTATAGAACTGGTGATATAAAAGGAAATAACTTCTTCCAAAATTTTTTTTTTTCAAAAATATTCCTTACCTACTGGCCTTTTCTTCCATCTAAAATCTCCCGGAACCCTGCCGCTGGGCTCGTTGTCTTGTGCTTCCTTCGGTTCTCTTCCTCAGGTAAAGATGCTCCTGGTAGTGGCAGCTCTTAGAGTCCCTCACATTTGAGCAGATGACTTTTTTGTCCCTCAGTACAGTATGAGCCGGCCACACTGAGCTAGCAGGCCGGCTGCTCCAGAGAATGGGTACGGGAAGGGAGAACCTTGGCCGCTGGAATTTTGTGCCCATGGCTCTAGCTTGGGAAAGGTCAAGTGCTGCCTCTTTGTCAGGTTATTTAGGCCCCTTGTCTGTGGATCCAGGGACAACTGCCCTTCCAGGATGGATGTTCAGGCTAGATGGCCAGCAGGCCAGTCTCAGCGATGCTCTGTGGAATTTTGTTTGTTTGTTTTAGTGACGTGTTTTCAGTTATTATTGAGGGCGTGTATCCTCTCCATATTTTTTTAAAGATTTGCCTGATAGGTGGTGTAAGGGTAAAGTGGCCTTTCACTTGTGATTTCCTTTACAAATCTCTAGGAAGGAATAAATGGAGCAGAATCCGGATATTTTGGAATCCGGGTGGTGGGTATATGGGGCTCATTATGCTATTTTCCCCACTTCTTTATGAATTTGATTACTTTTGTAATAAAACAAATTGTATGTGGGTTGGGGGGTGAGGGGTATGTCTAGCTCTTTCTCTAGTCTAGTGGTTAATAAACCAGTCACTGGTTTATCACTGCGTCTCTGCTCCCCTGTGTCCCACCCCACCTCTGCCAACTTTCAACTGCTGGTATAATTTAATTGCTATGGAGTCTTAGGGCAAGAAGATGCTAACCTAGTTGGCCAAGAGTTGAAGCAATTTTCTGGACAATATAGATAAAACTACTTTACCTGATATACAAGCTTTCTGTGACCTATAAAGAATGATAGTCGTTTAGTAGTTGTTGGAAGTGAGCTTATGTGGCATGCCAGGGGCTATGATATACCTGTTACAGATCCTCTCATTCTCCCGTGGGTAGTGTTTGGAGGGGAGTTGACGGGACTTGAACCGAGGACCCATTGACTTCATTCCCTTCTTCCCCCAAGTGCTTGGGGCCATGTTTTTCAAAGGATGATCTCTAAGGGCTGCCTGGGAAACCTGTTAAATACAGGTCTCCACAGCCTGCTGTGGGTGAGGGAGAGCATAGTTTCTGAAGTTAGAGCAGAGAAGCTCAGGTCCTGGTCCTAGGTCTCACTAATAGTATGACCATGGCCAAGTCCTGTATCCTCCTCAAGGCTGTCCAAAGGGGGCAATGGTAGGATCTACCCTTTTGGCTGCGAAGTCCTTAATTACAGTGCCTGGCATCTTGTAAGCACAAGGCATAGGCTACTTGCAACTGTATTTTAACCTTTTCTTGAGACATTTGCAAATATATGGATGTCCCTGGGAATGGTTAAGATGCAGCAATTAATGCTCCAGGTGGCACTCTTTGGTGGATATAATTTAAGCCTTATACACTCTAAATGTGCGTGTGGTTTTTTTGGGTAGTTATTAAAGACATTTTAAAAATCAGTATTAGAATTTGTTACATAGATGTTTGAAAAAGAAGTCTGTCACCAAAGTGTATGAGAGTTGACAAGTGTAAATATGCAGTTAGACAGTTTCAAAAAACGTGTATTATTTACTGATCAATGTAGTGTCTCCTTTGGAGCCATGACACTCAGCTTTTCCTGTCAATCTCTCCACGCTGGTATAATCAGGCCATGGATATGCATATTAAAGTACAAGAAAGTTATTGTGTATGTGTGGTTGGCAGCCTTTTAATTGTTAATAATGTTGCAGCTTTAAAAGGTCTCAGGATCATTTACTCTTAGGACGATTAATAGTCCTCAGAATCGCATGAGAAATGAGGCAGCGGGGCGCGCAGCCCACACGGTGCCGACTGGTGGGTATCTGTCTTCTAGTCCATGCTGTAGGTCTGAACGGAAGCTTTGATCTGATCTTGGTGCTGAATACATGGAGATTCCTTATGCTTTCTGTCTTATTCTTGGCTTTTTTGTTTTTTTGTTTTGTTTTGTTATTGTTTTTGTTTTTTTGTGGGGGGCGGGAAGTAGGGTGGGCAGCTTTTATAACTCAAAAGAATGCTCATGTATGTGTGGTGGCAAAAGGCTCATAGAACTTCTTCGTCCGTATCAGGGATCAGCAAACTTTTCCCGAGCCAGATAGTCAGTACTTCCGCCTCCGCACGCTAGGCTCCGTCACGACGACTGTAGTGTGAGCGCGGCCCCAGCCGGCCGGTGCACGAGTGGGCGTGGCTGTGTTGCCAATAAAATTTATTGATAGACAGTGAACGTTGAGTTCTGTATAATTTCCACTTGACACCAAGTCATCATATTAATTTTTTCCCAAACCTGAAAGAACATCAACACTATTCTTAGCTCACGGGCAACAGGTTCAGTGTGACCTCTGGGGCCTGTGGTTTGCTGAGCCCTAGACTAAAGAAGCGAACGCACGAAGCCGGGCCGAGGATGCACCTCTCTGTTCTCGGCCGATGCTTCAGCTGGATCATTTGCTCTTCAGCGTCTGACGAAGTAGTAATGTCTTCTGTTTAAATCTCATCTTGAGACAAACTTCTGTGTGATTGGATTATTCGTTGATTTAGAGGGAGATGTAGTGGCGAGGGGTGGGGTACCCCTCTCCCTTCCTGTACTTCAAACAAGAGAACTCTAAGTGAGGCTAGGGGTAAAAGAATGAAAGAGAAAACAAGTTAAAGAAGAAAAGTAGACTTCGAAAATGGCTTGAAATCTGTATTCTCCTCCGTACAAGCATTTTCTGAAGAGTGTTGTATATATCACCAGCAACATTTGAGATGGATTTGCTAGGAGACACAGATGAACATTTTTGAAGATCTAAGCGGTATTATTTTAATATGTATTCTGTGTTCAATATGCAGCGAAATACTACCGCACGTCAGGTCTGGTATCTCAGCTGATAGTCCTTCAGGGCAACATTTAATAAAATTGAGACATTTAAAGAAAAATACAAAAATCATTGTACAAGTGATTCTTGGGGACAGCAAAACTCTGAGAGGTGGTATTGAATGACAAGAATAGGACATTTTCTTTGAAGTGTTCCTGACTTTGTCATGAGGCAAGTGGAGACCAGGAGACGTATAATGTATGTCGTGTGATTTTTTTTTTTTAAAGATTTTATTTATTTATTTGACAGAGAGAAATCACAAGCAGGCAAAGAGGCAGGCAGAGAGAGAGAGAGGGAAGCAGGCTCCCTGCTGAGCAGAGAGCCCGATGCAGGACTCGATCCCAGGACCCTGAGATCATGACCTGAGCCGAAGGCAGCGGCTTAACCCACTGAGCCACCCAGGTGTCCCTGTCGTGTGATTTTCTGTAAAGAAATCTCTGGAGGATAAGAATGGTTTAAAAAAAAAAAACAAACAAAAAGAGTGTGAGCATTCTGGGAAGAAGAGGTCTTCAATCAGATTTTCTGCTTTTTATTGAAGATTTTAGTCTTTTGTCAACAGGTGAGGGAAGTCAAGGCAGCAGTAAACATGGGCAAGAGTGAATTCAGGCAGTGGGGCATTTTAATAAAATGGAGGCAAAGTTTTAACACAGCATTGAGTAAGGAAAAAAATGTATGACCAAGGAGGAGAAATGAAAAGGATGTTTTTCAAGAAAGGTACAGGACAATAATCTAGAGGAATGTTTCACTGTCAACTATCATGATAAAATTGGCTGCAATGCGAAGGGAAAAGAGTTTCTGGTTTTCGGCACACCATAATTTGTGAACCAAGGTATTGTTACTGCATCTGGGGAATAACATCGAGAAAAGATGAACCCCCAAGAAGCAAATATGTTTTCATAGAAATGTCCATTGTAATAAAAAATTGTAGGAAGTGACAGAGAGAACAAAGCAAAGGTAGAATTAGGTTGAAAGCCTTACAAAGGGTTATTTTATTTTATTTTTTTATTAAATGAAAAATAAACGTATTCCATGATCCAGAGCCAAGATGTAGAACCTTTAATGTGTAATAAACAGCTAAATGTGGTGATTAAGAACACAGGATGTTGGCCAGACTACTTGGGTTTGAATCCTGGCTCTGCCGCTTACTAACACTAGAATCTTTGGTAAGTAACGACGCTGTTCTGTACCTCAGTTTCCTTGCCTTCAAAATGTGAGTGATAGTAGTACCTAACTCATCGGTGATTGTAAGATTAAATGAATTAATACACAAAGAGCATTATGAAGGTGTTGGCATGTAGTAAACTTTCAGCGAATGATACAGGGATCTATGAGCTCTAAACTCTGTCCTAAATTAAAAAAAAAATGTGCTCTTGGATTATTACAACCCATTTGCTGTTATCTCTCTGCTGTGTCTCAGGATGTGAATTTTATGTATCTATGTGTATGTACCTATGTGTTCCTATGTGTATATACCTATGGGTCACATACCTTCACGGACTTCTAGGTATTTAGCGTTCGAAGGCATACTGAAGCTCACTGCCGTGCCTGTGGTTCTTGTGCCTAAATCTTTGAGGCTTCGTTGCTGCTACACAAACATCCAGACTTCTGCGTCACTCTGCGATGTTGAACTTAGCATCTTTCAGGAAGTTCATTTTATCTCTGACCAAACCTTAGGGCTGGACAGTTCTTTCTTAAATTGGACTAAAATCTACCACCCATGGTCTTGCCACTTACTTGTTTGGCTTGATACCCGTGAGCTTCTACAAAACCCATCTGTTCTACATGACCGCCCATCAGTTATTTTCACATCGGCCATGGATCCTTCTTGAGCCTTCTCTAGGCTAAAGATCCTTTGGTCCTTCAGGTGTTCCTTCTGTTGCGTTTGAGGTGTCCTGTAACCATCTTGCTAGTTCCTCACAGCACCCGAAGCGACAGAGGCCCGTTTTTTTTTCCTATGTGTCAACATTTCTATCTAAATCACTTGAAGGTGCCTCTTTTTGACAAAACTGTCTTCATCACATGAGAAGGAAACATTCTGACTTTTCTTAGCCCTCTTCTTAAATTCCAAAATCGGGAAGCCAGCCCGTAAAGAAACTGTTGCTGGAGAGTCCCACATCTTCTCTTGAAGTTGGAGCACAGGAGCAGGCTTCCCTTTGCGCCAAGCCGGGTAGCTGTGGAGAAGTGATCTTTGCAGCCATGGTTCTAGAGCCCATGGTCGCAGCTTCCTGGGTGACTCCCAGGCGTCAGATCCTCTGCTCAGTCTCCAAGGGGATCCTTCAGTCCTCACTAGGGGCAGTCTCTTATGGTTTTTTTTCCTGCTTTCAGGTGACGGAAGCAGTGCTAGGGAAAAGTGGGAGACTCCGGTGAGAAAAGTCCAAGAGGAGGACTTTTTGGTAAACGTGACTAGGGTGATTCATCTGTATCTCCTCAATCCATATAATGCTTCTGTTCTACCCAAGACACTGTGGAGGTTTTGGTCTCTTTAGCCTTATCCCTTGTTTGAACGCACAGAAATGAAACAAGCAACATAAAAATTACCTCCCTTTTTGGGATAGCCCACTTTTATCCCATGGAAAGAGTTGATTGATTATTTTTAAAGATCCTGTGCTTTGGGCTGTGTTGGGGCCCCCCACGTCCCCCAACAGTCATTGGGGATGCTGCACTTGATTTTCTCACGGCTTCCCCCAACTGACACAGCCCCCTCCCCCACCCGCTTCTAGCAGGACTCCCAGTGAGGAAGCCAACCACAATGTTCCCGGCAGTAGAAAGATTTCAGTATACATTCCCGAGCATGGGTACGTTGGGGGATGGCTGGGTGCCTTCTATGAGACTTAACACATTTCCCGAACATGGAGCCTCACCATGGCAACAGCCATGTCACATGACCCGTTGGTGACACATGTAAGGTGCTGCCACAACTCATCCCAGGTTGCACGTCTGTGATTCATTGTTTCCACTGACACAGTGACTGCAACTCGCAGTTGGAAGGTTCTCTGGTGTTCAGTGCCATTAACGCACACTGACTCCCATGGCACATGGAGGGCTCAGGGAGGGGAAGCATAAATAAATAAGTATGCACTGTAAACATTGCCTTCATTAGCTTTACAGAGAAATACGTGCTCATCAGTCAACCTCCTTGCCACTTGCATTCTTCTTTTTGTAGGCATATTTTGTTGGTAACACCTTGGAAGCTCAGAGATTTTTATTTTTAATCATAGTTATACCCATTTCCACTTGGCAAACTTCAGAAGAGAGAGTTCACGGTGGCCCCTTTTTAGTATTTATTTATATTCTTCTCATGTAGCAGATTTATTGATGAAGGCACGATTCTGGGAATTTTTTTTTTTTTCTCATTGTGAAATTTATGGAATACTTTACATAAATCAGTTGGTGGCAGTGTGGGGTCCATTGCTCATATGGAGGGGCCTGAAGGTTGTACGATCCTGGAGGACTTTCCGAGAGGTCCAAGATGAGTGGTATTTTAACATATTTTAATTTCTGAGCGATTCAGTGAGTGATTAAAAAAAAAAACTAGATGTGGAATCTGGAAGACATTAAAGAGATGTCAAGGACAGACGGATTTTGATTTGTAGCCTAATGAAATGTTTTGCCAACTTTTAAAGATTTTTTTGAGAGTAGAACTTTAATCATTTGCTTGTGTTTCTGGCATGGTAAGGTTATTCCTGTTTCTGTTACATGATGAATCCAAAGTGAAAATGGGATAATTTTTAATTAGCAAAATTATAAAACCATTTGCAGCCAAATGTTTCTTGTCTTGTATAAACTGTGAGGTTTCACATTTTACTTTAATCGTTTTAGGAAATTTCATTCTGAAGATCTATTTCAGTTGGTATTTTATGTATGGATACAAATCCTCAGTATTAGAAATTACCTTGTAATATTCTCTTCCCAATGTCACTTGAATAATCTGACAGGATTTTGGTCATGTTTATTGCTTGTGTCTATTTTGGAGGTGTCATGGTTACCTGAGTTGGATGTAGCACTAATATGCAAATCAGCGTTATGTATGCAAGGCTGAATGTTACCAGAGAAATTGTGTTAGGGAGTTAGAAATGTGTCTTTAATTTTATGTTGTGTGGTGGTGTACGCTTACAGAATCTTTTTTGCTGAGGTTACCTATGTAATTATTTGAATCAAAGTGTTATACTTTGTACTATAAATATGTGAATGGAGAGTTATTTTAAAATAAATTTTATTAAGGAGATGAGGATCATGAGCCAAGTCATGGCAGCCTACACACAGTTCCCAGACTTTTCATTTTATGGTGCTTCGATCAGCTGCTTAGCTGGAGATTATGAGTTTTACATTGGGGGGGGGGGCATTTGAAGTAGATTTGGAAACACAAGAATTCTGTGGAAAGAAGAAGGGATTTAGTGTTCAGAGTTTGAGGATGTGGCTAGATTGAGTAGTTCCAGTTCCTTGAACTTTTGTGCTTGCTTGTTGGTTGACCTGGGGCCGTGTTGGGGGGGGGTAGGTGGGGGCGAGTACCATTTTATATTGTTCTGTGGGATCCTCTGGAGGGCGCTGTGCCACACCTCACTGTGCACCCATTGCTGCAGGAAGAAATATTGTGAAAACTAGCCAGACGAAGCTGTCGGTGCAGCACGAGCTCAAGGCCCCCGGTGATACATAGAGACCCTTAGCCATTTGTCCTTGAAAATCACAGGTGTCGCCTACGATGAACAGGAGGGAAAATGAGATAAGTGTCAATAAATTTCCTTCGGACTGAGTAATTCCTTAATGAAACAGATTCTTAAAGCCATAGAGTTCCCAGGGAATATCATGTGTCTCATAATTTATCATTCAACTGTGAATCAGATTGAAGGACAGGAACCTTAAATTAAAAACAAACAGAAAACCTGATTAATGAGTGTTATTTTTGTCCAGAATTTGAGGAGGTGATTATAGGTTTTGGAGGTTGAAAGGCATGTACATTATATAGGAATTATTTAGAGTCCTGTGTCTGGTAAAGACCTTCTATTTAAAAGTCAATACAGTCAACCCAAACAATAATGACAATTTTCTGAAGTAGAATCAGGTTAGAATATCTTTAGGAAATCTCTTTTTCACAGACATGGTACTATGATCTTTGAGAATTGTACTTTTCAGTACAATGCTAGTACAAACAGTGCTAGCTGTTTGTGGCTGCTGGTCACACGAAGTGTGTCTGTGGCTCGTGGGAGTTGAGAGGGGCAAGGTGTCATGTACACACTGGATTTCAAGCACACTTGATTACATACTGAAGTGATAGGGTTTTAAATATATTGGGTTAAATAACGTGTGTCTCTAAAATTAATTTTATCCATTCCTTATCTTTCTGATGGGGCTACTAGAAAATTAAAAACGACCTGTGCATCTCACTTTATATTTAGCTCAGGCGGCATTGTTATAGAATGTACCACTTCCATATTTCTAAAATCAGAGATCTTCAAGAAGTTCTTTTCAGCAAACATTGCTGAAGTTGAAAAAGGCTTAACTAACTTGTTTTATTTAAAAAAAAAAAAAAATCTAGCATGCTCTTTAAATGAATTCATTTCAACTACTGTAAATGTAGCCCAGCAGTAAGTATTCCCTCGTGGATTATAACCTCTGAGAAGACCATGTTAAGTCATCCCCAGTCTGTGCCTACCAGTCACATTGGCGCATCCAGTTAAAGAGTTGAACAGCTAATGAACTTGCTACTTAATGCCAACAGATAACCCTTTTTTTTTTTTTTAAATTGTCTTTGGTTTGGTCATGTGGACCTGTAAATCTCAGTGGTCACGTGCATACTATTAAATCCATACATCAGAGAAGTCAGAATCCTCCTTAAATCACAAAATAATTTACTCCATGAAGAGAATTTATCTCCATGAAGAGGCACTTTTTCTTTGAAGCTTTCAGTGGGAAAAGGCATCATTTTAACATTCTAAATGGACACATTTACGCTGACATGTAAGATTTTGAATCTTGACCATGACTTTCCTGCTTACTTATGTCCTCTTTGATTAGTGCTTCCAGACTCTTCCGGCCTCACGAGTGGATACAAACTATCCTTCGCTTCCCCCCTTTCTCCATTTCCATGGAGTTTTTGTTTGTTTGTTTGTTTTGTTTTGTTTTGTTTTGTTTTAAGTAATCTCCGTAGCACCCATCATAGGGCTGGAACACGGACGCTGTTCCTGAGATCAGAAGTCGCACGCTTTCCTGACTGAGCCAGCCAGGTGCTCCACCAGTAAGGTATATTTTGGTAGAAATGTTTGAGACCAAACTTAGTTTCTAACTAATCATTACTTTAAAAAAAAATAATGCAGCTGCTACTTCCATGGAGAATTTAATAGTGGTGTTTGATAGTGTTAGTCAGCTTACTAAAAATGCTGGGCGTTGCTTGCACATGATAGAAAAGTTCCTACCCCTCACCAGGGTAGGAAGGCCTGGTGACGGCTTCTTGGGGTGAGGGAAGATTTTGAGTTAGGGTGCTGATCGTGGGCATAGGAGGCAGGTCCGGACAGATAGTATAGAAGTTGCAGCAAAGCCTGGGAGGGCAGGGGAGTGTCTGCAGAGGGGGAGGCATGGGATGGAGAAGGGGGAAAGTGGCTTTGACCTTTGGCCTTGCCTGACAGCGGAGGGCAACCCGCTTACAAGAGGTAGGAAACTGGGGTGAAGAAGGCTTTGCTAGCCAGGGGCTGTAAACTGCTGACTTTAGTTTGCAGTACTCTGGATTTGGAAGTGAGGGTGGAAAATCTGTCTAGACACACAAGGTGGTGGTCATAACTTATCTTTTTAAAAAAGTCTCTCATGGGGTGCCTGGGTGGTTCAGTTGGTTAAGTGACTGCCTTCGGCTCAGGTCAAGATCCCGGAGTCCTGGGATCGAGTCCCACATTGGGCTCCCTGCTCAGCAAGGACGCTACTTCTCCCTCTGACCTTATCCCCTCTCATGCTCTCTCTCTCGGTCTCTGTCAAATAAATAAATAAAATCATTTAAAAAAAAAAAAAGGGACACCTGGGTGGCTCAGTTGGTTAAGCACCTGCCTTCGGCTCAGGTCATGATCCCAGGGTCCTGGGATCGAGTCCCACATCGGGCTCCTTGCTCGGCGGGGAGCCTGCTTCTCCCTCTGCCTCTGCCTGCCTCTTTGTCTGCCTGTGCTCGCTCGCTTTCTCTCCCTCTGTCTCTGACCAAAAAAAAAAAAAAAAAAGTTATTAAAAAAAAAAGTCTCTCATGGGGTTCCTGAGTGGCTCATTGGGTTAAAAAAATCTCTCATATTCTTTTTGGTGCATTAATTCAGGGTTGATTGTACTCCAGTGTTCTTTAAAAAGATAGATAGATAGATAGATTTATTGATTGATTTGTTTATTTATCTATTTATTTATTTTAAGGGGGTAGAGAGAGAGAGAGAGTGTGTGTGTGTACACATGTGCTCAGAGGTGGTGGGAGGGGCAGAGGAAGAGAATCTTCAGGCACACTTCCCCACTGAGCATAGAGCCTGACCTGGGCTCCATCTCAGAGATCCACGAGATCATGACCTGAGCTGAAACCAAGAGTCAGATGCTTAACGACTGAGCTACCCAGGTGTCCCTACTCCAATAGTTTTCTTTTTCCTCCACTTTTTTTCTCTTCTAGATCTCTTTTGGCCAATTAAGTATGATTTAAGATTTTTACTGTCACCATAAATGATACCATACTTATGCAGCAGAGGGGAAAATCATTAATTCTTTCACTGTTCTGAAACAAGGGTTGACTGTTGTCTTCCATTTCCTAGTCTTTTCTGGATGCAGTAGTTAAGTATCTCGTTGCAGTCACTTGTGCTCTTACCTTTGTGTCCTCCTTTCTCTCTGTAAGGTAAGTGTCTTCACGCTGTCATATTATCCTTATTACAGTTACTTTATTTGACTGGATAACAGCTCATCTAGTCATTGCACAGTTATTTTTGAGGTGCCTTTTATAGGTGATGGCCTGTCTTATGTCCTTGGAATGAGAAACACCAGTTTCTCACCCGTGTGGGGCTTATTGGTTACTATTTTTCAGGGTGCGCCATTCCTACTTAGATGAACATAGCAGTTCTTTTCATCTGTGCCATCCCGTAAGCAGCGTGTTTAGCATTCTTTGTGTCTCCCAGGCACTGTGACAGCCACCAGTGCTCCCACGTGTTCCAGATACCCTGCTCCTTGGCTCTCCGGTTGAGGACCACTGTCTTAAACCATAATTCGGTTTAATGTTCTCCTGCTGTGCAGTACATTAAGTGTTGGACCTGAAGGTAGATTACCATTTACTTTTTCTTTCTTTCGTTTCGTGGTAGGGTGGTTAGACATCAGTTGTCTCTGTGACTGTCATTTCACTGTAGAAAGAGGCCTTGAGTGATGGGTGATTGTCTGTGCTATTTTGTTAACTTAAGAGTTTTGCTCCTCACGATTTTGGGGCCCAGTTTTGATCATCTGGGAGGAAAAGCATATATCATAATCTCAACAAAAATCTCAGGTGGGAAACCTTTGTTTCTGCTAGTGGTTGCTTTTCCTCTACGTCTTACCACGATCTACCACCCTAAAAGGTCAAGTGAAGTACACCTTTGGGGAATATATCTTGGAGTTCCTTGTTCAGAACCTTACTTCAAATCCTGGTTCTGACACTTAGTAGCTGGGTGTCTTTGGTTAAGGTACTTAACCCAGTTATATATAACTCTTTTTATCTTCTTCTTTGATATAACAGTACACACCTCAGAAAGATTTAATGAGATTAAATGGGCTACATGTGTGAGTGGTTGGTGTGTTAGCGCAAATGAAGACCAATATTTGTCTATGGGTGTATAGTGATTGTAAGCCCCAGCTCTGGTGCCAGGCTCCAGCTTCAAATCTTGACTTACTTACTTAGTAACTCTCTGAGCCTTTCATCAGTTACTTTACTGCTTTCAGCCTTGGTTTTCCCATCCTTGAAATGGGAACACAGAGAAAACCACCCCCTGCTGAATCATCATGAAGACTCAGCCAGGGTGTGCTTTGGTGTGTGTGATAACAGGACTCTGGAAATGTGGCAGCTAGAGATGTAATCACAGAGTTGGAGTAAGTGAGAGTCTGTAGGCAAGTGCTTGCCCTTCTTACTTTAGGGGGAAAAAACTAGTATGTCCGGCTACCTGCCTTTTATTTATTTATTTATTTTAACATATTGATGTTACGTGTTAAAATAATTAAAATTAACAAAATGCCTTGCAATGGGTAAAACTGTGAACTTGTGTGTCCTTCTTGTTTCTTCGGTCTTAGACTTCCAGTTGGAGTTCCGGGCTGGTTTCAAAGTCCTGAATGGAGGGTAGAAGAGGGAGCAGCTCTGCCTCAAGTTTGGCATCTGTTTTTACATCACTGGGCCCAGATATCCTATATGAAAGCCAATGGAACTGACACCCAAAATATTTGGTCGAAGAATATAATTTTAAGTGAGGCATAGAAGAAAATGGGAAGGCATTTGATTTGATTACACACACACAAAGATGGGAAGACATTTTTTTTTTGAAGATTTTTCTTTATTTATTCAACAGACAGAGATCACAAGTAGGCAGAGAGACAGGCAGAGAGAGGGGGAAGCAGGCTCCCTGCTGTGCAGAGAGCCGGATGTGGGGCTTGATCCCAGGACCCTGAGATCATGACCCGAGCCAAAGGCAGAGGCTCAACCCACTGAGCCACCCAGGCGCCCCTGGGAAGACATTTTGAAGCTTCTGCTGACTTCTCTTGGGCCTCCTTGATTTTCCCTTTTTTTTTTGTCAATCACTTTTATATATTTTGTATTGAGTGTGAACAGTTCTGCATACTGTATCTCAAAAGTTCGAATCATTATTCCCTGTGAAGAGTAGTATGCCACATGTAAATGGCAGCGTTCCAGTAATCTGGACTCAGAGTGCTTCTGTGGCATAAAAACAATGACCCTGACAGAAAAGTAGGTTGTCCACAAAATAAGTGTTTTATACTTAAAACTCCTCCCCCGACAACAGTACAACCCTAAAGGCAATGAAGCACACAATACATAATGAAAAACAATAAAACGTTAAGTTCTAGCATGTACTGTGAGTGACTCACTGACTTCATAATAAAATGTAAATGTAATTACATTTGTGCATCTTCTACCATTAGGCAAACTGGAGGAAGAAGGAAGGGAAAAGTGTACTAATAGGGTTGTGGAACACATTCAGATCAATCCTTAAATTCGGGAGGCCCCAGGTGCCCCGCCGCGGGGTCTCTCTTGGCCTGGTCGGAGGGAACCAGTCCAAGTCACGAGAACATGGTTCTTTCATCTTGTTCCCGCAGCGACTTTGCAGAGCTGTACGTGGTTGCTGCGTTCTTACAATATTTATGATATCGGTGATCCACAAAGTAGCCCAGGAACAAAACACATGGAGGCTTTGACGGTGTGGCTCTAAGATGGCCTGTCTGATTTACCTCCCCCCACCCCATCCCTTTTGTATGAACGTGTGAGGCTGTACACGTCAGCCTCCTCTATGGTTCACCCAGAGTGAAAAGAATGGACACATTGCTGTGGTGTTGGCGAAAAGGAAGGCCCTGCAGTAGCAACGAGTCCCTTCTGGAGAAGGCTAGTGTACTGCAAGTTTTTAGACTACGGGACTGGGCAGTCCTTGATGGGATAGAACATGTCTGGGTCATACTTGGATGCTGGAGAAAAATACTCAAAACGGGATATATGCTTGTCATTGATAAACCTTAGTCAATTGCCACTACTCTGCTCGTCATACCACTCATCAGAGTTTGTAATTACATACACTCTGGGTCCGTGTTTTCCATGTCAGTATTCCCAGGTGGGCTGTGAACCCCGTGAGAGTACAGACCAGGTCAAGTGTTTCGATCACACACCGCTTTGCACACGCAACAGTAAGTAGTTGCTGAACCAGTGTCTTGGGTGAGCACGTCAGCATTAGAATAATGGAAGTCGACGCATATTTAATGTTGGGATGCCACAGATCCTTGGTGGAATGCTGCTTGGGAATTCTCCCACTCAGTCATTGCCACAGGTAACCAAAAGATGTTTACTCTGATTGCTCCCCTTGGAGAGGTCCGAAGCTGAGGCTAAGGTACAGTAAGGGAGCGATCTGTGGTCACACAACTGTGAACCATGTTTCAGACCCAGTTCTGGTGACTTTGGCAGCGGAAGCCATTTGGGACGAGCCTATGGGCAAGTGTGGTTGTGTTCTCAAGACCTCCTAACAAAATCATTCCCAAGGTTTTTGCTTAGCGTGTTTGTCTCTGTCGCACTGAGAGGTCTTTTCTAAGGAAACCCCATCCAGATATGATTGTGCTTGTTAAGAAAGAGGAATTAGGGGTGCCTGGGTGGCTCAGTGGGTTAGAGCCTCTGCCTTCGGCTCAGGTCATGATCCTAGGGTTCTGGGATCGAGCCTTGCATCAGGCTCTCTGCTCAGCGGGGAGCCTGCTTCCTCCAATCTCTCTCTTTGCCTGCCTCTCTGCCTACTTGTGATCTCGGTCTGTCAAATAAATAAATTAAAAAAAAAATCTTTGTGGGTGTGGTGCAAAAATAATACTGTTACGCTGAAAATAAATAAAAAATAAATTTAAAAAATAAAAAAATCTTTAATAAAAAACAAAAAACAAAAAACCCCCCAAAATTATTAAAAAAAATAAAAAGAGAAAAAAAGAAAGAGGAATTACTTACAAATAATGACAATGGTCACACCAGTCCTCTTCTCTCGTGTATCAGGTCTTTTGAGGAGGTTTTTTTATGTGTTAATTCATTCTGTCATTTTAACATCCCTATAAGGTAGATGCTTTTATTATTCCTGTTTTACAGACTGAGGAACCTGAGGGGCAGGAAGGTCAATGAAGGTTAGGTAACTTACCCAAGTTTGCGCAGCCAGGACGTGAAAATCACATTACTACGTCACCATAGGATTTCTTTCCCAATGACGCAGGAGCCAGGGATGCAAAATACCCATTTGTCCAGCCTAGGAATATTATATTTTTATTAGTCTGGACTGTTTTGAAATCAGGTGACAGGAAAGAGAGCAAGAGGGGGAGATTGCCAGGACTGTGGATTTTCAGAGCTCAGAGAAGACCCCGTGTAAGGCCAGACCCATTCTGCAAATAGGGTGCTGCCTACAGAGGTTCCCTTGAGTTTCACAGGTGGAAGACCCACAGAACCTATAGGAATGTGGATAAACTAGTCCATATCATCTCTGTGTGAAATTCACTGGAGGGAACTGGTATTTGAGAAAGTTCCAGTGAAAAATCTGGCTCTCAGTTGGTGATGATCTACAGCTTTTCTGGTCGTTAGTTCTCTGGCTTTGAATTTTGGCTTTTCCTTCTTTTTTCCTTTTATTACATTCTCAGCAAGAGAATAGAGACCCTCATAGGATGATCAAAGCCCAGTTAAGATTTCATAATTACCAATTGGTAATTAATCTGAATTTCAGTGAATGCTAAGTCAGCCAGTAGATGTTTTTCTTCATCATACTCCCATTTGAATCCCAGGAATGACTCAAGAAATGTACTTCTTTCTTCAATTAAAATGGAGACAATTTTGCTTTTTTTTTTTTGGTGGGAGGACTGGCTTTACAAGAAGGTGACTTCGAAGGAACTGGTGTTCTGGGGAAGAGATTAAACTATAGAATGGTCTTAAATGTGTGTTTTAAATAATGCTGACATATTTTGTTGATGCTGGCTATTTTATTTGATTGCTATCCGTTCTGAAGTCTTCCCTTCCTTTTTCCTCCTTTGAAATCTGTGGGTTACTATGGAAACAGTGTTGTTTTGGGTTTGGGTGGAGCTGTATCCACAAATGCAGTATAAAGTCATTTATAAAATGGGTTAATATTTATTCTGGCCGGGCCTATATGGGACCTGATGTAATGATAATCATGATCACACATGCAGAATAAATTTGCACTTTTATTGTTATTTTCTTAGCCTGTCTAAATGTGTGCAGTTTTGCTTGGAATGCAGTGTCATTTCCTCTCTGATTTGGATATTGCCATTTAAAAGCCAACACCCAGCGCTGGTGGAACTTGCTCAGAGTTGCGAGTGCCCCGCCGGCCTCAGACATCCCGGCCACTGGGTTTTCACTGAGGATGGTGGCCCCTGGGCTGTCTTTTTGGGTCTTGCTCCAGTGCCCCCTTGCCAACTCAGTCCTGCTCCTTTTTCTCCTCAAGCCAAGTCATCTTGACAGCTTCGCTTCGGGAACGTGGGATGCGTCGGGTCCCTCCCCTTTCCCGTTTGCGCCTGTGTCAGCGCCGCGTTGCCAGCATTAAAGACCTCGCATGACTCAGGATGTACTAATGAAAGTACGGTGAGAGATGAAAGGACCAATGACTTGTCCAGCCCCAGGTGGAAGACATGGAAAGGGTAGGGATTCTGGGAAGGTTCCAGAGACGATCCACGAACATGATGAAAGTGTGAGCGAGTAGGATCTTTGCGGAAAGGTTAAAGGAGTCGGAACCATTTAACCTAGAGAGGAGAAGCCGAAGGGTATGTGTATATGCGAGGGGGCGTTCTGTTCAGTCTTTGTACACAGGAGCAGTAATTATAAGGAAGGGATGTTCACCCTTTGGCCTTCTGAGACCTGCCATTAGGAAGACATTAACTGTGGAAGAGCAGTCGAGATGACTGTGTGATGTGATCCCACGCCAAGAGTCTTTCAGAGGTGGCCAGACTCTGGAGTAGGATGCCACCCAAGAGAAATGTCGGGGCCCCTCACCTTGATGTCAGTTAGCCGAATCTGAGGCAGGCGATCTGGCGCTCGGGTTGCAGATCCTGCTGGAAGGCAAGCAGTGACTTAGAGAACCCTGCCGCGGCTCGTTACAGGCTCCTGCATTCATGTTTATATTGTCTTATTGTGATTGAGTTTTTGAAATTCATTTTTTCAAATGTTTTGACAGACATTTTTAACTCTCCAAAAAAGAACACAGTAATATAAAAAAAAAATTTGCTCCTCTGAGGATGAAAAACCCCACCGAGTGAGGACTGTTGGATTGGTATCCTAATGTTAAATTTAGCCATGCTGTCTACCTTTATGATATCTCAACTAGGGTGGGATCTGTTTTTCAAAATGCATTCCCATTCCGAAGAGGGTTAGTAGCTCCCGAATGGACTGGGAGGGGGCTACATTTGGGAGGAACCGTGGGGATTGTCTAGATAGTGGTTCTGCTGTTCATGGCCTGAGCATCAGAACCGCCTGGAAACTTGTTAGAGAGGAGAGCCCCCGAGTCTTACCCCAGACCTCCATAACGAGAAGCTCTGAGGGGAGAGGTCCAGCAGCCTTTGTTTCAGCAAGTCTTCTGCCATGAGCACAACCGGTCTTGACCATCCCTCATTCACTCAGAACGCTAGAGGAATAAACTCTTGGCTAATTGACAATCAGTGTCACTGTTGTCGTGGTGACCAATTAACCTGACCTAGGAAAAAGAAAGTTTTTTACCTAGCCACAGGCTGCCCCCAACTGTCTTGAAAGGTATTTTTTTTTTTTTCCTTTAACAAAAAGGTCATCTTAACACAGCACAGGGCCCATCTTTCTCAAGAGCAGGGAGGAAGAAGGTCCTGTGGTAATGGGCCACCGTCTGTCAGTATAATGCATTAAAATCATTTTTATCGCTCATCGTTCATGGGAGGTCTTTCCACCCTCCGTCTACCCACTCACCTTCCCAGGGGTCCTCCTGTCCCTCAGTGCAACTGTTCTTTGTTGGTTATCCCACTTTGTTCCAAGTGCTGCGTAGTGAATGGAGCAGAAGGAAGAGAGTGGCCATCCTCTGAATGTTACTGGTATCTTTTCTTTCCCTCAAATTCGTACCATCTGTAGTGCCCAAAGCCCAAGTACCCAGTTCCCTCCTTAACATATATATATTTTTTCCTTTTGTATTTTTGGCCTTGGGCTGTTTAGCTCTATGGCTTACTAAATTCTTCGGCAGTGATATGTGTTTTCTCATTTGAAGCTAAGTGTTTATTAACTTGTAAAGACAAACAGAATATATCCACAGATAAGCGTCCCTCGAGAAACACAGAAGTCCTCGTTCCTTACATTGTGCATTGTGTTTGGGTTGGTACCTCTCTTGTGAGGAATTAGATGGTGCGGAAAAGGAAGACAACACCTCTTGCCCTAGCAGACCCTTTTATGGCCCTCCAGATGGTGGGATGTATCTTTTTACATTCTCCCAACAGACCCAAGGGTGGGGCTCCAGTACCCATACACACCGCTGACTCAGCATCCCTTCAAGTCCATTGTCTTGTGTCCTTTTCTGCACCCACCCCCCAAGCTATTTTCTCAATGGAAGAGGAAGGGAAAAAAAAATCAGCTGAAAACAATCCAATCCTGATCAGATTCGCCTAGCATAATAAACGCTTGTTTGGACATTGCTTGGACTGTCATTTTAGCAAGAATCTTCTGTTTGATTAAATAGCTTCTCTGTTATGTATTGAACAAAATGAAATGTATGTCATAACAGATATAACTAGATGATGACAACTTTTCTTGACTGTGAATTTCATTAGAGATATACATTTGTGTTGTATCCCTTTGAATGACAGAAGTTGACAAATAGCTGAGGAAAGTTGTTTTCTAGAGAAAAGTTAGCAGCTCGGCCCTGATCAGATTTTCGCAGCCCGACGACAAGAGCAAGGACCGCTAGAAAAGCAGGAGAGGGTGGGGGTCGGTGAGTGGGGCGACGGGTAGGGAGAATGTATCGTAGCCACTCCAGGAGGGCCTGGGGGAGGCTGCCTGTGAGCCGGCATCTCCAGGCCCCAGGTTACTGTGCAGACTTGTTCGTGGTCGTCAGCCTCATAAATATTTACTTTTACCTGCTCAGCATGTTTCTGGGATGGGTTTGCTCGTTTACTTATTCCGTGTGTCCCTACAATGTACAAACTACAAACTGGATCCTGGACAGTAGGAGTGAAAATGGGCACAATCCCCGCCCTCGTGGAGCGTTCTGCGAATAAAGGCACGATTTTGGTGCCGGAGGTCTGGGAGCTCTGCATGGGGGACTGCGGAAGAATATTCAGAGGGTTGTCTCTGGGACTGGGCTGCTTAGGTTAGAGAACTCACCAACTCTCCCGTCCTGGACAAATCTGTGACTCTGTAAGCGCACTCTGCCTCCATTTTCCCATCTGCCAAGTGGAGAGAGTATGAATATCCACTTCATAGCATTAGTATGAGGCGGATGTGACAAGTCTAGGCAGACTTTTTTTCAGGTACTTATGTAGAGTTACTCATTTGATCAACATGTGATTGGAAAAAAACAAACAAACAACCCTACGCCATTGGTACTTTTATCTGCATCTTCTAGATAAGGGGATGGGATCAGAGGGAAGACAGCTCACATGAGGTTCTGTGAGGAGAAGGGGGCAGAGTGGAGAGTGGACATCAGGCAGTCTGGCTTTCAGAGTCCCCGCTTAGTCCCTGCTTGGCGCAAAGATAGTTCTCTGTAAATGCCACCGTGTAACGCAGTCAGGGGTCCAGGTCCCCCAAGGGAGTGACTGCTGAGCTGAGATCAGAGAGACCATTTGCTAGCTTTCATTCATTCTCACACTCTGGGGGTGAGAAGGGTAAAGCAGAAGCAAAATTCTTTCCTGGTGCTACCTGTGGAGAAGGGCTGTCTTGGAGGAGCCAGGTGGGGAGGGCGTAGCTTTGTTTGTTGTCTTGATTTTCCAGTTCCCAAGAGCCCAAGGCTTCCTGGCCCTGTTCAGTCCCCCAAGGAGGACAAGATGGAACAGTAGTAACCTGGCCTCTGCTTCACCTCCCCCCCTCCCAGGAGAACTCTTGGAGGAGACTTCCAGGGTTTTCCTCCTCTTTAGGGGTTGATAACTTTGACAGTTGGCCGTGAGCCCCATGCTGGGGTGAGCAGGGCATCCTGGGAGGTGCAGATCCCCCGCTCCTGACTCAGACTGCCTGAGTCCTGTGGGCAATCACCTGGTTTTCTTAAATAATGTATCCATTTTGACAGACTGGTAAGCTGGCCTCCCCAGGCTTGCAGAAATGTACGCTTGACGTCATTGCTAAGTACTGCTCAGGTGAGATCTCCTTCTGCCAGTTCCTTCCTCCTTCTCATCATCAGTACCTTTCTTATTACAGAATATATGCCTCTGTAGGACATGTTCTTTGTTCTAGACTTTTCTCATCCATGTCAGGCGTAGCCAGACAGAGCTTCAAGAAGATGATTAATTAGATAGAGTTGTGGTAAGGGGTCATGACACAGTAACAGAAGTCACCCTCGTGACGGCTTCTGTGCTTTCCTCTGACAATGCTTTAATCAAGGCATAACAAGACATTTTACAGACTGTAATTGAAATTACAGCACCCCCGTGAGGTAGGCATTATTATCCTCATTTCTCATGGGGACGGAGCCCAGCCTGGGGAAGCTCAGCATCACCAGTCAAATGGTGCCATTGGAAGAGCCTGTTACGTGCCCCCCCCCCGCCCCCAACGAGGGATGTGTTCCCACACTAGCCTTGCCTGAGCAGGGCCTGAAATGTCCCGAACCCACAGCTGCCTTTTGCACTGGTGACCTGCTGGTGGGAACACCCGCCTCTCCCGCCCCGCCCTGTAGTCAATGGCGAGGTCTGAGAGTGGCAGACAGAGAGGTTTTCTATCAAAAGGGCACAGAGACCAGGAGCCTGGGGTTCAATAAAGCACTGGACTTGGAGGCAGGTACCTCTCGGGTGAATATACAATTAGTGGATTTATTTGTGGGGGTTAGGTGGGTTTGTGTGTGCTGCTGGGGTTGCCAGAGAGTTGGAGAACATTTGTGGAGGACAGCAGCTTGCGGGGTCACCTTGAGCCATAAATACAAGTCACCTGTATATATTTGGAGTTCCTTAATTTGGACCATAGGAAGCCACATCACATGGAGATTTAAAACACTGTAGGGCGCCCGAGTGGATTTGTCTGTTAAATGTCTGCCTTTGGCTCGGGTTGTGATCCCAGAGTCCCCGGATGGAGCCCTGAGTTGGGCTCCTGACTCAGCGGGGAATCTGCTTCTGTCTCTGCCCCCCCCGCTGCTCATGTTTTCTCTCTTCTCGCAAATAAATAAATAAAAATTTAAAAACAACAACTTTGTAGGCGGTAGCTGGCTTGAGTCTTCCATTATGAGCGTGGAATACGATGAAACTAAATGGAACTTACTCTGAGTGAAGTCCAGATTTCCAACACAGATGAGACGATTTCCCTCTCATATCTTAACGGATTTTTAAACATGATGCAGAATTTGGTGGAAGACACTGAACTTCCAAGTATACGTGAATGGGCTCCCCTCCATGACATTTTGTATTAGCCAGTCAGCCGGCGACTGGAGCTTCCCACGCTGTGAACACTGCCCTCCGCATTGGCCTGGTGTGAAGACATGATGGTATGAGGCCCCGTGTGCCCCTGGAAAGCCTGGAGCACTCCTGAAGGCAGGTGGAAGGTGTTGTTTGAAGTGAACCATGTTTTATTCTTCTCGAGAAATTCCTAAGCTGCTTCCGTGACAGGGACATCTAAACAGAGTAACCGGATTCCCCGGCCTGACTGACGTAGGTTTACACAGTCTCCATTTTTGCCCCCATTTCAAACAAAATGGTAAATAATTTCATTTCCAGGCAAATAACAATCCCATTTTTCTACCCCGGCGGGTCTTATTTTAATGAGCAATTTGCTTTATCCCGTAGTACATTAGCAGAGTGTTTCCTGATCTTATGCAGCAAGTGTTTACGTACAGTCCTGTAGGGTCTTGACAACTTTCTCTCACTGAAGAGGACATCATTTAAGGCACGCACTCTTATGGGAAGGCCCTCCTAGCCCTCTGGTAGTCTTGATCCCTCCCTCTGTCTGAAGGGAGGGCCACATATTTTGCAGAGGGACAAGAGCCCGTTTTTAGACACTCCCCAGGAGACTCTGAAGCTCAGCCAAGCTCCCTGGGTGGGAGTATTGGGAAGTGATGACACCACAGACCTGTGGCCCCATCTTGTAAGACTGATGTCGCAATATAGCAGTGCCTGCAACGTGTCTCCGATGTCATGTGTGGTTGTCACAAGCACTCTTCCCAGTGTCATTGGTCGGCCTGGGTTTTTAGACGAGATGCTACTTTGACATTTGATGCAGGATGAGAAGAAGTTCATCAGCCCACCTCATTCTAATACTAAGCAAAAGCCATTGTGACTGAAACAGAGAGTTCAGTGTGACTCACTCCACCATAAAATAGGCTTTGTACGTGGAGTTCCGAAGAGATTGGTAACTTGGGGGCACCATTTTATTTTAGTCAGTACTGATAAAAGTCAAGAGTGGACCAAGTCTCTTTGAGCCCCACGAAGAAATTGTAAGACCTCCCTGCCCCCCAAAGAGCAAGGTCCGAGCATCGATGTTGAAAGTCGGTGATTGCCAGATGAAGCTATTTTGTGCAAGTCTTTGTTGTCATTTTACCAGCTGTTTCTCCCTCCTTTAGCTTGCCAGTGCTACTCCCACCAGTCCAAGGCAGCGCCATCAGACGATTGTATGAAAGGAATTTGATTTAATTCCCTGTATCGTTCTTTTAACTAGAGACGGCGTAAAATCAAATTTGGCTAAGCTTACAAGGGTGCCATTTAGAATGATGGATTCTCCCAACTACCAGCACATGGTATAAAACTTTTATTTTCCCCTTGCTTTATTTTAAGTTAAACGTGTCCCTCGGAATGGCTGGACTGTTCACAATGTATATTTCAAACAGGCTAGCAATGCCCTCTGCTGTAATTGAAACTTCCAAAAATGAACTGTACTCCAACTTTTAAAATATATTTATGACCTGAAAACCCTCCCTCCTCTAGACGAGGTAAATGGCTTGCTAATATCAAGAAGATTGGACCTGATTTATTATTTTAGGATCCACTCACACATTACCTTGCTTCTTAAGTTCTAATGGTCAGGAATGTTGTAAAAAATAAAGCACATTAGCTTTCATTTCTTAAGAAAATTGAAATCAGCTTACCTCCCAGATTAATTATCTAATTCCTCCGAAATCATAACGTGTTTTTCTGTGTGTTTGGTTTTCTTAAAAAGATTGGAAAGTGAATGTTTCATTCTAGCAGTGCTTGAATTCAGGGCGCTTAAAATGATTTGATTTTGAGCAGGGTACTTATTGGCAATGATGAGATTTTAAAAAAATCTGTATTATGTGAGGGGCAGAGAAGAAGAGGGAGATTGTCTTTTACCATTCTGTTTGCGACGATTATAAACATCTTTATTAATTGGCAAGAGAAGAAAGCTCTCTTAGGAAAAGAAATAGAGAGATCCCTTCATGTGTTCCCCTGTAGGAGTAATTTTTACCCCTTGTCCAGTATTTAAACACCTCTTCACTGCTAGATGTCCATCTGCATACCCTTCCTGGGTCTCTAAACTAGTGTATGAAGCATGACCTTGTAACTTGCTTTGTTTATACATCTGTCAGGACAATATGTTATCTTTCCTTAAAAATGCAAATGTGTTCCCTGCAATACAGAGCTCTTCAGTCAACAAATAAATTGAGGTAAAGACTGTACCTAATACCCATTTAATTTAAATTCATTTTATAAACATAAAGACGCCTTTTAAGAGAAGCTTTAATTCCTACTAGCACCTTGATTTGTGGTTGCCATGGAGAATCAAATCTGTCATTTGACAAGAAAAGTCACCCATTTATGACAGCACTTTATCTTGTCTCTCCAGGGGAAGAAAATGTCAAAAGTGAGAGCAGAAAAAAAATAAAGCCTTGAAACACCAGAATTTCTTGATTTCATTTTTATTATTCAGCTATCATATCCTTTCTGATAATAGCAACTTGGTGAAAATAAATAATGTTCCTACAGTAAAATCAAATATTTCCTATTGGAATGGACAAGGTTCTTTGTGACTGTCAGTGCTGTGAAGTCTGGCAAGAAATAGTGTTATTAGATAAACCTACGGTGCCCAAATCCCATTTTCTTTTCATTATAGTGTCAAAATAATTATACCTGTGTAATTTGGGTAAGAAATTGCAGAATAAGTAAAATGGTCCATTGCAAGAGATTGCTTTACGCTTGTGTTCCTTACAGGGTGGGGTTTCTACCAGCTGAAGAAATAAATGCTGGGCGAAAAGTATTTTCATTTGAATAAAGATGTAGAGTAGGTCTTCCGTATTATTTGCTAAATGGGTAGGTAAATGCTGTATTCTGTTACTTTCCCCCACATACCTATTTTGCAAACCAGAGTAAAAAAGGTGGAATATTTCACCTGGTCATGAACTGGGATTTTTTTGTATTTTCCCAAAGATATAAAAAAAATATTTCATCTGATCTCATGCTTGTCTGGGCTTTTGAAAACGGAGTTGCACTTTAAGAGACTGAAAATATTTAAGGTTCTGATCCAAATCTGATCCCATTGATTCCTTACAGCTTGCCACGTGCCCATGTGATGCTTGTGTAAGTACTATGTATATGGACACATGTATGTTGGAAGGATATTTGCCTGCCTGCTGCATTCATAGTTAAACTCTGACTCTTTTTTGAGATTTGCATTGCATTAAACAAAAATGTTGGCGTTCCGCTTTGATAAGCACATGAAAATAATCTGGGCTGCATCTTTCTCGAGGGGCAATGTTTTTTTATTGTTGGAGTATTATACAGCTTGATGTGGTTCAGAAATGAAGTAATCTTGTATCGATGAGATAGCATTGTAATAGCAAGCCCTTTAGTGAAGATTTAGTGTAAATATCCGACTGGTAGGGGAGCTGGTTTCTGGAACAGTTGTGCTTCTAGGAGATTACAAAAATGGAGAGAAAAAAAAGAAAGGGCTGAACTCTCATTTTCCTGAAATTGGCGCGTGGTGCTGGAGTTGTAGCCAATGCTGGTTGGGATCTGCTGTGCGGAAGCCTCCAGCCCCATAGTTCCTGTTCTGTGCGCCCATGCGGGGGATGGGAGGCAGGGTGTGTTTGCTGAAAAGAGGAAAGTGGGGAGACAGAATGACTATGACTTGTGGCGAACAGTCGCCCAATAAATATCAATAAAAATGTAATTTACACACATATCTTGTGATTGCCTCAGTCATGCATGTTGGACCAACTGCGTATTTTTACCCAGTGGTCGAGCCATTTCCCTTACTGTTTGTGTGCATGGGAGTTCTCAGTTTGTCTAAACGTGAGACGTAATACACTGAAGTATGCTTTAAAGGGATACGCTCGAAATATGAATCTGCAGCTGCACTATGGTTCTGAATTAAATGCCATCTTGTTAATTAACAGTTCTCTGTTTGGTCATCTCCTTTGATAAAGTTGTTACTTTAATTTCATGGAGATGCAAATGAAGATGTGGACAGGACCCCCATCAGGACTGGAATCTCTCCTCAGTGATCACTGAGCACTGAGTGTGTTTGATGTGCGTACCTGGTACAATGTGTCCACACCGACTGATAATCAAATGGCAGTATAGCACCACAGTCAGAATTTACCTCGATGTTCTAGGATTGTGTGTCTAGCCATGAGGAGGATTTGCCTGAACCCAGTGTGCCTGCACATATTGGTGGGGGGGGGCGGGTTGGGGGGGACTTTTATTTTATTAGATTTTTAATCTTTAAGATTATACTTGAATCTTATTAATACAACTTTCTGTGATTTCTGATTTCTGTGAATTTGTGAATGCTTTTCTTTATCTGTTTTTTTAAGTTTCCTAGTGAGGATTAGCAAAGACATTTAAGAACATGGTAAAGATGTGTGAATGATAAACTCTGCCTTCAGCAGCCTGGAATTCCGTTAGCACTCTCAAATACCCGTCTTTATATTCTAGTATGAGAATCCGTGTTTGTGTGTTCTCCTTTCTTTGAGGGTAAATGACACATGTCTGAGATAAGTTGCCAGGGCACTCCTTTTCATATGGGGCATTTTCTTTAGCAGTAACCTACAAACACCCTTTCTTTAAAAATAAAGCTACTGATACTAGTTGACATAGACTTTTAAAAAAAGCAACAACAACAACAACAACAACAACAACAAACAAAACAGAAACAAACCAACCCTGACTTGCTGGTATCCCACAGGTTGATTTTTAGAGGCTTTGCCCTCTTGTTAATAATAAAAAAAATACTTAGCATATTTAGCCCTTGCTGTATAGTTGAGTCACCGTGTAATTTAGGTATCTCACAATATTTCTGTGAAGTAGGAACTGCTGTAATCCCCAGGCTCCCGGGAAGAAACTTGGGCTAAAGAAGGTACATACACTGTCCTGAGTCCCATATGCAGGGAGGAGCTCGGATTTGAACAGCCTGCTCTCACGGCCCCCAAGGGAAAAAAAAAAGAGAGAGGGCCGAGGGTCAAAGGAGCACTTAAAATAAATTTTGGTCACTGTTGTGATGCTACCAACTCGTGTAGAACGTACCAGATCAGTATATTGTGAACTAAGCCTCCTGTCTGAAAAATTAAGAGTTTACAGGAAAAAGCGGCACTTTTCTCTGAATGTAGCTTCTTTGCTTCTGCAATAATGAAAGTAACAGAAAACCTTATTTACATTTCAGAAATAGTTTCCTCAAATTTCCTGTTTTGCCAGGCTTTTGTGTGTCCCCCCCTCTCTTTCTCTTTCTTTGTTGTTCCTGCTGCCCACATAGAAAGCCAGAACAGCTCGTTTGTCGACTCCACCAAGAAGTACGAGCGGGACAGGCCTGGCCGGGGAGGGGCTATTGCTGCCTCCCAGATCCTGCGGTCCTCCAAGCAAGGGCGACTGCCGTTCTTTTCACGGACGGGCATTTTCACAGACAGGCATTACCGTGCCTTTCGAAACCTCAGCTTGCCGTGACTTTAGGGCCGTGCTTTTTCGAAACGCTTTGTCCAAGTTACTGTACCTGAAGGCTCGCTTTATTGTTGTATTAATGTAGTCAAATTATAGTCATGTCTTAATAGCTTAATTGAATGAAAAAACACTTTGGACTGAAAAGTGAAATGGTCGTGTTCCTTGGACTGTCTTTGCATCTCCCTGCGGCTCTGCCGTGGCAGATAAAGCAAGCGTGAGGGCGTGTGGGGCTCTCCCCGCGTCCCCGCCCATGACTGTTACTGATGGTGCTTTTCTTTTTTAGGGAAACTGCATCAGGGAACTTGAAACTGGTCGAAGTATAGCCCTTTACAATATTTTGACTTTTCATATTAAGGAGGAACATTTGGATTTTCCTCCCAACTTAAAACTTGGGGCTCAGGGTGCTTGGGTGGCTCAGTGGGTTGAGCCTCTGCCTTCGGCTCGGGTCATGGTCTCGGGGTCCTGGGATTGTGCCCCACATAGGGCTCTCTGCTAGGCGAGGAGCCTGCTCCCCCGCCCCATACTTCTCTGCCTACTTGTGATCTGTCAAATAAATAAATAAACAAATATAAATAGTAAAAACCCCCCAAACTTGGGGCTCTAAAGGCATGAAGTGAGGGAGGGACTGAGAAGCAAATGCGTCTTCCTTCTTTCTCACAGTGCAATTAGTGAATTCTTTGAAATGCTAACCCAGTTCAACACTGGACAGTTTTCATCGTTCGTTTCATCCAGTTTGTATCAAAAGCAGTGTGTTCTTGAACATTTAAGGGGTTTTTATTTAGGGCCCCTTTGAGAGCTAGTTTTCACGTTTTCTTTAATTAAAAGGGAAGGGTGTTTAATGACTAAAAGCTAACATGTAGTGGGTTATTTATTGCTACTTGTTAAAATCCATTGGCTTGGATCTAGGTAGAGTGAATATTGGATTTAAGGACAGTGCTTGCGTTCTGTAGCTGGTCTGTTTATTTCACAGGGGTCTGAGCAGAGAGACGTCCTCGGGTTGTGTGTGCCTCTGTCTTTCAGGTGAGGGTAGGGCGGGGGGGGGACGTGCGCTCGTGCAGACATTTCCACGTCTGCCTGTCGTTTTCTAAGAAGGGTTTAGCACTAAATGCTCACACGGTACTGAGAATGTACACATTTTCTCTAAGAGATCAACTATTTGTAAGGAGATGTGTATCATTCATTAGAATTGCACAACAGTGTCCCTGCCCCATTTACTGTGGGGCGTATACAAAGCTATGACATGCTTTTCGAAGTTTCTGCAGAAAACTCAGTTGCACTATGTTGATCACGTTAGCCATAGATTGAAACCAGCCCATAGCTGTAGCCCAGAACAAGATGCACGATTCAAAGTTGTGCAAGCTTCTTAAATTGTAGCGGACCCCACAACTCCCTTAGTGCCAGTGATTCTGATTCATTGGATCTAAGAAGGGACCTAGAAATCTGTGGTCTTTGTTTGTTTTATTATTATTTTTTTAATAATTTAGTAAACTCCTCTTGTAGTCTGTAGACTTTTACGTAGGTTCTAGAAGTCACAGCATCATCCTTATGATCCCATGGTTAAGAGCAGTTCTTCTAGGTCAGTGTTCCTCTTTGCTTTCTACGTATAGGACTCTGCTGTGGATTTTGTTAAGAATGTAAATTCTAGCCTCTGCCTTCGGCTCAGGTCATGATCCCAGGGTACTGGGATCTAGCCTCGGGCTCTCTGCTCAGCGGGGAGCCTGCTTCCTCCTCTCTGCTTGCCTCTCTGCCTACCTGTGATCTCTGTCAAATAAATAAATAAAATCTTAAAACAAAACAAAACAAAACAAAACAAAAAAAAGAATGTAAATTCTAAGTATTTAGGTCTGGGCTGGGGCCTGGAATCCTACATCCTTAATAAGCTTCTAGGTCATGTCCATGCTGTTTGTTTGGGCCACACCCAGGACACCGAGATGCAATTACTTCTATGGCAGAGTTTCTGAAAAGGAAGGAAAAAATTTAAAGCACTCTCTGGGTGCTTTTGTCTGTGTGGTTTTCTGTCGAACACCTGTCTCTCTCTGCTTCATCTCCTGCTTCAGTGTATAGCCACGCCTGTGAACAGTAAGGAGTATTTTCACAAGATTTGAAAATACGGGTGATGTTCCTCACGTTTGTGGAGGCACAGAGGATCTAAATGAGCCCTAGCAAGCCAGGCTCCGATCATCCCGTAGGAGTGCAGTTCCCTCCACGGGATGAAGGGGCCAGTAAGAGTCTCTGGGGACACTTTGTCGGACCTCTTCTGCTGCTGTTGTTAGGTAACAGAGCAGAGCAAATTCAGTCCTGAACTCCAGGGTTGCTGGGTTGGGGCATCTTGCAAAATAGAGGTGAGAGAAGAAACAATCTAACGGAAGGCTTTGGCTGCTACAGTATGAATACTTGCTTTGTAAAGGATCTGACATTCGAAGAGGTGACTCCGAGTCACGCCTGCGACAGGGTGGTAGTCCCTTCCAAGCTTGATCTCTTCATTGTCCTTTTTTTTTTTTTTTAAAGATTTTATTTATTTATTTGACAGAGAGAGATCACAAGTAGATGGAGAGGCAGGCAGAGAGAGAGATGGAAGCAGGCTTCCCGCTGAGCAGAGAGCCCGATGCGGGACTCGATCCCAGGACCCTGAGTTTATGACCCGAGCCGAAGGCAGCGGCTTAACCCACTGAGCCACCCAGGCGCCCCTTGATCTCTTCATTGTCTTAACTGCAGACACCTGGTTCATGAGGAGTTTTTGGACTTTATCTCTTTGTATGAAAAGGGATGAGGGGAGCCTTTACTTGAAGGCTTTTTTTTTGGCTATGGAAGGTGGAAGCTATGGGAGGTGTTTGTGTCTGAGCTTGGCCCATATCCGTGGATTCCCTTTATTCAAGGACGCCTGGGAAGAGGAGTGTGATCGTTGGGTTCCATTCTAAAGTTCAGCCATATTTTGGGGGTGCCATGTCTTCCATGAACATAGGATTCTAGATCCTGGAGGTGACAGGGATCATCTCAGTAACTCTGGGCAAGATCTCTGTGTTGAAGTGTGGGGGAGGTTGGATTCCTTTGTTAAAAAAAAAAAAACAAGAGTTAGACTCTTAAATGCACTTTACGAGTCCATCACTATCACACACTCTTTGCTCCTTGGGTTGAAATCCTATTACAACTACCCTTTGATTCAGCTTACAGGGCTGCCTTGATCACCCTGTGAATCTGCTTTAGCTGTTAGGATAACCAAGGGAACCGGTTCTCAGAGTATCCACAATCTGAAGAAAGTGTCTGAAAATTCATGTTTTATTTTTTTTTTATTTTTATTATTATTATTTTTTTTAAGATTTTTTATTTATTTGTCAGAGAGAGAGAGAGGGAGAGCGAGCGAGCACAGGCAGACAGAATGGCAGGCAGAGGCAGAAGCAGGCTCCCCGCCGAGCAAGGAGCCCGATGTGGGACTCGATCCCAGGACGCTGGGATCATGACCTGGGCCGAAGGCAGCTGCTTAACCAACTGAGCCACCCAGGCGTCCCTGAAAATTCATGTTTTAAACCAGTAACTCCCTTGCCTGGTAGGCATGTAGGAAACTTGGAGTTGGTAGAGATGAGATTGAGGGAGGGATCCTGCTTTATTCTTGTTGTCTGTGTTTAGCTAGCTGTTACTGACATTTATCTCTAAGCTATATACGTGTATTCTTATTCTTTTTCCCCTTTCTTAGGAAATATGGAAGTAGGCAGTGGGGGAACGTTGAGTAACTGGCTTTAGCATCACTGAGTGTAATAGGGTTTAGAATTTGGGTACCAGAAATAACTTGAGGTAGTCCGTAGTCCAGGGTATCAGACTCAGTTTGTTCTGGGGCCCACACTGGTGACTTGAAAGAAGTGATCCAGCTGGTTGGAGAGAGTGGAGAACAGACAGCATCACTGTTTCACTCCATCCAGTCCAGGTATTTCCAGGACTTGGGGCCATGTCAATGCCAGAAGACAGAATAGAGTCTTAGTACCAAGAGTGGTCTTCGAATACATTGGAGATTTGTTCATTTATCCATGGAGCCTCCACCGAGACAATGAGGAAGGAAGGGAAGGACAGAGACCAGTGTGTGGAATTCATTTACACTTTCTGGAAACACCGGCTGATTTTCCTAGTAGTGGAAAGCTATTACACAATGACATTTCATTGCACTTGACTTGGGAGGGAGGCAGGTGCTCCTACTCTGCAGCCATCAAAGAATGATAGGTCTTGACCGAGGCAGTGTCCGCACTCAAAAATGTATGCCTGTCCCTCAAAGACCAGCCCTTTTGGATATTAAAATATAACAAGAGCCTCCTTTGGGTCGATAAGCCTGAACCTCATCATTTATCCCAGAGAGAATAAAATTACACCTAGAAACTCACCACTGCTGTGCCAGCTCTGAATTTTCCCTGTCTTGCCTTGCCGGTTCTGTGGATCTGCCTTTGCCATTAAAAAAATGAGATATCATGACCTGCGAATCCATGGGTTTTCCAAATGGCTACCTGTAAACATAGCTGCAACTGAATGGATACATTTACATTTGCCCCCCTTGGCTTGGGGATTAACTCAGTCCTTAAACTCCTGACTTTTTAGTTTTGAGACTAATTTGTACAGTGTGGAAGGAAATTCTGTAGAGGAGAGCTTTTCGTGTTCCCTTTAGAGTTTGCTTTGATGGCAGTATTTCAAAAGATACATGGCGGTAGGTATTAGAAATAGATATAAATTCAACTTTTGGAGGCTCCAAGGGTGTTTAATTTTAGCAACCTCGCAGGTAAGACTTTTGCAATTGCACATACATCTTTACCTTATTGGCGCTGACTTTTGCCGCAGAGAGGTGTGTGACCACCTGCACGGGAGATGCACGCCTTCATAAATGAGAGAGGTGTAATTCTCTTTTCTTGGAAAGCTGCACCCCAGGAATCCATTGTTTTACTTGTGAATTACCAACCCGAAGGTAGCATGGAGTTAGCACATACATTTTTATTTGGGGTTTTGGCAGTTCCTCTTCTAGCTGGAACATCTTTCTTTTTCCCATTTGACAATGGCTTGGTAATTTAACACTTAGACAAACGAGACTCAGTTTGTCTTCCTTTATGGTTCTACTATGTCCCCCTCATTTTCTGTTCGCGTTTAAAATGGGGGAAGGCCCCTTGATGTGTTTGTCCCTCTGTTGAAAAGAAGACGGTCCAGCCCTAATGCCCTTGCACCATCCCTCTGCCTCCCAGCATCCTGGGCATTTCCAAACGCCGGGCACTTTAATTACTGTATTGTTCATCAGGTTAAATTGCATTTAATTGGCTTTGTGTTTTGTCTTTTTGTTTCGATGAAAGGAATATTGGGGGTATTTAAAAAAGCCCATTGAAATGAAGCTCTATCATTTAAAACACATATAAAAATTCTTTAAGATGGCTTTTATTCTGGATCCCTTTATCTTCCTTCACAAGCTTTCTGAGAATAAGTAGTGCATGTTGGGGTTTATCTTTGCTTTTATGTGCTCTAGCCACATGCTTAACATTGAGCACGTTTGAGTTGCATTTCATTGGGCTCTCACAATCCTTTTATAAAGGGACTGATCTGTTAACATCACCCTCTTTAGATCTAGCAGACAGGATGTTCCTCCATACAAAGAAGTGCTCCCAGTCTTTCTGGCCGGCTAGTAAGTGAATGATTTCAGGCCTGGTGGGCAATACTTGTGTCCATGCGTAACACAGCCCGACCACAGTAGTAGGCAGCTGCATGTAATTTTGAACTCCACTCATTGAACTGTAATAAAACAATATAAGCACTGCTTGGGGGGAAGATTGGATGCAGTTATCCTTACACAAGGCTCGGGCATATGAAAGCAGTGCTGGCTGACAAGAGGATTTTGAGATTTGATTTTGATTGAATTGCAGAATTGAACAGGCCAGGAATGTCAGTGGAAGGCTAAACGCCTGTAGTGCCATAAAGTTTTATTCATGTGAGGCTTTCCAATATCCAGTAGATGGATTATTGGAAAAGGTGTCAAGGGACATGAAATGGAAGTGCCCAAAACATAAAATGTAGGCAGGAGGGAAAAATTACTTCTTGCTTAGTATATAATTAGGTCTAAAAAAAAAAAAAATTCTACAAAATTGTTTATTCTGCCGACCCCTCCACACCCCACCCCTCTTCAAGGAAAAAAAAAAATTACCAACTCATCACATCACTTATTTTTTTCTTTCAGGAGAAATTGAATTTAACGGTATTTAGACAGGAGCTTCTCTTGTGCTATTCTTTACTTCTGTTCCATATTAACATTAACAGAATGATAGGCTTCCTTCAAAAGAGAGGGGATGGTGAGCCAGGAGGGTCACCGTGCACTGGACACCATGACCTCTTGTGTTCAGCAACAGGAGAGCGGCCCGTGTTCACACATCCTGACATACGGACACGCTCCGTGCGGAATTGTGCCTGCAATTTGCATGGAACCGCTGATACCAGTATCCATGGGGCATTCGCGAGTGTTCGTTGGTGATGAGGGAGCCCCTCTGCAGAGGAGTAACAGAGAAGGGAGGGTGGGGGAGAGCCAAGTTTATTGCATTTTGTCCTGGTTCTTTACCTGTGTGCAGTGTGTCTGCTCCCATCATTAATGACGCCTGTCCAAAAAACTTCCAGCATGGACGTAAAGAAACACCTGTAAAATTTTTCAGTTTGGAATCTATTGGTTTAAACATTTTCTTTCTTTCTTTTTTTTTTTTTTTTGGTTTAAACCTTTCTAAGCAAAGTGGTTTCAGTGAAATCATCATCGAAATGAGGAATGTATCCAGTATGACAGTGGTATGCAGGTGTGATTTTTCTTTGTCCTCCTCCTACCCCTTGTTCTAATGTATTATGTATTTAGAAACATGTTTATTTGTAAATGAGGCTTTGTGAGGTTAAAACGGAAAACCAGAAAGGAAATTTTGAACAGTGAGGGCCTTCTGTTTTTAAAGCCCCTTTTCCCTTTTATGCTCAATTCTAAAGACTCGGTGTGCCTTAAGTTACCTTTCTGTTTGTAAAACTTTTATTTACACCATGTTCCATAAGCTCTGTGTTAGAATGCATTTAGTTCTACTTTATTATTATTTAGTTTTTTCTAAAAATAAACTCTATGAATATTTATCTAATCAAACAATGACTCATTTACAAGCAGCCCTTGAAAAGAAAAAAGGAGTCTTCAATTTGAGTGGTCAGATTGCATGATCAGTAAGTGGGCCCCTTTTTCTTTTACATTGCATTTCCTCTTCCTTTAGGGCTTAGGCAAAAATGACTGGGATTTTCTGCTGTTGATGGAGTTAAACTTAATTTGTGGGGGACAAGGATAAAGATTGTGTAGGAAATGCTCACAAAGTTGCACAGGGCTGCCTTTGAACTTGGTAAGATTCCAGGAAATTGTCCTTGCCTAGGCCGCTCCCAACTGTGAAATTCTGGTCTTTCACAGGGAGAGATGTGTTATAATGTTACCCATGAGTTTACATCTTGGTACCTCCTCGCAAGTCACTGCCACACACATGAGTGCGTGAAGGTCACATGGGACTTCCGTGTCCCTTAACCATGGATCAGGGTGAGGCCGGCCAGGATCAGACGTTATTTATTTATTTATTTTTTAAAAAGATTTTTTAATTTATTTTATTTGACAGAGAGAAAGATCACAAGTAGGCAGAGGCGCAGGCAGAGACAGAGGGGAAAGCAGGCTCCCTGCTGAGCAGAGGGCCCGATGCAGGGCTTGATCCCAGGACACCAAGATCATGACCTGAGCCGAAGGCTGGGCTTAATCCACTGAGCCACCCAGGCGGCCCCAGGATCAGACTTTATGGAGGCACTTAGTCTCAGGTGCTGACCTTGAGCTTGGCCTGATTTTGAGAGTGAGCGCCTCTTTTGAGTTTGTATCCCCGGCACCTTACTTGCTTTCCCTAGCTCTTGGCCATGTATAATAATCCCTTTGGAAGGCTCCTTTTGGGCTGCATGTTTGCCATAGAATAAAATCTTTGATCTGGGTGAAGCACCTCTACCTTTTGCTGTTTTTGTAATCTATCCCGTGTTTCTTATCAAAATTAAGAAAATGTGATTATACAGTATTGTCCGATTACTGTTTCCATGCTGCTTTTCTGAGCTGGCAGGCATTCTGTTTTTGAACTGAAAAGCAATTTTGCATTAGGTCTGGTCATAACATGTATTTTTTTTCTTTGATCCCATGGGAGCTAGGGTTTGACATCGGCCAGCAAACTTCGCATGCCACACACCTCATTAAGTTGTACAGTTGCAAATGGCCTCCGTTAAAAAGACATGTGCTGGCATCACCACGCTCAAGTTTGCTAAGCAGGTTTGGAAGGATTAATACTTGGCAATTACTTGGCTCTGAAATTGTGGAAATGGTAATTTGGTGTTCAAAGTGGAGAAGTTAAGTTTGTAATGGGCATCTTAACTCAGGACAGTAAAGCAGTTGGTAAGAACAGTCTGCTTCTGACACAGTTAACTACCACCTACTGGGTACAGATTTCCAGTTAGGTGCTCTCTTTGAATTCCTTCCACTTCATTCTCCGGGAAACCTGGTTTAGTAGGTTCCATTATTACCTACTGGTTTACAGATGAGGGAATCACTGCTTGGAGAAATGAAATCATTTGCCCAAGTTCACGGCTCAAAAACAACAGAGCCTAACCCTTGAGCTCTTAATACCAATTCTCGTAACCACTGCCTAACCCTTCCATTTATTGTTCAGGGACATTATTGCAGGTACGGTCTGCCTTTTGGAAGAGGTACCAGGATTTCCCTCTGAAGACTTGCTTCTATCTTATAAGTCAACAGCCTTATTTCTCCACAACCTGCAGAGCGTGAAGTGCCCATACCATGTGTTTGTAGACTTAGTGCGGTAGGATTTTGTACATTTCTTTATGGAAGCCTTTCAAAGAGGAGTGTATAAGGGAAAGAGAGGCAGTGGGAATGCTAAACTCTGGTCGGGGAGAACGTTCTCCCGCTAGAGCAGGAGGGAACGGTCAGTCACTAAGATTGAGGTGTTAGAGGGAGCCCGCTTCTGCTCTGGGGTCCCTCCCCGGGCCTGGCAACATTCGCTTTCCTTAGCAGGGAAGCGTTTGGATCCATCCAGCCATAAGGGGTTCCGTGGGGTCTGGCACTGACTGTTGAATGAAGCCTCTTTCGTGAAGCTGAAATTGGTTTGAGAAAACTGGAAGAATGAGTCATTTCACGTTCTTCTCTCAGAGCATGCCTACACTTGCCTCTGGTTGATTGTAAAGCGTTGAAATTTCTCTGATCCTGAGTAGGACAAAAGGGAGAGAAACGGATATCCACCTTCCTGCATCCTGGTGAGTATGCAAGTTTAATAAAAATGTATTGAAAAGGCTAGATTCTTTTGGAAGAACTCTTCTTAGATCTGTTATAACCTGCATCTTAACAGGTAAAGCACTCCGAGCATGGATGGCCTTCCTTTGAATAACTTTGCTGTTAACATGAAGCCTCATCCGCATTTTTTTTTCTTTTTTTGAGTAGTTTGCTGTATGATAACTGGAATACAGGCCTTGTTGGTTTCATGTCTCAAATTGGCATTAATGCCATGGAACAAGGCCCCTCACCTCTTTCCTTTCAGCGTCACTGATTTCCATTTGGATTGGACCTTCACTGCATGGGATCAGGTTGCCAGTCACTGCCCAGGTACCTCCCTTCCTCAGTGTGTTGATCTCTAACATGGGCATTATTCTTTGTTCACTCTCCTGGGAGCCCTGTGAATGAAGACAGTAATGGTGGCTGCAGAGCTCCTGGTCGTCCAATGGCTGAACATAAGCAGTGGTCATTAGTGGCGTCTGCGCAGAAGTAGTGTAGACAGAGGTGGTCGGGCCATGAGTACGTTTTGTTTGACTTGCATGGTGTTCTAAATAAGATGTTTGAATTTATCACTTACATTCCCTAGGCTTTCCTACGAAAGGTCTGGATTTCTGGTTTCTTCTGACCAATCAAAATGTATAGGAACGCCCTCCTTTCCCCCATGCAGGGGCCAAGGTGCCCCTTTGGATGGCGCTTGTCAGGCTGTTCTGTTAGGGATGCCTTCTACCACTCCCTGGTGTTTGATTCCCTGCCTGACTGCGTTTTCCCTGGCCCCTGTGGGCGCTTGAGTTTGCAACTGTGATAGAGAGTATGTCCTGAAATGTAGGTACGAGGCTACAGGAGTGTGTAGACAGAATCGGTATTGACAGTTGCTCCCGCTGGGAAATGTGCAGCTAGATTTGTGCAAAGTGCCAGTTTTTTTAATCCCTTAAATGATTTAAACTTTCTGGAAGCTGTGCATCCCATAGAAACAATGGGATCCATAGAAAAACATACTCATTGGAGAATTACAAGGCATATAATTTTGTCTTTAAATTCTTACAAGTGAATTGTAAGAACATGACTTCATAGGAACCTCTGAGACATTACAGCATTTTAATAACCCTTCACTGCTACATGTGATGCTTCATTTTTACTTTTATTTTTTTTTTTTCCTGTGTGTGGTAGTGGGTGCCCAGGGCACCTCAGCTCTGTCTCCTCCTCCACCCTTGTGTGCCTCAGGCAAGCCGCTTGGTTCCCTCCCTCCCCAGGGCAGAGGCTCCAGGGGCATGTCCTGTCTGCAAAGGGTTTACGAGGTTCACCCACTCCTTCATTCTCGAACAGGCTTTTTCCCTGCTCATTACCTTCCCTGTTTCCTCTCTTGCTGCCAACAACACATTATCTCCATCTACAACCTGGGCTGCTACCTCCACCGCATGGGCCTGCATTTCCACGGTTAACATTAAAAAAAAAAAAAAAAAAAGGAAAAGGAAAGGAAAGAAAAAAAATCAGCAGTGCCTAAGAGTGGTAATAGCTTCCTTAGAAGCCAATCTCGGCAAGGTGGCAGAGCCCCCATTTCTCCATGGGGCCCAGGATTCTTAGACAAGAGCAAGAGCTGTCTTCTATTCATCCATTTATTCATTCACCTGTTCTTTCAGTAGGTATTTATGGAATGCCCATTATGCTATGGAGCGATGTTATCAATACTGTGTGAAAATAGACATGTGGCTTGGTCCCATTATACAGGCCTAAATAAGAAATGAAAGCTATCAAGAATGCAGCAAAGAAAGGCCCTTATGAAAGGACAGATAGGCTCTTATTTTTGAATGTCATGGAGTTCAAACAATCTTAGAATTTCAGAACTTGAGAAGTTCTCTGAATTAGGTTCATTTTTATATTTCAAAAACTTTGGGAGGCAGTATATTATGTCGTTGAAAGGTAGCAAACAAGACACTGGGGCTTCCGTGTGCATTGCCAACAATATGGGTGGCACCTGTTGAGTTGTTCAGTGTACACTCTTCTCAGCTGTTCGGGGCAGCCCCGATTCAGACGGAACTGAGTTAGAGTTCTGCTTTTGACACATACTGTTAGTGAACCAGCATGTGTTTCTTTGGCTCTCCCAGATTGGGTTTTGCCATCTGTAAAATGGAGGTTATTATAGCTGCCTCACAGGTACCGTAGGTGAGGACTAAGGGGAAGAGTCATATCAATGCCCTTTGGGTTGGGTCTGCTACATGGTTGAGAGATAGTCATCGTTGCTATACGTGGAGGGAATGATCTCCTTTTGCATATCGTTCCCAACCCAGCCACATGATGCACTTTGAAAAGGATATCTTTCACATTGGTTTTCTAGAAAATCGAGGTCACCGACTGGTTTCCTTCTTGAACCCTTTGCCCTGCGGTCCCCACGGCCGCCTCCCCTCTGCCCGCATCCCGAGGGCTGAGTTACAGCAGAGGCCTGTACATAGCATCCCTTGCAAGTGTCAGTTGCCTTCTGTCTGCAGCAAGCCTGTTCGATTCGGGCTGCTTATCTGATCCAGGGAAGAAGCCGCCCTCCTCAGCCCTGGGGAGGCCCGTTGTGGGCTGGCCCGTACTAATACAATTATGAAGGTTAACAGGAAAAAGTGGGGTCCAGGAGCAATTCCAGGCAGCTGGCAGTCCTGCTGAATTGGAAGCGCCCCACCAATGAAAACTGCAGCAAGAAGCAAATTAAACCTCCTATCTGCCATCTCCCTCTCTTTTCCCCCTTTCCTGTTTGGACTTGAAAGGCGATTGGAGCCAGGGCCCTGACAGTTGACGGAAGTGCTGCAAGGAGAGAGTATTTATTTACAGTGAGTCGTGGCGATGCTTGTTCAGGATGCGGTTTCTTGCAGGAAGCTCTGTCCCCACCCCCGGGTTTGATCATTTCTCCAAAAAAAAAAAAAAAAAATCCTTAATTGTTTGAGGCCTCAACTCTGACTTGGAGCAACACTGTGTAACCTGTCTGTACTTGGAGGTTTTGCCGAGTGCACCCCTGTAGGAGGGCCTAGGAGGGCAGGAGGCAGTCCGCCGGCCCAGCTCCCTCCAGATGTGTTTGGACACAACAGTATAACCATTAAGCACTTAAAATAGGGAAGTAGGCTGAGTCGCATGTACTGTAAGCTGTGGTTGGCGTGGCCATCCCGATCGTTCACAACAACCAGAGCCAAGTGAGATGGTTGCGCCGGGTGCTTCAGGGAGAAATCCTTTGAGGTGAAGGCAGAGTCTACGGTACTTGAGTTGTGAACCAGTCTGGGCTGGGCTCGCAAGGAGGCTGGGTGCCGGACTGCTGGTCCAAAGCTTGGGGTGCCTTTGGCCTTTGGGGGGGTCTCGTAGGTCATTGGGGGAGAGAAGGGTGCCAGGGAAGCAGTGTTCGGCAGAAGAGTTCATTCTGGTATTTTCTTAAGTTATCATACTATAGTACCTGGTGATTTTCTCATAAACTGAGGAACAGCCTTTGTTCTGCATAGAACATGCACACACGGTGAGGAAGAATCACAGAAGGATATAAAATGCAAGTGAAATGTCCCCTCCCCAGGTTTTCAGCTCACTTCTCTAGTCATTGAGTTCTCGGGGACCAGCACCACCAGCATCACCTAGGAGCGTGTTAGATACAAGTTCCAGGGCCCCAGGAGGTACCTGCAGAATCAGAGAAACTGGGGTGTGGCCTGGAAATCGGTGTTTCATCGGTCTTCCAGGTGATTCTGGTGCTTGCTAATAAGTGAGAACAGCAGACATAAGGGCATGGCTCATGACCGTGGTGGTGGCTCAGAATCTCCATGAGGCCTGGCTTGTTAAAGCTGGGTGCTGGAGTCCCAGCCCCGAGATTCTGACTCCGTAGGCTGCTCACGAGGCCCGAGAATCTCCTTCCTTAGTTTCTTCCATCATCATCATCGTTATTATTATTGTTGTTGTTCTTATTTGCCAAGCTTCCCCACCCACCGTTCCCTTCCCTTCAGGAGTTTTCTGATAGAGTCATCTAGGATTCGATAAACCCTGACTTTGGGAGTGGCTGTGATTGTTGTTAAAAACAAATTCCAAACTCGGAACCAAAATCATGGGATGGAGGCAGCATCTCTTACTTGTTGAGGCCATGCCCAATTGGGTGCCTGATGATACCCACAGTACAGAGGACCTTGGCACCCAGGTCACTTTTCCCAAACGTCCCAAGTGCTCAACCCATTACAGGAGACTTGTGACTGATTTAAGCAACCAAGGAATTCATGCCTCCCTTTCAGAAACTCTTATAAGTCTGCCAAAATTACTTGGACCTTCTCAAGATTCAGAGGAAATTGCAAATGTCCTCCTATAGGTGTCTCCCCCAAAGTGTTAGTTGATATCTTATTTATTTATTTAGTTTTGGCTCCCAAAGATCTTTAACCATCTGCAAAAGGGGCTCATTGGGCATAATTTTAAGCAGATCGTCTTTATTTGTAAAGTATGGCAGACAAAGGTGACAGGTTTTTGTTTCCCACCACTTTGAGGCTCTGTTGTCCTAGACAAGTGGATACAAAGGTGCGTATGATGTATGCAGTCGTTGTGTCAAGGAGGTTGCATTCTGGTTGGCTCATGGTGAAGACGAGATGTAGGTGACCTTACCACATAGACCTGGTACAGAGGAAGGCAAAACTGGAGTGTATGGGAGAGCTTCACAGAAGTAGTGTGCCAAGCTTGAGTGGGTTCTTAAGGATGAAGAGGAGTCGGCCTGGGTGGTTCGAGAGGACTCATGTTACAACCATGTTACAGGCAAGAGCCAGGAGCTGGAGATGTATCGGGCTCTGCCTCCTGAGATACTTCATGTTTGGGAATTCTTCCATGAGGTTTGGGAGTGACTTTAAAATCATACTTTTAAAAGATTAAGGGAACTACAGTGAATAGACATCATTATATCAGTTTCAGTGTGTACATAATGAATCAACAATGATCAACATTATGAAATGCTTACAGTAAGTGTAGTCACCATCTGTCATAGTACAAAGTTACTATAACACCACTGACCTTATGCCCAGTGTTCTACTTTCCAGCCGCGTGACTTACGAATTTTAAAACCGGAAGTATGCTCCTCTTCATCCCCCCTCCCTGGTTATGTCCATCCCCCAATCTAGGAGTGCCTTCTGAATTGGAAGATTCTGGTGAAGATACTAATGGGTACTTAGTTGTTAAGGCCCTCTTGATGTAAGTAACATTAGGCAGAATGGACAGACTTTTATAACCTAGAACAATGGTCTATCTTAAAACTTTCCCCTTGAATCTCAAGGTTCTTTCATAGTTTGTGTGAGGTTGACAGGCTGCTCCAGTGCTGGAGGGGCTTGAGTGGGAATTGCCTGGTGTAACTATTGCCTATGACAGCCTTCTTCCCAGTGTGTCTTGTTGAAGTTGGGTCTCTTGATGTGCCTCTCAGAGTCCTAGAACACTGGGGTTTAGGAAGTAGAGGTAAGAATGCCACTCTGGCTTATTTAAAATCCCAGCAATGGCCTTAATTTTGGATTGCTCCTTGACTTCTCCAAATGTTTTTCTCCAGTAGGGCTAGGGTCGTAGCAGTGTCTCACTTACAACAGTGAGAACAGAATCGAGTAATGGGCAGAGAGCATTTAGCATCGCACCAAGCAGACGAGAAGCTGCTTGCTCTACAGGCTGCTCAGAGACACATGTAGAAGGAAGACCAACACTCACCACAGACCTGGTGTCTGAATCCCAAGGCCAGTCTAGCGCAGGATTTTTCAGCCTTCGGACTATTGACATTGAGGGCCGGAAAGTTCTCTGTTGTGGGGGTTGTGCTGCGCATTATGGGATTGTGTAGCATTGTCCCTGCCACATCCACAAGCTGCCAGCAGCATTCCCTCCTGTCCCCTGTGTGACAGCTAAACTGTCTCAGACATTTGCCACACATCCCCTCGGGGGTTGGGGGTCAGCAGCACAAAATCATTCCTGAAGAGAACCATTGATCCCGACCACACTGTATCAAGGGGGTGTGCCCTGATATGCAAATTTATTTACTCTCATGGAGGCACAGCTAAACTAGGTCTTTCATTGAGAACATGGAAAAAGAAAACAGGAGGGGCACCTGACAGAATGGTTTTATGCTGTTGGCCTCAGAGAATGCAGTTTGTTTTTAAAACAACTAGTACTTTTGGGCACCTGGGTGGCTCAGTGGGTTAAGCCGCTGCCTTCGGCTCAGGTCATGATCTCAGAGTCCTGGGATCGAGTCCCGCATCGGGCTCTCTGCTCAGCGGGGAGCCTGCTTCCTCCTTTCTCTCTGCCTGCCTCTCTTCCTACTTGTGATCTCTCTCTGTCAAATAAATTAAAACAAAAACAAAAACAAAAACAAAAAAACAACTAGTACTTTAAAGTCCTGTCATCTCAAAGGAAAGAGGAATTGCTGATGTACACGTGATCATTTTCAAGGCTTTGCCTTTAATACCAGCTTCACTTCAAAATCCAAAGAACAGGGTCTTCGACTTTTTTCAAGATTTTTTTTTCTTCTTTTTAAAAAATTTTTAATTGTGTTAAAATACATAAAACACGAAACTTACCATCTTAAACTGTTGTAAAGTGTACAGCTCAGTAGTGTTAAGAATACTCGTGTTCACATGATTACGCAAGTGGTCTCCACAGCTTTTCCAACTTGCACAACTGCAACGCTCTGCCCATGAAATAGTGACTCCCCACCCACCCCCCAGCCCCTGGCACCCACCATTCCACTTTCTGTCTGTGAATCTGACTACTCCAGGTGCCTGATAATATGTGGAGTCATACATGGTTTTCGTTTCTGTAACTGGCTTATTTCATTTAACATAATGTCTTCAGGGTTCATCTGCGTTGTGGCCTGTATCACAGTTTCCTTCTTTCAAGGCTGAATAATATTCCGTTGTGTGTTTAGATCACCTTTTGCTTATCCATTCATCCACGGGTGGACACTTGGGTTCTTTATACCATTTGGCTCTTAGGAATAATGCTCCTGGGAATCTGGGTGTACAAATCTCTCTCCAGGTCCCTGCTTGCAATTTTTGATTATATACTCAGAAGTGTAATTGCTGGATTGTGTGATAATTCTGTATTTTCTTCCTTTTGGCCTTTTTTAGCCAAGGGAAATGGAATCCACAGCCCTTGGATCCTGTTCCTGACCTTTCTTCAAGCTTCTCATTACCTTGCTACTGCCCTTGACCCTTCTTCTCACCCCCTTACTTGTACGCACGTGGACCCGCCAAGACGGCAGGGACCGGTACAAGGCAATCATTTGCATCCGTGGGCCCGTGGTGGCTGGCAGCGCTCATGCAACTAGGAATAATCACGCTTCGATCACTCTGTCACCCGGATCCATGCTGCCTGACTCACCCCTGTGTCTGTGGAAGCACGTGGCCTGGCTCCCTCTTTGCCCATCTGACACCTACCTGGACGGTCCCATCCCTGTGCAACTGAATGAAGAATGAAGAGGAAGAGGTGTTGCGAGAAGGGCCATGCCATGCCTTTTCCCCTCAGGAGTACTTTGGGTAGCGTGGCCTAGGTCCCCCCTAAGGCTGCACTTGTTGCTTTGCTCTGAAGAGCCCTTTATCCGTGTTCCCTTCCCTGCAGCTCTGTGGTCCTCAGAATTTCCAGCTGAGTGTCACCAGTCAGGGTGTGGAGGGATGGGTGGAACGTGTAATTTACTTATAAATATTCCGGTTCTGCCTTGACATTCTTGGTGTAAGAAAACAGGAGAGCAGAAAAGCAATATGTTGAAAAGCTTGTATCTATGGAGACTGCTTTCTTCCGCCCTTTTTTTTTTCCAATTAGACAGAAACCTCCCTAAATCTGTGTAATTCTGTTCACACAATGGGCCTACCAAGCCTTCTGCCTGAGGACTAGATCTTGGCCATCAATACCCCAGGTGTAAAAGTGAGTCCAGAAGGCCCAAGGGAGGGACAGTCCCAATATTTGGAATCCTAAGTGGAGGGGAGCCTGAAGAAGGCGGCCAAAGTCGAAATCTCTGCTGTGCTATGATGTTCAATCCTTTTGTGAGCCAGGGGTTCCTCGCTGATGGCCAGGAGGATGGAGAGTCAGTGGAGATAATGGAATGCACAGGGACTGATGCCACAGCAGGTGACTCTTTAAAGGTGGATAAATAAAGTGGAAATAGGACTAGTCTTGCTGTTTTCACATTTTAAAAAGTAATCCAAAAACACCAGTTCTTGCAGACCAGTGTGGCTTGTATGAAACTAGGTTGCCAGAAAATGAAGACTATGGGGCAACTTTCCTTCCTCTCCTCCCCTCCCTTCCCCCCTCCCTCCCTCTCTTCCTTCCTTCCTACCTTCCTTCCTTCCGAAATCGATTTTTTAACAGCCCAAGAATCCAGTGCTGAGCCAAGCCAGACATGCTGTCCATAAAGGGTCTTATGTTACTGCATCCGTTCTAATTCCTGTGAGTGAATTCGTTGGATGTGTGCATTTTCCTGAAGGTAATACCTATTTCTGTTATTTTCCTCTTATTCCATTATTTTTGTAGAAATACTGGAGGCAGATTTTAGTGCTGAATCATGCAAAAATACATTATTTCTGAAAATAATTCTTTGTCATTTTCCTTTTTTTCTTCTCTCTTCAGAGGATCTTAGGAGCTTTCCTCAGTTTCCCCTTCCACTCAGTCTCATTTAAAGAGCATTTCACCTGTTGGGAACAGGCTATTCTTTTTGTCTGCAGGGGAATCCTATCCTTTTGGGACAGCTCCTTTTTTCTCTGATCTTTTTTGGCGGGGGGTGGCGTCTCCTGTGCCCCATCTAGATGAGTCAGCTCTGATGCCTGGTCTGTTGGTGGCTTCTTTTCTTTTCTCTTTTCTTTCTTCTCTTCTCCATCTCTCTCTTTTTCCCTCTTGTCCTCTCTTCCTTCTTTACATCCAACCTGGGGCTTGAACTCCTGACCCTGAGATCAAGAGTTGCGTGCTCTGCAACTGAGCCAGCCCAGTGCCCTGGGGCTTCTTTCTTTTCATTCCAGAGGTACCACAGGGCTTCTTCTTTGAGCAAAGGATAATCTCATACTTGGAAGCCCGTGCCCTTCCACACTTGGGCCCAAGTTTCCTGCTGGGTCGAGAGAGATGATGGTGGCAGGCCATTGCCGAGTTGTAGGACAGCCTCTTTCTCAGGGAACGTTCAGAGCCCTGCTGTATCTCTATGCTGAGAGCCCACTCTACTGCCCCCTTAAAGATACTGCTAAATTTTAGTAGTGGATACATTTTGTTTTCAGAATGATAATACCAAGTTTGTTTCCTATCAGCTTTGTAGGTGAAGGCCCATTTCCCCAAATGCCACTAATAAAGGATATTCTATGTGAAAATGTTTCCTAATTTGATAGGTAAAAAAGAAAAAATATGGTCTTAATTGACATTATTTTGATGGGTAGTGGGGCTGAGTTTTTGTTTTCTGTGTTTTGGATAGGTTTCAAAGTTACCCCAAGTGAGATTGTTGTAGTAGACATTTTGCATTATTCCTGCATACACATCTCCTCTCAGGCTAAGAAAGACTTGGAAACAGATTCTGGTTTCGGGATCTATCTGGTGCATTCTTGTTATCGGTCACTCTTTGAGGATGGGGGTAGGTGTGATTTATGACTGCCGTTGATTTAACACTAGTGGGCTGATGAAATTAATCCCTGAAATTTTTCTATTCTACTCTTTTTAGTATTATAAGAGGTTAGGTGAATCTATTCATAAGGGTTTTATGGAAATAGATGGCATTGTAATAGGGACCATATTTTATGAATCTAAAACTAGGATTTCTGATTTTGTGAGAATGAATCATATTCATAGGGACAATGGGTGGGGCATTTGAAATGTGGACGGTGGTGTAAAATCCGGAAGACATTATCATCGTAAGAGTCAGCAAGTCCTACACTATGATCCTCAGACCATGATTTCCTCAACATATTAATTTGTTCCATGCAGAAACTATTCTCTGGTTAAAATAAGCTGGGATGCACTGTTCTGTACCAGGCTGAATATATTTTATTTTATTTTTAACTCTAGGGCTTTTCAGACTTTAGTATAGTAATATGCATTCTTGATGTCAGAAGGAATTCTGAACATAGGTAGAGTTTCCCAATTCAAACCTTTTTGGTGGGAATGAGGACGGGGTTGGGGGACAATGCCTTTTGATGTACTGAAGGACACATACCAGGAATACAGTTTGGGAAGTGTTTCATTGGAATAATTATACGTTTTTGCAGGACATGAACTCACACTCTTGGGGGTTGAAAATCCAGAAATGTTTCAGTTGTGGAATGAAAAAGTGCTCATGTATGTGGAGAGTTCGTTCTTTTCCTTTCTGTTTTCTTTTGGCCTCGGAGTCTATTACTCTGAGTTCTTAAGAGAGAACAAGTGACAAAACTGAAAAATCATTGTTTGCGTGTGTGTGCACGTACACCCAGGAGATAAACCCTGCCTATGGAGATGAATATTTATTGCTTCAGAGAATAGCCTCCCTCCCCCCACCCCCCAGAATGAAAGGTAGCCAAACCAGTCTCATTGCCACATTTTGTTTGATGTTTCTTAACTTAAACATCATATAGTAACGTTGATTTATTGACTGTTTTGTGCGAGACGTCGAGTCGAGAAAGAAGGGCAGGTGAAAGTTTCTTGAATTCAGAAATCTCCACTTCATTTGAACAGGAGAGAGAAAAACTGAAAATTGAAAAAAATAGAGGTATTTAATTGTCAATTTAAAAATGGAAGAAATGCCAGGAAGCTGACATGTGAATTGGTCCCCTCCTGCCTGGCTGTAGGAGATCAAAGGAGAGAGACACACAGAGGCAACAGGGGTCTGTAAGTCAAGGGGTTTAAGCTCTTTTTGGGGGTCCTGAGCCCCTTTGTGAAACTGAAAATTTCCTCTGGGTGTTTGTATAAAACAAAAGCTGACTCTTCTGCCCCCCAGAAGTAATGACTTTGATGTTTGGTCACATTCACCTCTTCTCTGTTACCTTTAAGCAACGGAACATTCATGATGAAAGTGGTGTCCTCTTATCCCACAGCTCAGGCCTGGTTCCTCCTCCTCTCCCCGGGTTCTACTCTGTCCTCTCTCTGGGGCTGCTGTTTTATGTACGTGGGTGTCTGGAAGGGATAGAATGTGCTTTTGCCTACGGTTCTTTATTTTGTGTAACTGGCGTCACGACGTGCCAGGTCACTCACGGTTTTCAGGCTGTGGCCTCAGGCACTTCCTAGTCCCTGGAAGCCCATTTCTAGACTTGCGTTGTAGAGGAAGCTAGGACTTGCACGGGGTCCGGTCCAGAGAGTGCCCTGTGACGGGCAGCGTGCAGGGGTCTCACGAAAGCAGAACCAGGAGGGAGGGCTCTCCGGGGGCTGTGAGCCTGGCTGAGGCAGGGGAGTCCGTCCCTCTGGGGCCTTTAGTATCGAGGCCCCAGGCCTCACTCTTTCCTGTAGCTTCCATTTGTTATTTAACTCATACTTTCTCATGGTGGCTTATCTTTTTAGATGTATGTGGCCTGCTTCTTTGCCTGGACAGTAAACTCCTTACCAGTGAAAACTTTAATAATTTTGTGGGGCCTTTGCCTCTCCTCTTGGGTGCCTTACCTAAGAAACATAATATTTTGTGGTTTTTGTTTTTGTTTTTGTTTTTTTTCAAGTGGTGTGTAGCAGAAACGTTTATTATGGTGTTAGGTCCTGAAATAATTTTCAAAAAACTGAACTTGGGGGCGTATGAAGATAAACGATGGTGACTGAACCCAGCGGGGAAGCCGGGAAGCCGTACCATGGCTTGAGCTTTTACTTGGCCAGGCTCTGCGACCGGTGATACGTGAGCGCCCCCACCCCCAGCATCGTGGGGGACGGGGGGTGGGGGAATCCCACCAGTGCAGGGGATTACAGGCACGGTTTTGGTTACCTGCACAAGAGACATTCACACCCATCCAGCCAGCCCGTCAGGAAAGAGAAAGCTCACGTCGGGGGGGCTTGGAGCTGCTCTTCTGAGGAAGGGAGAGATGGTTTCTCAGGGATTCACAAGACACAACAAGCTGGGGGAAGCTTCTCTTGCCAGGGAGGGAACTAAAGCCCCAGTCGAAGTGTTTTATATTCTGTTCGTACAACATGCACATTTTTTAATGTGCATTTTTATTTTAGTTTGCAGGCCTTTCTCCCCCACCCCCACCCCCCGCATATGCAGAGATTTTTCTGGGTCTCCACTGCCTGCCTTCGCTCTGATGTGCGATGTCCGATCCTGAATGTGTTGGGAAGCCCAGAATGTGTTTATTTCTCGTGGTTGACCCCATAAAGTTTCCCTGATTGACTGTGTGTGTGTGTGTGTGACAGTAGCAAACGCGAGACATTGTTGTCTTCAGACGGACACACTGGAGAGTGTTTGTTTATGTAGAGAAAAAGAGTCAAATCAAAAGTCCGGCACCTACTATTTGAGTGTATAGTTTTAAAAACAATGCCTAAAGTAGTTGAGCTAGTTAGGCTGACTCTGAAACATTTTCTTCAGGGCCCTTGTATACCCACCATGTATGACTTGACTTTCACCGTTGGGTAGGTGAATTCTGACGCACGAATCTTTATCACTGATTTGCTCTGGATTTGTCACAGGTGGAGGACAAAATAAATCACTCAGGTCACTAATTTTGTTGTTGTCTTTTTAAATACCTGAGGATCCAAAAAATACCAGTGCAGGTATAAGATGATCAGGGTACCCTGACCATTAGAATCACTCAAACCTGCTGTCATTTTATCCATCTTAAAGCTCAGATGCTGGTTCATCCTTGGAAACATTGCAAAGAATAACTCCTCAGCCAAATCTTGTTTAAAAAAAAAAAAAAAAAATTTTTTTTTTTTTTACATGTTCACATTTCCTGTCAGAGTTGAGTGCTGAATTGCTTTGAAGGCTAGACTTAGGAGTGCCGCGCTTAAGCCTGAAAATGAATATAAATGCTGAGAGTTCTGGTGTTTTGGTGGTGGGGGTGGGGGGAGGCAGTGCCAGAGGACGGGGGTGCGTTTGTGACGAGGAGCTCCGGGCTGCAGCCAGTGGATGAGCCAGACTCAAAGCCACTTGAAACCAGAGCTGGGATACCAGAGGCAGCGAGGGCCCTGCCCTGTTCTGTGCAGCGTCAGCCCAGGGGCGGGGGGAGGGGGGGCGGGGTGGGGGGACCCGGTGGAATAGGAGCAGATTATTAGACAGGGAGGGACAGGAAAAGGAAGCTTCCAAAGGGAGAAGAATGGGGGTCATTGGGCCAGGGCCCGGGAGGGGTGCGCCGATTGTGCTCTGAGAGCAGGGAGGGGTGCAAGGTCAGCAGCCGGCTCAGGGCTGGCCGGGCAGGGACCAGGCAGGGGAATGTGCCGAGGGCCGAGCTTGGGAGGAGACGGAAGAACCTACGGGCTGGATGCAGGAAAGGAGGGAGGCCATACAGGGGCTGGGCTGGGCTGCTGTTGGGCGCGGAGCACAGAGGCCGAGGGTTGACCCTCTGCGGATCGCGGTGGGTCCTACCTGCGGCCCGGCAGGAGTTGAAGTTCCCCGAGCAGAGTGGTCCCAGTGTCAGCCCTTCTGAGGACTCCCTCTCACACAGAGGTCAGTCCTCAAGAAATACTCGACAGGTCGGTTTTCTCCAACCGATAGCCTTAGGAGGGGACCCTGTGACTCTGCCGTGGTTTCTCTCAGATTCTCGGGCAAGTGCCAGTGAGGGACCGAGAGTTGCAGATTGGTGGGGTTGAGGCTCGTCTTTATTTTTTTACTTCATGGCTTTGCTTTCCATTGTCACTGACACAGCAAAGCCAGAATAAACACCTAGAAAGAAAAACATGGTCTGCAAGAGGCCACGTGGTTTGGGTTCTGAATTTGGCCCAAAGGCATAGAGTGGCTTTGTGGAAAAATTGGTCTCCATTCCTCCGTGGGTATGCTTATCACCTATAAAATGAGGTCTTGGGACCAAAGAGCTCTTAAGTTTCTATCAACTTCAGTAAAAATATCTGTGGAAAATGCGTTTGGTCGAACTAACCATCCGAACCAGATCGTAGAGCCGTCAGGTGGACCGGGGTCCAAGTCCCTCCTTCACTAGCTTGGTGAAGGCAGCAAGTTGTCTTGTCCCCCCGAACTTGAGTTTTTCCGTCTTGAAAATGGGCAAGAGTCACCGCATGGATTGAATGTCGGGCCTTGCCCTGTGTGAGCGCGAGACACACGAGCTCTGATGAGCGAGCTGGAGTGAAGTCAAGGTCACCAAGAATATTAACCACACAGGTACTTCCTGGCTAGCAAGCACATGCTGGCGCGTTGCTTCTTGCTCTTCACAGCCTTTGTTTTTCTTGAAACCTTCCTTGATTTCCTACTCAGCCACCAGAGAAAGGACCCTGAACTCTTGGCTGCCGGTGGAGGTTTGTGAGTCTACTCAGCTGGGTGGTTTTCGTCCGTATTGTCTCTCCGTGGCTTATTTGCATGTCCTTCTTCCTCCCTGGGCGACCAGAGTTACTTGCAGTCCAGGGGTGTGTCTCCGGGATCCTCCTCTAGGGTCCCCTCCCTGCATGCTCCCTCCCACCAGGCACCTTCCAAATGTTTTGTTGCAATGACGCTAAAGCACTGGGGGAGAAAGTCTGGGAAGGTGTTTCGTGGAAGTGCTTGTTGGGGGGGCTCTTGGCACGGTTTCCGTGTTCCCTGGTGGTTGTGGCTGCTGTCTTGCTCCAGAGGCAGCTGGGCCTGTGACCCGTAAGGCATTCCACTGTGGACATTCTCGCCCCAGAAACGTGTGGCTACCTCCCCCGCAGCCTAGGGAGCTTGGGTGACAGACAGACACCATAAGGCAGAGTTTTGAGCCTCTCTTCCAAAGTGGCAGAATGCAGTACTTTATCCCGGTTTCCCTGCAATCTGAGCAGGTAGGTTTATCTTTGAGACCCAAGTCTGAGAGCTTCAAGTATAGAAGACCCCCCCCCCGAGATTAAAAATTAAAATTAAATATTTCATATTTTTTAAATAAAAATGAATCAAATAAGGAATCTAATCATTTCTGGGGTGAAGAACAAACGCTAGATCCTGCTCTAAATGAAGTACTATGCAGATAACTACTCCTTTTTTTTTTTTCCCTTGAACTTGGGATCCCTGTGTATCACAGACAAGCATCAAAACCCAAGTTTCAAATCTGTTACTGAATCCATTCCAGAAAAGCGGGGAAAAGCTACCAATTTGTCATCTGTTATAAAATTTCATAACCTTTCTTTTTTTGATATTTTTGTACTATTATTCACTCGGCTTGAAATACTGCGCCAGATTTGCGCCTGCTCATTTTACTATGTGTGCATGGCTGTGGTCTTTATTTTATAAGTAAGGACTGTCGGGTAGAGTTAGCAATGCCCAGATCGCTCACCCTGCAAGTCCTTGAGTCAGGCTCTTTGTGGTTTGGGGGCTGGTTATTTTTGGGTACGGTCAGGAGGGAGCCAGCTAAAAACCTGAATTGCCTCCTTCCCAGGGTGGTCTTTCTCCACCGGGATTGTGGTCAGCGGACCAGGAGGGACGTTCGAGCCAAGCTCTCGTGTCACGTCCTGGGTGAGATGATTTGGATAAGAAAGAAGCATCTTCATCTGTCCAAGTTGCCAGTTTTTATAGCTTCCCAGTAGAGCAGAAGCAGCTTGGAAAGATGGTGAATTTTGTTTTTCACTGGATATGCAAATATGTATTGAGGAATGCTGGTAATGGGCTTGTCTTGTGGTTTTGGAATGGGGAGTACACGGCACACACGGCTGTGCTTTTGTGAATAAAGTGAATGGGAAGGCCGCCCGCCAGGTGAGTCAGATAGGGCACCGCGGAGGTGGTGAGCCCTCTTGAGACGACAACGATTTCTGAAGACAGCAACTTCCTTGGAAAGTCTGATTTTGAGGGTTTCACCAAATTTCAGCTCAATATTTAGTTAACACAGACGAATCATTACGGAACATGTAAATTCTGTTTTTCCATTTTTGTACAATCAGTCTAACATTCCCTTTCAAATACAATACCCTTTCAGGTTTTGCTCCTAAGCAGTTTTCTGACTTTCTATTTCTATTTCAATATTTTCTGCCACCCAGACATCAACAGATGGACAGGGACATTTCAGTACCCCCCCACCCCCCTCCCCCAAGTTCTCACGAGCCACACGCACACACACAAGTGCCGAGTTCCGCCTGGCTGCCTGCTTCTTGGCACAGGCCTTTGATTCCTGAAATGCTCAGAGCAGACCCAAAAAAAAAAAAGTCTTTCTCAGGTGAGCCTGTCCAAGAATGTCTTTATTTTTCCTTCCCCTTTAAAAAATAGTTTCCCGCTGCTCCTGCCCACCCCACCAAAGTGGGGAAGGCAGAGCTGACCCAGACTCCTCTGGAGTTTTCTCCTGTATCCCCTTAGAAATGGCGTCGCCTTGGTGCGCTGGTCCCCACCGCGGGCGAGCTCTCCCGGGAGGACGTGGGCCACACAGAGCACAGTGGCCTGCGGGCAGCCAGACCTCATGGCTACCTTCTGGCTCAGCCCTTGCTGGAGCTCAGATGCCTTCTCATCAGGTTTGCCGACTGTAATAACGGAAATAGCAAAAAAAAAAAAACCCAAAAAACAAAAAAACGTCAGCCGACTCCTGTCTGCGTGTCGGCACTAGTCCAGGGAGTTTCAAAGGGATGCTTTATTGATTCTGTAATTGCACAGTAGAATGGACAAGCTGAGCTGAACCTCAGGGCCAGGAAAGCCCCTGCTCCACCAGCAGCCCCAGATGAGCCGGGGTTTGGAAAGAGCTCACAGAGCGGTTGCAGCTCAAGGTGAAGTGCACTTAACCCTTTCTCTAATGTGCCCCTTCAAGTTTCTTTTGTGTGGATGTGTGTCCGGGCCACATCTCATTGTAGGGATTTCAAATGTTTAATTTCCTTTGAATCTCTTGACTTGCCCTGTTATTATTTTATGAGGCTGCCTCTTGAAGGGCTGTTGTCGAACCTTGGGCATGAAAGACGGTTCCTACAGGAGCCTCTTTAGAACAATGGCCTCTCAACTGCAACTTCTCACAAAATAAAAAACCATAAAGCAGGCTTCTGAACCAGACTCATCAAGATACAGTAGCCCATTCTCTGCTAATAAGCTGATTGCTTTCCAGACCTGAAGGAGTGGACCAAGCTGTTTTGCCAAAACAATGGAAAATTAGCTCTGTAAACTTTTCCTGCTGCCATATTTTCCCACTGGCATTTGTGTCTGTACAGTTCCCTTAATTTGGTTAGGGCAGGAAGCAGTTGGAACATGGGCATTTTTAAAACCAAAAAGGAACTGCAGAGGGCTTTACCGAGCACCTCACTCGGGGACGGGCTAGAGACACCTGACAATTTTCAAAATTGCTCCCTCAGATCTCCCTGCTGGCCATGGTGCTGTGGGAAAGATTGCTCACTCGGCTGCTGCCACTTTTGTCTCTCCGAGGGCTCAGGGACTTGGGTGCAGACGGATGGTCTCACTTTCTTACTGGAGAGAGAGGCTCTACCCCCAGGACAGGTGCTCATCCACCCAGCGGAAAGCCATGATACTGATGCCTTAAGGTCCGACCTTTCTCCGACTTAACCTCCAGGCGGTCTCTCTCTCCCTCATGGTCCTGCTCTTCACCTCAGTATGGAAAATTTCAAGATATTCCTGTTTTGAGCTGATGTCATTTTTCTGGATTCCAGGCACTCGTTTTCAGGTTCCTGGAAGATACCTTCACAAAGATCCCCCCCCACCCTTACTTCCAGATCTCTTAATAGGCATTTCTGGAATGGAATTTGTCTTCTTTTCTCTTGTACCTGCTCACGCTCTTGCATTTCCCATATCTGTGAATTCCAGTACCACCTTTCCCATCACTGAGCTGAAACCTAGGAGTCCTCTTCTTGGTCGGGACCCCTCACCCATCATAATCCCGGCGTTGCTAACATTGGTGACTTGCCTCTCTCCTTCTCATCCAGTCTATTCTCTTTGCTAGGTTTTTCCTCGCATTCAAGGCTTTGGTATGTTTTCTGCATATTATTGTGGTAGCCTGCGGCTGAAAACGCTGCCTCCATACGTTTATGTTGGAACAATCTGAATCATGTCACATATGTTTGTTCTAAACCTTCAGTAGCTCCTTTTATTGAAGAAGAGCCCAGTCTCCTTGGCCAGGCATTCCAGGCCTTCTGTGATCTCCCTGCACACTCCCTCTGCACCTCGGTTTCTGGGTTTCTGGTGCTCCTTAATCCCTTCTCCACACACCGCACCCCCACCCTCCCTCCCCCCGCAGCTCTCCTCTGACATCACTGACACTTTCCTGTTAGAGTGTTGCTATTCCTCTCACTCTGTGTGAAACTTTTTCTCCGTTCTCTATTTTGTATTCACTTATTAGTTCACGTATTCTGCAGCCACTGACTGACTTCCGTCTTTGTGCCAGACCCTGGGCTACACGTTAGACCCGTGGAGACCATGCAGACAGCTGGGCTTCCTTCCTCCCTTTATGGTCTTTTAAGGGGAGAGTCAAATAATACATAAGTCAAGAAATACATGTGTATAAATGGGGTAATTATGTGTGGGGGGAAAAAGTGCTTCTGATGTTTTAAAAGACAGTGAGAGAAAGGAGGAGGGAGGCTATTTTAGCTTGTGTGGTCAGAGAAGGACTTTCCAAGAAGATGGTATTCAAGTGAAGGTTTGCAGGGTGAGACAGAGACCACTATACATGGAGCTGGGAAGAATCTTTTTGGCAGGTAGGACAGACAGCATGTGCAAGGGCACTGAGGTAGGGTCCATGTAAGTCGTAAAAGAACTGAAAGATTCTGGTCCTTCTTCTGTTGAAGTTTTCACTTTTCTTTTTCTTTCATGTGCCCACTATATTCCTCCTCTCATTGGAAGCCACTTTGGTTTTCTTTCATAACACTTGTCCATTTTGCCTCATAGTGAATCTACTGAAAGAGTTTCCTCGGAACTCTTTGAGGACAACAGCTGTACACAGTACATTTCCATTTTTCTTACTGATGGTATCTTCCAGAGGAGAGACGTCCATCTGATGGGACTTGGGATTATTTGGCGAATTGGTCATTGATGTTGCAAATATGATTTGGCAAATGGCTTCCATTTAGCCAACAGTGGAGATTATGTGACTCACTTTGTCCCCTGACTTTTTTACCCAACCCCCTGGACTTCATAGACTCTTTTTAATCTTCAGGCCTACCTGCTTTTCAAGAGTACCTTGTTTTTCAGCTCATAGGTCAAGATGAGCTATGTTAGCTCTTACTATCCTCTTTCAACTGCCCGTGGGATCAGAGAGCTGGCATGATCTAAGGCTCATGCATTGAGCTTGGAGTTTATGCTGGGTCGTTTTTGCAGTTCTAGGCAAAAAACTTGGGTGAGCCAGCGTGTAGGTCAAAACCAGCTAACCTCCAGGCTATGGTCTTGAACAGGCCGCGCTGTTGATTGATGTGGTTTAGCAGTATGTGGATGGCTGAATGTGGTTGTGATCCTGGAAATTTGTTAAAAGTTTGAAGAAGCCCAGTTTAGTGGGCCTTTGTGTTGGATGAATGTCATGGTAGGGTAAGAAATGGAGGCAAATGTAGAGATACTTATAAATCTCTTTTTGGTTCTTTTTTTAAAAAAGTGGTTTGGCTGCCTTGCCCAAGAGAAATCTTACTTGCCCCCCATCTCCCAACATTTAAAATATGCAAAAGTGGAATACTAATGGTTGACTAAGGGCATGAGCTCAAAGCTCCTTCTTATTTTTTTTATTCAGCAGACACTTAGTAAGCACTTATTTGCCAGGGGCTCTGCTTGGAGACGAAGAGGCAGTTTTATACCAGGAAGTTGAGTGACTTACAACTCAGAGCGACCCGTCGCTCTTCCCCACCGTTCACACTACAGTGGCCCCTCAGAACAGAGTTGGAAAACCACAGTCTGCCTCCACAGTAAAAGGAGCACACCTTTTAGGTGATTATCTGACATTTACAAGTTCGTGTAATCCCAGTCTATTAATAAAAATTCAAATTAGTACTTTTTATCTTTTCCTCAGTCAAACTTGGAGTATGGCAGCCGCCATATGCATTACTCTCTGCCCAGGCAAGCATCCTATTTTTTTTCCTCCATCACTCCTTGCCTCTTATGTTTGACTTGTACCTTACAGCACCCCCCACCCCCCAACACCCACGCTCCTGCCTCCAGGCTGGTGGTTTTCTCATGGGAGTGTTTTGTTTTTCTGGTTGGACCTTTGGGTTTTTTTTTTTTTTTTTGAAGGCAAAGGATGTATCTTCTGCTTTCATTTTACAGTAGGGAGTGCAGTGTAAGTACTGGTTGCTCAGCGGATCCAAGGATCAGTTCTCCCGCTCAGCAGTGACGCTACGCTCAGGGTGAGGTTCTCCTAGGATGTATAGGAAGTGAGTGGAAAAATTGGATTATGGGTTTTTGTGTGATTTGAAAAACCCTGCTGTTTTTAGATTCTTATTAAGGCACCACTGCAACCGAGCAGCCTTTTATGATTCTTTGGCATGATGGTCCCCAAGCTGTGATACGGGACCCCAGCACCTGTGGTAAGGGGTGGTCGAAGTATCATGAACTCAGAGTCCAGAGAAACAGACATCGAATCCTTTTGAGCTTGGCTCTGGGGCACTGGGCAAGCGGCTTGTCTTGATTTCTTTCCTCCTTGGTAACATGGCCAGGGTGGACTGTGTATGGGATTAGGAAGACACCCCTGCCAGTAACTGCAACATAGCCAGAGGTGACATAACATGGACATTCTCCTTAATTATGACCTGAAAGCCCAGGATGACATTTCGGATCTTCCCAGGTGGACCACAGAGGAGATGCTTCTCTGTGCCCGTTTTCCGAGATGATGGTCCCTTCTTTACTACCATGGGTCAGACTCGTATTAAAGCATCTCTTAGCCCTAATCATCATTACTCATTTAAAAAGCTACATGTTCTGGCAGAGAAGTTGACATCTGGTTTTGTGGGTACATTTTCATCGTCTGCAGGTATTTTTAGGGCCACACATGAAATTCTGTGACCCAAGACAAACTGACTGAATGCAGCTGAAGACACGTGATGGGGAGACATAATCCTTCCTATTTTTTATGCCAGACTTTGGCGGACTTCCATGGAGGAGGAGGAGGGGAAAAGGGCTCTGGCTCTCGGGAAAGGTCTGTGACATACACATAGGCCAGGCTGGTATACCCTTGAGTTGGCCTCGTGGGCAGCTGCCCCTCTGGTGCTGGACTCTGTCCTCTTGGTGCCCGTTTCAGAGACACATCTAAGCACACCAGCCGCAGGGAGATGCTCCTCGTGTTAACAGAAGCTGGCCTGATCTCAGATGTCCTATGAAGTTGAGCAGTTTGTGAGTAGGGGCAAAGGGCACACCTTTAGGGTTAATATGTTTTTCCTTGGCAGAATTCCAGGACCGGTCTCTGTCCTTGCCAAAGGAACACCACCTCCTGGGACTATGATGAGGATGTTCCTAGGCTGGGTTGGTCTGGGGAGTGGGAGCCAGGGGCCTCCTTTTCAACATTAAGTGCACCCTTGGACTTGCCAAAACTCTTCATTTTCTCCACTTCCTCATCTGTAAAATGGGGTTAATAAGACTTGGGGAAGGAGAACTCAGAGGAGTTGTGTGGATTCATAAAATACCCTCAGAAAGCTTTGAAGACATGAAACTGTCCAACGGCTTGGAGGTATTGTAAATGGGCATGACCAGAAGTGTACCATCTTCCATCTTTGGTTTGCCTGGTGCCACCAGAGAGTCGAAGGCCTCAGATTCTGGGGCTGGGTGTTGGGTGTCAGGTTGTACTCACCTAGCTCTTGATCAAGTTTTAATGATTGTCTGAGAAAATCCTGGCTATTTTCTTAGGTCAGACAGCAGGTCTTTTACTGGAGTTGTGCTTTGTTTTTTTCCCTGTGTGAAAGGAAGGGGAGAGAGAGAGAGAGAGAGAGAGAGAGAAAGGAGAATATCTACCTCTACTTGTATTTAGCTTTTTGTTGAAAGGTTTTGTTTTAGCTTTTTGAAAGCTTTTGTTTGTCATCTCAACAGAATTTCATGTCTTATGTGGCCAAGATGGAGAACAGTTGCCTTCTTGTCTCTAAGGGTCCAGTCTGGCCACTAGGTCCTTCCCAGAAGTGTGGGAGCTGAATAGCCATCTCAATGAATGACTTCCACATCTTAATGGAAGAACTTGTTGCAACTTGGACAATTACTAATTTTGCTTTTCTTTTCGATTATTTTTCCACACTTCGGATCCATTTGAAACACATTTGCAGCCTGGCTTTGGTGGAAACTTGTTTTCAGTTGTGGGCTCTCCTGACCTCACTGGAATGGTGGGAAGAAAAGGTGGAGATGAAGGGGAAGGACCCTGCATCCTTGTAGCTCTGAGTGTGGTCCTGGACCAGCAGCATCAGCATCACCTGGATGCTGGTTATTAATGCAGAATGTCCCCCACCTTCAGACACATACCTTGAATCTTCTACCAAGATCACCAGGTGGTTCACATCTATCTTAAGGTTTGAGAAGCACTAGGACATTTTAAATTCTATGTTTTTTTTGTTTTTTTTTTTTTGTTTTTTTTCCCAAATAGCGGTCTAAAGTGGCGGGTGTTGGTGGTTCTAGGTTGAGAAGTTCATGTTTACACAGATGCTCTTACATGCTCCTTTCTTCTGAAGGGTCTACATGATCACTCCTCTAGATTTCCGACTTCCTTTATGTGTTGTCCTTGACTCATGTTAGAAAGCTGTGAAGTGTGACTGAAACTAGCGGGTGAGTTAATGTTTCCTGTTCCACATCACACCATTAAGAGGTCGAAATGTCTCAAAGGAGAAGATGCTCCCTCCCCAGATCGCTCGGGGACTGCAGACGGCCTCAAGAACTTGGGCCGGGTTGCTCGAAAAGGGCAAAAGGAGTGTGTGGTGAAACGATGGGATAGAAAACCCAGGCCATGGCAGGAGGGAGAAGGTTATGACTCGTGCTCCCGAGCTGCTCAGACAGACGTGCTCCGTCAGCCCTGCGGAGGCAGCTGGGATTTTGCTCACCATAGTGGGCTAACCCCTGCTCTGGCTTGATTTAAGAGAATTGTGGTAGTTGGTGATGGTTCTAAGAGTAAGCCTGCCATTAAAGGAAAGGGCTTTGGGCAGTGGCTTGGTAACATCATACCCTTGGATGAAAGAAGAGTCCAGCCAGCCTCTCTTTGGGCAGGAGTTTCTGAGACCAACAGCCTCTCTTATTTCTAGGGCGGACCATTCATTAAGCAGGTGTCTCTGTCCTGAGTCTGGCTGCTGACTGATGTTTGCATATTGTGGTTATCCTAAAATAGGACGGACTGCGATTTATTGTCATGCATCGGGGAGATGGCCCTCAGACGATTTATGGTTCTTTAGGGGGAAAAAAAAAAAAGAAAAAACACCTGTCAAATTGTATAAATTCAAAATTATTTAGGAACCACGTGCAATTTTGGTTGCCTTATTGAATAGAAAGATAACTAGATTGCTGTAGCGTAGCGAAAATATTGAAACCATGTGCAGCTTTATTCTTTTTTTCTGAAATGATGAACAGGGCATAAATTTACCTGAGGGGAGAGGATGGCATTGCCTAGCTAAATTCACCTCTAATTTATTTCATTTTTTTTTTCTGATGTCAAAATTGTGGGAAATGATGTCCACTCACTTTCTGCTGCAGTTTCCTTCTTCTTTTGCTTACTCTTATGTGGTTTTCCCACTAATAATTTGTTGTTCAGAGCTCTTTTTTAGGAAAACTCTCCCTTTGGTAGTGACAGTGGTGGGTTTCCTTTGGAATGTCTGTCCCTTGCAGACCGGTAGCCTGCAAGGTAGATATGTCGAGTCTCATCTCAAGGGCCATCCTACGGTGAGGCTTCAGGCAGTAGTGACATTGTAGAGCTAGACAGGAAGATGAACATCCTCATAATCCTATGATTTAATTCGGTGGGCCTGGGGCTTACCAGATGCCGGTTGGGACCAGAGGTAGAAACTCAGTTGCATAGCATGGGACAGGGAACGTTTCTTTATTCATAACTGCCTTTGAACCCTATCTGCCCTCCTGCTAACCTTCCCCTTGGATATGGTCTGGTTTTACACAGACGTGAATGTGCATATGTGTAGATAGGTATCAATGTATGTACACACACAAGTCTATAACTGGGTGTGTATATGTGTATCTGTGTATGTGTTAGTGTTTGTATATGTGACCTTACGGACATACACAGACGTATACCTTTAGAGACCTGAGTACATCCCCCTGTGTCTATATGTATGCATTTTAAAAAAAATCATTTTAGGGAGTATCATGATAGAAATGTTTCAGATGCACGTTTTTAATCCACTGCACAGATGAGTAACTTCACTAGGACTTGGGTAGAATGAGACCCCACGCCTCTGCTTTCCTACCCTGTGCTCTAAATAGGGGTCAACGCCTCCTCTGTCATGTCCTCGTGTGGCTATGGGATGGCTTGTCAAACTCTCGTTATTGCCATATCTATATATCTAGGATACACTTTGCCTACTGTTGCCTTAAATTGCTTTTTAAAGATTGATTCCTTTATTTATTTTTAATTAATATTTTTCATAAAATGACACTTCAGAATTCGTTATTGGAAAACTAGCATGATGCTGGTCCATAAAGGAAAGAACACTATCAACATAAACACCTGTGTGTTAAGTGTGTGTGTGGTGTGTGTGTGTGTGTACATGCGTGTGTGTGAGTGTGTTCCTGCATGCATACATATCTCCATTTCTCAGCTACAACCACCCCAGGTACCACCCATGGTATTTGCACTGTACTTTTGGGAAAGACTGAGGTAGACCAGAAACCCCCAAATTAGTTTGCAAATGATGTGGTGTAGTGAGACTGCTCTCCAAAGGTCGTTGCCCTTGGTACACTGCTGCTGGGAAATAAAAATGTTGTTGGAGATCCAGTTTTTTCTTACCTTTTGATAGCAGGTGTTAGGTACAACCTTGAATAAGATCAGACCAGTCTCACTCAGGACCTACAATGTTTGGAAACCTCTACTTTTGATTAATCTTTTTCTTCACAGCTCTGCTGAAAGGGTAGAAGCTATTAATTTGGGATATTACTTTCCTTTTCATTCTCCTTCCCCTTATGTGTCGTTAACTTCTGATTCTTAAATTCTTACAGTAACCTTTTAAAAATATATAGAACTGGTTTAGTAGATGCTTTCTTAATTTTTTGCTGTGATACTGGTCTCAAGTGGATAACCGAAATAAAATATTAAGATTGTGGTTGCCCCAAGTTAATCTTTCGATTTTGAGTTTATATCCTATCTTTGGGTTTTGGGATCTCAGGTGGGCATGATAAAATATTGTGGTTCTGACAGTTAATCGTTTTTCTATTAGCTTTTTTGGGTGGAGGAGGAAATTGAACTCTTTTATCACTTCAAAATAATAATAAAAAAGAAGCAGTATTGAATTAGTATATTATGTAAAATGGAAGAAAGGGGGAAAAAAAAACCCACCTGTCATTTTCTCTCTCTGCCATTTGAACCCAACACCCTAAAATGAATGGTGTATTTAAGTTATAGAGCCTGTGTGGGAAAATTCAAGAAAAATGCTGCTCAGCCCTTGCTTTGCTGTGTTTCCTTTTCCTGTGCAGGAGAATATGCAAATTGCCTTTCTGTGGATGCGCTCTGTCACATCCATGTAAAGGTTCTGTGGGGATCCGTGCATCTTGCTGAGTTGAGCCTTGTGCCAGCTCAGAGAGTTTGATTGTTTTTGCTAATAGAGACAGATTTTGTCATTAGAGATAGCCACGTGTGATGCTGCCTGCATTCTTCTTGAGTCTCTGGTCACAGAAATCCCTTTGGCTTTAGGTGCAATTCAGTGGAAACACACACGCATACGCACACGCGCGCGCGCGCGCGCACACACACACACACACACACACACACCCCTCAAGCATAGAGAATTTGACTGTGGAATTGGCAAGGAATAAGTGAGCCAAATTTGGCCTGTAGAAATTAACACTGGCAACTTCGTGAGTAAAAATTACATGAAAAGCACTCATGGGGGAAGGAGGAAGGAAAAAAAAATCTAGGATAACAGTGCAGCAGACCACGTTTCCTATCCAGTCTGTCTTCTCAGGGCTGTTTGTCTAAACAGCATTGCCATTTTTTCTAAACAGTACTGCTGGTGTCCTCGATCTGTAGTATGAAGTGAATCAACCACACAGACCAAATGCTCGTTGAGTTGAGAGTTCCTTTATTTGGCCAAATTAAACCCAACAACCTCAGCTCTGTCCAAACTTGTGCTAGTCTGGGGCCAGCTAAGACGCCTGTCCCCGTTTGTAGATCTGTAGAGAAAAATGAAATGATATAGTAGCTGTTTCCTGTTCTTTGGATGAGAAGGAATTTAGCTCCCTGTAAAACTAATCAATTTTTTGTCTCCGAAAAGCTGGGAACATAATACTTAGAGGTTGTCTCAGACATGGGAGGAGGATGGGGGCGGGGGGAGAAAACATAAGAGACTCCATGTGGTTTTTTGGAAAGGTGAGCGGTGATATTAAAGTCTCCTGTGGATGGTCCAATATTTGGCTTTGCCACCTGAGTGTCTGCTGAAGAAGTCCGTCCAGAAGCACAGTGCTTATTTTTAGGATAGTTTGGAATGGTTTACAGTTTTGGTTTTGGTGCACGGTCTTACACGTCTTAGTCCACAAGCACAGATAGAGAGATAATTGGAAGTCTAAAATCAATAACGATGGAACGCAGCCAGTGTGAAACAGATGCCGGAATAAACCATCTGTAAATTCCATGGTGGGCGGAGTCAGGGCTCAAAATGTTTATTTGCATCCTGTGGACCACTGGAATAGCCCGGAGGATGATACGGGTCTATACCATTTGCCTTCCAAGCTCTCGCCCTTCCAACCCCAACTCTACCTGTTTTCTTACGTATATTTGAAGGATTGCTTTGGTGTTTTGTAATTTTCTGTATATATTGGGAATCCACTGGATAAGGTTGGACATTTTTTTCTCATAGACTGACTGGTCCTATTCTAGCTGGCTCTCCATTCAGCAGCCTCTTCAAAATGTAGAAGTGATCATGTCACCTTCACCTGTTCAACAGCAAGCTGAGGTCTTCAGTAGCCTGTCACTATCATTAAGGACGAAGACAGAATTCTGTCACAGGATCTGTACAAGCTTTATAGTGTGAATTCTGTTTTCTTTTCATTCTGTGCTACCGGCATCTTTCTTTTCTCTTGCACACACCCTGGTTTTGTCTTATTCTGCTCCTTGATGCCACAGGGCCTTTGCATGTGTTCCCTGTGCCTGGAGTATGCTTCCAACTCTTCTTCACCTGGTTGTCTCCTGCCTGTCCTTCAGCTCACAGTTTCAACTGTAACCTCAGCAAGGAGTTCTTCCTTGCTCTCTCTACTCTGCCAACATCCCTCTTAAACTTTGTTCTGGACACATATAACTTTGTGGCATTTATTCCAATATAGTCTATATGTATCATTCTTTCTATATTGATTAATGCCCATCTTCTCACCATCTCCAGCAGGCAAGAATACACCTTGCTGGGTACTGTTGTATACTAGTCTCTAAGCACAGTGCCTGGCACAAAATACGTATTTTGTAAATATTTCTTCAACAAATGACTGTAGTAGTGGTCTGTTGTTCCTGTTTGGAAAGATACTGGAGTCTCAACTTTCTCTATTTTGAGTCCTTTTGAAGTCCTATTTAAAAACCAAACCAAGTAGTTTCCTTATCAACCGTGTGGCTACTCTCTAAGTGGTTCACTATTTTTTTTTTCTATTTTTTTTAAATTGTCTTTATGTTACAGGGCTGAAGTTCTTTTTTGGGGGTGATTATGTGTTTTGTGGGGTGAAGGGCAGTTTGTGGCCATGACTGTTTTACAGTCAAAGTCTCAAACATTGTATACTAAATCCTATAATGGAAGCAACAACAACAACTAATAGTTGAGTTTTGTTCTGCTTATAGTTTTGATCCCTGATAATGTTCCCACCCTTAATTTGGCATTAGGGCACCTTATATGTCCTCATAGCCACATACAAGCCACTTACCATCTCTCAAACTTTTCTGTCTAGACCTGTGAAATAAGAGAGTCAGGTTACATGATATCTAAGTTCCCTTCTGGCTCATTGATAGTCAAATAAAATTCTAGGTTTTCTGTGAGAAATTAAAAGATACTCTTGACAGATTGGTTTTGGCTGTACTTGGTTTCTCAGAGTTTCTGATACACAAATGTGCCTTATGAATTTCCAAGACATAGGACATAATATACTTATTGGAATATGGAGTCCATGGGGAGGAATGCTTTTCTTTAGAAGACGTGTGTGTGTGTGTGTGTGTGTGTGTGTGTGTGTATTTGTGTGTACTGGGGGTGGGTGGAAAGGTTCTGGGACAGATGACCTTAAGATACGAATGAGAACTTAATGTTGTGTTTCCAAATACCTAGACTTCCCATAGGGTGTGATTACAGTATACTTTGAGAGTGCCTTTTAATTTTTTTAAATGGACAATAACAAAAATAGTGAGAAAATGCCAGGAGAATATAGTGTTCTCAGTGAGAGCATGGTTTGGGGTTATTAATGTGAAGCCATGTAGAGGATTTGAAAAGTAAACCACCATGCTATTAGATGGTGCTGATTCATCGGTCACTGTCTTTACACACTCCCAGGGACTGATCTTAATTATCTTCTATTTTTTTTTAGAGGGGGATGGGGCAGAAGGAGAGGGAGAGAGAGAGTTTCTTTTAAAAGATTATTTATTTATTTATTTGACAGACAGAGATCACAAGTAGTCAGAGAGGCAGGCAGGGAGAGAGGAGGAAGCAGGATCCCCGCTGAGCAGAGTCCGATGTGGGGCTCGATCCCAGGACCCTGGGATCATGAACTGAGCCAAAGGTAGAGGCTTAACCCACTGAGCCACCCAGGTGGCCCAGAGAGAGAGAATCGTAAGCAGATACCATGCTCAACATGGAGCCCGACTCGGGGCTCTCCTCACAATCCTGAGATCATGACCTGAGCTGAAATGAAGAGTCAGATGCTTAACTGACTGAGCCACCTAGGCACTCCTTAAATATCCTTTTTTATTTCACACGTTTTATGGTTGTCTTCTTATTCCTTACCCATGGCATTAGCATGGAGATATCAAGTCTTTACAGGCAGGGCTATGAAGAAGTACCTTTGAGATCCCAGCCTCCAGGATCTCCTCATGATCTGCTTGGTTTTCTTGTGTCCTCTACTTTTGGCCCCCACCCGAGGGCTGGAGCATGTCCAGAAGGTTCCATGAGTTGCTTTTAGCATACTCCTCGCGTCAGAGGAAATTCCCCCTCGTTTGTTCCCCTTCTAATAATTGGAAATGAGACCGAAATCTTAACCGGTATCCTTAAATCAGTCGACCTTAAATGCTTCAGTGAAAAGTGGACTGGGGGCTCCCTAAAGTGATGTATGGATGCCGAGGGCCCTGCAGAGCTCAGCATTCCCTCCATTCTGGGACGCTCCTGGCCTTTCAGAGCCAGGGCCGGCACCCGGATGGATACTGACCAACAGCTTGCTGATGAGCGTGGCCCCGAGCTGGTTGTGGAAGCTGATGACAGGGGCGTGCTGAACTTGGGTGCTGGGAACTCGATGCAATGGGTTGCTTCTAAGCTGGTGCAGGTACAAGCTTGGGATCAGGAAATCCCCATCACTTCCACTGACCCTCAGCGAGGTGACTGGAAAAGGTTTTAGAACTCTCTGAAAAAACAGTTGATCTGTTACGAAATGATCTGGCACGCCAGTAGGCCCGGCATTTGGTTTCTTCTCGGTCACCTTTCTCTGTCCTTCGTGGCCAACAGTTCCATGGCTTGTTGAACATGTAGCTTCTCACTGAGCTCCCCCTGCCTAGGGAAGGGAGGCCTTGATGGCTCTGGGTATTTTTCTCCTGTCCTGAAATCTTTCTAGTTGCCTGCCTTGCATTCCTCTTCTTGTCTTTGTTTCCTTACCTTCATCACGTATCTGTTTCTTTCACAAGGAATAAATGCTTATTGCTTAAAAAAAAAAAACCAAAAAAAAAAAAACAAACAAAAAAAAACCAAACAACAACAAAAAGAGGCAAAAAAGAACGAGGGGGGGGGAAAACAAGAAAAAAAAACATGAAAAAAAGTGCATATAGGTAACAAGGCAAAAAACACAAAAATTGTTACTAGTCATATTTTGTGGTATTTCCTTCCATTGTTTTTTCCAGGAATGTGAGTGCACACACCCATATATAGTTTCAAAAATGAGCTCATACCCTACATGCGGTTTGGTAGTTTGTCTTTTCTATTTAAAATATATCTTGGGACGTGCTCTGCTATGGGTCAAAAACCAAACTGGTTGAATAGAGATATGTGATAAACCAAATGGGGCAGCACGTTACTCTGTAGTATCTAGGAGGCAGGTAAATAAAGTTTACTAAATAATTAGGGAAAGTGCAATATATGAAGAGAGGACATCGTCTTATACCATTAATAGAGATGTATGTCCTATATTTTAATAGCAGCGTGGCCTTGTTGCACAGGGGTGTATTGTCATTTACTGAGCCAGCTCGGTATTGGTTGGACGTGGAGGTTATGTATGTGTTCCTTTGGGGGCGGGGCATGTATATGTGTGTTTCAATGAGCTGAATGGCTAGTTGACTCTCCACCCACCCCAGCGACCCCCAATCCAGCTTCCTGTGTTTTCAAAGGAATGGAACTGTGTGTCGGCGTTTGGGTAGCCACTCCTACACGGCAGGAGACAAAAGCACCTTTGAAAGTGCTACTTTTAGTTTTACTCTTCATGTGTAGACAGGTGGTACATTAATTCTCTAAGTTGGTTGGCCTATATTAAGCTGACGAATATTTTTAATTTGACAAACATATTTAACCCGAAATATGTTTATTCTTCCGTCTTTTTTTTTTTTTTAAACTTACGGACACTAAGAGACGGTTGTGGTAGTGCCCAGGAGCCCGCATGAAAAGTGGGGGAGGGCTGGAATCAGCATACAGGGGAGATCCCCACGATAGGAAGGAATGCGCCCCATCCCACTTGGGCTCACAGCCCCTGTGTGAAGGACCCCTGTCATCTTCCGTGTCCTTTCTTTCTGTTCTTTACCCCAGGGGAAGATTCAGGTGTGTCATTTTGAAGGGTTTGTAATGGGCGCCGTTCTTGGCTCCCATTCACCTGCAGGCGCTGCGGGGCTCCCTTCTGCCCCCTCTGTGCTCACCTTCTGTGCTACATCCCAGTCCTTGGTCTGGCCCACGGAGACGGCAGTGCCACGTTCTCTTCCTTTCTTCACAGAGGCAGGGTGTTGAGTGCACAGCAGAGAAGGCTTCGGGGCCGCTTTGATCAGCCGGAATGTGAGGCGCAGCAGGCCCCCCGACCACACGAACATATCCTCACCCCACGCTGTAAATCTCGCCCTCTTTTCCGCCCAAGAGAGCTTGGGAGAGATACTTCCTGTGCGTACTTGAGCTTGCGGCAAGGCACGTGAAACTCAAAGACAGGAACTTTCCCAAGGTGCCCGTGGAGGGCCAAGGCCAGGTGTCTCCAGGCCCCGCAGGCCGTGTTGCCTGTACTGCTCCGCAAGGGTCAGAGCCATCTGTCTGGAAAATCTCGATCGTTTTGAAGACTGGAGGAGGAGACAGACGCTGCTCTGTGTGGAAGCGCTTAGACCTTCCGTAGCAGTGACAACATTCATTATCATTATTGGGAATTTTGGTCTCTACGTGTCCTTCGCAGTGTCGGGCCCGCTGATGAACGCTGCCTTACCGCTCAGTGAGATGGGGAGCTTAGACTCTGCGGCCCCCTCCCTTGGAGCCGTTTCTCCGCCAGAAGCAGGAGTTTACAGAGATGAGGGGCCTGGCCCAGGCTCCTCGCTGGTGGGCCTGGTGGCGGTGCAGAACCCGAGGCTTCCTTCCCTCAAAAGCCGCTGCTCGGCTGTTCTGCTGCCGGAGGAGGACCGGCAGTGCCGATCGCTGCTTTTTATGGGTCATTCTCTCTCAGAGACGTGGCCTGCCCCTTGCCAGCATCAGATAGTCAGAAATGACAGTAGGAAGGCCATTCAGCTTCTGTAATCCCAGGACAGAGGGAGACCTGGAGGGAGACCTGGAGCAGGTGCATAAAAGAGGAGCACACGTGAGCATCCTTATTTGTGGTGTGTCCCGTTTAACCACCGATGCTCAATGTCGGTGAACTTAGAAATGGTTTTGCCTCATCTGGTACCCCTCAGACAGCGTACGGATTCTGTACTGCATCTTTGCCCACGGTGAATGATGGAGTCCCTAGAACAGGCCCTAATTCCGGCATCTCTTGTAGTAAAAGGCTCGCCTGTTTTCTGTGTCTCTTGCATGGATTCAGCCGCATGTGATAAGGATCAGCATAGCTCCAGGAGCCTTTCAACGTCAGTAGTAGGTGAGAAAATAGACAAATACCAGCCCTTCTGAAGAAGAGCCATATGAAAACTGTTTGCTCTGGGAAAAAGACATTTATTACTTTTTTATGCAAAGGACCAAAAAGGGATGTTTCAACTTCGAAAAAATAAGATCTCAAGGAACAAAGCATATTCTAGTTGAAATCCTGCTTTTTTTCCGTGAGATATTTCTCAAAGACCTCAGAAGCTCAAAGATCTATGTTTGGAGAAATTTTTAAAAATGTATTACAGCCGTGTTTGACATTGGTTTCCTTATTTCTTTGAGAATATATATGAAACATGGAGTAGATGTGTGTAGACCATTTAAAACACACAAATGCATTTTTGAGTACACAACCACAAGGATGCATCTTTTGGTGAATGAAGAAAGCTCGGTGTCTCTTTTGAGTAAAATAAACATCAGGAAATACAATCTAAAGTTGGAAGCACACCATAATTTCTTGGAATATAACAAAATTTTGAGACAAAAATAATAATCCACCTGAAATTTTAAAATGCTGTAAGTGTCTCAAGATATGGAAGCCAACTTTTTACCTTTTTAAAAAGACTGTGAACAGTTAAGTAAGGGTAAAAATATCAAAAGACCAACAGTATCTAAAAATCTCCTTTCTAGTCTTAATTATTCATCCGTCATTCTTTTTAAAATGGAAAATAACTTTTGGTGTAATTAGTGAACATACTATGTGCCAAACACTGTGTTTCGGTCTGTTATTGTATCTTCCCTTAAAGTCCAGTGGATAGGCCTGTTAGTGGCCATAGCCTATAGTCACAGGAGCCAAGCTCAGGTGGAATTGTGGGGGCCACTGGACTTCTAAAAGGCACTTGAAGAGGCATTGAGGCTCCAACCCAGGCAGTCTGACCCCAGAGTTAAAGCACCTATTAGGAGATATTACTGCTCCTTGAGGGTTTTGCCTTCATTGTTTTCCCTGTGCACTTCAGAATAGCCTGAGATCTCTTTGTGGTGAGGGAAATAACTCAGACTTAGCCCTCTCTTCATCCAAATAATACGTGAGCCTTAGCGCACTCATACTGCTGTAGACAGAGTCACGTGCCTCTGGTGTAGTGCCTACTGAAGAGGACCTAAAGGCTGTTGTATTGGCACACCCCTTCGTTCATTTGCTTGTTCATTTGTTCACTCGGTAAATAGTTCAGTGGCAGTTACATACCAGCTACTGTTTCACACAAAGGGCAGAGAGCAGTGGGTACAGCCACTCCCTGATCTCATAGTGCTTACATCCTAGCAAGGAAGACGGAACTCAAATAAATATATAGTATGTTTCATGGTAGTAAGTGGTATAGAAAAAATAAATGAGGGTGAAGAAGTGGAGAATGTGAGGGAGAGGTGTGCTGCTTTTAGCCAGGAAGTTCAAGGAAGGAAAGGACAGTGAGAATATAGAAAAATTGTGAGACATGAGGGGCCCTTGGGGATATCTGAGGGAAGAGCAGTCAGGAAGAACAGCAAGTGCAAAGGCCCTGTGGTGAGAGTCTGCTCATTAAAAAAAAACAAAAACGAAGAAAAGTCTATTATTCAAATTAATCTGTCCTTGCATATATCTTCCTGATCAGATAATCTTTTATTTCTCATATGGGGATCTGTATTGAATGGCGAGGGGCCAAACAGTCTAAACATGGCATTTCTGATTCCAAAGATTTGGTAAATATGGAATATAGCCCAAAGGTTTTACCTCTGAGATACATCCTGTCCTAGCCAACCGAGTGATTTATTTTTAGTGGACTGTATGTATGTAGCCTTATTCTAGGGAATGGAAATCAGGATCTCTCTGTTCTATGGGGCAGTGGTTCCAATAGGATAAGAATCTGGTCCCCCTGCTTCTGGTTACACCCTTAGAGGAAATAAAAGGATTGCCTGTATGATCTGGAAATGAGTAACTGTTGCATTATGGCAGAGTAAAACCTCTTTGAACCGTTTGATCTCAAATCTGAAAGGTTTCACATCAATCAGTAAAATATTACTAGATGCTATGTTCTTAAAATTTACTTGGTAACACCTTTGCAAATTGTTCATATTGATCCAGTGGAACTCATATTTTCTTGATGAAAAGTCTCCTGAAATCCACGATTTCCTACTGGACATTCATAGCAAAATGTATATTTAAAGCCCTTGCGAGTGTGCGCATGGTAACGGCTCTGTGGAAGCCTGATTAGCTGGTTTCCAATTTGCCAGATTTTTTTTTTTAAGTTTTTTTTTTAAACCATTCTCTCTTGTTAGGGAGAACATAAAGGCATCAGAAAACCGCTCACAGCATTTCATTTCTGATATCCCTCAATATGGAATAAACAATTAAACTGATTTGAGTATGAATTGTCTCTGAAATATCCCCTTTATGCTTGGCAGCCCTATGCAAAAATTTCCGCCTGTTGCAAATTGAAAGTCTTCAAGTTGCAAACCCCCCTGAAGAACGGTTTTGATAATAGGGCCGTTGTCAGGCCCTTAACTCCATTGCACGCGGCTGGGAGCCTCCAGAATAACGTTTAATGTAGTTGTCGGGCAAGGAGTCGTTGGCAGCCATGAGGCTCCCTGCTTGAGTGCTCCCTTTCCTGACGGGGAATATAGGGCAGTGATCAAGCAGAGGGTCTCAAAGGAGGTCTTCAATCACTGGGTAACATGAAGGACGGGATACACACAGGCTGCCAGAGAAGCCGGGACAAAGCTCCCGAGTTGCAGAGAGACAGAGAATTCCTGTATGAACACCCAGATGACTGGGAACCTAGTCCTTACGGATTAAACAGTGCCCGGGGGCACTAAGGCTAATAGGAAATGCTGGAATGGAGATTTTTTTTTTTTTTTTTTTTTGGTCCCCAGTTTTGTACTGTTTATGATCTGCCAGCAGGAATATTTCACGGCATTAAAGGCATGGCCGGAAAGCAAGATGTATATGTATATACACACTCATACACACACATGCGTGCGTGCGTGCGCGCGCGCACACACACACACACACGCTTCCTCTGTATCTTCACAACCCTGATACCACATATGGCCCTTGCGGACGGAGTATTGTGTGTTGTTTAGTCTTGGAACTTCTTTTAAAGATAGGATGTCATTTACAATCTTCAGGCCATATGTTTACTCAGACTTAAGAAACACGGGCTAATCTTTTTCTATTTTGAGGAGTAATAAATTGAAAAGATAATTACATAATATGGTGCATAATGTAACTCTGGCTTGAGCCATATGTGTTTAATTTTAGAGAAACATGCGTGATGACAGGTTATGAAGGATGAAACTATTTTAGTCTTTTTAGGGATTAGAAGCATGAGGGTTTTTTTTTTTTTAAACTTATTTTTTAAATAAGTGTTCCTTATTTCCATCCCCTCCCCCTCCCCAAAACAACCCAATACGCAAACCCGTGAGAAACTCCCTCCTGAAAGCTGTTTGTTTTTTTCTGGTGGTCACTGGTATAGACAATTCAAGTTAGAGGGCGTATTAGTTCCAAGCCCTTATAAAATGAGATGCAGGCTTCTGTGTGCTGAAGGGGGTGGGGAATGGTTGGCCATGTAGTTCCTAACGTGAGAGCCGAGTGTGGAGATGCTGTGTTTAGAGGCAGGCAGAAATTGTCATCCGAGTTTCCAGTTAGAAACACCACCAGTTCTCCCTCTCCCTGTCGAACGTGAAGGCGTATCTGATATAAAATGTTGTGGCGGGAGAGGTGCGAGAATTTTTCTTTACTTCCTTCTGCACACATCAGTGGCACTCCTCTTAAGAAGCTCCACCCACTCTACTTGGTCCCCAAAATGCAGCGTCAGCTCAAATACTCTCCGTAAAACTCTTAAGCAGGAGGCTCCTATCCTGAGACCACTTTTAGGTCACCTTCACAATGTGTCACTTTATCCCTGATCCTGGCCTGGCAGCAGAATTGTCAGGTACGGTGGGCAGAATAATGCCCCCTGAATATGCCAATGTTCTGGTCTTTAGAACCTGGAAAGGTGATCTGTCACACGGAAAAGGGGAAATCAGTTTGTAGATGGAACTGGGGTGGCCAATCACCCAATGTTGAATGGGGGGAGATGAGCCTGGATTGTGCCAGGGGGCTCAGCGTACTCACAGAGTTTTTAAAAGGAGAAGAGAGAGAGAGTAAAGAGATAAAAGCAAAGAGAACCAGAGCCAGACTCTGCCCAGTGTTGCTGACTTTGAACATGGAGGAAGGGGCCATACGCCAAGGAATGTGGGCTTCTTCTAGAAGCTGAGAAGGGCAAGCAAGGAAACAGATTATCTCCTAGAGCCTCCAGAAGGAACCACAGCCCTGCCAACACCTTGGCCTTAGCCCCTTGAGACCCGTTTTGGACTTCTGACCTCCAGAACTATAAGACATTTATATGTATATGTTTAAATATACATGTATTTTCATATATATGTGTGTGTATGTGTGTGTGTGTATATATATGTATATATATGTATATGTTTAATATATATGTATGTGTTTAAAGTCACCGAGTTTGTGGTGGCTTGTGATAGCAGCCATCGGAAGGTAATAGACGGGAGGAGGACCACGTGCCTGGTGTACAGGGAGGAGATCAGTTGTTAGCAAACGTGGCTGTGTATGAGAAACACCTGGAGGGCTTTAAAAATGCTGGTGTCTGGACCCTGGAACCCTGAAGTTGCAATTTAATGAGTCTAGGGGTGGCCTGGACACCATGTTCCCCAGGTGATTCAGGTATGCAACCAAAGAGGTGGCACACTGGTTTAGGGTATGAGCTTTGGTATCAGATAAACACGGCTTCCAGGTGAGCACCGGTGTCGGGCCAGCTGGGTGTGCAAGTTATTCTCTTCGCTTTAGTTTCCGCATCTGTCACCTGGGGATACTGTGAACTTCTGCCGAGGGTTGTATGATCCTGACCTATTAAAGGGCCCGTGTCTTTCTCACGGGGATTGCTCAATAAAGGGTTGCTACTCTTTGGAGTCCCCTTATGGTGATTGGGACGCACAGAGGCAGATCCCCTGATGAGATGCCTGGCTGATTTCTAGAGCTTATATTCGCAGCTGCTTTCAGAAGTAGCTCCTACTATTCTGCCCTACCCACGGAAGGGAGAGAGGATCGGGAAAGGTAAGCAGCTCTTCCAGTGGCACCAGAAATAAGCTGGGAGCCTGGACTCGAACCTGGGTCTCTCTTGAGTTTGGGACCATGCCTGCTTGCCATGTGTGAGGCTTGCGAGGCGGATGGGTAGGAATGTGAAGCTGGCAGCTGCACTCTCTCGAGCCCCCTTGGGCGGCATTTCACAAACCATTGCCAGCGTCAGGCCCCGGGCTGGGGGTGGCATTTTGTACCGGATTCGGTCTCTGCACGATAAAGCGTATTGCCCTGTTGCCTGCCGTCATGGAAAAGGAGGTTGAAAGCCATGGGAATGATGATTCTTAACAGTTATAGGCTGTTTGCCTCTGTCTGCCGTTTAATCTAATCTCAGGTTCAGTTGATACTATTGATTAGGTTCTTTTCAGAACGGTATGCGGCATATGGGGCTTCTCTGTGTGGGGTAAAATGTTATTCTTCTCCTCTGTGAGTTGAGAAGAAAAGGTGAAAGTATACAATTAATTTGCCTGCACTTTCTTGCAAATTGTATGCTGGATTTCTGCGAAATGCTGTATGGAACAATATCCCAAGCAAATTATTGTTATTTACTGTGACTTTTGCCTGCGTATTTAAAGTCAACAATTATGTTTCCTTTCTGTACTTAATGGCCTTTGTACAACATTTTTAGAAACTTGGTCAGGTGTCACTAAGCAAACCTGCGCTTCGACCCTGTGATTCTTGGGAAACAAGTTAACAATATCAGAAGTAACAACCAAGCCCTGTTTCCAAAGGTAACAACCGAACCCAGGAGGGCACGCTCACCTCTCCCTTCCTGTAAGGTGATTAATTAATTATCTGGAGGCCATTGCCCTGAATCTCATTTGTTTTAGGCAATATATCATCTTTTGTCATCCTTGCTGTTGGTATCACGGAGAGCGAATAATAAAATGGAATCTGATAATCTTAAATTTTTTTTTTTCTTCACATTTCATGCATTTGGAGGGCAGTTTTGCTACCTTTGGAATCCTGTCATTCCTTGAGTCCTTTAGAAGAGAAATTCTTTGAAAATGGACGTAGAGATGACACAGAATGGGACATCACTTCCAGCTGTACAACATAGTAATTAGGCCATTATGTACATCACACAGTGCTCATCAGGCTCAGTGCAGTCACCGCCTGTCACCATACGATGTTATTGCAGTATTATTACAGTAGTATTGTGTCTCCTCCCTTTCCTGTACTTTTTATCCTATGACTTGCTCATTTTACCCCTGAAAGTTTGTACCTCTTCCTCCCCTTCACTGATATCGTCTATCACCTTCCCTCTTCCCTGTGGCAACTCTCAGTTTATTGTGTACTTAGGAGTCTATTTATGTTTCTTTGGGATTTTTTGTTAGCTCATTTGTTTCATGTTTTAGGTCCCACATGTAAGTTAACTTACATGGTATTTGTCTTGTTTGTGTCTGACTTATTTCACTTAGCAGAATGCCCTCTAGGTCTGCCCATGCTGTCGTGAATGGCAAGATTTTGTTCTTTTTTCTGGCTGAGTAATACTCCATTATGCATGTGCATACACACACCACCTCTTCTTTATCCTTTTATCCATCAGTGGACCCTTGGGCTGCTTCCATAGCTTGGCTACTGTAGATAATGCTGCAGTCAATTCAGGGGTATGCAGGTCTTTTTGAAATAGCGTTTTGGTTGTCTTCAGGTCATTAACCAGAAGTGGAATCACTGGGCTATATGGTATTTCTACTTTTAGTCTCTTGAGGAACCTCCACACTGTTTTCCATACTGGCCGCAGCAGCTGACATTCCTGCCAGCAGTGTAGGATGGTTCCCTTTTGTCCACATCCTCGCCAGCACGTGCTGTTTCTAGTCATTTTCATATGGGCAATTCTGACAGGTGTGAGGCGGTATCACACTGTGGTTCTGATGGGCATTTCCCTCATGATGAGTGATGTTAGTATTTTTTGTGTGCCTCTTGGCTATCTGGGTATCTTCTTTTCTTTTTTAAAAGATTTTGTTTACTTATTTGACAGAGAGAGAGATCACAGGTAGGTAGAGAGGCAGGCCGAGAGAGAGGGGAAAGCAGGCTCCCTGCTGAGCAGAGAGCCCGATGCGGGGCTCGATCCCAGGAGCCTAAGATCATGACCCGAGCCAAAGGCAGAGGCGTAACCCACTAAGCCACCCAGGCGCCCCTTGGTGTCTTCTTTGGAAAAATGTCTATTCAGGTCCTCTGCCTTTTTTTTTTTTTTTTTTTAAATCAATGTATTTGTTTTTTGGGCATTGAGAGCAAACTCTTTGTCCTAGAAGTGGGACATACGTGTTTCACATCAGTGGTTCTCTAATCCCAGCCCAGATTCTGAAATAATGCTCTCCTTTCTGTGTTCCTCTTACTTTCATTGCCATGTAGCAGCCATTGACCTGAAGGTTTTTGGTGGTGAGATATATATATATATAGATACATATATCTCGATATATATATTTTAAAGATACATATATCTCGATATATATATTTTAAAGCTGTCTTGTTTTTGGAGGTCCGAGCAGGTTTTTTGTTCTATTAGGGACTCAGTTCATGCCCCGACTGGAACTGCCAGGAGCAGCTTATGGCCAGCCATGTGTGCACATACTAAAGTTTTGTGAATCTGAAGAGATCCAAGTTCATTATTCCCAATTTCCAGGAACTTTGGGTTATGACATTTCCACCCAATAAACAGAAGCAAAGAGCCTACAAGCCAAACTAGATCTTCTCATTTGAGAAACGAATCTGGCTTTGCTTATCCAATGTCTTATCTAATGAAGAGTATGCTTGGCCAACTGTATGTTAAAAGACAGTCTGACTGAAGAGTTTTCAGATCATCTCGGGAATAAATTGACAGGGAGACAGGTGCCGAAGATGGGCAGGAGTTAGAGCAAAGGACAGAGACCAGCCATCATCTCCTGGGTTCTCTCCACCTTGAAGGACAGTTATTAATATTTTGTCCTCTTTGCTTGTGGTTGTATTTAAAAGGAATACAACGTTTCAGTTAGAGCCCAGATCACCTTATAGCTATGCTCTTCCCATCCTCAGAAACAAATGCCATCAGGAGTTGGGGCTACCTCCTTCCATTCCATTTTTATGTGTTTGGTTACATAGACCCTATTTTTGAGAGTGTTTAGTTGGTAAGTTTAGCTTCAAACTATATTGTATCCTTACTACTTTGTGCCTTATTATTCAGCCTTGATTTTGAGAGTGATTAGCGCATTCCTACATAGAGCTCTAACTTACCTCGCCGAAGTCTACACAGTATTCTGCCATTGAACTATGTCTTGTGCTTATTCATTCCAGCGTCGGAGGGCATTTAAAATTTTCTTTTTACTGCAGTGAACAACATAGGAATGCGTAAGAGTTTCCTTAAAGACTGAGAAGTAGAATTACCAAGAATTGTACTTACTAAGGCGTACTGCTCCTCAGTTCAGAACTTGCTTCCGTAGCAAGCTGAGGAGGATGTCGGTCTGTCCCGTCTTCCCTCAGGGAATCTACAGTCTGGTGAGGAAGTGGAGGAGGATAGCTCTGTCTGTCCGAGAACTGTTTATTTGAGCCGGACTGCATTGGTGCCCTCAGGAGGAAGTAATGGTCTGCTTAGATTTCTAGTATCTTGTAGCAGACAACTCATGACTTCATGTGAACGTGATTGTATGTGACACAATCACGGCATCGCGTCCACGGATTTCATCTGTTTGAATAGAACGCTCCCACTACATTGTCTGAATGGCAAGAGGCTCCTTTTCTGTTTCAGGTAGTGGCACGGTTTAGAGAAGGAAGACGTCACCAATTAATCCAGCCAAGAGCCCAGCGAGCGTTGTCCCGCCCATGGGCTGGTTTTGGGCTTTCTCTGCCATTCCTTTTGGGGGGCTAAGAGAGCCCCAGAGAGACATGTCTGAAGCAACAGCACACACAAAAATAGAGTGAACGAAGACAAAAATGTAAGAATAAAAGGGAGGAAGAATTTCTGAGTGAATGAGGCCTCCGCTGCTCCTTCTCCTCCTGAGGTGTGATATGTAGATCTGTCCCGTGCTCAGGCCTGACAGCTTGTGGGGACCAGATGAATTTTTCAGTCAGCATGAGAAATGCCATCCACACCAACTGATACCCTCTCCTGGCAGCTGCCTCACTATCTTTTATCATTCCTCTTGATCCATCATCCAGAGAATGCTAGAAGGCACGAGAATGTAAGATCCAAATAGGAATGGGTGCATGTTTTCTATCTTGGTGTACTTTCCAGAACCTTTTTGAACTTTTGAACCGCTCGCACCCATGGGGCCCTGTGCAGGGGAGTTGATAAATAGAGATAATGTTGATGTGAGTACAGTTTCTTTCATATGTAACTAGAGAAGCATGTGAGTTCCAGATAAGCTTCTCTTAGAAAAAATAAAATTCTAAATGTCAAAGATTTTTGAACCGGGGTGACAAGGACTCCAGGACTGAAAGACGTCCTCGGACTTGAGCCCAGGAGGGGAGAATCCAGCAGAGAGCATATAGGTCAGTTTGGCCAAAGCCCCTTCTGTTTTCATTGAATTTAGACTTCCCTCCCTCTTCTGTGTTCTCTTAAGGCCTCTGGTTATTCTAATTTCACTTTCTTTCCTTGTCTGTAATGGTCACTTTCTAATTCCTCCCCCAGTATATTGAAAAAACTGGGGAGTCAGCCTCTGAGACAATGTGTCTCATGGGTATGGGAGGGCGTTCTTTTCTTCACAAAACTTCTGGAACAATAATCCAGCTTCCATTCCCTCACAGGCATCTTTTTGAAATTGGAGGCATTATATTCGGATAAAAGGAAACATGATGCATTGATTCTATGTAAATAAATGAAACGGAAAAGGCCTGGGTCATAAACACCCGATCCAATTAAGTACCTCGTTTTTGGATTGTTTATTAAAAATTTGCAATATGTGTTTTCATGCCTGTCCTGGGCTTAGTTATTAACCAGTGGAGGATTTCGATAAGATTTACCTCAATATTGGAGATGGAAGTAGTTTGTTTGTTTTCTTTTTAATTTTTAAATTTTAAAAATTGTTATGAATTCAGACTCATACCCTCCCAGGATAGCAATGCACTGCCAAGTGCAAGGTGAAGCCTAAAAGCTTATCATTTAGAAAAAATGTCCACATGTGGAAATAACAGTCATAATTGTTAGCATTGGATTAATTAGATTTGGCATCATTTATTTCCCATTTTAACTTTTTATCACTTTTGTCTACATCTTAATTATTTGGGGATGAACAAATCGACGGGGAACATAGTAAGCATTTACTAGATGTTTGTTGTATTAACAAAGGGACGTTTTTCAATGACTTCATTCAAAGCTCATCTCGTGTGGAGATTTCACAATAAAATGAGGGCTTGTAAGATGTGGGGAGGTCCATGTGGCTGGCTGAGGTCACACATGACATGATTTTGCTCTTGCTAAAGTTTGAGCACGTTGCCTTCTGGTTTTTTTTTTTTTTTTTTTTTTAAACTTACATGTATTAGGTTCATGCATTTCAAAGGTGGAGATCCGGCAAGAGAGGACATTCCTGTATTTCCTCCTCAACAGGCTGCAGGTTATCGTAAGTTTCACCTCCCAAATCCCCACCCCTTTGATCTCCCCAAGATGCCACTAGTAGCTCAGTCTGGGTAGATCGTAGAGCTCTGGTCGGTGCACAATCAGGCATTTGCTTTTTATTGTCTTTGGAGGAATGTGTAGGATTTTTAGAACTTTAGCCATACCCAAATAGTTACTTAATTTGAAACCTGCTGGAATTTCTTATTTCTCAACTACATGGTGGGAGGTAGTGGGATACAGGATAAATGGCCCATTGGAAAAAAAAAAAAAAAGCTTTCTTACATAGTTTTTTCTTCACTACTTGGGGTCCTTCGAGAAGGTATTACCTTATGGGGTAATCCCACTCCTGTAGGAATGTGTTTATTACACACGCACACATCTCCATAGATGCACCCGTCCGTGTATACCAAAGTGTGTTCACACGTCTGTGTGCACACCTCCACGTGTATGGTCGTTACATTTCCTAAACCCAAGTAACTCGAGTTTCTTTCCTAACACAAAAAGTCACTTCCAAGAAAAGTGGAAAAATAAACAGTATAATCAGCGAGGCATCACAAATAACTTTTATGTCTAAATCAAGCTATTAAATGCTTTTTTATTTTTAAGTAGATAGGGGAATAAAATAGCTACATAGTTCATAAAGTGGTGTGCCATTACTGCCTGCTGTGCCCGAGAATTATGCCAGCTTTTTACACTCATGAAGTAAAAGCAGATTAGAACTGTGATCAATGTATTACCCTATATTTCTTATTGTGCATTATATTTCCTTTTTGAGCACCTTTGTCGACTAAATGGCTACTAATGACATAATTACAATTGTTTGTCACCACCATAATGCGTGATTTCCTATCTCATCATGAAGATGTAAGTTAGATAAAAGAGGAGTTTTGGCAGGAAGACAAAGTGCAGTGATTTATTAAAGGCCAGATGTGGTTGTTAAAAGCTTTTCTCCAGAAGGCTCAATTGAGTGATGTGAAAAGGGAATGAAATCGCTCCGCACACCCAGCCTGTGGTTCGGGGTGTGAGTGACATAGTTGCTCATGGAAGCATGACAGACGAGCCACATGTTTTATTGTTGTGTACAGATTTTACGTTGGAATTTAAACAGGGTGAGAAAGGTCCGCATTAGCTTACACCAGCCAAGTAGGTGTTTAAAAGAAACTCGTGAGACTCAAGGGCTGGCAGGATCCTTCCATTTGTTTCGTGCCTTATAGCGAGGACTGAACTCTCTAACATGTCTGTCCAGCACGGCTCAGAAACCTCGAGGGAGGGAGAGAGAGGCTCATTGGAGAAATCAGAGTGATCAGAAGCGAATGGAGACGAGATTCCACTCACACGCTGTTGACATACGTATCGCACACGTAGACTTGACATATAGACACTCAGATTCGATAGATGCTTCTAAGGAAAAGGCGCCATTCCTGGTTTTAGTACTATTTGCACATGCAAAGCTCTGTTAAAATAATGTTAAGACCCTGGAGTGATAGAAGCTATGAGTGGTTTGAAGAGTATTCTCGAGCTTTTGGGGGAGGATGGGGGTGGGAGAAGAAGAAAGTGGTTATTTCTTTGTGTCATGCTCTGTTTCTCTGTACTTCCTCTCTTCTCTTCCCCCTCCCCTCCCGTCCCTTCTCTTCCTCTCTTCTTTACCCCCTCCCCGCCCTTTCTCCTCCTCCTTCCTCACTTCCCTGTAAAGTTTTGTATGAACAGAGTTACACTGTAGAATGGGGTCTGTGCCGTGTGGAACCCAGCGCTGGGCTGGACATAGGAATCTTCTTGTGTCTTCCAGAGCAGACAGAAAAAGTGACTTTAAATAGTACAAATGGAAGACTTAGACTTTTTTTTAAGATTAATTCAGTGAGGCTAGAGAGATGTTTGGTGGGGTGTTCATAACCCTGCTGGGTTCTCTCAGTACAAGGTCCTCCTTGTGTTCTCTGTCAGGGTCGTACAGCCTTGAGAGCTCTTGTAGAGTTTCCATTCTTGGTGATTGTAATTTGGAGTATCTGTCATATTGCCTAAATGTTTATTCCTGTTTCCGGTCTGTAAGTTCCACGCAGGCAGGAATTACCTGACACATTGTGTGCATTTGGGAAGTAGTCATAGGATGAACCACAAGAACCACTTGGACAGTAGCCTGCGTTCAGCCTATCACTTGGAGATCACCAGCAAACCCATCCAGATAAAACTTTCCCAAACTTCAGATACGTGTCCACATAGATAATGAAGAAAGTTAGGTGGCTTCCTGCCATCCCCTTAATTTAAAATTTGGAGCCTGAGAATCCAGGTAGGTCCAGTCCCTTCCAAGTTGACTTTTGTCTCCCAGGCACCCATCATGTAATTCCAGAGACTGCCACTTGATGGCTCGTATCCAACCCTTCGACACGAGAGAATCAAGTCAGAAAAAAATGCACGTGTTCTCTACCTCTTGACTGTCTCTTTCATTTAGAATATACATGTTCTTTATGACTCATGTGTTGACGCTTATAAAGAGAGGACTGAAATGGAAACGCAGGGAGTTAAGTTTCAGAGATGCAAAGTACTTAGAACCCGGGCTGCCTTCATGGTCGTGGGTTGCACACAGCCAGCCCAGGCCCTGTGATCAACAGGGCCCTACCTTGGTTGAATGCACTGCTGTCACTATCTTGAAAATCTTTAATTTTTTTTTCCTTTTTAAAAAGATTTATTTGTTTATTTGAAAGAACATGAGTGGTGTGGGGAGCGGAGGGAGAGGGGGGAGAGAGAGAGAGAGAGAGAGAGAGAGGCAGACTCCCAGCTGTGTGCAGAGCCCCACATGGGGCTCTATCCCATTACCCTGAGCTGAAATCAAGAGTTGGAAGCTTAACTGATGTGGCCACCCAAGCGCCCCACCATCTTGAAACTCTTAATAAATTCACACAAGGGGTCCACAGTTTCATTTTACTCTGGACCCCACAGTTTACGTTGGTGGCCCTGCCTGTCCCTATATGTTCTTTCATTGTCACCACCGGTGACTTTGCAGTTGCTGACTTTCCTTACTCTGCCAGAACCTCTGTTATTTGAAGCCAGGTTGCCCAGGCCTGATCTTAACCTGACCAGGGCTCCTAATGGCTTTGTGGAGCGCTTGTCAGGAAGCCTGCCTTCCCTAGACACAAACGAGTGGGATAAGAGCTTTGGCCTTGACTCCTGGATTCAGATCCTGGCCCTGTAAGGAGCACATTACTTACACTTCCCAGGCTCAGTTTGGTCATTTGCAAAAACGACATGATAATAGTGTGCCTCCCTCCTAAACTTGAGGTGGGGGCTAAATGAGATAGTGGATGGAACAAGCTACCCGGGCACCTGGCCCACGGTGAGCGCTCAGTCATGGCTGAGTATTGTTGCCATCACTGGGCAGCACATTTCTGGTGACGCCTGCCCCTCATGGAGCCTCCCGTTCTCTGTGGTCGGCGCTCCCTGACGCTGCAGAATTGTCGCCGTGCCTTGATGCTGTCCTGGGCCGCACACACGGGTTCTTGAAGCCTGGTGCCAGAGTTCAAGGGAGGCCTTGACTCCGCTCTGCTGACTGCCTCCCTCTCTCTGAGACCCTGACTGGTCCCTCTCCTCTGTGCTCCCTCCTGAGATATGGAATGATTAACATGGAAAGGATTTGTATTACCAAACTGAGAATTCTATAACCCATTTCTGTTTCCCAGTGGTTCAAAGATGTCTCTTACTCACTGTATCTTTTGCAGGGCATTGAAAACACATTTTGGGGGGTGCCTGGGTGGCTCAGTGGGTTAAGCCTCTGCCTTCTGCTCAGGTCATGATCTCAGGGTCCTGGGATCGAGCCCCATATCTGGCTTTCTGCTCAGCAGGGATCCTGTTGCCCCCTGTCCCTCTGCCTGCCTCTCTGCTTCCTTGTGATCTCTCTGTGTCAAATAAATAAATAAAATCTTAAAAAAAAATTTTTGAAGAAGACACATAATTTGTAAATAGAATCCCCTCCCCCATTCATACAGAAAACTTGCACAACATTGACCATATCATAGGGACTTGGGTTCTTGGAGAGGGAGAGGCTGTTATTGGGGACGGATGGGATGTGGGATATGATCCATTCATTTATCTGACAAGGATCTGTTGAAGACTTTGTATGCCATGTATCCTTGGAAGTCCTGGGAGTGTAACTGTTCACAATCCCACAAGAACCTTGCTGTTGCGTGGCTGACATTCTAGTAGGGAACAAATACTAAATACAACAAAGGACAGTATCAGACAGTATCTCTGCTATGCAGAGAAGTAAGACGGGGCCATGGAATGAGACTGCCTCTGGGCTGCTTTAGACAAGGTAGCCAGGGAAGGTGTCTCGGAGGAGGTGACATTTGAGCTGAGATGTGAATGGCAAGAGGGAGGCAACCCATAGAAGGGGAGGAGAAAAGCCTTCCGGGCTTAGGAATAACCAGTGCTCAGACCCTCAGGTGCCATGAGCTTGGTGGATTTGAGGAACAGAAAAAAGACCAACGTGGCTGGAACGAGGTGTACGAGCTAGAGAGGGGAAATTGGTTGGGCAAGAAAATTAGTTGGGGCCTGATCTTGGAGTCTGTAGACCATGATCATGTCATCCCTGGGCCTTGTTGCTCTTTTATTTTCAAGCTAAAAGAGACCCAGGAATCTGTTTCATCCTAAGCTGAACAATTGAATCAATTAAGCAGTCTCCAGGTATTAATTAGACTGGAAATGGATGATTTTACCTGGATTTATCCACTGAGGTTCTCTAAATAAGAAGTGTTATCCGAATGGAGCACTGGAATTGGAGTCCCAAAGCAAGTCTCAGCCCTACTGGGATAAGCTGTTTAGTTTCCTCAGTGCATCATATCATCATAGATTGATCATGCCTTTGACACAAGGTTGGCATAAGGTTGACACAAGGTTGAAATGACTTAGGGCTCAGGGTGACTACTGGGTAAATGCAAAGTCATATGCAGATATTACCTAGCTGTTGTGATTGATAATTCTCAGTTGATAACCTTAGCTGCTAAAAATCCCTACTTTTTAAAGTTAGAAAAGTGTATTTTTCTATCCATTAAGGAGTTTTTCTATTACTTGTAGAGAGACCTAGCAGATAAATTCATGATGTATATAGTTACCTTATTCAGTAAGTGCTTCCTAGATACTGGCTCATGTTCGTAGATAACTGACCTTCTTTGTTAAGGTCTGGAATGTGAGAGCACATGGCCCCCATCTATGGGATTCTGTCTCGTAGATTACTTATCTCTTAGCTGGACTGACTTTGAAATATGGGAAGGTCCAAAAAGATGGTTTACTGTTAGTTTTAAAAGCTTGTCTTTAAAGAGGATCACAGTGGTTTTTAGAAGACAAAAATTCCATGCCTTTAAAGGTGACTCCTGGTCACCCTGGATTTGGGTTTGTGGAGATGAGTGGTTTACATGTTGTTCTTTGGGAGAAGGTAGTTGTGGAAATTGGGTCTAGGTAGCTGACATTTATGAAGCAGGAGTCAGCTTTTGTCTCCAACTACCTCTCAGAACTTCTCACTCTGCTCAGCAGGACATCTGTATGTGTCAAGGAATTGGCCACAATAGGGAGACTGGTTGGCTGAGTTGATTAGTGTTTGCCTTTGGCTCTGGTCATGAACCTGGAGTCCTGGGATTGAGCCCCCACTCAGACTCCCTGCTCAGTGGAGAGCCTGCTTCTCCCCCTCCTCCCCACTCATGCTCTCTCTCAATGTCTCTGTCTCTCTCTCTCAAATAAATAAAATCTTTAAGGAAAAAAAAAAAAGGAATCAACAAGGATAACAAATTCCATTGGTCTGGTTCTCCAAGATTGGTTTCAGGAGCCATGTAAATGGCCACAGGGAATCTGAATTTTAAGATCTTACTCTCCTCTTGAGTTCGTAGACATCCCTTGGAAAGATGATCTCAGATTACTGGAAGACTTTATTGTTAAGTTTTAGAGAATTTTGCATTCTGCTTAGAAAGTCATTTTCGAGTTTTATTAGAACATTTACTCGCAATGGTGCTAATTATTTTAAATATGACCCTGGAAATGGGCTATGTCAGCTTGAAAAGACTATTTTTAACAGAATTTGGTTTTAAAGGCAGGTTTTATAGACATTATAGTAATACCATTGTTATCTAATTAGCATCCACTGTGCAAATGTACGTGATATTAGAGAGGCAAGTATACATAAAATTATAAATTGTGACATTTTATGAGGTTTTTTTTTATCATGAGTCTTACACAGTCATCATTACTTAACAGTGTGAAATGTGGCCTTAGACATTACATCATGTAAAGACCAGAAGACAAAAAAAAAAAAAAAAACACACACACACACAAAAAAAAAAACCTGAGGATCAATTTTTGATTATAATAAAGTTTTAGTATGAGGCATTTCTGAATATGTGTCATGAACATGAGTCATGATTTTCACACCAAACCTGACCTATTATGATTATGTTTTGACTTCAAGGGGTTTTCAGTATTTAAATTCTAAACCTAATTCTAAGGTTTCAAAATGATTCACATTCAAATCTACTTTTATGTTTTATAATTAAATAAGAAAATATTGCTTATACCTACATTTTTACTATTCTTGGACATATTATAATTATTTCTTTAATTTCACCAATAAAATAGCCCATTTCTTCATTAGTAAATTACAAGGCTACCTCAATAAAAGAAAAAAAAAAACTAGTGTAAATGTGGCTCGCCATCTCAAATCATCACTCAGTGTGGAATTTCCTTTCGTTAGTTCTTTTTGTAAAATGTGAAAGATACTTTCTAGGTAAATTAATCCCTTCCAAGTGGTAAAATCACTTCCTTTTTGGAAAGAGTTATTAGAGTCTTCTTCTTTATAATCTTAAATACCACTTATGTTAGAGTGAACAATACATGGGAAAATTACACCAGTTAAAAAAAGAATGATCGCGACCCAGGCCAAGTACATTGCAATTATGTGTTCATGGAAAAGTGAGCTTTCTACCGGGAAAAGCGTGATAGAGATGCCCATGAAATTTCCAAAGTTTAAGTATTTTTGTAAATTAGGTTGTTCCTAGTTAAACAGGTGGCTTTAAAGGCTGGTTTCACTGTTGTTTTAATCATAGTTTAGTTACCATGGAGAAATATGCAAGTTAGCATTTATACACAGAAGTGAAATTTATGCTGCATAGATAATAGCCTAAATTTAGCTTGACTTAAGTTTACCACTTCCTTTTTTTTTTCAGCAAAAAAGAATAATAATATATCACATATATCCATTAACAAGTTAATTTCTTTAAACGCTACTGTTATATTTTTAGAGAATTGCTCTTCTCAGGCATCCACGGACCACTCCACTTCTGTCAACGTGGCTTCTTCCAGTGACGAACATAATAGAGCATATTACATGTGATTTGCTCGAACCGTGTCATCCTTAGGTTTGATACAAGACTTAGCTAACTTTAAAATCCATCACGTGGTGCCAAACTAATATTTGGACACATTGTATCTCGTTGGCTTTTGTCAAGGACTGTTATTTCGTCTTGAAAGATCTCCAAAATGTGCCCCGGGGTAACGGGGCCGACGGATTGCAGACCCCAGCCATAGTTTCGATGACCATTTGGATACATTTTCTCTAAGGGAAACTCTGAGGCAGGTCTTCGTCATGTACTGTTGCGTTCTTACTGTCCTCTCAGCCGGGTAATAGATTTTTCACCCTGAATTAAGAGGTTTGTTTCTGTGGAATCCCGCAACCGGGAGCTGCCTTTCCTGCCATTTGCTTTTGCCCGGTACCTCCGAGCGAAGGCTAAGTTTTCAAGGACAAATGTAGTAAAACTGTCTTGATCCAACACGAGGTCCCCCAGCACGGAGAGAGAGCAGCAGATCCCTTTCAACACCAGCTGTTCTCACAGATATAGATTGCTGCAGTGAAATTTTCTTAATATAATTCAGGAAGCTCTAGAGAATTCTCCAAAACAACTGTGCCAACAAGGAAAATGTTGAATTTTTCATCAGCTGCCCAATGCTGAGAGTTAGTGGGCAATCCGTTCATTCATGACCAGATGTTCAGTGTGGTAACGCTCTGCAGTTAACTTGAACCCTGTGGCCTGTTTACCATTGGCTGCAAGGACATTGGCAGCAGCCTGGCATTGGAGAATTGAGGCCCGCACAAGCAAAAGCCCGAAGTGTGTGTCTGTGGCTTCCTGGTTCTCACCAGCGACTAGACAAGGTAGGGAGTGTTGACAGAGGGGAAGGACATCACATCAATCATTCTCGAGGCAAGAAGAATTTGCTATAGGTTTGTGTCTTAGGGGAACCGTTGGCAAATTCTTACACTCCTTTTTATTTGGGAAGAAAGGAGGTCTTTGTTTAGTTGGATAGTTTCTTTTCTTTTTTTTTTTTTTTTTTAAACCTGTGTCTAAACCATCAAACTTTTTGTGGTGGGGGCAGTAGGTGTGGGTAGGTTAAGACAGTAAGAAAAGGGTTTCTAATTTTAAACTAGGGGAAGTCATTAAAGTTGACTCTTAATACTGACTCCTTACTGGGTCCAATCTGGAATTGGGAATATGTGATATTTTTTGCCCTAGGTAAACTTTCTTATTATAGATGGCAGATATTTAGATCTTCCATTCACAGAGTCACCATTTCCTTCATATACATGTGTTGCACCCAGGACTTTTTTGTGAGCTGTTTTAAATAACAGTGTTTAGGGAGAAGGGGGAGTAGTAGGTGGAGTAGGGGTTTTCGAAGAAACACTGTGATTTTCTACCTTGGAAAGGATTCTTCCTTAAAATGATTAACTGTGTTTGATTCTGGAATTGCAGCATGCCGGGCACGGGGAGGCAGAATTTCATAACAGATAGCTCAGATGGAGGGCTCTTTTCTTTTCACCACCGGGGCATTGCACAATACTTTTTTTTTTTTTTTTTTTTTAAATAGTGGTAAATATACATGACATGAAATTGACCAATTTAACCAACCCTGTGATAATTGTAACTATTATTTCAAAACACTATGGGCAAAGGAAAGGAAAAGAAAAAAAATCTTTGTTATTTGACCATTTCACATTTGTGGCTTCAACGGTACTATCCCAACAAGAACTTGGTCTTTGTTTACTTGAAACTAGAACAGAAAGTCATCATGGAGGAAGCGTCTTTTTTTTTTTTTTTTTTTTTTTTAGACTTGGGTGGTGGTTTTTTTCTTCCTTCCAAAGTCCTTGACTCCCCCTGGCACATCCCTAGTGACAGCCATCCTTGCAGGCACCCAGGTAACTTGGAGGGTCTTTGGAGCAGAAAACCCTTGGGCTAATTATATTTGTTTTGGCAGAACTTTCTGCCCTTGGTGTACAAGTTGCAGCGAACACTTCCTTTGCATTTCCTGCTTACAGAGAAAGCAGGTTGCATGTCGCCCTGAAATAGGGACATTTCTCACTACTCCCATTTCAACCAGAACCTCGCCAGCCCTTCGAAGCACACCAGAGGAGTGTGTGTTTCATTTGTGTGGGTGATTTCTTTGAAAAGTTCCTTGGCTTGGGGACTTGGAAAAAGGAGGTTTTGAATTTCGGCAGGCAGGTACTGACGGAGGGCTGCTGAGCCGCGCGGAGAAGGCACCGGGTTGTTTTCTGGGATGCTGACTTGCTGATAGAAACTCGAGAACCAGTTTACAGTAGCTCTGACACCACTGTTACCTTTCTGCAGTCCCCTCCAGCTGCTCCCAGCCCTTCGGATGCCTCCGCCATGCACACAGTTTGTTCTTGGGTGTGAAAGCAAACAGTGTTTGAGTTGGCAGCGACTTCTCCTTCAGTCGAGTTTGCTGCCTCGGCAAGAAACCGCAGCAGGAGCTTTCTGCTGCTGAAGATTTCCACTGGCAGGATGGCCTTTTCCCACATTTCCTTGGTTTAAGGAAACAGATTTTTGAACTTTTTTTTTTTTTTTTAAAAGACAAAATGCCAACATTTAACAGCTGGAGTTAGTATATAATTTATGGTTTTCACTTTATGTTCTTATGGATGTATAAAAATTAAAAATCTGCAATTATTGTTGAATTATGCAAGTTTTTGCAAAAAGAGTGATTAAAAATAGACCCTCTGTTACGAGGAATTCAAGAAAGTCATTGTTACCCAAACAGGTATTCTCAATTATTCTATCTTTAATGGTTTTTAATTGTTATAATTTACTCATATTCTTTTACATCTCTCAGAAGAGATGTTTCTGAAAGCTCTTTGTTTTTCCTTTAAGGAACAAGTAGGAGTTTGTTCATTTGAACCTCTTCAGCTTTTTTTAAAAAAATCACATTTTTAATTTTTTTACACGTCAGCATGTTAATCCTCCCTCTAGGTAACCCTTCTTGTCACAGAGGATCTGCCTGGAGAATCTTAACTCTAAGAAACATTCTCAGACCTGCTATTTGTCAAGGTGGTGGTCTTTGTCATGGAAGTTATCCAAGCCTTTGTTACGCCACAGAACCTACCTCTTGGGCAAGCTGCAGTTTTCCCTGTTATTTCCTTCCCAGGAAGCTCCTCTCCACACCTTACAGATTCAGCATATGCACTCCTCATTGGCTGCCAGGCCTTGGCCGAATTGGTAACTTAACAGAATCAGGAAAGAACGCAGCCAGCCAATAAAAAGTGACTGAATGTTACCTCGGGACGGGTAGTATTTTTGTAATTTTTGTCCTGTCCATACACAGAGACGAGGGGAGTCTTCTGTTGTTATTGTTACTTCTTTTTCTGTTGATCAAGACTCTGAGAACCTTTATTGACGCCCCCGAAAGCCACACGTTTACTGAAAAAGTGGCACAAGCATTCTGTGCTTTCTTGGTTTCTCAGAAAATAAAATAGGAAGTGAAAAGGCCTTTCTCCTTGGTACAGCGTGTTACTATAAAGATCGTTCGATCTACACGTTAGATTGACGGTCAGAACATTAGCTGTGATGAATAACAAGGGACAAAATTTTTCTTTTCTTTTCAAGGGTAGTGGCAGTTAATCATTTTTATCTGCCCGCCTTGTGGACTTGATTAGATTTATGACGTATGCCGCATGTTTATGGCATTTTTATTATATGTTGTTAATTTGTTGTAACTGCCACTGCTTTTTTTTTTTTTTTTTTCTTCTTCCTTTTTCTCCCCAGAGGACTCTTGAAAGCAACTAAGTGTCAACTGTTACCTTGTGCTTTGGGAAACTTTATTTAATTTTTAATGTTGATAAAAGGCATCGTGGCCTACTGGTTGAAAAAAAGAAGTCCCCGCGATTACAATGTGTATCTTAACGTCACACAAAAAGAAAATTTGCAGGATGTTCTGTTAAATATTTGTGTTTTTCCTTGCACACTCAGGCTGGATTGAGAGGGTGCCCATTGATAAATCATCTCACCTGAAACCTAGGTGTTGAGTGTGTGCTAAACTGCGATTTTCTTTATTACTGGAAAGTCATATACGTAGTTTTCAAATCACTGCAAGGTAAGACAATTGGACGTTGAACGTTTAAACTGCCTCAAGAGTCAGGCAGTTGAATGATGCATTTTAGAACAACACACTCTTTTTTAGCTTACTAGCTCTCAGAATGGATATGGAATCTGTTAAATATAGAGGCAATTCTTTAAATAAGGCCGACAGTTAAAATTGGGAAGCAGGAGAATTAGATTGGAAATGATTTATGATGAGTCTACAGGACATTCAAAAAATAAAGTTAGAAAAGGAAATCCACTGGCTGTACTGGCTACATGACAGCAAAAGATTTTTACTTTTCATCCCTTTTGAATTGGCTAGATATATAGGCAGTGCATAGAAACAGACTCTCAGGCGGAAAAATTGACGGATTTTTTTGTTGTTGTTGTTGTTAGTGTATGTTCTGGCATTGGTTTGGCATTGGCTTTACAAACCTCTGACTATAACCAAGTCAGTTTCTTGTTTTGACAGTTACAAACTTTTTCAATAACAGAGAACCACCCATTCTCTTAAGAGCATTAGACGTTGAAGTAAATAGAAGCTGAGCTGAACAGCAGCTTTGTTTTTGTCACGCAGCGGGAACATATGGGACCTTAATAAATACCATTTGAAGATGACATGGGTGTGGTTGTTGAGCTGATAATGTGTAATGATCACAGATGCGTGTGTCACGTTCAAGAATTGGTATACATTGGTTCACACTCCACCGTAAGGAGTTTATATATATTCTGTGGGAGAAACAATACGAATTCAAAGAGGCAGATTACGGGCCATACTAAGTCATTTAGGTATGAGGTGGTTTCACGGACAGCCCAGCCTTGTTCTGATGATGGCTTACTAAAGCATCTAAAAGGCTTATGTATAATGGGCAGGGAAAAGAAGTATACTTTTAGGTGTTTTAGATACAAAATCATCAATTGTTCCAGTTGTATCAATATGAACGTAACCAAGACAAGGCGATACCTTTACGAACTAGTAGGAGATCAAGTTATTAAGCTGGCATTCGACTTCAGTGTCGAGGTAGGCAGGAGATGCCTACCGCTCAGGAGTGCGCAGGGGATGATCTCTTGATTCCTTTACCCGTGCCCCGTTGCTTATGGAACCGAGAGCTCGGGCGTGTCGACATTTGCTGTAGACAATTTTGAGAAGACCTAGGTTCGTACTCAGATGCTGTCCTTAGAGATAAAGTGTTTAGAGAAGTGAGACCTTTCTTCACCCCCATGGAGAATTTAAGCTACAGCCTCCTGAAGAGGTAAGCTTGAGGTATTTGGATTAGGGGAACAAATGTGGTTTTTTGGTTCTTGAGAACAGAATGAATAAGCAGCAGAGACCAAGAAGCATGGCACTTGAGGAGAACAAGGAACAATTCCCTTTGGCTGGAACATGGAGTTCATAAAGAGGAAGAGAGAAGATGATTTGGAAAGGTAGTGGATACACTACTATGGAGAACCTCAAATTCAGTTCACAAGCAAGTGATTTATTTGGTACCATTAATTAATATTACTAATAGCAGATAACGTCTGCTATGGACAAGGCAGCAGGCACAGTGATTTGCAGTTCATTATGTTTTACTTCTTCTCGGAATGCAATGAAGGGGGTGCCATTACTATCCGTAGAATACCATGCTGGTGAGGAAACTGAGTGGTGGAAAGGGTGTGTGATCTTTCCAGAGGCACAAAGCAGTGAGATGGAGCCACGATTTCCAGTTTGTCTCTGTGACCAAAGGACCAGCCTTTCGAAGATTCTGATTACACAGCCACTGGGCATGACCAGGGTTTTTATGAGCACAGATCTCTCTTGGTCAGAGCAGAGCTCCGTGACAGTTCATTTGTCATCATTTCACAGAATATTGTGGGGAGCCCAAATTAGAGGAAATCGTGATGTTTCTGAAGAGCTGAAATCCAGCTACTGGTTGAAGAAAAAGTCCCCTCTCTTGCAATGTGTATCTTACTTCACGCAAAAAGAAAAATTGCAGTATGTTCTGTTGAACACTTGTGGTTTTTGTTGCACACTCGGGCTGGGTTGAGAGAGTGCCCACTGATAAATCATCTCACCTGAAACCTGAGTGTGATTTGAAAAGATTGGAAAGACAGTGCTGGGGGGATGTGTCTAAAAACCTGTGAAGTTGTAGCCACTGGATTTGGTGTGAAGGTGATGGACGGTTGGGAGAATCGGTGTCCCCAGCACTTGTGCCCAGAAGAAAAGAGAGACAGGCTGGGCAGCGATGAGCGGAGCTTTGGATACCCTGTTAGGTGCAAGAGTTAATTTCAGGCAGAATCCTTCTGGAACATGATGAAATGCACATTGAACATAACCTTGGGAAGGTAGTTGGGCTAGAGATGTGGATTGGAAGCCAAGGGAATAAGTATATATATAGAGAGAGAGACTGGTGCATTTAGTGAGGGGGGAGAAGAAAGACTGGCTGGAGAAGGAGATCAGGAAATAAGTCAGCCTTACGAGATAAAGAAAAATCTTTCTGCACATTGGAGATGACAGATTTGTAGGCCACGCTTCAGACACATACCTATACATATTCATATTTGTATACATATTCATGTACATATTTATATATGTATTCCTATATACATTCATATGTATCACTGTGTATTTGTATATGTATCATGAGCATGCACCGTTCCCTCAAGCACACATATGTATGCTTGGGAGTCTGTCCCACCTTAGTTAGCAAGTGGGGAGAGGGTAGGTATCAGGCTGTCCCAGGAGTGGCCGACTCGGGAGGATTCTGCTCCGTGGTGTACAACTTGAGGGCAGTAGAGGAAAGATGGAGTTCCCTTCTAGAGTGTGTGAGGTTCAGCCCAACACATAGAATTTTATCCACCCCCCCCCCCACAAATGCATTCCAACACAGAAGCCTGGCTGCTTTAAATGCTATAGTAAATGCTAAATGATCTATAATAGGATTTTACAGAATTCAGCAAGATTACCATTATGTTGTGAAATATGGGCTAAGAGTGTGGTCAATAAATGTGTTAACTTTTCATTTGGGGTGATAGTTTTCTTCTTTGAAAATCCATTCATCTGCTAAAATGCATATGGGAAGCTCATTGCTTTCATTGCTTTTGCCAATGGTTGTGGTTCAGAATTTTTTTTTCTTCCCTATACCTTTTCTTAATTACTAATAACGGTAACTGTTAAGACTTCCAGGTCTTCAATTTTTTTTTTTTTTCCGACAACTAAAGAAATGTTATTGCTAAAGTCTGTTTGGTAATATTGATTGGAGAATGAGATAATGCCCACCCCACCCCTTTTCAAGTTGCCACAAAGTGATTTCCTTTCAGGTTTCTATAAAATGTCACCCTGGCAAAACTTGCCTCCCACGTTGGTAGACTTCAGTTTCTACTTCTTGTCTTGATTCCTTATGTTGGACATTTACTAAAGGGTTACAGTGGTTTGTAACACCTTAAAACGATTCAGGGCCTCCTACTACTCATACTGCCAGTGCTGTGAAATTCATGTGAGTCCTTTACAGGTGGTGACACTCATTTTAAGAAAATAGATTTAGCAAAACTGTGCAGGTCTTCACACCTGTGTCAACTTTGGGATAGCATTCGCGTGTCTCCTGGGAGTCTCTAGTTGGCCATGTTACTGAGGGCTTTGTTATAATGGGTTGAGAAGTCATTAATCAACTGAGGTCACCCTGACTTTTGAGATTCTAATAAAATTGGCCTGAGCCTTTATCTTATTCCTGTGGGAATTCCAGTGAGGATTCCTGGAGACTTCATTTTCATGATTGATTTTGGTTAAAGAACTCTTGATAGTCTCTCTTCTCACTACTGTTTTTTTTCTCCTCTTGGAGTTGGAAGTTAGCTTCTATCCATAATTTCCTCCCACATAACTCATAGAGGACATTGAAGTTGAGGAAGTTCCAGGAAGTTTGATCAGAGAAGTTTGGAGTCAAATGTTCAACAGCACTGTTCTTAAAGTATGTATTTGCCCCCACTAAATTTGTCCTTGAACCACTTTCTCCCTAGATCAATGACCTCCAGTAGCCTAACTTGTCCCTTCTGCTGTTCTCCTCACTTCCGTCCTGTTTTCTTCTTTCTTCTCACCTCTCTGCTTTCTATTACCTGCTCATATTTCTTAAAAACCACAGTTTAGCTTTCTTTTTCTGGTCAGCATCTCCTTCCCAACCAGTTTCTGGGGGCTCTGTCTCCCTCATTGCAGGCAGCATATCAAGAAGGCACTGCTCAGCGGTAGAATGATCACCTTTCACTTGTCCACTTGCGTACATATGACCTCATTTTCTTCTCCTTCAGATGGAGCACAAACTGAGACTGCTTTGCACAGAGAGACATGTTAGGGTTTTATTCCAATTTTGGCCTTGTCCATCAAACTCCATTCTTTTTAACTTCTGAATCCTTTAATCAGCCAAATAGGTTGTATCTTGATTTGCACAGAGGACTTTGAAACATAAGTCCTAAATATCAGCCTACCCCCCCCCATTGATTTTTATATTCTACTAGGCCAACAGTCTCTCTCCTCCGCATCCTCGGGCAAAACCCCCAAATCTCAGCCTCACAGACTCCCTAGTTTATAGGAATATTTAACAGCATTATTTTATGTTTGTGTTTTGTGTTTTGTTTTTATTTTTTTAATCATCTGATCTTGCTTATAAACTTTCCCGCTTCTTATGGCAAGCTTAAAGCAAGTCTTCTGTGGTCATGAATTCTCTCCCTTCTCTGGATATAAAGGATGTTAATGAAATGGTTAAGCGGTGCCTCTTGATGCAGAGCTAGCTGAAAGCATTTTCAGGGAGAGAGCCACCTGGAGCCGGCTCCTGTCCTCATGTTGCTTGCTCTACCATAATTGCGGCAGCCGCCCTAGCCATCTTATAATTAGAGGAGGGACATCAGGCAATTTCCTGATGTTGTTATCTTTTATAGTTTTCCTAGTGACATGCCTGACCTGGAGTTACAGACACTCTGAAAAATATCCATCAAGCTTGAAATGAACACAGATTGGTTACTTGGCACATTCTGATACCCCCATGTAAATGTATAAAATCTATTCATCACCAGAGGAGTGGTTCCCACTGCCTCGGGGTCTCAGAATCCCAGGGCTTTGGAAAATAGAATTCCTTGAGTATTTCAGAATTTAAGTTAGGATGGATTTGGTTATAAGCAACAGAAAGTCCAGATGACATAGTCTTTTTTTTTTTTTAAGATTTGATTTATTTATTTGACAGAGATCACAAGTAGGCAGAGAGGCAGGCAGAGAGAAAAAAGGAAGCAGCCTCCCCGCTGAGGAGAATGCCTGATGTGGGGCTCAATCCCAGGACCCTGGGATAATGACCTGAGCCGAAGGCAGAGACTTTAACCCACTGAGCCACCCAGGCGTCCCCCAGATGACATAGTCTTACCAGACTTACTAAAGTCCTTATTGGTAGGTAGACCACAGGAGACTTGATCCAGCTCTCTCTGCGGTCTTCCATGGTGTTGGTCCATCAGACTGGCCTTATTTGCACTTGTTAGATAGTGTCTGGCCACTGTATGATCATAGATGTCCTTGAACATGCCAAGAAGGAGAGAGAAATAGGGAATGTTTTCTTTAAAATTTCAGAAAAATTCTTGAAACTCCAGCTGGAGTGCCTTCCACCCTGTTAGGCTCACCCCATGGCCAGGGTGGTAGAGGATGTTAATTGACATACCCTAGGTGACATTTTCTTTTTTCTTTCTTTCTTTTTTTTTGTTAACCATTGGAGCCAGGATGGAGTCAGCTTCCCCAGAATGGCCCAATTCCCCAGCTGTTGGTTGGTCCCGTTTGGGAGGGAGGTTTGGAGGAAAGGATGTTGCTTACACAACTCTATGTGTATACTTCATTGAGCTGGTTTTTAGGTTTCAGAAGGCCCAAAGTTAATTCAGTCATTTGTACGAGATAAGACTTGTGGGGTTAACCAAACCATCGAGTTTTTTGGCTTCTGGCCATACATATTTCAATCTGTGAGTTCTGATTGGCAATTTGGTAGATACTCTGTATGAACTAATTAATATTTAACCCTTAAGTATGAAAACTTAGTATCTGTGTGGGTGGGAGTGCTTAGAATTCAATAAAAATAGTTCATCTTGGTTTAAAATAATGGGGAACCTCTTGTGTTCAGCCTTCTGAGTCAATAGCAGATTAAACTAATCGTAATTCACCTAAGAAGTGATGACCAGTTGAAATACTGTGCTGGAAAAGATGACATTCGGTTAAACTCGTCTTGTTTCCAAAGTTTAAAATTCAGCATTTCAAGTCCCCCCCGCTTTTTTTCAGCTATGGTGAGTTTTAAGTTTTACTAGCTTGTTTTAAAAACATTAATCATATGGAAAGAAAAAAATGATGAATTTTTAACACTGCTACGATAGTATCTATGACTCAACAACAGAAATTGTTGTTCGTGGAAGACCACAATACAGTTCTGTCTTAGTTGAAAGGCGGCAGAAGAGATTCGTATTCAAGAGTAATGAGGGACGAATATGGTAATGGAAGATTGTTGTACCAGAAGACATTTTTTTAAAAGGTGATAGCCACACTGTTGAGGAATCCTTATTGGAGAAGAATAAATATTATGCATATTTATGAGGATAGAGGGTCATCAGTAGTAATGTGAGCTTATTCTCAGGTGCAGGAGGTCACTCACGCTTGGTGCCCTTTGGAAACCTTTCCATCAGGGTGAAGGAAGCTCAGGGAATCTTCTTCCAGTCATACTGGACAGATTATCAGTGCAAAGAGATGTTTGCTCTGAAGCATTTGGCCTAGACTCATGCTGAGACTCTTGGACTTCTGCTATTGTTTTACCTGACTTACAGCCTTGGTTGTTTTGGCCTGACTCTCTCCCCAGTTGCCAGGCTAGGAATTCTTGGCCGGGGCAAAAGGGCCTTGCGGCAGTTAAATAAGAACCCGCGGCTCCCCATGATGAGGCTGGCCAACCTGATGTTCTTGGGTAGCCTGCCTGACCTTCTGTTCACTAGGGGTCCACACTTCAGACTCCTCTGCCACCTCAGAAGACAGAGCACCTCGTCTGCATATCTTATTTACATAGTCTTTCATTTGATATCCCCGCCTCTCCCCTCCTGCACCCATCTCCTTGGTTCATTTATTTTTCAACTTGGCTATGCTCATGCATTCTTCACGTTTTTCTGATTTTGGTCTAAATATCGCCTATACTTTATTTGCTTTTACCTACCTTGAAGTCCCCTTGCTTGTTAGAATATGTCTATTCAAAAAGGAAGTTTGACATCATCTCTTAAAAGGAAAAAGAAACAAACAAACAGTAGCAGTTACCAGGGCCTGATGGTAACCTAAAATAAATACTATGCAGACCAGAATGATGGTGTACCCAGGAGCTGGCATCATTTTTCTCCAAAGGGCCAGGTAGTAAATATTTTTGGCTTCACAGGCCATATGGTTTCTGGTTTAACTGCTCACCTCCTGCATCGTAAACCCAAATCAGCAAGAAACAATATGTGGATAAATGAGCATGGCTGTGTCCCAGGAAAACTACAGACACAGAAATCTGATTTTCATGTAAATTTTTCATGTGCAATATTAGTCTTTGATTTTTTTTTCTCGAAATCATTTAAAAGTATAGAATCCATCCTTAACTTACAGGTATTACAAAAATCAGCAGCAGCCCAGGTTAGCTTACGGGCTGTAATTTGCTGACCCATGGCAAAAATTCTCTGTATTCTCTTGCCTACTTCTCCCTCAGGTTTTGGGCCAGAGAGGATCTTTCTTTGTTAGTAATACATGTTACATACCAGACCAGGATCCAGATGGGGCTTTGTCCTAGATGCCATGAGAAGGGGTCAGAGAGGATGGGAAAGAGAACTTCCAGGAATGCAGTTCAATGTGGTTTGTTGTCATGTTTGTACCACGTGAAGTCATCAGAATGGTTGACGTCTAGAACTTCAAGAAACATTGCTTTTGTCCATTTGTTTTACTCAATTGTCCTAAACTTCACACAGGTGACATGAAGATATTCAAATAGCACATAAATGGAGAGATAGAGAAAGGTGGAGTTTCCAGCATCACAGCTAGAAATAGCCGAGATCAGTGATGGGAGAGGAAGGGGTGAAAAACCGGTGGTTTTTGATAAAAGAACCTACTCAAAAGAGGACCTTCTGAGACCAGAAGTTGACAAAAACTTGAATATTTTGCATCGATCCATTACCATCTCTCCTTTTTCTGTAGTGTCACAATGTGTGATACTGCACAGTATCCATCCCTCTCCCTGTGTTAGGTTTGGTATCTGTGTGTAACATTATTCTCTTCCAGAACTTTCTAATGTTCATATTCCTTCTCCCCCAGCAAGAAGGACAAGGGAAGTTAGTGATCTGGGGTAGCGTCTCTTTATCCAACCGCCTTCTATTTTTGGTGATTCAGGGTTCATCCCTCAATACAGGCTTTTTTAGGGTGAGGGGTGTATCTTGATTATATTTTCGTACAATTTGGATTGGATTCCTTGAGTTCTTTCTTGACAAGATTCTTTAGTAGAAGACCAGGACCCATGTGGCTTCGTCTCATACCTTGAGATACAGGTCTGGTGGATACAAGAATTTCACTGTTAACATTTGGATATTTTCTATGCTCTCTATTATGTTAGATAAAAAAGACCGGTATCTGAAGAAGCCTTTTGATGTAGCATTCATAAGGTCATAATTATTACTATAACCTAAAAGCTAATCAGTCTTCATGTTACCAGCACACCAAAAAATGACTTTTAATTCAAAACAAGCTTTTTTTTTTTTTTTTTTTTTAAGATTTTATTTATTTGACAGAGAGAGAGAGAGATCACAAGTAGGCAGAGAGAGAGGGGAGGAAGCAGGCTCCCCGAGGAGCAGAGAGCCCGATGTGGGGCTCGACCCCAGGACTCTGGGATCGTGACCTGTGCCGAAGGTAGAGGCTTTAACCCACTGAGCCACTCCGGCGCCCCTCAAAACAAGCTTCTTAAAACAAAGTTGTTTTTTCAAGTTGCTTTTCTTTCCAGCATCAACATGAGTCAGGAAATCTTATACCAGGAGTATTAGCTGGTATGTTCTAAAGTGTGGTAGTAGAGTTGTTAAGTAATTACCCAAGTTGGGGAAGGAGATCTGGTTTCAAATTCTGGCTAAGCTACTTAGTAACTTTGTGACCTTGGGAAAGTTATTTTAATCTTTTTAAGCTTTAGTCTTCCCATCGAAGATGGAAATAAAGAAGCAGCCACCTCGCTGTAGGAATTGAAGTTATCATAGTTTATCAGATCCTTTTGGGTTGAAAGGGATTTTGCACAAATGATTTTGAGCACAGTGCATGGTATATGAAAAATAATGTTTCCTTTATGTGCTATTTATTTACCTAATTAAATAAAAAGTTTTTCAGATTATTATTATTTTGCTGGAGGCTCAAAGTGGAGTTAAATGCAAGGGGACATTTTAAGGACATTTAAGGGAGTCACCAGGGCTGTAAACCACTATCTCACCTTTCTGCAAGTTAGATGTCTTGGTTTGAGATAATTTTCTCTTATGGTGAAAGGAGGTATGCATGGAGTTCACATAAGAGCAGAATTTGGGTGAGTCTTTTAAAGTTGCTTAAACCCAGGAAACATTGACTCACATGTTTTTAACAGCTTAACATTAGTTCAATTCCACCTGCTTACCCATTCGCCATTTTGTTTTTTTCTGCAGTTTTTATTAATTTCAAGAATGAAAAAAGGAAGAAGAATCTCTTCTGCATTTCACTCACTTTTAAGTTTCTTTTGGTAAAAGATGAATAAGTATGGTAGTTATCATTGTCCTTCCTTCTTTCTGTTCCAGTCACTTTTTTTTTTTTTCCTAATTCTTACATCAGCTTCTACATCTGGATAATGTCTGTGACCTGTAGAAGACATCCTCCAGACGCATGGTTCTTAGACTTGGTCTATGAGTTGAGAGAGGGCCACAGTGTAAGGCCATCAAAGGGGCAAGAGGGAAAGGTTAAAAGAAAGTTAAACCAAGAACTAATTTACATGAAGTAGAAAGTTGAAGATGGTGATGGTGTTTTTCTTGGCCCCTCTTTTGGGGGAGCACAAATTCTAAGCATAATTGACTATTTAAGTTTGGTTGGGCCCACAGATTTTTGGTTGATATTTTTACAAAATGGCTAAACTAGCATTTGGAACCAGGTTTGTCTTTCCCCAACTTGGGTGATTACTTAACGTAAACTACTATTGCTTTGGAACATTTAACCAGTATGCCTGGTAATACTAAGGCACACATTTTAAGACACGAGTCAAAACTGTAAGAACTAAAGTGAAAATATTATAATATTCTTCAGAACCTGATGTAGTGGGGCCAAGAGCCATATTTATCCCATTCAAGGGAGAACCCGTTGTTTAGTACAGTAGCTTTGGGATCTCTGTCATACCAGTTAGCTGTTCCTGGCCTTAGTTTACTTGTCTATACAATGGACTTCATGTATGTAAGGATCCCGTGACAGAATCAATATGAAATAGTTTTGTAATGTTTTGTAATAGTACATGGCCCATCGGATGTCACCTGATGTAATCTTTAAAATAGTGCCTCTGGAGATTTCACCTTTATAAATTTCACCCAGTGAGCCAGGACACTGGGCTTTCTTTTGTTCTTTGGATGGTTCACACAGCATTTGAGAATAGGAAATTTTAGTTTGCAGTCTGTGAATCCAGCATCAGATCTCCAATTCATGTCCCCTCCCCCTCTTTTTCCCCTATCCCTACCATAATCAGATTCACCATCCTGTCAACCTAGGAGAGTGAAAAAAGAAGGAAAAATGCTCATTTTTTTTTTAAATGCTCATTTTAAAAGAAGTAACTGTATTTGTTTGACTGAGGGAGAGAGAGAGAGCAGGAATGGGGGATGGGGGAAGGGGCAGAGGGAGAGGGTGAAGCAGACTCCCTGCTGAGCAGGGAGCCGGATGGACATGGGGCTCCATGGGACTCGATCCCAGGACCCCAGGACCATGACCTGAGCCAAAGGCAGACGCTTCACCAACTGAGCCACCCAGGTGCCGAAAATGCTCGTTTTTAAAAGTTAATGCTTTAGTACCACTATGTAGTGTAAGTTCTAAGGCTGCTTTTACAGACTCCTCTTCCCTGTAAGGACCTTCTAGCCTTGTTTTTATAAATAGCCAGTGCAAGTGATTTCTTCATCCTGGTCCTTGTAATGACAATATTATTTCCAAGTGTGAAATCAGAGTATTTTAGTTGGAGAAATGGTTTAATTTCCTCACCATGTTGCTGTCTAGAATGTCTCCTCATACTTTTTATTCTTTACTTGGGGATACATCCAAGTTCTCGGATATTAGGGCTTAAATTTGCTATGATAAGCTGAGAATTCCCTCGAAGATGCCTTTGAGTTACTTCTCTCTAGATGTTTAAGTCTCCCAAGGTAAGATAAGATTTACAAAAATGTGAAAGCAAACCCCCGAACCTGTGTATACATCATTAAATGACACTGAAATCATATACCATTTCTTCCCTGTATCACACTGTTTAGTCTGCCCGAGTTCCAGCTGTTTCTCTACTCAGGCCACCTTGTTGTGTCTTCCTCCAAATATATCTCCGTAGAAGAATTAAGAGAAAAAGCCCTTGGGATACCCTCCTTGGAGCGAGCTGGGAGGCCTCCACCCCACCCCCATCCCCGGCCCTCCTTTCCCTGCTTCTGCTACCCTGCGTAGATAACAGGGAGCTTTTCCTTTTTTCCTCCCCACTGTGAGCACATTTAGAGGTAACTGCTTTCCCCTCATCTGGTCACCGTTGGATTTTTTTTCTCTCAGTCTTACGGCGGGCCTGGTTTTATTTTGGGGGGAAGGGGGTGCGTTTCACTCGTCGTGGCTCGAGTTTTTCCAAAAGCAGATTAGCAAGGAGATAAATTTTGCTTCGAGTGAAGGACCAAGTAGCCTTGGTTCCACATGTTAACCTTAGTGTCTGACGATGACTGGTAGGCACGGGCCAGAACCAGAGAAAAGCACAACAAAGCCAACTTCGATGCCCTGGTCTCTCTGTTCAGGGAGCACCAAGGGCTTTGCAGTGATTTTATTTGCCCTTGGCATGTTCGGAGCTTCCAGCTCTTTAAAACTGGCAAGTGGCTGATGCTACTTTCAAACGGTGATACTCGAGAACAGCCTTGTTCCTGGGATAGTTGAACAATCGTGATTTTTGCAGCTGTTTTGGCTACTTGCTGTGGCTTTAGGGTTCAGGGACTCCTTGAGCTTGTTTTCTGACAGTTTTTATAGCACGAGAATCCTAAATAAATACTTACAGGAGAGAGTCTTGTCTTAATCGTGTATGTACAGAAATACTTCTGTGTTTTAGTGGAAGTTACTCCATTAGAACCCTTTAAGGATGCTCCCTGCTGAGAAAGCATTCTAGAAATGGATGTCAACCAAGGGAGATTCATTCATTCCATACGTTTTCTAATTTCAAAAAATGTACACCATCAATATTTTTTCTTAATTGAACAGTTTGTTGAACAGACGGGTGCTTTAATTATGGTGGTCTAAATTTACACACATTGCAGTGGTATTTTGCTACATTAATTACCTTACTTGTCAAGAGTAACAGGTAATTACTACATCAACTCACCCTCCTGCAGTACATGGAAACATAACTTTATTTGAACAGATACAATAAGCCAGAGGGGAGCCACCCTCCGCCTTAGCTTTCCATAAAGGATGGCAGTTCCCTCGTGTTTGTTTTCTTATGAGCCGGGTAGAGGTAAGCGTCCTCTTTTCTTTGTGTCTGTCCCACCACAGAGGCAAGCCCAGAAACCTTCACAGACTCTGAGATACGTGGACTGGAAGGACCTTTTAAAATAATCGAATGCATCAGACATCTCTTGTGGATTTCGGAGAGGGGGAGTGACTTTTCCAAGACCACACCATCAGTAAATTAGTGTCGGAACTAGCATTGGCACGGATTTCACCCCACCAGGCTGCTAGGAAGTTTAGTGCATTTTAATGAATTTTTAAAAATAATTATGGAAAAGTCGTTTGGGATGGTGCACTTTGAATATTCATTCGCCGCATCTCCCTTGTTTGAACTTTTAACCAGGGCTTTGGCTGCGCTCGGAAGAGTATTTATCCTGTATTCTGTTGAACTGCCAGGTACAACTCCTGTCATTTGATTTCCTCTCGAGTGTACTAGTGTCGGCTTTTATGACAAGTTGTGTTAAAATTTGACTTTAACATGTTTTTTTCTGTAAAGGCGCGAACATTCTGGAGCATATAGGATGCCCCTAGCAAAATTATGCAGCGTTACCTCTTCTGGTTGCCATGGTGTAGAAGGAAAGGATTTTGTGAGCTTTTAGGTGTGGTGCAAAATGTACACAATGACATAATAGAGGCGGACTCTCTTAAAAGGCTTTGTCCTCTTTTTAGTCAAACACCTGTGACAAAATGACGAACTGTGGTTAACATACACTACTTACAAGTGGTTTTTCAGAGTCATCCAGGGTAGGGGAGCTCAGCTTGCAAAAAAAAAAAAAAAAAAAAAAACCCCAACTTCAGTACCTACGCTCCCCTTGCACCTGGCCGCAGGAGGGGGGTGACATTAAAAAGAAGTTCAAAACGTCGAGGGTTATAGATACAACTTGCAGAAATGATGCTGCGTGGCTTGGTGGAGACCAGGTGGGCATCCCTAGGGGTGATTTGAGCCGCTGGAGCATCTCCTACACCTCTGTCCACCGCACCTCCTGATGCCTGCAGTGCTGACACAGATGCCTTATTCCTGCAACTTCAGTTTGTCTCGTGCATTTCAGCTTAGTCTGGGCTCTGCAGCTCATTGTGTAGCTGCTCAGAGTTACTCTGGTCTTACTTTCTCCTTAATTTTTTCCCCTTTCTTTCCTAAGCAAAGGATAATTTGATTTAGTCATTGGTGCATCCAACAAATCTCCTGGAGCCCCTGCTGTGCAACATTCTTTGGCGAGGGGGCTGGGTGCATCTTGAGGAAGGACGCAGAACCGATTCCTGCTTTCATGGAGTTTCCCTTCAAGTAGAGGGAGCAGTACTTGTCCCTATGATGAGCAGCATGGGTTAGGGAAATCTTATACAGCTCATGCCTTGGGGGCGGGAGTGGGGTGGTGGGGAGGCCACTTAATCAGGTCAGGAAAGGCATCAGACATAGGATCTAGGAGTTGAGAATGATCACATACGAAGGGCTTGCAGGGAGAACTGTCCACATAGAAGCAGTACTGAGGACCAAGCCCCAGAGCTGGGAATATAGAGCCTGGTATGGGAGGGGAAGAGCAGTGTGGCTGGCTGGTGCCAGAGGGGATGGAGCTGGGTGGGAGGAGAGGGTACGGGAGAGGCTGGAGGTATAAGCCGAGGCATGTGCAGAGGGCTGAGTCCTATTCTCAGACTGATGGCAGAGCCCTGGAAGAGAGTCATTTCTGAGTCAGGGCAGCTGCTGGAGACCAGATTGCAAAGCTCCAAGTATTTCTTGGAGAGTAGATTTCCTTGGGAGAGAGGGTAAAGCCCTGGTCCCCTTGGTAGAGACCACACTGGAGACAGACTCAGCTGGTCCTGGCCTCAGTGACTCAGGAACTCTTGATGAGGGCCTAGCAGTCCTATTAGAACGAGCCTTCCGGGGGATTCTGATGAGGACTCGAGTCTGGATATTGGTGCGGCAAAGGACTTTCCGGTTCTCCGGACTCACTGTTGGCATTCTACAGAAGACGGGACCCAGGAAAGGCGTGCAGCTAAGTGGTCATCCAGGGTAACAAGAACTTGGGTCTTTTGACCCTATTCTAGCACTCTTTCCTCATGGGTTTATGGAGCTAAAGAATAAACAAAACCCACTTTGGTTTTCTGGGGGGTAATTATAATATTTCTAATGGAGGAGGTGGTTGGATTTTTAAGAAGGAGTAGTGCTGTGGTCTCTGAACAGAGGCTGCCTCGTTTCTCTTGTTCCTATTTTCTCAGACCAGTTAGAAAAGCAATTTCAGGGTGAATAACCCTTCTCCTTCCTCCCTGTCAGTGGTAGAAAAACAAGTGTTTTGTATTAAGTTACACCATTGAGACACCTAGCAGAGGGTAATAATATTCTTTTATTTCTGAATTACTCAATATATTTGGCCTTGTTTTTGGTCTGGAAGCCCTGTTACTTCCAGGTTATGTTTTTAAAGTCATTGGAGAAACAAGATTGTTTCGGAGCCCGGTGTTTGTGCTTGCTCATATGTATTTTGACCAAGAGTGCCTTTGGAGACTATTCCTTTGGAGAATCTTCTCATTCTCGATCTAGTCATGTCTGCCTGGCTAAGGCCTGCTTGCCTTTAGTGTCTTCAGCTTACAGATCATTTTTGCCCTGAAGTCTTTTCTGACCTCCTGTGCTTAGGTCTGATTTGTATGGTAAGTTATTCCCACGCACTTACATTGGCTTCCTGGCAGACTGTGGGCCTCTTGGAAATGGAGACCTTCTCGATCTCCATTCCAGACTATGTTACAGCCTCAAACACAGCGTTTGGCCCGTAGTAAGTCTTGAAAAAGTAACTGTCAAGTGAATGCTTTTCCTCTTCACTGATAATTACCTGTGACTGTTTATTAACAACAGATTTTTGGGAGGCAATGTGGTGGGTCTTTTCTAAGAGAAGGTCATCCATGTAAGGCATGGTCGGATGGGATCAAGATGGGAGAGGTGGAGACAAAGCCAACACTAAGTATGTATTTACAGTCAACTCTAAGGGGGGCTGCAACAAAGTGTGAACTGTCCCAGTCAGGATGTGTTACGCAGGTTTCCATGTCTAACAACACACAGATTTTGGTGGCTTAACATCATAAAGGTGTGCCTTGTACTCCTTTCCTGTCTGTGCCTGGTCTCTGCCTCCTCCATCTTGTGCCTGCTACAGGGACCAAGGAAGGGCCTCCACAGTCTTGGAGGCAGAGGAACAGGGAGCGCCGGTGATGATTTGAATGCGTGTACGTGGGTAACGCCTTGCTTCTGGTCACATCCCTTTGACCAGAAATCAGTCTGGGCCAGGGAAACTGGACAGTGGGATCTGCCCGTGTTCCCAGGAAGAAGAAAATGAAATGGAATTAGTTATCGTGTAGTTGTCCCCGACAACAGCTTACGTTGGTTTTAGCCACTGGGGTTCGATCAAAAGGAAGCATAGCACCTTCTGTTTTTGTAACCTGCTCATCGATAAACACCCTTCTTCTCCCAGACGCCGAGAAGTGCGATAGCCCTCAGAGGCCCTTCATTTTTGTATGTCATGAGGAGAATATCTCTCATTTGTTTGATTTGATTTTATTTTTTAAAAGAGTTTATTTATTTTTGACAGACAGAGATCACAAGTAGGCAGAGAGGCAGGCAGAGAGAGAGGAGGAAGCGGGCTCCCGCTGAGCAGAGAGCCCGATGTAGGACTTGATCCCAGGAGCCTGAGATCATGACCTGAGCCAAAGGAAGAGGCTTAACCCACTGAGCCACCCAGGCGCCCCAATGTCTTTCATCGAAGTCTCAGCTAAGAGCCCATCTTCCTCTGGGGTTGGGCAGGGCGATTTGTTGACGAGCTGCACTGTAGCATGCGTTCCCTCCACCAACAGGTGAAATCTTCTACCCCAAGTGGCAAAGTAGTCTGATGACGCACAGTTGGCTTTCGTATGGCAGAGCCTGTCCGTGACCTGTGATTGACCCTAGTTTTCTCTTCTACCCCTGGAAGTAATAGGTTTGGAGAGAAGAGTTCACCTATGGTAAGGACTAACTAAACCCTTCCTTCCTACTCACCATTTTAAAGCACTTGCAGAGGACCCACGGGAAAAGTGTTAGGTGTTAACGAGAAAACTAAAGTTGCTTTTTATGACTTAAGTTTGTGTGTGTGTGTGTGTGTGTGTACTAATCTCAGTTTTGTCCAGAGGATGATAGGGGAGAATTTTCATGATACAGTAAGTGAAGGAAAAAGATAACAAAGTGTTTACTTTATGATGCTCTTTTTTTTTTTTTTAAGGATACGTTTCTTCTCCCATTGTCTTGCTGACCATGGTGGTTCTCGGAAAAAGAGCTGAAATCTTTCCTGTCCTCAGTCTTCCCTCCTGCCATGCTTCCAGCTTAGTGAGAAGCTTGGTTGGACCAGCAGAGAGATCTGCCACAGCTGGATTTTGAGGGCTTGTAAGGGCCAAGGGAAGGTTTTTCATTTTTACCCTTAGAGTACAGGGGAGCCATTGAAAGTGTCCAGGCAGGGAGTGTGTGCTGGGTAGATAGGCATGCACATATTGTGTGTGTGTGTGTGTGTGTGTGTGTGTGTGTATGTGTCTTTCTCTCTGAGAGAAGAGATGGATGGAGAGAAGGAAAACAGGGAATGATGATCCTATTTGCCATGTGTTTTTTGGCTGTTGGGAAAGAGCCTCCACAGGAGAGTGAGTGTGAAGACAGCATGGCGCCCTTCTCCCAGCTGACATGAGAGAGAGGTCTCCTCCCTCTTTGTGCACAGAAGTTACTTGTCAATCAGGAGCTTACATCCCAGCTTCAAAGCAGGCAGGGCTTTGGGGGTAAATATTTATGAAATGCCAAGCTTTGTGATCAAGATGTATTTTGTTTTTAATGAGCAAATGACTCAGAATTATTTTAAGTTATTAAAAGACAAATTATTGTGTGCCATCATGGAAAAAGGAGATGGGAGAAAGTATAATTTTGTAGCAAGCAATTTACTGACCGCTATCATCCAGAAGCACTCAACCTCTTTAAACAAAATAATTTATATTTTTTTAAAGGCTTGAAGTATAGAAATTGAATTTATTTGTGGAATCCCATTGGAAAGACTTGTAAAAAAAGTAAGGTGGTCTATTCCCTTGGCTCAAAGAATGTTAATTGATTGTGTGAGATCCTGTAAACACCGTGGTTGGGGCGTGAGAGGTAGCACAGATGTCTTCTCTCAAGATGCTCCTGGTCTAAAAACAAGGCAGTCAGAAGCCATTGGTAAATGAGTGTAAATGGACAACAAATTTCCTTTTCGTTTTGAAGTTCAGATAACTCTTTTAAATTCTGTAACCAATATTTTAGATATTACTTGTTTTAGAATATTGAATGTACAAAGATTCGGAAGGAAAATATCACCTAGTCCCATTTCCTCCAGGGCAAAACTGCTAATTTTACTATTTTTTCCTGTTCATTATTGACACGCATTTTCATGCAGTTGAGAGTCTAGCGTAGATATAATTTTTCTGTCTTGCTTATTTCATGTAAGCTTCTAACAAGCATGTGCACCTATTTTTCTGTTCCCGGTATCGTTTTTAATGACTCTGAAATATTCCTTTGTCAGACTGGACTATCATTTACCTGCTCTTGTTCTGTAGTGATTGACATTGAGGTAAAACAGAGTCATAAAATTTATCCATTTTACATCTGAAACCATTTTGTATACTTAACTGTTGAAATAACATTAACGGGGAACTGCGATTTTTTTAAAAAGCATCTCAATGTGTGTCTCTGAATTGTGTCATGCAAAAAAAAAAAAAAAAGTGAACTAAAACCTTGTTACAACTTTACATTCTTAAGAATAATAAGGGAATGCATTTGACACATTATCTCTGGCATTTTCTATTATTGGACACATAGCTCCCTGAAATTGGTTAACAAAAGCACATCCTCCAAAACCAGGAAACCTTTTTGATTCTAATTTGGGGAGTCTTCATGCCTAATTTGGAAACTTTTAGAGGTTGTCATTTTTTGCTTCTAGCACTCATTCTCCTAGCAACATTTAGAGCCTCCATGTTATTTATTTTGCTTTCTTTTAGGAAGTCCTTAAGAGAAGGTCCCTAATAGAAGGTCCCTTTAAAGTAACTTGCCCACATTAGCTTAATGCAGAGACTGGACAGTGCCACCTGAACAAAACCATCAGCTTTCTCTTCTTGTTACAAAAGTGCTTGCATTCTGTTCAGACGGCATGGGATGCCTATAAGTGCTTTGTATGGGCAATGAGCCCATGAGTCAGGCAATACATGACTTAGGGAAAGAGTGGGACAGTGGGGTTAGAACTCCAATGGAAACTGAGTGCTGCCCTCTATCTATCTATTTATCTCTTGAACCTTGGGCAAAGAAGAGGATGTTCTCTCTCTCCTGAACATCAGTAATCCTGGGTGGCCATTAGATATCCTGGGTGAAAGTGCTAACTTTCTCATTTTTTCCCCGTTATTTTACATAGGAAAATCATAATGTTATGTGTCAACATGCAACCCTGCAACCCAGTCAGCTTTCTAGAACGGAGGTTGGCAAGATGTGGTCCTCTGACCCCCTACCTGCTTTTGTAAATAAAGTTTTATCTGGACAAGATACCCATTAGTTTACTTATTGCGCATGGTTGCTTTCTTCCTACAAGGGCATGGTTGAGTAGTTGTAATAGACAACTTACAGCAACACGGTTTAAAATACTCATTGTCTGACCCTTTACGAAAAAGTTGGTCTATCCTTATTCTAAAGTATAGCAAAGTGCCTTACAGGTATAGTTAACTACTATCACAGTAAGAATGTAAAAATACGTAAAATGTTGATTACTAAACAATTAATATGATCTCAGCATAGCAGTATGTATTTTTTTTTTTAATCACCAGGAATATCCGAGACACATCCCCTTTGTTGCTCGCTTTTCAAAACCTCTACAGAAGTTTCTGACATTTTGCCAATTGTATTGTAACTTGACACTTTCCCCTCATATATTTTATTAAAAGTGTTCTATTTAATTTTGGAGAGTGTCATAGAATTTTTTCTTTTATAAGCTAGAGCCGCAAATGTTTGCTTTAGAAATAAGAATTTTCTGTAAGATTTAGATATTAAAAGGTAAGAGGCATTCAATTAGGGAAATGGCAGCCGAGTATACATTCACACTACTTGCTTATACTGCATTTCTTGCAGGCTTAGTGTTTTCATCCATCAAATGGGAATCAGACCTCCCCTCAGGGCTGTAAAGATCTTAAGTAAGGAAAGCTACACCTGATGCATTTTCTATCCCTAGCTTAATAGAGGAGCAAATAATCACAGGTAGGATTTTCCCAAATTTACAGTGCTTCTGTTTAGGTCTGGTGGCCTGGAGATTCAAGGATAACTTTGGGAGAATTTAGAAAGATCTAATTAGGGAGAAATTAGAAAGATCTCTTTATTCGATTAAGAGATATTGGAGGTTACAGCAAACAGCCCTGAATGTCAGAGCCTTAACCAGGTACAGTTTTATTTCTTAGGAAGCTCAACCTTGTTGAGGACCAGGGCTGGTGGCTCTCATACTCATTGTGTTTCACGGACCTTGGCATATTCCAGATTCCCTGAGTCCACCATCCGCAGGAGCAGGGAGCTCGCCTCTGGACGTCTAGGTGCACAGTCAAGGGAAGAGAGAGGACATTCGTGGTGTTCAGGAAGCTTCAGGGTCAGAATGAAAGGATCATTCCCACTTTTGTTCTATTTCACCAGAACCCGGGCACAAGGCCCCGCCTAATGGTGAGGGAAGCTGGGAAGTACTATCCCATCTCTGCATCTAGAAAGGAGAAAGGAATTTGATGGGCATCTGGATGGTCTCTGCCACACACCGACCCTATCTTTTTAGCTTAATATGGAGGATGAATGCTTACTGTAAATAAACTGTACAAATATCAATAATCCGAGAACCTGTAATGGGTGCCCATGGAAAGAGCATCATTTGGAAAGAGTCCTGCTCATTTGAGAGAATTAATCTGTAAACTTGTCAAAAGTACTTTAAAAAATTAGCCTGGGATCTGATCTACTTCCTACATGTTACATGCCATTTATGTAATTTTAGCATTCTAAAATTGCAAATTTATTCTAAGTTTAGAAAGGCATACTTAAGAAATGTTACTTGTGATGACTTTTTCATTCCCAAAGTGATCTACAGTGGACTCCTACTTCTTTTGCTATTCTGTAAAATCAGAAGTCATACTCAGTATTGAGTTGAATTGCTTATGATGCTGGAGAGAATTTTTGTTGAAATACTACCACTGTTACTTAATTCAAAGTGTACATTTTACAATGAACCACGTCAGGAGTGTTTTCAATTTTTCAGTACCTCTAGTAGATGTAAGCGTACCTTTTTTTAAAGTTACTCATTTTAAATTATGATTATATGAATATTTTAGGATTATAATCACCATAAAATGAAGGACAGAATTTATCATACCAAAATAGAAATTTAATTTAAAGTAGAAAGAACTTGATTGCAAGGTTTAGTAGACTAGAAATATGATGTATAAGAGGATATTGAAGAACACTTTTGGAAAAAACCCTTGGTAGTAGGGTTTTACAATAGATTTAGGAAAAAAAAAACCGTAGGTTACATTTAGTGATGTTTGTAAAGATCATATTTGAGGCAGTTTCACAAGGATCCAACTTTTCTTATGTTGAATAAAGCACATTAAAGCAAAGGAACTTTTTGGCCATTCCATGGAGAAATAACTTAAAAAAAAAAATCTGTCCAGTATTCTAAACTTAGTGAAATTTCTTTGAGATAGTAGTTTCTCTCATCCATACTGTGATCCAGTGGCCTTGGGTCACAAATCAAGATTGTACATGGACATATGTGATTAAAAATATTTCTTTTAGTTTTCTTGCTACTTCTGGCATTTCCTGTTACCTGTCACTTTGTCCTTGACGATATTTGAGGCAGAAAGCAAGTTGAGTAGACACGGCTAGTTTTCTAATCAGCTGTTCCTTATTTTTTTCCCCAGCGCTCCTTTGTTTTATTAGAGTTCAAATTTACTATTCATGAGACACACTTTATCGGTGACCATATCAGACAAATGGAAGCTAAGCGCTGGTTAGTATGTTGAAAATAAACACGCGGGTTCTCATTAATGTCGCTGTCTGAATAATTAGTCGAGCGTCGTGCACTGAGTAGCAGCGAAAGCAAGCTGCTTCTCACTGGAACGACAGGCTGACAGCCACGTCTTGGAGTATGGTCATTAGTGTGCCCCACCATCAATGTCATGTTCCTGTGTCAAATTAGTTAGTGTCCCCTTAGGAGAGAAACCGGACCTACAAATTACCCTCCCGCATCCCTGAAACCGGTGTTTGCGAAACCTGCGATCAAGTGTGAGCAAATTATTAACACGGCTCATAAATTAACTAGTTTACAGGCTTATAACATTTTACAAGTAGATAATAAAGGGGAGAAAAGTTTTCCAATTGCTCTGCCCTGATGTTAGGGCTGTGATCTGCCGACTTTTCCTTGAGGAGCCCACGGCTGATTTTTTTTTTTTTTTTTTAAGAGGAGCAAACACATGGAGTGTCAGAACAAATGTTTGGAAAATGTAGACTTTCAAAGGAAGCAAGTGTAAACCCATTGAAAACAATATAATTAACTTCGTTATCTCATTGCTCTGATAAGTCGGTGACAATGGCCCTCTTTCTTGTGGTGGCAGTTGCCCATTAATGAGTTCACCAATTAAGTTTGAACGATTACAGCCTTTGCCAACTGAAATTATCTTTAAAAATATTTTTGATTCATTCTTCGCCTCCTCGTAAGCTGCCTTGTTGAGGGACGATGCTAGCGCAGCGGGTTCAACTTGTAGAAGGAGGAAGGTTCTCGAGCCTTCGTAGGTTTGGCAAACGCTTTACACTCCGCGCAGACGACTCATACCTAGAAAACATAATGTGGACCAATCTGGCCTGAGTTCCTCTCTTATCAAGAAGAGGCACTCCCTGGGAGCGCCACCCCTGAACTCTCTTCTGAGCTCTGGGAGACAGACAACCCACATAGTTTCCGGAGATACGCCGTGACTATTCAAATCATAAAACTTCATACATCTTCTTTTCAGTTTCAACTTCTCTGATTAGATTCAGAAGACGCGTCGTTCGTGGATTTTTGCCCTAGTTCACTGTTGAGGGAGGCCAGCACGCGTGCGCCCCGGAGGGCTCAGGCTTGCTACTCATTCTGGAGTTCCGTTTCCCCGTGTCACAGAGTCCCTCCTGTCCTCGGCGGACGTGCATGGGTGACATTATCACCCCCAGGATCTAGGCAGAAAAGGCCTGGCCTGCAAAACCTCGCTACTGACTGCTAGTCACAAAATCTTTCTGAAACTGCTCGAGGAGGAGTTGACTTACCTGTCAGCAATTTCATCTTACGTGGAATTGGACTTGGTTGGTATTCTACTAAGAACCCAACCGCGCTGCGAAAGCTCGCAGCCCGCACCCGTGTGCCCATCTGCGGGCTGCCTGCTTCCCTAAGACGGCTGCAACCCAGCCTCCTCCCGTATTGGAAATGCATCTGGAAAGAGAGCTTGGGACTGTGGCAAGGGAGATTTTGGGGTTTGGCTAGCAGGAGAGATCACTTGTCCTTTCTTCTTCTTCCTTTTTTTTTTTTTTTTTTTTTAAGAAAGGGTGCTTATATGCAGGTGCACCTGTGCACATGTGCATGTGTGTGCACATACGTGTGTTCCCTCTTGTCATTTCTACTGGATGTACTGGGAGAGACTAAAAGACTACAACCCAAAGCGAAATCCTTGCTGGGGCTCAGAAATCATCTTGCCCTTCCTTTTCATACAGTGTTGTCTAACGCAGGGTGTGAACTAATGAAATGCCGACTCTATGAGGGAAGAGGCAAGAGAGATGCTTGGCTGTGTGCTGGCACGTTGAATGTCAAAGTCATGGGTCCACAAGGAAGACCTGGGACTCCTGTGAATGCCTTGCTTCTGCAGCTTCGCCATTGGCCCCTCCCATTAACCTCTTCTCTTCTCTCTGCTTTCAGTGTCCCTCCGTGTGTTGCAGTCCTGTGGCATCATGTGTGCCTCCAACCAGTGACCCCCAGGCTTTTTATGGCTGTGAGACACGATAAAAGTTCAGGGTAAGTGGCAAACAAACACGAGTACTATGTCCCACTTGAAAACCGTGACCCACCTTTGCAGGTGACCCCGCAGCTGATTTAGTAATTCCTCAGAAGGTAGTGGAATGCCTCATTACCGAGCAGGACTTCCAAAGCCAGCGGGAACAGGTGTATCGTCCTCTACACTAGCTTCATGGCTTTCAAGAATAGGATCTATAGCTGAGATCATGATCTAACGCAGGGTCTGCATCAGATTATTTTGTCTTTGAAACAGCCAGATGGTACGTATTGTCAGGTTCCTGGGCCGTAGAGTTGCGGGTGCGACTTTGTGGTCAACTCTGCTGATGTAGCACAAAATCAGCCAGCGACAATATGTAAACAAATGGGTGTGACTGGTCCAATGAAACTACAAAAAACAGTCAGTGGGCCATATTTGGCCTGGAGGCCATAGTTGGCTGACCCTTAAGCTAAGCATCAAAGAGGGTAAAGAGGATAAAGAAGGTATCTCACTGGGTAGCAGTCTCTCTGATCTCGAGCAAACCATTTATCAAGAAGAAACGAGCATAAAAAAAAAAAAAAATCCCTGCCCTGACTACCACGCAGGGTGTAGTTTTAAGGATGAAACAGGATATAATGTATACGAAAGCACTTTGAAAATTTCGAAACTCCTTACAAATGTAATAGATGGCTCTCTACACTCATTCTGGTTCGCCTCGTGGAGTCTGCCTTCTTCACCCTTTTAATCATATTGGGCTTTCATGAGCTAAATGAGTGTGGGGGGGAAGCTCTTTTATTTTCTAAGTAATGTGGTTTTTTTGTAGGTTCCTTCCACTTTGCAGTTGATGGACAAGCTGTTGAAATGTCTCCTTAGTATCAAATATGATGAAGGGGTATATGGGTAGATTATGGCAGGGTAAAGATCAAATGCCAATGAAGAATGATTAAATTTCCTTTAATCATCAGATTCTGAAAGTGTTTTTAAGATCTTCCACCTTTAATATAGTCCTTAATAAATAATAATGCTTTGGATGTCTACAAGTATGTTTGAATTTCACAAGTGTTGCATGTCAAAACATAGAGACAGGTTCAGCAAATATGCTTCCTGGGCTGGTGGTAGTAATTAAGAAGGGAAGTCATACTTAAACAAACAGCATGGTGAATAGAGGAGTAATGAGAATCCCAATTCATGAGTTTCCTGATTTTTTTTTCTTTCAGAAAAAAATAAGATAGTCTTCAGACATGTTTTCATATTGTGATATAATTTAAGAATTGTTTTCTAGTAACAGATGCAACTGTACAAGTTTTAAAAAAATGAGTTCCATATTCTCTCTGCTCAAAGGTGTTTGGGGGAGAGCAGTTTGTGCTTTCTGTCTTTCTGCTCTGCCCGCCTGTTCAAATGCTGTTCTGTTTTCAAGGTCACATTATGGCTGCTGGCTCTCCAGCCATTGCCTATTCATCCTGAAGAAAGAGGCAGGAGTGTAAGGAACAAAAAGAGTAGTCCTCCTAGCTGAGGCAGACCTCTTTAAAGAATTTTCCCTGTGGTCTTAATGACTTCTACCTACTTCTATCCTTTTAGTAATCCCTAACATAAGAGCATCTTGGAAGTGTATCCTCAGACTTGAGAAATTTGATGTCCAGATAAATTCCACATTCTAGTAGTAAGGAAGAAAAAGTAAATGGTTCCGGAGCTGCAGTTATAATTACTTATACAAAATTATGATATGAATTTTTCTTACACGTTTTCAGTGAATGTCTTCTGTCTTCCATTGACTTGTGTGTATAATCTCTAATTTGAATTTCACATGTTTGAATTTCGGTTTCTTTGATTTTTCAGTGGGGATACATAGCTCAGTAAATATTTTAGGACCATGGTATTCCTACTGAAAGCGCCATGGCAAATCTGAGGAATACGTTTCTTTTCCAAGAGAGCTAGCAACCAAAATTTAAGCTCGAGAATTTTCTAATGAATTTTCTGTCCTTTGCATACAAGCTTTTGTCAAAGCTTGAGTACCAGCCTGAGGTCCTCGCAATGTTCAGCCTTATATACCCAATTCTTTTCACGCCAGTATGTACAGGGGACGTTGCTGATGGCTTTGCACTGTCCCCCAGAGACTGGACAACACTCTCTACACTGCATCTCTGTGGCTTGTCGACCCCTGCATCTCCGCTGAAAACTTAAGCTTGGGTATTGGGGAACACAAGACCCCTGCCCAATTTTTCTAATTCAGATTGGCCTCATGTTACTCTTGTGACAATTTCCATCTCATTATAGGAGTAGAATGAGATTCCCTGTGCTTCATTGTACAGGGTCTGCCTGCACCAGCCTATGATAGATGCTCGCTGGTCATGGTAGTTGCTGCATCCACAGATGTTACCGAATGCCTGCCATGGATACAGGGCAGCCGTGTGCTTAAGAATGTCTGCTTGGAAGTTACATCAGCTGAGAAGCAGGTTCTACCTTTTCCACTTACTGGCTGAGTGACATTGGGCAAGTTACTTAACCTCTCTTGGCCACTGTCTCCTCGTCTGGGAGCCGGGGATACAAACAGAAGCTAGCTCCCTGTGAAACGTTAGTGAGGTGATGCTTACGAAGAATTTAGGCCAGCTTCCGGGGGGTGATGGAATGCCACTACGCTGCGCAGCCCAGGTGATGCGCTGGAAATCCCAGTCTTTGAGGAGTTTTTACTGTCCTGTGGTTGGTTCACTGGTCGCTGTCTCACGCGGAGACAAGCTGTATTTCACAGTCCGTTGCCTCCAACCCAGGATTCTCTTCCAAGTTCAAGTAGAGCCTTGGGAGGCGGCTTTGATGCCCGTCTTCAAGGACCCTGTGGCCATGTGTTCTGCTCGACGGCCCTGCTAACTGAACTTAGATCTCTGGGTCCCTTTTTGACCATTTCCCCTGAGAGGTGTGCAGTTCTTTTTGTGTTCCCTTTTTTTTTTTTTACTTACTCAGACAGTGGGCCTGCCTCGCAAGCAGAATTCACTAACGGCTTTCAAGTTGGTATTGCTGATGATAATCTGAAACTCCGTAGGGTTTCGCTCATGCAGGCTGATGCTCCGTGATGTCGATCTCGCCCTGCCTCGTCCCGGGCCCCGCATCTGTGCTGAGTCTGCACGGAGGCCCCTGTCTCCCCCACCCATCTTCTTGGTAACAGCCTTCTGAGCGCAGTGTCGTCTGCTCACAGAAGCTGCTGTGGGACTGTGTCAGAGATGGCGGCTATGTCCGCAGATGGCCCCATGGGCCATGTGTCTGGAAGACCAGCGGGGGGTGGCAGCGACTGGATGGTGGCCGTTTGTTGAGTGGCGGATGACTCTCTGGAAATCGTGTCTCGAAGATGTTGCCTGTTCAGGAGCCTCTTGGAAGCTTTGGGCTTTTGCTGCAGATGGTTTCAGACATTCAGTTGAGACACCACTGCCATGTTCAGAGTCCATATAATCTCTGTCGCCCCTGAGCCATGGTGTTCTCCACCCAGAACGACTTTTGTGGTTCACAGGCTCACTCCCTCCTTTTTTCTTGCTCAGTTCAAATATCAGCTTCTTGGATGGGTCTTCCCTGATTTCCCTCCCTGCCCCCCAGCTGTCCTCCATCTAAGCCTCTTGTTTGTTCTGAATGTACCTGTTGGCCAGGTAATGTACACGGGGCACATCTGTGGGAGTCGGGGTGACTCCTCTCCGCTGACAGTGGCCAGTGGATGTAGGCGTGTTTGCAGTTCATTCGTGGTGGAAGTAGAGTCCATTTGGGGATTGCCCTGTGAATTTCTCTATTTTCATGATCCCTAAGAGGACTGCATCTGGGTGAGTGGGGAAAAGAAGAAATAAAACCACACATATCACCTTTATTGTAGGAACAGAACACTGCCCCTGGGCTTTCTCTGGAAAGTTCTCCCTCTGTACTAAACACATCTTTGCTTACTCTTTGTGTCCCATCCAGAAAGGGCCATGCATCATCTTCCCCATGAAGACAGAATCATTTGCCATTTGGGCCGAAAGGGTATTTTGGGTGGTACAGGTTAATTAAGAACCTTGGATTCCAAGATCCAATCCCAGCACTCTGGTGCACTGGCTCTTTGTCCTTGGACAAATTCTGTTCTCCTCCTCTTCCTCGGCTTTTTCTTATTTGAGCTGCAGGTAGTAGCATCATCTCGCTTGTAGTTATTATTGCAAGGATTAAATGAGATGATACCAATACAGTGCTTTGCCCAGAGTCTGCAACAGGATAATGATGCTGTCGGTTTAGAAAGAACGACAAAGGGTTTTGGGAGGTGCACTGGCAAACTTCTTGTACTTTCTTGCACTATTTTTTTTTTTAATTGGTAAAGATGGTGAAGAGCCTTGATTCCCTCTTAATTTGCTCATGTTTCATGTACTGAATTAATTTTAAAAAAGTACAACATGAGCACAAGTAGGATGATTTGTTTTATATTCGTTGTTGACGTGTTGATTCTTGGATGTTTATGACCAGTTTCGGATGATGCAAATTATAAACCTAAAATGCTGGGAAGGTTGTGTTTGGTGCCTGACCCACATCCACAAAATCTAAGAAATTCAGAATTCAGGGGAAGCTGGGTGGCCCAGTAAGGTAAGCTTTTGACACTTGATTTTGGCTCAGTTCACGATCTCAGGGAAACCCACATGGGGCTCTGTGCTGGGCACAGAGCCTTGCTTAAGATTCTCTCCCCCTCCCTCTCCCTGCTGTATCTTACCCACCCACCCCCCAAAAAAGGTCACCTTAAAAAAAATTTGGAGTTCAGGGGGCTCCACTGTCCTAAAGTCCCGGTTGGAGATATGTTTTATCTGTAAGTTAATCAGAGCTGGTTTGAGCTCGTGCCTCATGATAGACTATGTCTTAAATCACCTGTAAATCCTAATATTTAAAAAAGTATACACTTGGTGCATCTGTCCTGAAAATTCACAGGCTTCTTTTTTGAAAGAAAACTCCAGTCTATGTAGATTGAAAGGAGTTGGATGTAAATATCCTTCATTTTTAGCCCTGATTTCTTCTACCCACTTAAGGAAGATGGTCTGTTGTTGTTCCGTTGTTTCAGTGCGTGCGTGTTGTCATGTGGTGGTCCTTGTGCATTTGTTGCGTGAAAGCCGAAGCAAGTCTCTGTATCCCATAACATTTTGGTGGCAGAAGATGAAATATATCCCGTCACTTCCTCTTATTTACATGATTTATGGAATGGCTAGGGTTATTGAAGAAATTAAAAGAGCCATTAATTTTATTAACTCTAATGTAGACCCTCTCAACTTCTACATAAAAGAACATGATTAAAATTCAGTTTTAGGCATCTGGGTGGGTTCCTGATACTCTCTTTTAGTAAAGGAAAAGCTCGAATTCAGTTTCACTTGAGGCTCAGGATTTCAGGAAAAACTTTGATCAGGCACATGACAGCTTTCAGAGTGGTTTTCTTACATCTCCCAAAACATGGAACAGCCCTGTGTCCAAATATCATTTCAGAAACTAAAACAATAATCACGGAAGGGGAAACCGATCCGTGTAAGGCGAGATGTGATTTGCGCCGTTGACACAGAAGGCTTGGCAGCGTGGCTCAGCTCTCCCGCCTCTCTCTTCTTAATTCCCGGGTGCCTGCGTATCAGCGGGAGAGATTAGGGGCTTTCTGAGGGCTTTTTCTCTACTGTTTTGAACTGTTGCTGCCTGTCTGGGTGCGGTCTGGGGTGGCAGCCCTCTGTGCCAGATGGGTCCGCTTACGACGTGCGGCGAGTTGAACGTCTCACTGCCAGCTCTTATAGCCCATCAACAAACCTTTCTCGCAGGACGTTCTCACCCCAGAGAGGCCGGGCCTCGCCTTTGTCCTTATCTGTCCCAAATCACTCATTAACGGTGACACAACTCCATTCGTCCAGTCCTGCTTCTCTCACGGGGCAGTTCCCTGAAATTCTGCTTCCGGAGTAAACCACGCTGAGGTTTATGGTCTCAGCTTTCTGGACATACCTACCCCCAGGAGAACTTGTACTTGGTGCTAGCCCCTGTCCCTGCTTGCGGAGCCTCCTCGCTGTCCCCAAGAAAGGAATGAGAGGTAAAAGGAGAGTCTTCAAAACTCAAGCAGAACCTCATCTTGAGAAATGTCAATGAACAGCAGTTGTTTGAGAGAGTAACGCTAGTTTCTGAGAAGTCGGCTCTATCCTAGGTGCGTGTACTGAGACTTTAGTTGGTGCCACCCGTGGTTCCAAGCATGTGCGTAGTAATTCACACAAACTCTACGAGAGGGTTTCGGTTTTAAAAATCTGTTCTACAGCTGAGATAATGGAGGCACGGTGAGGTTAAGTGACTCGTGACTCAGACGTCTTTACTTACAAGAAAGCGAGCTAGAACTTGAACCCAGGTACTGTCCCTCTGCTGCCGTGACTCTTTGCCCCCGCATGCTATTGTATGGCCCTCCCCGTGCAGACCTTTCCTAGGGCCTTGGTGTGCAGGCACGGCTGTATGTCAGCGTGCCTTCTCCACTTCAGTATTGCTGCTACACACCATGTTGAGCCTTCCTACGTCACTGCCGCCTCACAGGCCCTGTTCGAGCTCACTAGACTTCTGCAAATGCTTGCTTTCTTTTTCGCTGGTACAAGAGCAATGGGAAATGAAAGTATGTCCCAATATGATTAGGAACAAGGACAACCACTTAATTGGCATTCTTCTAGCTCTAGTTGGATGTGCCTGTTAAGGCATTTTCTCTAGATCTTTGAGTCATTTTTCTCTGGTCCATTATTCTAATTAACCTCATCTCTGTAGACCTCGTTTTATTTCTTATTAGCCTCTGACCATCCAACAATTGATTTGTTCCGCTCAATCACCTGTGTGAAAAAGTGTGGCAAGCTAGAGGGTCTCCTTCCCAAAGCAGCAGGCCTGGTACCCAGGGTGTTTTCCCAGCCAGCAGTTCAGAATGTCCATCTCGTTTGTTCTTGGGATAGATTCACCCCGAGGGCTTTTTGTTTACGAGGGTGAAGCTCTGGGACTCTTAGAGGGAACACTGGCGAACAACGCTGGAAGGTCTTCAGTTACTTGGGCAGTAGAATTACATGTTTCTAGGCTGTATGGCAAGGACTTAGACCTTCAAAAAGAAAAAATGATAGAGTTTTAAAAACATACGGTAAAATATTAGGCTTGAAGAAATATGTAAAAGCCAGTTGCAAGGGACCACAATAAAAAATCATTTTTACTTAAGGAGTTGGAGGTATCAGTGTCTCCTTTTTAACACTACCAGTGGGTCATTTTCAATGGGTCTGTGTCTTAAAATACGGAGCGTTCTCCCCCCTGCCCCCCCCCCCATTTATTAGGTCTCTCTGGTTACTTTTGAGGAGTATAGGGACGAAGAAGATTTAATTGGCTTTGATGCTGAAAGGTCAGATGATAGAACTAGTTTCTGGAACATCTGGACCGAGGAGTTCAGATTTTGCTAGTTAGCCTCTTGGTCTCTTGGCTGTGCTGTGTTCTGTGTTGGATTCATTCGTGTAGGCGTTTACCAACTTGTGGCGTGATAGCCATTCATGAGTCCGTTTTCATAGCAACTCCAGCAGAAGGAAATCTCTTCTCGTGAGTTGTAGTAGCTGTCATAGAATTTGGATCTTCCTGCTTCTGTGACTGGTCCAGTGTGTGCCATGCACCCGTCCCTGTAGCCGTCTCTGGGGCTGGAGCCGGACGGGGTAGGCGGGAGATGTGAAGGTGTACTTGCCTTTGAGTGGGTCACATGCCTGTCTCAGGAATCACGGATGACATTCAACCTACACAAGGTCATGGAAAGTGGGTGAAGAGGGTGCTTGTTTCGGAACAAGGGGGTGGAATTCTGGGAAGAGAGACTGCTTGTGTGTCCTATAAGGCACAGCGCTCAAGGCACAGTATACAACATGGGATTACAGGGTTGGAAGAAACCTTTAAATATCACCTAGCCTAGTTATGCATGATTGAATGTCATGTGAAATTTTCCTCGAAGCTGTCTGCCCAATTAATTGGCCATCTCTAATGGCATTCGCTACCATGCAGGTAGGCATTGCCTCAGAAATACTACCAGGCCTGGGGTTCCTTCATTGTTCTGCTCCTCCTGTCTGTCCTTCTGGTCAACCATCCATGTACCATCTGTCTCTGTTGTAGGTCTGAAGGCTAGATCCTTGATTTCAATGTACTTTTATCTGTAAGATAGACAGAAAGGTCAATTATAAGACAGTGACAGAGGGGCTGCACAAATACTTCTGGATTGTCTGTGGCAGAGGAGGAGGAAACAGCGAGATTGGAAATCCTCCCAGAAATAGTAAGACCTCACTGGGTGCCCTACAATAAATAGGAGTTTCCACGCAGCCAAGGGAAAAACGATCAGACTGGTGGATTTAGCATCTCTTCTAGGATTAAACCTTCTATATACACTTAGATTTGAGTTATCAAGGGAAATTGGCTGATGCACTATCGAAGCCCAGTTAAACTACACATCTTTCAGGACATACTAATATGTTAGCGATACAGATGGCAAGCGGGTGACGCAGAAGATTTCTGTACAGGTCACCCTCGTGGCATCTTAGAAGTTACCCTGATCTCCTGTTTCCTCCTGAGTATGTAACAAATAAATGGCTAAAGCTTCTGTGGGTTAAAATTTTGAGAATTCTGGAATTCTTAGTAACACTTCCCTAAGGCTTTTGAAAAGACTGGATATTATTCGTTTACTCATTCACTCTGTTGGGCACAAAATATCCTGAACCATGGTTTTCATATCTGATACCTAAAGATAAAAATAGTACCTTGCAAAGAATTAGGATTTACATAGGTAATAAACATCCTGGTCCCTATAGAACACTGAAAATGGTGTTGGCAGCTTGTAAACACTCACTAGTTGTTACCATGATTATCGGAAGATATTGATGATTTTCACCTCATAGGTTGTCAAATGCTTTAAAAGTAATTATATCACTAACTAATAACCAATTGATTTAAAAGTGTTTTTCTCTGTATACCTTGTAATATTTTTTTTGTGTGTTACTTATATTATAAAAATTAAGGATATTAAAGATGGTGAGATTTAGCAAAGAACTTTAACTCCACATGCTTTGACTGCTTCCCTGAATTAATAATTTTCATGTCCATCATATTTCTCCTTGGCCCACAATTCATCCCATATTTGGATCTTGGCAAATGATGACTTGGTTAATTAGGCAGTCTGTTAACTCTGATTACTAAGTTATAACAGATCAGTGTAGAATCATCACTGTGCAATTTGGATTAAAAGGCTCTTCATTTTATCAAAACAAATTTACATTTATGGATAAGTATGTTGAAATGCATTAGGATAAAATGATGTACTTCGTAAGGAAAATTTTAAAGGGGTAAAGAATCATTTCCTTCTACGAAGTTATTTTTTTGTTATGACATTCATCGTATTATCTTTCACCAGGAATATACTTAAAAGCTTGGAGTTTTCTTTTAAAGCTTCAAAATGATAGCGGATTTAATCCCTCTGTGATACAGATTTGATGGACGCAGCGAATTTTCGCCCGTGCATCTGTTAGTGTGAGGGTACATGCTTATCTTCCAGTTCTGACCACAATGGCCTCTGATACTGGACTTGGCTGTAGAAATGAGTCTTGACTGTGTTGGGTGGGGGGAATTAGTGGATTACATTAAGGCTCGCTCTCTTTCACAGCCAAAGGCATTGACAATTATTAAATAGGATTGGGCTTTTGTAGTCCCTTTCCTTCCTCGCCTTCGGCTTCATCGTTGCTGAGCGCTGCTGGGGTATCAAACTCTTGTTTACTTTCTCCTGCTCTGCCTCCCTTCTTTCCTTTCTAGCACATAATCCTTAGCCTCATGGAAAACGAGAAAAAGAACACACTAATTTTCCGAATTCGGCAGGCTCTGAAATTTGTGTTAATTACCCTTCAAGATTCTGTCAGAGACCAGTAGCATTGGGAAGATAGCATCTCACCCCTCACTCCCTCCCGGCTCTACACATGGAGCCTTGTGTGTGTGCGCACACTCGTGGACACAGGCACACACACGGCACTCAGTGCCTTGGCATGTAAGAGGCGTTTAATAGTTACATGTTCAAGACTGATAGTTGGCAAAGTTGAAGCCCTGACAGCCTCCCACCCCCTTGGCCCCTAAGCTGCTCTTCGAACTGGTCTTGCTCCAGCAGTGGGGACCCTGTCGATCAGGACAATCACTAGATAAAATGGAGCTGATAAATTTAATATTTATTTTTTCAGTAAGCTTCCTGAAGTCTGACCTTTAGGGATTTCTGTGCTCTGGTTCCATGGGAAGGAGAGAAAGCAAAGAGAGAAAATACTTTTGAGGTTCAGTGAACTTAGTATTTGTTGATTGGTCATACTGACATGACCAGAGGGTTAGAAATAGGAAACCTTATTAGTTCTTTAGCTTTATTCATTCCATGGTAGCACTTTATGCAAAATGGCCTTTTCTAAATCTAGAAAACCTTGCTGATGTTGTAGGTAGAGAGGTTCGCTTAGCTCAGAATGGAAGTTGGTGTTTTATGAATTTGATTATGTTCTCCTAATTGGGAACATTTAATAATAACCATAGATGACTCTCCTTTTGTGGAAGGGCTTACGTCTGGTTGTTCAGAGGTAAAGTGATGTTTTGAGCTCGAATTTGACAGATTTGAGCGACAGTCAGCCTGAATAATTCAGTTTTCCACTAGCTTCCCTACCTCCCCATTCCTTCCGAAAGAACAAACCAAATAAGGAATTTTTAAAAACCGAAACCATTTTGGAGTATATGAATTCTTATACTTGCTTTCAAAAGAGATAGCTTGACAGAGAGATGTACTCTGGGACTTTTATGTGTGAAGTAAATCCATAAGAACATGAATTTGTATTTTTTTTTAAATGGGGTTTTACCTCCCTAAACGATATGTGTATGATAATCAGGTCTTGCCAATAGAGCAAGAGAGCCCACTGGGAAACAGCTGCCTAAAGAATGAGTTAAGGAGTGACGTTCACGTGTATTTTCAAGCATCCTCTGAGGCAGAAATTTCTTTCCCCACACCAGTGGTCCCCAGGAAGTAGAAATGGCAACGTCGAGAAACGTTCTCGATGGCTTTTTTTAATAAATAGGCCTGTGGGTAGAAGTGAGCAGACATATTGGACAGTTGGATACAGTTACTGTGTGGTTTTATTAATTACATTTATTCCTTTAAAATGACCTTGGACGAAAACAACCACCGTTTCTGTGGTCATGGTTAGCAGATGTTTACCGTAATTCTTCGCTCAGTGAAAAAAGTGCCTCTTCCACCCAACAAAAACAGCCACGTTTGCTTGGCTAAGTCAAAACTTTGGCGCTTGGGTCTTACTTTATATATCATGGCTCCAGTCACACAACCTTTCCAAGTGTGAGGCTTAGCTCACCCACTCCGACATCTGCGGGAGAGCTTTGCTCACAGTGATCTATTATGTGAGCGCTTAATTCTTATACTGTTCTTGGCATCTGCCCTTCCTCATTGAAACCCATATTCTCTATGCAAGCCCCTCTTTGTTTTCCTTCTATAAGCACGTCGGCCCCTTCTTGTTAAAAGCTTTCCCTTCAGCTCGATGGCCATTTTAGTGAGGATTTTGCTCATAGAAATAGAGTCAGAGTCAAGGTTTGCTTCTTGATAGGAGAGTTTGGTTTGGACCGGACACCTCTGGAAGAGAAGGCATGGCCTTTCTTTCTATTTTGTGTTGGAAAGTGCCTTTTCTGATGGCATGTTAGGCCCACTTCAGTGCCTCACTGTTTGCCTGTCTGTCCCTCTCTATTTATTGCCAGTTCCTATTTTTTACAAGCACTAAGTGATCATGAACATTTCGATAGTCCCTGCTTGCACTTGCCATTCATGGTTTAATGGGTGTCTCAGGAGCAGCTCCCTCATCTGGACTGAATTTCCACACTGAAGAATACCGCTTGCTCTCTAGCCATGCTGAAAGGAAATGCAACAGCAGAGTTTTGCTTTTCTTGGGAAGCTCCTCCCTTTGGAATGGAGAACTCTGGGTGGCTCTTCTTATTTTGTTTCCATTGCCAAAGTAAGCAGGGATCTTGCATAACACCAGGGTAGGAAAAAAGAAGTAATTTTAAGGAAAACATATGTTCATATTGAAAAAGAGGGAGCTAGAACCAGGCAGGGGACAGTGGCCCACAAAGTTAAAGTCATCTTTTTAATTCAGGTGGGACAGCAGGTTTTGGTCAGCGTGGTATATCTTATGAAATAAGTTGCCTTCCCCATGTCCCCAAGTCTTGGATCCAATTAGAAATAAATCTTGGGAGTGGGAAACCAAGTTTGTTGGGCTAGTTAATTGATACATGTGGTAGTTGGAATGCAACCCGTCCTGTATTTGTTAAATTATTTTCCTATGTTCTTGGTTAACAATAAGTGATTTCCTTGGAGATCGCTTTGTTTGAGATGCCTGTCCTGGTCTGAAATCAGAGCCTCAGCTATCAAAATGTGATTCTCACTTGGTCTGACTTTATGAAAATGGAAGAGAGGTTTGCATAGTAAAATGAACTCAAGAAAAAAAGAACAAAATAAAATGAACCAAAGAGGTCTACTCTAGCATTGGGTTGATTCATGGACGTTCAATTTGTCCTTGAAACATTCTAAATAATGTCTGTTGCTAGAAACAGAGCAGACACTTGTAGTGTTGCACACTAGTTGTGGGTGGCACGTTTTGAAAATGCAACTCATTTCCTAAAAAAGAAGAGAGAATAGGAAAAAAAGAAAAAGAAACAACAACAACAACAACAAAATCCTTGACGTTTGTTATTCGTCTATTCTCAAGGTTTAGAAATGTCAAAGCCGGGGGAAAATTCAGCGAAGTTCCTTTCCCGTTATAAACCGAACACTTGTCTCCTGAAAACGTCGCTGTGAAGGAGGTAGGGCCCAGAGCATTCTGGGTACTGGCATATGTCTGCAGTGCCAAAGCCAGAGGCATCTTGGATGGGCTCACATAGAGAGGAAACGAGAGTGTGTGATAGCCCCCAGATTGGAGAGCCCCGAATGTGCCTGGAACTGATGACTATTTGTATGTTCACTTCTTTCTCTGCTGCACAAAAAGCACATCTAAACAGAGGTCTGGCTGGTGAAGACCTGTGAGAGGGCCTGCCTCTTAAAGAGTGTTTCTTCCCTTGAGCGCTGATACAAGGAGGTTTGGAAAGTATAGCAGGGTGGATCCAGGCTTGTGTTCAATCTGTGGGGTTAAAAATAATCTAATTAATATTTAAAAACTTATATTAGAAAAAGCCTTACATTATCATATATATTTAAAAATACATATATAATATATATTTTTTATATATATATTTAAAACTTACCCCACCCTTCCATAGAAAAGGGGAAGCAAAGCCATTTCAAGTATCAGATTATTCTTGGATATCAGTTTAAGGTTCAGTTCAGTTATTTTAGTGCACTCCTTTTTCCTCCAAAGACCTCAGAAGGCATTGTCGGTAGTAAATGAGTCATTTTGCTGTTGGATAAATGAAGAAAAAAATAAAGAAAGCAAGAAAAATCAGGGGATGTCCACATGACAAAGGAATTTTGAGTTGGATTTTCCTTCGGTCCTTACTGCAGGCTGCATTTTTTTTAAAAGTGTTTTTGTCCTTCGAGATCAATCAAACTATAAGTAGTGGCAGGTGCCATCTCATTATTAGTGGATAGTAGGGAAGGCCCCAAGAAGACTGTGAGAGTAGACCTAGAAATCCCCAAAGCCTCATTTGATAATTACAATAGGAGCATTTCTCGGGTTCTTCCTGTGTATCAGCTACTATTGTAAGCAGTAGGCTAGCACAATTTTATGGAATCCTTATAAATACCGTGAAGTGTAGACACTCCTATCACCAGGTTTTGAATGAGTGAACTGAGGATCCGAGAGGTTAGCTGTGTTAAATTGCCTGGGGTTATGGAAAAAAACCGACAAAACTGAATAATGGTCTGTAGTTAATGGTAATGTACCCCTGCCCATTTCCTGGTCCTGAACTATTTTTGTAACTTTCTAGAAGTCTACAGTTCTTTCAAAATTAAACTTTAAAAATGGCAGATTTTACACTTGAGTCAAGGTCTGTTTGCTTTTGAAATCCAGATTATTCACTTGTTTTTTTAAATCGCTTGACCAGCAAGAAGAGGGTCTCTGCTCCGTTATCTTTCCAGGGGCAGTTCACCAGGTGGTAACGTGTGGCCTCCCATAGCTTGTTGCAGTTCTAGGAAGCAAAATGCATCCTGGCTTCTCCTGTTTCCTCTCCCTTATCATGCTCCATCCACACCGTCCTCCCTCCCCCATCTCCCGTCCCCCGTTCATTTCTTGGTGGGGAGACTGGTGATACTTACCTTGAACTGAGATGGCCTGACAAGTTGGGAGCAGTTTCGTGGTGGAGTCTGATCATTCCTGGTGGGTACGTGAAGATGCTTGTGGATGTGTGTTAAGAAAGACGGTAACAGGCAACTAAGCATTTACTGGTGGGACGCATGTAAACCTGATGAGCCACGCAAGGTTTACCTTCGCAAGGCTAGTTATCTGTGCATCAGAAAACCTACCAGATAGAAATTCAGAAAGCTAGATTGTAAAGCTGTGTCTTTTGCTTACTTGTCTGTTTCCTCATTTAGGAAATTATTAGGAAGAGAATCTACCGAAAGCTTCTCTGGAAAATAATGTGGTATTCTGTATAACACAACTTGAAACTCCTGTCTCTACTGAGTAAAGATGACTGTCGCAGAAGTTACTCAGTATTACGGCTAGAAAAATCGAGCTCTAGAGAGAACTGTGAACTGATAGATTAAATCAAACTAAGACTTAGTTTATTTGAACTCTTTCTTCTTTTTTGGTATGGTTGTTTCCAGTTACACCTTTCCCGGTGAACACTGCTTTACTTGTGTCTTAAGTTTCGATGTGTTATTTCTTTGTTTTCATTCATCTCAAAGTATTTCCCAATTTCTTTTCGGCCCACTGGTTATTTAGGAGTGTGTTTGGTTTCTGCATATTGGTGAATTTTGCAAACTTCTTTCTGTTATTGATTCCTAATGCCATTTCCTTGTAATTGGGGAACATACTTTGCATTATTTTCATCTTTTAAATTTATTGAGGTCTAAAAAGAAAAGAAAAAAAATAAATTTACTGAGGTCTGTTTTATGGCTTAACTTACGGTCACTCCTGGAGAATGTCCCATGTGCACTTGAGAAGAGTCTCTATTCTGTGGGTGAGGGGAGTTTTCTATAGATGTCTGCTAGGTTTATTCATGCCTTCTGTTTCCTGGTTGTTCTTCTGACTAGGTCTATGCATTATTTTCGCAGGGTGTTGAATTCTCCAGCCGTTTAATTGAATTTGTCTGTTCTTTCCTTCCTTCCTGTTAGTTTTTGGTTCACGTGTTTGAGAGCTCTGTTTTTAGGGAAAGACTTTCTTGAGGGGACCAAAAAAGAGTACTCTTGGTTGTGTCACCTACTTTCAGGACTTTACTGAGTTTTAGAGTTCAAAAAGAACACCACACTGATGAAAAACCTTGGCTTTATAATATAGCAGCTCTCCGACGTTGATGGAGGCATTTAGGCCACGTTTACACATGTAAAGAGAAAGGGAGGTTGATGGCTTATTTATCCCATGTATTTTATTACTGTAAGTGACTGGTAGGGTCCACCGGTTAAGGCCAAGCCAACATTATCTTCAGTAGCAGGTGACTGAGCGCTTTGACTGACCCAGATGTAATTCAGCATTTCATCTCTACTCTTCACTTACTCTGTGTCGACATGGACTAACTGAATGCAAACATGTTCCTGGGGAAAATATGCTTTTTGGTTTGTTGGTTTTTTTTTTTTTTTAAGCAAATAAGAATAAAATGCAATTTTCTCATTGTTTCTAAATCTATGACTCTACCGCGCTTTCTGTGTATAGAGCCACGTGGCAAACTCCAGGTGCATCTGTCACACAGAAATTGCTTTTCCCCCCAAATACAGAAATGTGAAATAAACCAATTTGGGTTCAAGTAGTGTATGCTAGATTTACTTAGTATCTATCGAACATCTCCCTACACTCATTGTATTAGGGCTAATCATAGAGTTAGAACTGCCTAGTTTTTGCACAAATGCATATACAGCTTCTACTTAGGCCGTGATACTGCTTACTGATGGTTTTTGCTAACAATGTTATGGCCAAACATTTAATTTTTTTTCTTTTCAGCAGTATTGTAAATTTGTTCTAGGCATATGTCAGTTGGAAAAGCAAGGATGGGTGTAGTACACACACACACACACACACAGACACACAGCCTTACGTACTTATACCTAAAAGATCACTCCTCGCTGAATACATTTGTTAAAGGCATTTACCTTTGATTTCTCTATTTCTTTTGCCATTTTATTATCCTTAACCATGTTTTGGTGTTCAGCGATGAGTGATGTCATAGTTAAGCCATTGCTTTTTTTTTTTTTTTTTTTTCAATTTCACTAGGAATGAAATGCTGTGTGGCTGAAGAGATTGTACATGTATGTTAAAGGCATTTTCTTTTCTTGTCATGTCTCTGAATAGTCCGTAGAGCTGGTGGCTAGCGGGGGAAGCCGCGTAGTTCTGCATCTTAACTTTCTCCAAGAGAGGAATGACTATCTTTTGTCATATTTTTTTTTCAACGTGCGACTCCCTACCTGCTGGGCTTCCCCACAGCTGTCAGCTCACTACTCCAGCACGGTACTGCTGCTAGCCTTCCTGGTTCACAAATAGGAAGGAAACAGAGAATCTTGCTAATTTGAGCCCAGTAGGAACCTTAACACTGTAATGAGGGACTAATTTTGAAAGCACAGACGTAGCTCACAAAATTAGAGCCAAATTTTTCAATGATCTTAAATAACTAATTGAGAGTAAGAACGGTACTTAAGGAAGAGTGAAATACTGCCACATCGAGGAGTGAACAAAAGCCGGAGAAGGATCCTGATGCAGCCTTTGTAATTATGCAGTCTGACTTGGGCTGCCACTGAGGCTAATCTAAGCGTGGGAATGATAATGTACCTTAGAGGACAGGTCTGTGGTTGAAACCCTCTTGATAGATTTTGACAAATTAAACAGTGGTAAAGATGTTTGGAAGTTGTCCAGGTCCTTACCATTATTTATGTCCGGGAACCAGAAATCAGTGGTTAATTTGCAGTTCTTATAATTTTTATGATACTCCTGTTGTTGTAAATTTAGCCGTGTGCGGCATCGGCTCAGCGGGATGCGTTTTCTGTTGTCAGCTACCTTTTGACATCATGATAGATTTCAGTTGCCAAATCTTTCTTGATAGAATAAAATGTAAGAGAGAGCTTATACAGACTCTTTGGATCAGATCCAGACACACGCAAGCATTCGATGGACTTTCTGAGATGGAAAGGCTCAGACTGGAATAAGAGGGGAAAGGTAGGTCCTGTTGATTTTTGGTTTTCCTTTTTCTGATCATGTGCCCATAAACCCTTCTGGCATAATTTTCTGGATGAGCTTCTCTTAGTGTGACTCAACGCTGGCCTGCCTTTTTTTTTTTTTTTTAAGATTTTATTTATTTATTTAACAGTCAGAGATCACAAGGAGGCAGAGAGACAGGCAGAGAGAGGGAGGAAGCAGGCTCCCCGCTGAGCAGATACCCCTGATGCAGGGCTCGATCCCAGGACCCTGAGATCGTGATGTGAGCCGAAGGCAGAGGCTTTAACCCACTGAGCCACCCAGGCGCCCCTGGCCTGCTTTTTAATGTGTGGTACCTTTTGTGGTAACCAAAGTGTAACTTGAAATTATAGGTTTTCCATACCTTTTAACAGTGAATGAACGTCTGTGCCCTTTTTACTACACTGGGTCGCAAACTCCTTCATCTTGTGTTTTTCCTCAATATGTTTTAGCATCCATTACATGATTTTAACGAAAATATTGATATTCCCCCAGATAACTAAAGACTTAGTTGGAGGGGTGCTTTGTAGTTAAGACGTTTCTTTCCTCCCTCTTCTTCCGTTTATTCCGAATGCCTCCTTTATAATTATCCTCTCCCGTGGCCCCGACCCTTGACCCGCTAACAACAGGAGGGGATTAGTGGACACCCTGCTTTTTTTGTACCTGGCTTCTCTGCGAGTCTCTGTGTTGACCTCCAAATTGTTTCTTCTCAGGCCCTTGCTCTGTTATGTAACGTATTTTGTAGATCTCCCTTTGATCTGTGTGAACGTCTAGCCTTCCATTTCTCTTAAGTCATTTGCTCTGCTTGAAAACATTTTATGACTCCATTGGCCAACCTTTTATTTTTTGCTTTCATATCCCTCCTTCGAATCTCTTCAAAGGAACTTCCTCCTTCATTTTCACTGTGAGCTCAGCAATAGCACCAAGGTATGATGTGTTTGACCGAAGGATCTCCAGCTCGGGGGGGAAGGAGCGCGACCCTCATCCCCCTTTTGTGTAATTGGGTTACGTATCTGAAGTGACTTGTTTGGAGTGTCCGTTTGGCAGGGACTCTGCTGCCCCAGTTTGCCATAGCCTTGTCTGCTCCCAATGTCTAATAAATGTTTAATGATAATTGAAATGATCGGTTATCAATCCATAGTGAAGAAGAGCTTATTAACCTTTTCTAGGCACGAGAACATTGTCCTTGAGGTGAAAGTTTCTCGTTCCAGTAACTTTAAATCAGATCCATCGGACTCCTTGGGTCCCTGCTACATAACACCATAAACTGGTTTCATGTTCTTCATCTCTTTTCTGGAAGGTGTATGCCCTTTGCTATTGCATCAAAGATGAGCCAATATTCATGTATTTGAGATAAATTCAAATAAATGCACTTGGATAATGTATTTTGAGGGCATGCACTTTAAAATTTTTATTATAAAGGAAAATACAATTATAGAAAACCACCCAAACACATGTGCACGCATACACACACACACACACACACACACACAGCTGGTTCTTTACAATGTGTCGTATTTCTGCACTTGCTCAGGTAGCACTTGAAAGGTAGCCACTGTCTACTGAGCTCCTGAAAGTTGACTAAGATGGCTGAGAAACTAAATTTTATTTAGTTCTAATTAATTTACAGCCTAATAGGCACAAGAGGCTAGTGATCGTTGTATTGAACAACATTCATTGAACAACATTCATGCATATGTATGTATTTATAGGTCACTCGTTCTAAGGCGGGTATCTTTGTAACATGCGTTCAAGTCAAGATATGGAACTTTGCCAGCCACCCAGACATTTCATGTGCCTTATCCCACTAATAGCCCCTTCCAAAAGTAACAAGTACTCTTATTAATTTCTTTTTTTCTTTTTTTTTTTTTGAGTAGGGTCCGCATCCAAAAAAGGGGCCTGAACTCAAGACCCTGAGATCAAGAGTTGCATGGTCTCCTGACTGAGCCAGCCAGGCACCCCAGTAACGGGTACATTTAGGAATCACTTCCCTTTGTTTAATAATTATTATTATTGTTATTTTATTACCTACAGGTGCATTCTTAGACACCATAGGTTAGTATTGCCTCTCCCTTGTTTAAAATGGATATATCTATGAAACAAAATGGGATCAGGAGGATAGACAAACCGTAAGAGACTCTTAATCTCATGAAATAAGCTGAGGGCGGTTGGGGGGTAGGGATAGGGTGCCTGGGTTGTGGATGTTGGGCGCAGTATGTGCTATGGTGATTGCTGTGAAGTGTGTAAGCTTGATGATTCACAGACCTGTACCCCTGGGGCAAATAATACATCATATGTTAATTAAAAAAACAAATAAATTGATACATCTTTTAAGTTTCTCAGTTTGCAAGTTTTCCTCTGTTCTTTTCTTCACACGCTACCTTTGGGAGGACCCTGGTCATCTGAACTGTAGAGTTTCCAAGAATCTGATTTTGCTGATTACATCCTCAGTTCACGTGTTCCTCTGCCCTCTATATTTCCTTCAGATTGGTGGCTGGATCCAGAGGCTTATATTTGATGCCTTTAGCGAGACTCTAAGTGGTGTTATGTTCTTTCACTCAGGAGGGACAATAATATTTTACTGTCTTTCTTTTTGTGATAGTAAGAGCCATTAGTGCTCACTGCCCGGATCCATTAATTCGCTAGGAGTTGCAAAATGGTGATATTCTAATTCTGTTTATTAGCTGCAGTATGTTTGTAATTTTACTCTTATCTACTCTTCGGGTAGCCAGTGGATCTCTTCCTATAGGAAATACAGGATAAATACTTGCTTCTGTTTGCCAATTTTCAAAATAATGAATTGGTTCCACATTACTCTTGGAAAGCCATCGGTAAACTTTAATATCTTTCTGAACCATGAATTTAAATGTTAGTCAGTTTCAATCCATTACATTTCTTATTTTTTATTGAAGAGTGTCCACCTTTGATCATGGAACTTCTTTACGTTAGCTCCTTGATCTGTCTGAGAAGATCCTACTAGTCTTTGGGAGCGTCTTTGCTCGCTGCTAGGACAGTAGCAGATTTACTTTGTAAATTTCTTGCCTGAGAACTGAAATAAGCCATCTGTCTAAGAACACTTTCTTTGGTGGAGATTTGTGTTTCAAGAGTTTTCTTAGTGTTAACACTCATTGTTCCTGATTTGGTCATTGTATCTTGATTATTGTGTCTAGGTCTCATTCATGTTGATATTTCTGTTTCATATTCAGTATTGGAGGGCTTTTGAATAGCTTCTTACCTGTTACATACTTATATTCTTTCTTTCTGGTTTTCAGGAATATGGGGTGGTGAGCATTGAGTAATTTAAAGAATTGTTGAATCAATACGTTGTACAACTGAAACTAATATAACACTGTATGTCAGTTACAGTTGAGTTAAAAAAAAGAATATGGGGGAGAGTAGAATTAGAATATCCCATAATCACTAACTTGCTTATTTATCCACCATATGTATATTAGTCTCAGAACAACAATACTAATACTACCACCTCTAATTATAATTACCAAAAAGAGTTAAACATTTTCCCTATACTCTTCCAAATTTCTTTCTGTGCTATTTTTTTTTTAATGGTGTTCTGTTGCTTGTCTTTTCAGAGCATACAGCTATTTATACTATACTTGCTCCCTTTAACCCAGTTTTAGTCTTCGTTCTGCAGGTAAGTATATTCATTACTCAACACTAGTCTTTACATTGATATCTCTATCATTTTGTCTAAAGCTCATTTTCTATTAGATTCCATAGGAAGAGCTCATGGAATCTATATTCTCTGAATTCTTAAATTTTGATAACAGTTTACTGTACCCTTTATACTTAAAAGGCAGTTTTGCTGGGTGTAAAATTATTGGTTCACATTTTTAAAGTATCTTGATGGTGTTATTTTATTTTCCTCTGGCTCAAGACCTTTTTCTTGGGCAGAGGGTGGGGGAGTTGTAGGATTTATTTATTTATTTGAGAGACAGAGTGTGTGTGAGCAGGAGGAGGGGCAGAGGGAGAGGAAGAGGGGAAGGGCTCCATCTCATGACCCTGAGATCATGACCTGAGTCGAAATCAAGAGTTGGATGCTTAACTGACTAGGCCATCCAGGCACCCCCTGGTGTAAGTCTTAAGTACAATGATTTTATACAGTGTGTTTTGGTGTTGGTCATTTTGAGTCAAAATGCTCTAGTATCCAGTGTTCTCTTTGACATACATTCCCAGATTTTTTTTTTTTTTTTTTAATGTCAAGAACGTTTCTTTGTATTATAGTTTTAAGTAGTTGGACAGATCACTTCCTTTGATTTCCTTTTCAGGGATTCCCATTTTCTGTATGTTGGATCTTCTTTACCTGTTTTCAGCATTTTGATGCTATCATTTAAATTCTTTTTATCTTCATTTCTTTTTTATTTTTAGAATTTTTCTCCTTTTTTCTCTTAGGTTTTAAAGCATTATTTATCATATTTCTTTGTTCTTGTGTCCTGGTGTATACCTCATTTTAAAAATGATTTTTTTCCGATTCATTCTTTCTTCCCTCATTTCTTAGTTTTTCTAATTCTGATTTATGTTATTTTTTCATGCCTTTTTATCCTATACCCAGTGTCTTTTAGCTCATTTTAAAATAGGTTACAGTTTTGATCTGCCCTAGGGCATGTTTTTCTGGCATGTGCTTTCATTTTTATTCTTTTCCTTTTTCTTCCTTTTAACTTTGTGTAGCATTTGAGCTCAGAATTTTTTTTGTTGTTGTTGTTGCTCATTTCTATGTGTAAGTCGTTTTTCTAAATTTTTACTTAGGGAGGCTTGATTTAGATAGTTCTTCTGACTTCATGGAGCTCCCTCTTCTGATCTAGTTTCTACTAGGGGGTTACTGCCCTTCTAAAATTTCTTAACTCTGTCTCCCTTGCCTACAACTTTTGGACTTTGTCTTTCTTTCCTTTTGAATTTCCGTCTTTTTCAATTTTGATTTGATTTCCAGCAGTTTTTCCTGAGTGTGAGGTCCAGTGCTAGAATGGAGTCCCACCAGCTCCATTTCAAGAGGTTGTATGTACCGGACTACTCTGGACTTTTCACAGTCTCTTCATGTAAGCCCTGTGTACTGACTCCTTCCTAGAATGGGAGAAATTCCTCCCAGGGTTCTGCTGCTGTTTTAAATTGGCTCATCATACTTTCCATTTACTACTTTATTGCAATTTGGGGGGTTCTCTTTCTCAAGTCCTTCAGTTGCCCTGTTGTTTCCCTCTCCTTTCCACACAGATGTTGCTGATCTGCAGGACTTGTTTAGCATTGGCTTTTCCTTAACTGTTTGTACTTTTGTGTTTCAGGCAATACCTAGTCACCTAATTTTGCTACAAATTTGTCCATGGATTTTTGGTTTTGGTCTCAATTTGTTGTTTTTGTATGGGGGATTGAAAAGATTCACAAACCATGCTTTTGCCTCTGCCTCTAATTTTTAAAACTGCATTCAGTTTATTTAAACTAAAAACACTGGTTCACCCATTTCTCCCACCCCACAACCCCACACCTCTGGCAAGCAAGAGTCTGTTCTCTGGACCTATTAGCTTAGTGTACACACACACACACACACACACACACTTTACACATTAGGTTTGAACTGTGTGGGTCTGCTTATATGTAATTTTATTTTATTTTTATTATTATTTTTTTTAATACATTACTGGAGGAAGTACCTGGGTGGTTCAGTCAACTGAATCCACATCTTGGTTTTTGGCTTAGGTCATGATCTCAGGCTTATGGGATCCAGCCCCGTATCAGGGCCCTCGCTCACTGGGGCGTCTGCTTGGGATTCTGTCTATCCCCCACTGTTCCTCTGCCACTCACGTTCTCCCTTTCTCTTTCTCACTGTTAGACAAATAAACCTTTAAAAAAAAATACAGTACTATAAATGCATTTTCTCTTTCTTATGATTATCTTAATAAAATACCATTTGCTTTTCTCTAGCTTACTTTATTGTAAGAATACAGTTTACAGTACATATGTAAAATACATGTCGGTCAATAGTTTTTGTTATCAGTAAGCTTCAGTCAACAGTGGGCTAGTAGTAGTTTGTTTTTTTGTAAGCAAGAAGCAGTGTGTATGTTTCTGAGGGTGTGGGGCATTAATATCCTCAGTACCAGTATTGTTCAAGGGTTAACTGTGTGTGTGTCTAAAATTTATCTATTCTTAAATTCTTTCTATAAGAGAGATCATATGGTATTTGTCTTTCTCTGACTTACTTTGCTTCATATAATGCCCTTCAGGTCCATTCATGTTGTCGCCAATGACAAGAGTTCATTCTTTGTTATGGCTGAATAATATTCCATTGTGTATATGTGTCACAATTTCTTTATCCATTTAACCACTGATGGACACTTAGGTTGTTTCCATTTTTTAGGTATTATAAATACGCCAAAATGAATATAGGAATGTGCACGCGTGCACACACACACCCCCACACACCCACACACATATATGAGCCATGATAATTTTTAATAAAATTTATATATATATTATATTTATGCTAATTTGAATGAATATATATTCATTTTTGTCATTTATTTTATTTTTCTTTAGCTAAATAGCCAGCAGTAGAATTACTGGATGATATGGCAGGTTTGTGTTTAATTTATGAAGAAACCTCCCTACTGCTTGCTGTAGCAGCTATACCAATATACATTCCCATTAGCAGTGCACAAGAGTTCCCTTTTTCTCCATGCCCTTAATAACACTCATTAAATCTAATCTTTTTTATAGTTATCATTGTAACAGATATGAGGTAATATCTCCTTCTAGTTTGATTTGCATTTCCCTGATGATTAATGATGTAGAGCATCTTCTTATGTATATCTGTGTATCTTCTTTGGAAAAATGTCTATTCATTCTCTGTATTTATGAGTTCATTCTCTGTATTTCTGCTTTTTGTTTGTTTGATCATTTCTTTTAATATCATGCTGTTTTAATTTTAATTACTTTAACTTTGTAATGTAGTTTGAAATCAGGGAGCATTCTGTCTCCAGCTTTGTTTTTCTAATTCAGGATTGCTTTGGTTATTTAGGGCCTTGAAGGTTCCATACAAATTTTACAATTTTTGAATATTTATATTGCTTTGGGTAGTATGGACATCTTAACAATATTAATTCTTCTAATCCATGAGCGTGGAGTATTTTTCCAATTATTTGTGTATTTCTTCTTTCCTTCAACTTCTTGCTTAATGTCTTATAGTTTTTAATATATGAGTTTGTCACTTCCTTGGATAAATTTATTTTTATTTTTTGTTTGGTATAATTATAAATGGGATTGCTATCTTGATTTCTCTTTCTGGGAGTTTGCCTTTAGTGTATAGAAACACAACATATTTTTGTGTATTGGCTTTGAATCCTACAGCTTTACTTAATTTGTTTCTTAGGGCTAACTTTTTTTGCTGGGGTCTTTAGCATTTTCTCTACATAATATCATGTTATCTGCAAATACTGAGTTTTCCTTCTTCCTTTCTAATTTGTATACTCCTTCCTTTCCTTCCTGTTATTGCTTTTTCTTGCCTAATTGCTCTGGTCAGGACTTCCAATACTATGTTGAATTATCATGGCAGGAGTGAGCCATGATAATTTTTTGTCCTGTTTCTGATCATAGAATAGAAGCTTTCAGCCTTTCATCATTGAATATGATATCAGCTGTGGACTTGCCATATATGGTTTTTATTATGTTGAGTCTATTCCCTTCTCTGCCTGTTTTTTAAAGAATTTTTATTGTAAGTAGATGTTGAATTTTTTCCGATGCTCTCTCTGCCTCTATTGTGATGATCATATGTTGTTTTATCTTTCATTTTGTCAATGTAGTATATCACAGTGATTGATTTGCACATGTTGAACCATCCTTGCATCCCTAGAATAAATCCCACTTGATCATGCTGTGTGTTGTTTACATTTAATGTGTTGTTGAATGCAATTGATTATGTTTTATTAAAGACTTTTACCTCTGTGTTCATCAGGGATTTGGGCTTATAATCTTTTTTTCTTTTGGCATCCCTGTCTGGTTTTTGTATCAGGGTAATTCTCCTTGTAACACAAGTGTGGAAGAGTTCCTTACTCTTGTATTTTTTGGAAGAGTTTTAGAAGAATTGGTATTAAGTCTTTGAATGTTTGGTTGAATTCACCAGTGAACCTGTCAGGTCCTAGACTTTTTTTGGTTGGGAGATGTTTTGATGATTGATTCAATCTCCTTACTAGTAAATGGTCTATTCAGATTTTGTATTTCATCAAGTTTCAGTCTAGGTAGGTTGTGTGCTTCTAGGAATTTATCCGTTTCTTCTAGGTTGTCCAATTTGTTGGCTTCCACTTTTTCACAGTAGTCTTTTATGCTCTTTTTGGGTTTCTGTCACTTATAACATCTCTTCTTTCATTTCTGATTTTGAGTTGTCTTTTTATCTTGATGAGTCTATCTAAAGGTTGGCCAGATTTGTTTTTCTTTTCAAAGAATCAACTCCAAATTTCATTTATTTTTTTTCTATTGTTTTAAATTTTCTATTTTTTTATTCTGCTTTAATCTTTGTTGTTTCCTCCCTTCTACTAATTTTGGGTTCAGTTGTTTCTTCTGTATCTCCTTGAGGTGTAAAGTTAGCCTGTTTTAGACTTTTTAAAGTTCTATTGCTCTGAACTGCTCTCTTAGAACTGCTTTTGCTGCATCCCATAAATTGTGGTATGTTATATTTTCATTCTCATTTGTCTGGAGGTATATTATTCTTTTTCTTTTGACTTTTTTGACCCATTTGGTTGTTCAGCATCTTGTTGTTTAATATCCATTGTTGATAGGTATGTGCTTATAACCATTTTGTTAATCGTTTCTGACTGTTTTTGTACTTCCTGATCTCTGATCCTGTGGGGCAGTCCTGGTTTTTGACATTTAATAGGTCTAGACTTTGTGAACCGAGAGCTCAGTGTTTAGCTGGGTCATCGTTCCAGCTGTCTAAACCATTGCAGCCAAGTGGGTTGGTGAGGTCATATTCCGCCTTATCAGACAGCCTCAGGCTGGTTGTTTAGGTCTAAGGAGTCCAATCAACCTCAGTACTGAGATCTGAACGGATCAGTGTAAGCATCCCAAATCTGTCATGGTCTTCTGGTCAGTAGGGTAGATGCCATAATTAAGAGTAAGGCAGGGTTATGTGTTTCCTCCTTGTACAACCTCACTGTCATTTTGGCAGGATGCACTGAAGGCAAGTCTCGGCTAGAATTCTGCCAGATGGGCGGAGCTGTTTCAGGAAGTAAGCCCAGAAAAGTCATACAGCTTGTTCCTTGGAGTCCTTCTTTCCTGCCTTCACGTACTCCAGCAGGCATCATATAAAAAAGCTGTACTATGAGGAGCGAGTGATAACATTTTGATGGCAGAATCGGCATTGTTCTAACTAAAAGGGAACAGTGTTTTCTCATAGTATCAAATGAGAGCTGGGCCTCAGGGGCAGTTTTGAAGGTATTTGGCTCCTTGGTGTTGCCACTCACGATCTTTTCAGCTTATCCTGCATCTTGAACACAACTGTTGCACCAGTGAAAATAATTTCAGGTGTATGTGATGCTCATGAACAGACTTCCTGGTGTTGTTCTAGATTCATACCTGAGGTACTTGTTGGCCTTCTCTCCTGTGTGGAAGGTTGAGGGAATGTCCTGGGGGGACGGATCTCTGATTCGAAAGGTATGTGTGTATCTCACTAAAATAAACATGTATGTGCACTTGATTTGGAAAGAGCTAATTAGCAAAAGAGTGAGAGATTAGAGGTATTTTAAGATTCAGATACATGTTATGATCAGTAAACACCATGCATGTGTACGTACTTACAGAATTGAACTACCCTTTTTATCAGGTCATTTGCTCTGTTTATAACTTTGTCTAGAAGTTGGTTGTTGATCAGATTTCATGGTTTGTGAGTATATATTTAATCCCAGTTCAATTCTGTTGCAGCTGGCCAACTGAGAAGAAAGCAAGTGACCTCTATGTTGTGGCTGGGAAACCTTTTCCAGTACAGTGAGTCTGCGTCACTTCTGTCTTTGGAGTGATAGCAAGGCTGTCACCTCCTCCCTTTCAGCTGTTCCTCCCCATCGATCCATCAGAGTTAGCCCTTCATGAGCATTTCTGAAGGCATCTTTTCTCTTCTCACCTCTTGTTTGGTCTGTACCTGCTTTTGTTCTGTACTGCGCTTTGGTTTCCAATTTGGGGAGACAGCATAGCATGGTGGTTGAGATGGTGGATTCTAACACAGACAGCAGAATTCAAACCTGTGCTGTGCCATTCATTAGTTTCCTCATCTGTTAAATGGGACAAAGGACAGCCTAGTACTGTACCTGGTCCACAGGAAGTGTTGGTTTCACACTATCGCTTCTCTACCTACTGCTGCTATTCTTGGTTTGGTCTACCATCTCTTTTTACTCCGTCCTGCAGGTCCCTCCAGATTTAGAGTTCATCCAGACCCTGCTGTCGCAGACAGCCTAGCACGTGTCATCCTTCCTACTCCCGCATCCTTTGTTTTCTTCCTCTTCCCAGTTATTAGTGGAGTTTAGGGATTTGCTTGAAACGTACCCTGATATTTACCCACCTAAGACATACAACCAGTGAGCATGACAGGAAATCTTTTCTCAAGGCAGATACGTTTATGAGGATGCTTTTGTTGAGTTGTACTTGGTTTAAAAACATACTCTTCTCTCTTGAAGAACTCTTACAGGTTTTGTGTTGGGAGCTAGATCTCCCATCAGCTCTGCCATCACAGTCGTCACAGAAGGAAGTCAAAACTCAGTTGCTACCAGTTGTTTTTTTAAGCATCATTGGGAGCCTTATTATAGTTATTATTGGATCATTGTTTTTCATCTTTGTCTCTTGTGATGCTTTTCCCGTGGATTTCCCACCATTGAGTCTAATGTACGGCACAATCCTCTTGAATACAGACCCCTCTTATTCGCAGCACCTCCCCTCTGCATGGGTTTTTAGGTGATCTCGTAGCAGAAGATCACATTTCATTACGCTTTGGAAGAAGAGAGTAATGGCATATTCCTTGTACAGTTGGTCTCTCCCTGCTAATGTACGCCAGACTGCTTCATTAAAAACAACAAACAACAAACAAACAAACAAGGTATAATGATAAGAGAAAGGTTTTTCTCTCCCGTGTTTGAACACAAGAAATAGAGCAATGTTGCTGCTAAGTAAAGCATTATTCTATTTAGAATGCACTGAGGAGTGTATGGCTACTTTCGGTAGAATTTAAATCATCACATTTTTTAAGTGCTAAAGTCCACCTGATATTTAGGACAGAAAGAACTCCTTTATCAGGTGTTCTTCTCTCCATTCAAACTCCACACAGATGTTTTATAGGAATTAATGCATTTTGTAGGCATTCTCTTCTTCTTTCTTTCTTCTTCTTTTTTTTTTTTTTTAATTAGGCACTCAGTGTGAAGGGAGCTTCAGGTCCTTACTGGTGCTGCTGGTCAGACTTGCTTAGGGTCAAACCCATTGTCAGGACCATCCCAGGAACTTAAGAGAGCTTCTTGTTCTGGTGCATGTTTTAGGTCTTTCAGGTTGAAAAGCCACAGCAGAATGACTTGCTTTGTAGCAGAGCACAGTTGGGCGGTTCAGTCTGTCGTGTTTGGTCTGCACGTTTTAGACTAACCTGTGTCGGTGGCCGGCATTTAAATATCAAGGGATTCCACCTAAAACAACCCTGCAGCTTTGGGCCTTATGAAAAAGTGCAACAAAACTGGGGCCCACAGGGGTGCCTGGGTGGCTCAGTGGTTAAAGCCTCTGCCTTCGGGTCAGGTCGTGATCCCAGGGTCCTAGGATCGAGCCCCGCATCAGGCTCTCTGCTCAGCAGGGAGCCTGCTCCCCCCTCTCTCTCTGCCTGCCTCTCTGTCTGCTTGTGATCTCTGCCAAATAAATAAATAAAATCTTTAAAAAAAAACAAAAAACTGGGGCCCACATTCTCAGATGTTAGCTGTGGCCTGGAGCTGGTTGGGGGCTGCTTGCTGTAGCCAAGGGGGCAGCTTAAAATTTGTCTTTTCCTCTGACCTCCTTTACTCATCAGCATGACCCACTGCTCCTGTTGGCATTGGTTTGCAACCTCTTTAAAGTTGAAAAGGAAAAACAAAACAGAATTGGTATTCTGGAATAAACAGTATGTTGAGTGTGACTTTTTGATGGCTAACTTTAAGATGAAAGAGAAATATAAAACTTTTGAAACTGTAATTTTTAAAGTGTATGTATATAATCTCAGTACATAAGATTTCTGACATATAAGTAAATGTGATTTAAAGTAAATGAGTACATATATAAATGACAGAATTAGTGTAAATGATATGTATAATTTCTGATCTGCAGAATGTATTATGTCATAGACTCATCAAACTGGAGGGACTTCTTGGTAGCATCTAGGTCTAGGTCAGCACACTCCTTTAACTGTTTAGAAATTAAAGGTGAGACCCAGATAGTCAAATGATTTGTTCAAGACCCTACAGTTAGTAGGTGGTAATGTTGGGACAGGGTACCAGAGGCCTGTTGCTGATGCCAGGCAGATATGGGCCCTAGTGTGAGCTGTGGTGTAGAGGGTTAGAGCAGAACTTTGAAAGTGCACATGTATCTTTTCTATTGTTTTGACAGATTGATGTTTAAAGGAATATATTTTACTCTATACAGATTCTATAAGCACTCTTCACAAATCCTCTGTACCCCAGTGTCTGGCCTGTTTCTCTAGCAGAATCCTGGTAACTATTTCCTGTGGACCCCTGGACCTTTCTCCTGAATGCTCTGAGGAATATAGCAGGCGGTGCCCATAAAACTGAGCTAATTGTCATTCTTCCCCTCCCTAACCTGCTCAGTTTTCTGTTTTGCTGATCTTGGCTATTACTGCGATGTAATGGAAGTTGTCGTGTTGTGTTCCGTGTTTTCTTCTCTGATTGCTCATATTCTTTGTTTCCAGGTCATATTCTGTGTTAGAAACTTCTACAAAAGTCAGCATTTTCTTCTCATCCTCCCTGTTCCTTTGTTAGGTGAACCATCACCTTTTGTTAGGACCATTGCAGTAGACTCTTACACTTCTTCTTGCTAGCTTAATCACACTCCCAGTTCTTTGTCATCTCCACTGGTTTTCAATCCTGACTGCCCTTTAGTCACTTTGGGATTCAAAGACTTAGGTCTGGGCCTGATGCCCACAAATGGATTTAATTTAGTTAGGGTAAAGGCTCTGGCATCAGCATTTTCAGAAGCTTTCCAGAGGAGTTCTCATGTGTATCTCCAGAGCTGACAACCCCTGCGTGGTGGTTTTCTATAAAACACATCACATGGGTCAGTCCACTGCTTCAGTGTCTCTGTTTTCTGAATTGAGTCCTGATTCCCACTTTGGCTTGTGAGGCCTTCAGAGTTGGATCCTAACTATTCCTCCAGCCTTATCTCTGGCCACTGCTTTCCCATGCATTCATATGCTAGTCACCAAGAGCAGCTTACACCCCCTCCTGGAACTCAGAATGTTTCTTGATCATTCCGTGCCTTTGCCCATGTGGTTTCCTCCATCTAGCTCTCCCTCTTTGCTCTAGAAAAACAAACTTCCTATCCTTGAAGAAGATCAGCTCCATTATAAATCCTTTCTGCTACCAAATTATCATTTATCACAGTTTGTTAAAATTTAGCTACGTACTTGACCGTCTTGCCCCTCTAGACTAGAGCTATTCAGTAAAACTTCGCGCGATGATAAGACATTCTACGCTTTCAGATATAGTAGCTAGCTCCCCTATGGAGCTGGTTAGCCGCATATGGCTCCTGAGCAGTAGAAATGTGACTAGTGCAGCTGAGAACACGTGTTTTTAGTTTTCATTTAATTTTAATTGGAATATCCACCTGTGACTAATGACTGCTGTTTGGGGGACAGCACAGAATTTGGCTGTGACCTCCTTGAGGGCAGGGGCTAAATCTTACTCTTCATTTCATTCCATGTCGCCCGGAGTGGTGTTCACTTGTGTTTGTTCATGACCAAATGAACGAAGTTAGGAGTTGTATCAAAACACATGATCTGGGACGCCTGGGTGGCTCAGTTGGTTAAGCAGCTGCCTTCGGCTCAGGTCATGATCCCAGCGTCCTGGGATCGAGTCCCACATCGGGCTGCTTGCTCGGCGGGGAGCCTGCTTCTCCCTCTGCCTCTACCTGCCACTCTGTCTGCCTGTGCTCGCTCTCTCTCCCTCTCTCTCTGACAAATAAATAAATAAAATCTTTTTAAAAAAAAAAAAAAAAAAAAAACACATGATCTGACTCACGTACCATTATAGACTCCCAATAGACAAATGAAAGTCCTCCAATGAGCGTAACACATGAAATCCCAATTGACTGTCAATCCAGGTCTCATTACTCGGTTTCACAGGTGAAGAAATGGAGGATGAGAGTAGTTAAATGACTCTGCTCAGCCATAATTACAAATAAATAAATCTGATATGTCTTCTGTTTATTTGTAGTTGCATTATAAATAGCACGTTTCTTCTGTTACTTCTAGTTCTGGGTCTCTGAAAATATGAACCGAAGAGAGCATGTTCTGTGGCCTCGCTTGTTGCTTATAGTCCATCTGGTCGTTTCACATTTCACAGGTTGGCTTTTATCCTTTGGTCACATAGGTGTTGTCATTTCTTGAGTCTGGGGCTGTTGTTGGCTGTTACCAGGTTTCTTGTTTTTATACTATCACTAAATTTGCCCAAGACCAGAGGTCATGAGTTTGACCAATGATAGTTCTTTCTCGTATGCAGTTTTGAAGACTGCAAAGTTAGAGTTTCTGGAGATGGGATGTATGATCCTATTATGAAAGCTGAAGTTTAGCAGACTACAGGTCCGGGAGAGGGAATGGCATTAAGGTTCATCTCAGACCTTAATGTAAAATTGTCTTATAACCTGAAAGCTTTTTTTGTGCGGTGTCTAAATTAAAGCGCTGTTAGTGGGGGGAGGGTAATTGCATTTTGGGTGGGTAGTGAATCTCAATTCTTACTTATAAGAAGTCTATTTGATTAAATCCTTATAGCTTCCTTGCTCATTCTATTTCCTTTTTCACTGTGTTATCAACAATAAGGTGATTTTACTTTGAGGGAACGTAAAATTTTCTTTTTGTTCGAATTATATCCCACTCATTCACATAAATAACCGCCATGCTAACCTTTCTTAACATCTTCACAGTTGTGAACAAATACTGTGCAGATGCAATCTGCTTGACCTTGCCTTACCCAGTGGTTTTATTGGGGGCAGGAACAAAGACTGGGAAGAGTTGATTTCATGAAGGAACCAAAGAGCTGTTGTCATTAATTTTGTTTACTAGAATTCAATAACTTTATTCATTCAGGAAGATCTATTAGTTGTACATCTGAATCTAATATAATATGGTATATCATTTCTATCTCATCCAAAAAAATAAATGAGGAAGGGAGGAGGAAGAAAAGAGATATATTAAGTGGCTTTAATAGAATGGGTGTACAGGTCCCCGGGAGAAACTACTGGTTAGACAGAGCAATGTAATAAAATGGAATCATTGCTATATTAGGACAAGCATTGTGTGTACATGGAACAAATTACAGGGGTGTACATCTAAAGAGAGATTCGTTTCTTCTTAGAGGAAGTGGCATTTATGCCTGAGTTATGTGGGATGGATGAGAAGTGCCTAGGAGAGAAGGGGCAGAGGGAGGTAGTAGGCTTGGGGATGAGAGTCCAGGGCACGCACTGGTGTTTGTTGGTGGTTGAACGGAAGCCGGGCAGCAGCCGGAGGTGCGGCCAGAAGGCCAGGCAGCAGCCAACATCAAGAAGGATTCTCTGATACCTTTGGACACTTCAACTTAGCTTTCTGGGCCTTAGGAAGCTAAGAGCTTATTGAGTAAGGGTGGGGTATGCACCTGGGGTGTAGGTGACACGAAGCAGCCGTATCAACTTGGGGTGGTATCCCAGTAGCAAAAATCTGAAGATGTGTTGAGAAAAGCCATCCAGGAACTGAATAAACTTTGCCACTTGTATTTTTCAAGATGACTTAGCCTTCCCTCTGGGGAGGTTTGGGGAGAGCAAGTGCAGAGGCCGGGAGGGAGCTTTGAGGTGGCAATGGCAGGGACCTATGGGAAGCTCTCTTATGTGGGCTCATGAGTCTCTTTTGGGATGAAGAAAAGAAAATGCGAGGGCTGTGGCTGTTAGTGTGGTGGAGTGATGGAGGCCTCAGTGCTGCCTCTGGAGTCTTTGGCCTTATTTGCTGGACGAATGGTGGTGATGTTCCCTGAGGGAAGGACAATGCAGGAGAAGTCGTCGGAGGAAAAGAGGGTGCTGAAGAAGTTGGTGGATAATGGAGGAACAGAGTCACCGGGGAGACTCTTCACATGGGAGGTATGGAGAAGAGGAGAGGGTCCGCCCTGCCGAATGGAGCCAACAGACCAGATCAGAAAAGACTCAACACTGAGCGATCCTGGTGACAGGTTTCAGTGCCTCAGTGGGGACAGAGGGAGATGTGGGAGGTGAATAACTGGAGACCAGAAGTGTGGATGGCTCTTTCCAGAAGTTTGTGGAAAGGCAGAGAGAGAAGGGGACGAGGGACTAAGAGAAGAAGTTGCTTGTTCTGTTTGATAATGGAGATTTCAAGGCCTCACTAGAATCTTTGGCTTAAACCTTACTCAGAAATTTTAAATCACACAACTTTAGATAACTCTCTCACTAGTGGTTAGTTAGCAGCAAGTCAGAGGCTTTTTGGAGGTAAGCAGAGCAGGCACGTGGAAGCACAGCAGGCTGGATCGTACGTGATCGACGTCCGTAAGGAGAAGACCCCCCACCCCTCACACCCACACAAGTAACAAGTTTGTCAAGGGGGTCGGGTGGCTTTGGGTGTTAGGAGTTCGCCCCACACAGCTGGAAAAGCTCAGGGCCGTCGTGGGTAAGAAGCTTGCAGTGATTATTGGAAGTTTATGTGTTTGACAAAGGTTTCCATCGAAAACAGGAGGGCAGAACAAGTTGTGGTGCTAAAGGGGTCAAACGGTTTTCTAGAAAATTCACTTAATGGCAGTATCCAGGCCCCCGATCCAACCATAAGAAAAAGAGTCACTTTGAAAGGTTTCTGCCTTTTTTGTGGATACCATGTAATTCTATCCTTTTTATGAATGTCCTCCTCACCCCTAAATTTGTGTGTGCTTTTCTAATGGAACACATCTCTACATTCAGTAACCATGTTAATTTATGGGGGATTTTGGACTTGTAAGGAGTGAAAAATGGGAAGGTAAAACGACTTCTCTTTGTTTTAGTCTAAAGAGGTTTTTACTACTGGGTTCTTGACATCTTCCACCTTAGTTTATCTTTAATTTATCTTTAACTGGAACCATTTTGCCCATTAGCTCTATTCTAATGACCTCTCGAAATGGTCAGATTTACAGGCAACACATGACAGAGAGTATGCAGAAAATCGGCCAGCTTCTCCTGACATTCAGCAGCAGCCTACGTCTAAATAGTGGAAAAGTTTATTTGCTTTTTCTGAGGATGTGCTAAGTGATTTTGCAGTTTGAGTGGTATGGCCTTCCAGCACTTAGGCCTGCATTTATTAAATAAATTTGTTCTCTAACTCATGTGTTAAGTGTGTATTATGAAACCTCAAAGCCAATTTCAGTGATTGCAATGTGCAAATATTTTTTAAATTATGTAATTAAATAGGCCTTGGCCTGCAAGGTCCACCGAAGTAATTTATTAATTGAATAGTCTGATTTAATTGTATGTTATTTTCGTTTATTCAGGGAAGAGCCTGCATCTGTTGCAGAGATAGGAGGAGCCTCCTCCGCTCTTGTCACTGGGGGTGCAGAGGTCTCTCCAAGAAATCTTTAGCACCCAATTAAATATTAACCAAGAAAGGGATTTGTTCTTTCTCCCCTCAAAACTCTGTTTTGATGATCTGAGTCTGGTGTTTTAAAGGGAAAAGAAAAAAGAAAAAATGTCTTGCTGGGGAGAATTATTTGTAACTTCACTGTGTTTATCACTGTATTATTTAGAACTGAATCACTCTTCTCTCTTTAACTGTGGCATTGCTTGGGGTTACATAAGGTACGGGCATACAGAGAGAAGCCCTGTTAATTCGGTGTTAGCTGCGTCTAGCTATGGCTAAAGCCTTGCCGTATCTGTTTCCTTAAAATGTCATTTTAAAGGTATTGTGGTTTCAGAGCAGCAGCTGTGACTGAAAAGTATGTAAACTAAGCTGTTCTTGCTCATATCATTTTTATATTCTTATGTCAGACCAGAAGGCTGCTTTAAATTTATTTTTCATTGTGTATTAGTTCTAGAGCCTGTTTTTTTTTTTTTTTTTTCTTCCTTGGGAACATATGTTCTTTGGGACGTGTGATACTCATGCGCTGAAGAAAATAACAATGGGGCGGGGAGGAAGGTACCAAAACAGTTTCTTATTTGTTGTATTGTATTTGGGAGAGGATGAGTTTAAAAAAAAAAAAAAAATAACTCTCGCAAAGTAGAATTTTGGGGCCTAGCATCTGTGTTTTAGGAAATGAGAGAATTCAGCCATACTGTACCAAAGTCACGTGAAAGGCAGTAACTTTTAGAAGTCCAAATTGCTTTCCCAAAAGGAAAATATTTTTTGTTGCTATTAAATATAGTTTATATTGCTACCTCAGAACTTTTTTTTTTTTTTTTCCAGTGGGGCCATTTACTTAAATTCTTAGTTAATATTTCTATATAGAAACGTCTTTGTCTCCGGAGCTCGCCTTTGCGAATTCCCATTTAATATGCGGTTGTGGATAAGTATTTATTCATACCATGTGGTACCCCACACCTGATCAAGTGACTGTATGCGTCATGTCAGCCAGCAAAATGTTTGAGTGACTTTTGAGTAATGGTGGCATGGAAGGTACAGAGGGTTGAAGGAAACAATAACGGGAATTTTTTTTTTCCCTTCTTATGTATTTCAGCATGCATACTGCCTCAGCTCTGCTGTGGAAATTTGGAAGGTTGGATAGAGAAATACTCCTTTTCCTAAAGAGTTGTAAAAGCAGAGTAGAAAGTATGAGCTATTAGAAATTTCCATGGTAAATATAATTTGATTACATGTGTTGGTAATTTCCCTCAGAGCTCAGGATTTCATTTGGAGTGTAGTTTCACAGTGATATATTTCTTTCCAGCTTTTGAAAACCAATTTAGCCTTAAGAATTTGCCTTACAATTCCACTGCTTTGCCTCATGACGCCAGGCCCACATCCGGGTGCCCCAAGTGAGGGAAGTCACGTGGTAGGAAAGGTGGGTCTCTCATGGGTCTACTGTTCAGCTTGTCTCGGCCCTTCTGTCTGGTGCTGGACCCCAGGTTGTAGCTTCCTTCAGGTATAGGCTGGCCCTGGGAGTCCTTGCATCTCAGCCTTGCAAGAGGTCTCAGGACATCGGGCACAACGATTCAAGAAGTCATCAGATGGAGCAGGGGTACTGGTCTTCTGGGAGGGATGGTAAGCCTAGCATTAGAGCAGGGCACTATGGAAGTCTGTCTCTGGAAGATCCTGGGGAGCATAGTCATGGCCGAGGGCTTGGGGATAAAGGCTGCTTTCTAGCCCGTACACCAGTATTTCAGTATTTTAACTGCTCGTTGAGGCGACCACGGTGTTGGTGTCATGGTTGGTCATTATCCCTGAGTACTGCTCCTCTCTCAGCAAGGAGACTGAGGTCCGGAGACACAGAGGGACTTTCCAAATTCCTGGTGAGTTGCTAGTAGATCCAGGAGTAGAAGAAACACACTCTCTTGCCTCCTAGTGACATATCCTTTCCGTTTCCCTTTGCTCCCTCTTCACTGGGGTGTAGAAATAATCTTTTTTTTTTTTCTTCCCACTTATTTCAAACCAAAGACGATGAAAATAAATTTCCTCAGGGATAAAACTGAAGAAAAAACAAGATATTGGAGCCTTGTAGTGAATGACTTCATAGAAGAAAGCTAGCTTGTTTGGATTCTAGCTTCAGATTCAGTGGGCTGGCACCATTTATGGGACATTTGTGACGCCCTCCACTCTCTTCTACATCTCTTTGGGAGACGGGTCCCAGGACCCTGCTCCGAAATGTCCTTTTGGCCTGATGGGTGTTTCCAGTGACCACATTCTCTGGCTGTTGCTTCTCCATGTTTGTGGGGAGTCAGAGGCTCCCGTCCCTGCTCTTTCTGCACCACCTGTGTGGCCTCAGTCACACCCTGAGTCTGGTCCCCAGGAGGACAGGGCTTGACTAGACCCCCTCATAGGTAACTTTCCGCTCTGAAATGTGTTGGTTCTTCTCTCTTACCTGAGATTTTTTTTCACCCTCAAAACCTTATTCTTGGGGCGCCTGGGTGGCTCAGTGGGCTAAAGCCTCTGCCTTCAGCTCAGGTCATGATCCCAGGGTCCTGGGATCAAGCCCCGCATCAGGCTCTCTGCTCAGCAGGGAGCCTGCTTCCTCCTCTCTCTCTGTCTGTCTCTCTGCCCACTTGTGATCTCTGTCTGTCAAATAAATAAATACAATCTTTAAAAAAAAAAAAAAAACAACCTTATTCTTTCCACCTCAAAGTCTGGGTCACACAGATGGGGTGGGAGAAAATGGATTTTTGGTCATAAAGGCATACATATGTCTCACTGAATGTCTGTTTTGAGGTGACCCTCTTTTGTCATTGGTAAAACTTGACTGAGGAATTTCCGGTAAAATAAATCTACTTCCTATTCTGACTGGATTATGGTTTTCTTTCTTCCACTCTCTCCTCCCCCCCCCCCCACTGTCACTGATAAATCTCCACAGTATGACTGGGTGGTGGTTCTGTGGCCTTTTCCCCACCCCACTGAAGAAGCTCATGAAAGATTGTACGATGTGGAAAGCGCCTTACCGATTAAATAGAAGCCTGGTTCATATAAAGAGACTTGTTTCTATATGGAAAGTACGAGCCCCCCCCTTTTTTTTCACATGGACCAGGTGTGGATTAGTTCACTGAACCTTTCACCCAGCTATATTCCCGCTTGTAATTCTTCTGAGGCATATAGTTCAGCCAAGTCAAAGAAACATGTTATTAAAGGTGAGCTGAAAGGCATTTAAAAAATAAACAAACTGTTTAAGATCCTAAATCAGTAACAGAATCTATATGCACAGACTTGAAAAGTACAAGAAAATGTGTTTCAATACCTTTCGTTTCCAGGCCGGTTTCTCCTCCTGCCTTCTTTGAACGTCTCCCCTGCCCCCAAATTTCTTTTTGGTCATTCGTGGGATAAGCAGGTGACTCTGAGCTTAGGTTAGGGCTCTTTCCTACCTAACGACCAACCCTATACTGAAGGAGGTGAAAACTCCAGTCTTACCTTTAGGATTCTCCACCCAGCATGGAGGGGGAAAATCAGTCCTTGGATTTTATTTGAGCACTGTGTTTTTAAGGAGTTTCAAATCCAATACACATTCTCTCCTTTTTTCTACCTTTGAGTGTGGCAGATCACCAGATCGTATTAACAGCTTGTAGAGATGGCAGAAATGAGGCGTAGGAAGTTTGAGATTTACATAAGTTGTATTATCCCTGCCTGTGAAAACAGTGGCTATCCTTTCTGTGGCCCTCACTGTGTGCCAGTCACTTGTGTAAGCACTTTTCCCATTAATACATTTCTTCCTCAAAAGCACATTATGCACTATAATTAAGCCTGTTTTATGGAGGAGGACACTGAGGGACAGAGAACTTGAGTAACTTGCCTGAGATCATGAGACCGGTAAGCGGCAGAGCTGAGTTCGCTCCTGAGAACTGAGCTAGCCAGGTTGGACTAGACTGTGCATTCGGATATTATATAGTATTTAGTATTAATTGAGGTAACCCAAGGAAGCATTAAGAAATAAAGATATTCATGGTCAGCCTTGCTGCCCTCTCTTCCTCCCCTGACATTTTCCCCTAATTTAAAAAAAAATATATATTTTTTTATTTTTTATTTTTTTTTTCTGTTTTCTTTTGGTGGTTCTTTTACCTTCTGGCCTGTTCCCAGGGAAGGACTAGGCATCAAGCATCCTCATCCTGTTGTCCCGCTTCTCCCTTGATTATCTTAAATTTTCACTGTGATCGTGGAGTTCTGGAACACCGTTCTCCCATTTTTAAAGTAATTCCAGAAAATAGAGACAAAGGAGGAGAGGGGTTTTTAAGGGTGGGTCTTCCCGGTTCACCCCTTAGGAGGTACGCAGCTCGTTCTGAGGGGAACTGGAAGCCCCAGTTCTCCGGAGTGGACACAATGCCCCTCTCAGAAACTTAAACACTTGGCTGAAAGGACCCCCCCCCCCACCCCTACCCTTGCTGCTTTACCCGACGGAAAAGGGAGGGGGTTCAGGCAAAAGCTTCATCTAATGCACTTCTGAGTAGCTTTGCTTCATTGAAGACCATATGCTGAGCTTGTCAAAGTCATCTGCCCGTTTCAGCCATTCTTGTTTTAGGAACGTTAACTTGCTGTATTGGGGAAGCAGCATCATATGTGAACAGCCATGCCAGGCTTCTGCCAAACGTCCCTGGTCCTCTGTCAAGTTCTGGGAGGGCATTCAGTGGAATTTTATTGTCCTAAAGATTAAAGCTCCACCCCCTACCCCCCCTAGCATCAGCATTATTAACATAGCATCCTCTTGGTACAGAGAAACCCTCCTAGCTAAGGAGCCAGGAGGGCGGGTCCCACCTGGCTCTAAATCACATTGGCGCTTGCCAGTGTGTTTCCATTGGGACCCGGAGAGGTGACGAGGTGCGGAAAAGCCGAGCGATGGGTCGGAGTTGAGTGGAAAAGGGAACTGGGATCTGCCAATGTCAGAGAATTCAGCAAGAGAGGCATGGGAAAGGAAATGGGATGAAAAGGTGCCAGGAAACGTTGCCTCATTCTCTGGCATTTTTCTGGTGGTCAAAAGTTAAGTCTCTCCTTTCGAGTCACTTGCAGCACTGTGGGCTCACAGCTGCCAAGTTGTGTAGTGTACGGCCCAGTAAAGAGGGGACATGGGTATAGGACAGGAGGCTGTTATTTTCAGGGAAGGGTTCTTGAGAGGTTTCCCCTCCTCAGATTATGTGAGTGGGTTCATTCTCATGTGTCTTTCTCCATGGGTCAGCCTGCCCACAACGGGGCCCACAACATTTAACTAGGGAGCCACTGCTGGGTGGGGAGGGGTGGTCCCTTCTGTATATACCCAGGTGTAAGCCGTGGTGCATAAACAATAGGAATAGAGGAGCTGGAATGAGATCACCATACTGGTTAGTGTCATTCATTCCATATGCATTTATTGACCACCCCCTGGATGCAGCCACTGTCCAGTACTGACATACAGCGTGCAGGACAGATGAAGTGCTTGCCTTCATGGAGTTTATATTCTGATAGTTTGCCCCACACTGAAGTGTCCACGGTCAAGGTTAACATGACTGGTTTTATCCATTGCCGAAACTTTCCCAGAAAAACCAAACGAAATCCGTTCAGCTGCAGACCGGAGCCGCCAGGAGCCAGATGTGGCCGTGGGAAGACTCTTCTTTGAGAGCTTGTCATCTGGCTCCAGCTGTGTTAACCTAGGTCTGGTAGACAGCCATGAGCTGCGTCTGCCAACTGGTGGCCAGACCCTAGAGCAGGCTTAAACAATTAGTGGAATCCCTTGCCCGGTGGCTCGATCCGCTGTGTGTGTCCTAAGATTACCACTGCTGTCCAGACCAGGAGCCTCTGTGGTCTGGGGCAGAAACACCCAGAAGGGAATAGAAAATCAGCTCTCTGAGAAACTAGGCTCGGCTTTCTCATCCTGGAGCATGGAGAGGGAGGCAGGGGAGGTACAAACCAACGTCAGCAAGAGAACAGAAATAAACCAGACGTGGCCCCCCACGTGCACATCTTGATTCCAACCAAGAGTGCTTGCCTGATATGGACCACCTGCCTCCAACATGCCCCTGCAGAAAAGCCAAGAGTTGGCCCAGGAGAACCTCTCTTTCCCAGTTACTACTTTTTGATTGTTGCCCCTTTGTGAGACCCATTTATGATGGCCTATGTTGATTTTCCCCAGAGATTTCCATTAAAAGTCTTAGTTCCCACCTTTGAAAGCAGTGTGCCATAACTTTTCAAATATCCACCTTCCGAATGAGTACATAAATAAATAAAATGCTTTAGCCTACCTATGTGTAGAGGATTTATCTATCTATAGGTAGATAGATAGATATGCCAAAGTTTCTGGTTTCATGTACTAGGCAGGCTCTGCTCTTCTTTGGGAAAATAATGGTTTTGGTCATCTGTAGTCCAGCAGACTTCTGACCCCACAATAGTTGCTTAGTTAATGTTTGCAGAATGAGCCAGATGAGGACGATTTTTAGTCAGCATGCTGACTTTCAAGGGTGGTGATAAAAAAATGAGTGAGGTTCTTTCAAATAATAAGTAAGGGGAACAACCCACCATTTAGAGCAAAAAGAACAAAAAAGAGTACAGGTTTACTGGGAATAATTTCAGAATTCATCTTTCAGATATCCTCATCTAGTATCTGATTATAACAGAAAACACAAGAGGGTAGAGATGAAAGCTTGCAAGGGGGCTTCTCTTGAGCCTAAGCATATTTTTTTTTACCTGTGGGGACATCTTCATCACAGTGAGTTTCAATGAAATAGTTGAAGTGGGGGAAAATTTCAAGATGCTAGTTTATGTGTGAAAATCAACTTTTGCGTTCTCAGTGCATTGTGTAAATTTGCCGTGCAGGAAACATAAGTGAAGCCATTTGGTTTTGTGGCATTGGTGTGGGCTGGCTAAGGGGGTGGGGGATAAAGTTGAGGCATTGATATAGTACGAGGAGAGCCAGATGGTTGTATTACACATCTTTTGTGTTCTTGTTTGCTTCTTAAAGCAGTTGCAGAATTTTGCCCTTGGCGATATTTTCTTCATGCTTGTATGTTCTGCTATGAATTTACTTTTTTGTCAGAGTACTTTGAAAGAAAAGCCTTGCTCTTAAAAAAAATTTTTTTTAACTTACATTCTAGACTTGTGAAGTCAACAGTGTGCTCATAAAAATATTTTTTAAATGATAAGTGTGTTAGTAAACAGTGGGAGGAGCAGCTTTTCTTTTTCTCTATAGCACGCTGATTTCAAATGACATGTCGATTCAGAGAAAGATTTTTGCAGAATTATAAATGTGGAATTAACGATGAATGGGCGGATGGAGACAAAACCGATATGCCATTTCTTCAGTAGTAATGAGTCTTACCTGATTAGAAATTTTAACTTTTTCTATTACTTTTATAGCAGCTTCTCGGGTTGTGGTTTACCTGTTGTGTCTTACCAGCCAGACTGACTTTAAGTGAAATGAGAATGCTTTGGGATAAGTCCGCGGCTTTAGCCCGGGTGTTTGGGTGGCATTTAGTACAACTGTTCATCATACCACCATTGAAATGTGTATTTATTTCCTACTGAAAGCAAATTACATTTTGCGATCACTGAGGGCGAGGGATAGTTAAGATGTTCTAACTGCCTGTAAGTGATGATACTTTATCACTAATGTTCTTTTTAAGAAGGAATTTTTTTTACAATTTTATTTATTTATTTGGCATATATATATGTATATATATATATATAGAGAGAGAGAGAGAGAGAGACAGAGCGAGCGCACAAGCAGGCAGAATGGCAGGCAGAAGCAGGCTCCCCGCTGAGCAGGGCCTGATCCCAGGACCCTGGGGTCATGACCTCAGCCAAAGGCAGATGCTAAACCGACTGAGCCACCCAGGCGCCCCGTCCCTGAATGGTTTTAATGAGGAGTTGCTTTGGAGCCGTCCGCCCCGTTGTAATGGAATGGTTCAGAATAATTTAATGCCCTTTTCGCAGTCCTGGTTTATTATCTCTTTTTTCTTCGCTCAAATGAGAGAAGAACACAAGCACAAGCTCCTTGGGTGCCGGTTTATTCTCTGTTGTGCACAGATTTCCAGTTTTAGTTGGAACCTGCAGCCCCTGATGAGAAAACAGGAAACTCACAGTCCTAACCTTATTGAAATCTCTGCCCGCTTTAGTCACAAGTCTGAAGCAACTCCTCCCAATAATGAGGCCATTGTACGCATCATATCTGATCAGTTCCTGAAATGTTTTAGTAAGTCTATCTTACAACATTATAAGAAGATAATCAGCAGCCTTAGAAGGTCCCCATCTGGACTGTAGAGTTCTTTTACTGAAAGATGTTTTGCCTTTTTGAGATAGCTCTCGCGTTTCATCATCTGTTCCGCTGAGATGAAGTGCATATGAAAAGTCAGTGACTCTGAATCCATCTGTTGTTATTATTTTCCACTGATAATTGGCTTGAACAATGAAATGTCTGTGTCTGCAGCCTTTGAAACTGTACACCCTGTTTATTTTCTGGAGGTCTCGCTGCAACTCCCCCCGCCCCCATTTTCGCCTCCTTCCTTCTCTCTCAAGCTTTACAGCCAGGGGCGCTTGTGTGAGGATGACATCTTTGACTCTGTGCATCAGTATGTGTCACTCAGCATCTAAAGCTTGCATACGGATCTTTGTCACAATCCCCGTGTCTGTGCCGTTCGCGCCAGGATCCAGCCCTCTTGCCACAAGAGGCTTAGCTGGGCCACAATGCATGCATCCCTTACCTGGCTCGTCGTCTTTATTTCACTTTCCTCATTAAAATATTAATTTCGAGTACAGTATCTAATACCTATGGAATTAGATACTACCTCTAATTGTATAATATATTCAGTTGCATCCAGGTTTGCACGATAGAGAGCATTAATATTGGATTCCACTAACAGCACTTCCATTAGCTTGCTCAACCAGTATGAGATATAGATGAGCTAGGAAGCATAACTACCCGCCAGAACTGCCAAAACAGTCATTAGAAGCTCCATGGGGATGGACAAAGGCTTTTTCACAGTGATATACTGATTAAATTTTGTTCTATGGTTTATTTGCATCAAGGTTAGATCACTATCGTCTGTGGAAGGAGGTTATCTAACACCTTATTTGGAAGGTCATTTCAAGACAAAATAGTGAACAGAAGAGGCATCTTTAGTTTCTTTGGGAACCCCTCTTAGGGAGATCCTGTGTTTTTCTGTGGGGGGTGGGGGTGCAAAAGTTTAAATTTTTTTTAATATTTTAAAAGTATTAACATTTTTAAATATTTTTCCAAGTTATGTCATAACATATGTTTGAGATAGACTTCCTCTGCTTGTTAATAATTAAAAAAAAAACTTTTCAATAATATTCATTTGCTTTTGCAGTAGAATGATATAGCCGGAGAGAAGTGTTGTGTTAATAAAATAGAACTTGGTTTTGAAATAGAAAGCTGCCTCATTTCCCTTGGCTAGCCTAATTGCAGTACATTCTCTGAGGCTGGGAAGGCTCTGTGACCTATCCTTCTTGGTCCAAGTAATAACGTAGACATGTCCCATAGCATAGCCGTGCTGGATTTGCCCCCATAGTACTCAGTGGCATTAGAAGGAAGTAGGGGAACATAATCTTACTTATGTTTCAATCGAAATCATTTAATACTGCAAAAGTTATTAAAAAATAATTAAGTTACTAAGACCAACATGTAGCTGGAACATAGAGTAGGAGGGTCGAGGTGAGTGTGTTGACTCCCTAGCCTGAGAGGAAAGGCAGTAGTGAATTCCTGGGGCCTGTGTGTTTTTCCTTTTGCTTAAATTCCTTGGCTCTAAGGACGGATTATGTTGAGGTATGGCATATTCTCTGCCGAAATGGAGAAAATTGTTGACTGTAATTATGTTATTTAATTGAAATTATAAGTGGTTGAGGCCACTCAGTTAAAAGCATCCTTTCTAATATATGGGTAATGTTTTTAAATGAGTGGGCATGGATTGATGATATTTGAAAGGCAGGCATTTGGGATGTATTTTTGGAAGACTCAAATTATGTTCCTTAAATCATTAGTGAACTAAAGAGTGCAAAGTGGCATGGGGTTTTTTGTTTGTTTACCTCCTTTAATTAAATACGGGTCAGTGTTACATGTGTGCCTGTGTGTACCTGTGTATATGCGCGCACATGGGTATGTATGGGTGTGTGTATATTTTATATGTGTCAATTTTTGTACATAGATAACATAGACCCTTCACAGGTACGGGTCCCAAGGAACGGTTTATAGTGTGGCAAAGCACAAAAAACAAAAGGTGTATTGTGGCTGAAAAATGTGATTGTTGACAACTCTCATTGAATTTTAGAGATTTAAATGCAAGCTAAGGTAAATCTCCAGTGATGGGTCTTATGCCAACTTCTTTTCGGAGTAGCTAGAGATAAAACAATGGCACTATATTCGCTCCCCCATTATCTCCCCCCCCACTCCAGGAGTGAGTTCTTAATTACTAATGAATGCAATTCATTTTAATTGTTATTATAGCAACATAGCATTTAACTGTCTCCTGTTTAGTGCTTGTGCCCTGCAACCGGAGGGGTCTCCTGTCAGGGAGAGGACAGGTAGAAGGCACAGCAGGCGTCTGATTGAGCGAGTTATTCATTTGCTGAGTGTTTGTGTTTATGCAAAGGGGCCTCTTCCTGCATATTTAATCTAGAGTAAGGCAGTGGCTTTTGTTGTGTTTAGCCCACATACCTTCAGTCCTTCCTCACACTGCCGCCAGCCTGGGAGCCCTGCGAGCCCGCAGGCTTCCAAGCCCCTGTAGTTTCTCCCTTACAAACTCTCAACTTTCTTCCGTTGTGTGAAAATTGCCTCTCCGGCCCCAAAGCTTTCCTTCCTCACCATGAGCCGGTAAGTGTGTGCGAAGCCAAGGCTGATACTTTGTTTCATTTTACAAATGTTGAGAGGCTACTTTCCTGTTCTTCTGGGCGCCTCCCGCCAGCGACAGCGACCTGGGTCCTGGTTCCTGGGCCGTTGTCAGTTGCTGGCTGCCTTGAAATAGACGAGTACAGGTGCCTCTTAGGAACCGGGGCTGAATTTTTGGACTGGCAGAGAGAGCCTCTTGGAACTGGGGCGGGGAGTGGGGGTGTGGGTTGGGGGGGGGAGAAGGAGAGAGAGAGAGAGAGAGAGAGAGAGGAACAGCTTTATTATTCTTTGTCCTAACAAATCCTGTTTTGTAACTATCCTGGAGATAATGCTGCCATTGTTTGCTAAAAGCCTTCAAACAGTGTGTAAGACCGAACTGTAAGAAAGCGGTGAAACTCTGCTGCGGTATTGTCTATACCCGGGCCAGGGTCCTCCCCGAAGGTCTGTGCCGGAATAGGAAGGGTTTTCTTTAGTGGAAATCGAATCGTCTCTTCATTGATATTAATAGCACACTAGAGAGGTTGGCCATGATGCTGAGAGAGGCGGTCGGGAGGGAAGGAAATCTGATCTTGCTGGTGGTGGTGGTGGGGGGGTGGATGACAGCCTCTTGGCCCCACGGTGGAGGAGACATCCATCCAGGCTCAGCCTGCATAATGGCATCCTGGCTTAACTGTTTGCTCTAGGAATTTTAATCTTGAGCTGTTTGTTTTACTATCTGGGGTCTTGCTATTTTTTGTTCCCGTACTGTCTTTAGAAAGCACCATATTCAGGGTCTAATCCAGTCTTTTTAAAAAGTGGATTAAAAAAAAAAACTCAGAGAAATTGATGTACTGTGCACTTAGATCATTCTGGGCTATGATGGTAGAATTCGGCTTTCTTTTACAGTATTATAATTTCAAAAATGAATTGCCACAGCAAAGAAGGGACGAGCCACCCAAGGAAGATATGTCCTATGTAAAGATATTTCAGGCACTAGGAATTGTGTCCAGGGTCTAAAAGAAGGAGTTTGCATTACCAGTTAACTGTTGCCTCTGCTTGAGTAACTCTTTTCAACAGAAGAGTGTGCTGTTCCCCCGCAGGTTGGAAACTGTGAGAATTTAAATAAAATTTCATCAACCTTATTAAAATATGTAGGGAGTTGGGTCTTCTTGGGTACAAATCAGTCTAGAGACTTAGAAGCATTTATTAACAGTGAGGCTGCTGTAGGTTTTTAATAATAAAATTACAAATACCTTATCTAATTGTAAGTGTATGACTTTTATACTCGGTTTTTAAGGGGAAAAATACTTTTTTTTATGAGTAAAAGTAACTCCGTCAGAGCACCTTCTGTGATTAGCGCTATTGTATTCTTAAATTTTGATTGATAGAGATAATAGTTTTCACTTAAAAATACAGACAGGTACTTTAACTTTCCATGACAATAGCTATTTGCATTTCTTTTATCTTTTTGTTTAACATTTGTGGGGGTTGGGATGGATTTGATTATTAACTCTTATTGCACACTAAAGGTAAATCTAAAACAAAGGCTTTGTTAGAGCTTCAAAGAGAAAACAGCAAATATTGTTTTTAGGTTTCAACATTTAAAGGCTGTTAAAGGATACCTATAAAATATTTTCACATGACCATGACCAGGGTTTTACTTTTCTGTAAGGTAAGCGAGAGGAGTTTATCCAGAGGAGATGGACCAGTGTGGTACTGCTGTGGGTGGGGGCGGGAGTGGGGGCTGCGGGCCTGCAGCAGTCACCCCCTCCCTGGGGCATGCCTCGCCTCGCCTCGCCTCGCCTCAGGTTGTCTGTGCCCCTTGGCTTATTTCTAGTATTTTCAGTTTTTCTTAGGAGAACGGACCTCAAGGTTTGGTGCCACGGTTTGGTGAGAGTCCCAGAGGGTGAGGAGAAAGGAAGCAAAATGTGCCCCGCAGCCACAGGAGGGGACTTTGGGGACGGTGGGACAGAAGTAACAGAAACGTAGTGACTGTAAACCAGCGAGCCTGGCTGGTGTCCCAAAGACCTGAACTGTACAGCTGGGCCTTTTCCTTTCCATGTCCCTTCCTTCTTTTCCTCTTTCACGGTCCCAGTTATTTTTTCCCTCTTATTTCTTTTCCTCTCTTCCTTCCTGCCCTCTTTGCTTTTTCTTTCTGTAAGCCTGACTCAATATTGAAGTTATTAGAGCAGAGAAAAAACTCTCTGCGGTTGATTTCTGAGTGGATTTTCTTGTCTCGAGTGCAGAAAATGAAGTGACCCTTGTACTATCATTTTTCAGCTAGGCAAATTTGTGTTGATATGCTCCTGTTTTCCTAAGAAATCTTTGAAAAACAAGACACGAAAATCCACATGAGGTAGGAGTCTCTAGTTAAAGAGACAGGCGTCTCTTGGAAATTGGCCCATTTAGACCTTTGATTTTCTTAGATGAAGTACATGTCCTATGATTGGAGTATTTGGAATATGAGAAGCTTGAGCTATGTTCCTGGGCTTTCAGAGAAGGTCTTCTCTAAGCAGATACAAATTACTAAATCGCCACCTTCCTCGTGGGCCTGGAGCTGGCTGTGACATCCTTGCATCACCGGGGACACCGGTGCCCAGTATCTTCTCAGGCCTCATTTGGTGGACTGAAGGTTAAGATGAAAAACGTGGTGGTTTTCCCCGTCCCTTTTGTATGGTCACGCAAAATGAAACCTAATGCAGAAATCCTGATGCACATCGTTTCCTTTAGCTGCCATGGAAGAAAGGGGGGGACAACCTCTTAGTGGGAAAAGTCGAGTGTATATTGTTCATTTTCAGTCTTGTGAAGTTCAGCCTCCGTGTTTACCTGCAACTTGGCTCCATGCCAGCTGGCATTTATGTATTCTTTATCGCATTGATGAAATTGGGGGGCAAAATACACCCTATGAAGTGTGATTTTTGAAGCACTGTTTAACCTAAGAGGTCCACAGACAGTGGGGAGTTCTTAAGGGGTGGCACGTGGGAAGGGGTAGAGGAAGAGGAGAGTACCTTGAGCTTTCTAATGAATGGGTTGCTGCTGAAGGTTGGTGTCTTGCTTAAGATTTTTATGGTCAACGCGTAGATTCCGGTGGACAACACTCTTGCAGACAATAGTGAGGCAGCCACACCAGGAATAGTTCCAGTGTTCACGGCATCCTAACTGTACAGAGAATGACACAAAGGAAAATAAGTCATTTTTATTTACCATATTCCTGGCTCACTTTTAAAACCTAAAACCAATGGGAAACTTCAGAAAGATAGAAAAAGACAATGCACTTCAGATGGTAACACCATTTTAAAAGAAGATGCGTGGGCTGGAGGGGAATATATTTTTTTATATTAAAAAGCTTTACATAACTATTTAATTTTAGTTTTGATGCTGTGGGGTGAGTAAGCATTCAGGTAACTAGTTGATATATTTGATAAGTAAAAGTGATTGTTTAAAAAAAAATTGCAAACCACTCTGGAAACGGAAGTTTTACATTTTGGAAAAAAAATGAAATGCAGGTTGTTCTGCTAGTTGTTGATTTCTGATTCTTCCAGGCTCGTCATGATGCAGACTCAGGCCCCAGTACTACTCCCTAATTTTCTTGTCTGTTATATTGACACATTTCATTTAATTTAGCATGATGGCAAACAGCTGTTGAACTATTAATCTTTTCTCTGCAAAGCTAGAAAAATATCTTTTAGATTACTTGGCTAATGTATACTAAAAACTAAAATCAACAGAAATAAATTAATGACTGGTCAAATGTGCATATGCATTAAAATTTATGGAACTTTCACAATAGAGGAAAACATGATTTGTATCCCACTGCCAGTTTTCTCTCTTTCTTTCTTTCTGTCTTTCTTTCTTTCTTTTTGTATAAGTAAAAATTAAATGTAGCTGATTTTGTATTGCTTGAGTAATTATAAGTTGGAGGGTCAGTTGTATAATTTAGTTTCCCTAGGGGAAAATTATACTTGTAAAATCTGTGAGGGTAAATCAGAATATATTTTTGTTCTGTTCATTTATACACTGTACTGTGTAGACAGGTGTGGAGAGAAATAGGCCCTGCTCTTCCCTGAAATCCTTCTACGGGTCAGAATACAGGGCTCAAGATAACTTGATTCAAAGTACGCATTTTCAGCAGGATTTTCTTTTAAATTAAATTTTAATAAGGTCCAGTTGTTTTGCCAGGCCTATATGATAACAATCTCATCTGCACTGCAAAGTCTAATACTATAGATCTGACTGCCAAACATGAAAAAATAAATGTAACTCAATGGATGAACACGAACATTAGTTTAGAGCATGCCCATTGGAGGGTATGTCAAGTAAAAAGGAGGGAGAATGGCCATTCTTGCCTTGAATTCAGTAAGATCTGCCAGAGTTCACTTCCTTTCCATTTAAGATTGTACGCTTGGTAAGATGGAGATTTCTCGTGTTTGAGATTATCGCTGTGCCTTGTATCTAATGAGCTCCTCTTACTTGGGAGGAGTGGGGCTGCTTTGCAGATCTCCCCCATTACCCTGAGGACCCTAACATCATTGCTCCCTGTTTCCTTAGCACCATTTGTCCTGTGACAGAGTTCTCACCAGTGGAGAAACCAATCCTGGGGACACATATTGGCAGTGTGTCTCAAAATTTTCATTTTCAATTTGAATTGTTTTGTGTAAAAACAAAAAGATTTGGGGCAGGTTGCAAAATAGTAATTTTAAGTCCCAGGGCTAGGGTTTTCCCCCACCCAAATGGTGAACATTTATGGTGAAAACCTCCAATTTCCTCTTACAGTAAACATGAAAATTATGATTTCACTCAGAGCCTGCATTTTTTTTTCCAATCTTTATGGCAAGAATCTGCATATACTTGCTTGTGGAAATGTCATAAATTGGCCTCAGATCAATTCCTCAAAGATAGTACTCACCAAAGTGCCACTTTCAGATTTTAGCCCTTGTGAAATAAGATTTAACTCTTCTCAATAATGTTTGCCTTTCCACATTCAGGGCTGACAGCAGAGGGATAAGCAGGGATATATTCTGTATAAAATTAAAACCACTTCATTACATATTGTTCTGAAGAGTGAGCAAAAGGATATTAACATTTTAGTAAAACGATGATACGATCTTAGCATCTTGCAAAAAAAATGACATGAGCATTTGGTCAGCTGATGTGGAGTGAGTCCTGGACCCTGTCGGTATCTCGCTCTAAATTAATAAACAAGTGTTTTTCTTTTCACTTGTGCCATATGTTGATCCCAGTTACATGGGCAGAAAGAGGCAGCTTGTAATGTTTCTTAGAGGATTACACACTGTTTTGCATAAGAGAGTATGCAGATGCAGGAGTGGATGTGGGATAAAACATGTTCCAGGCTTTCTTTGTGTTTTAGGGAGCTTGGTTTCAATTGTTTATTTCATCTGACACAAACCATTTTTATTTAACTTGGTAGATCTGGTAGATAAATGCTAAGTGGAAAACACAGTGTGAACAGTTTTCACCAACTGATTAACCCCCCAGCCCCCCCCAAACTTGAAGATCCTGGTGCTCCTGTTCATTTTGAAAGGTTCCAGGGTAGCATAAGCATCTCGTCTGTAAAAACTCACTCTCCTCTTGGGGGTGGGGGTGCGGGGAGACAAGCCCATGCGTTAATGAAATCAGAGATGTTGTGGATGTTAACCAAACAGACACGTTCAAGAAGCAGACTGGTTTCCAAAAACAAAGGCCTATGAGTCACGTCTTATTGCACCAGAAAATAAATTGATCGATGACAAGATGAGAAAAAGTTCACTTGCAAAATTCGAAATGTTTCACCTTGACTTTCTCCACCCACGTTGTTTTTGTTGTCTTGAGGCGCTCACAGGCCTGTGCTCCAGATCACTGGTCTTGGGACTTGTTTTTATTAACTCTGAAAAGTCATTTGCCATGCAACGTAACCGAGTCCTTCTCTTGCCCTTGCATCTGTCCCAGGCAAATAGGGGGTTGGTGCTGTCTCTTGACATTCAGATTGTGACGTTCTCTTTTGTTTTCAGGGTAAGAAGTGACCTTTTGAGGTGACTATACCTGAAGATTGCTTTCCAGAAGCCAGAAAAGGTAAATGCAATACGATTAGTGGGATTATATCTTGGCCCCTATCTCCCTCCTTCTAGGTATATCTCAATTCAACTCTTCTCCGATCTCTGTAGCTGCCAAAAATACGTGTATGCATTTGTGCATAAGTCCGCATGCTGTAGCATCTTTGGGGGAGATCTTTCAAGAAAAGACTGTCCTTAAGAAATGGTCCACAGAGGGACCCTCCCCCCCCAATATGGTTTCAAATTTTCTCCTCTTTGTTGAAGCTGAACTTTTATTTATTTGTTTTATTTATTTATTTTGTGGTGGTGGACTCAGTGGGCTTAAAGTGAGAAAGGAATATGTACATCACAAAAGCGGTGATTCATAAAAGCGAACTTGCTGCCACCATGAGTAGCGCCTGTCGGTGTTTTGTGCCGAAGTGGTGTCATACCATTGATGTTCATCTGGCGGCTTTATCATCACCTTCTTTCAGAAATTAATAGTCAAGTGCCGTAGCAACCCAGAGCACTGATGCAACTGCTCAGTGGCATGGGGCACACCCCTGTGATGTCAGAGCTAGGCTGCCTCGTTCTCTTGACCTTGCTTGAAAATCAAATGAGTATTTGATTTTAAAATTAGAAGTTTGCAGAGAGACTAATGTAACTTGATGAATTAAAGCAAAATTAAATTTCCTCAAACCCACTTTGGGGAGGGGGAACAAGAAAAGCACGTTTCAAATGCTTATGGATGCTCCGGTATTTCCTTGATTTCCAGAGGTCTCGCTCTGGTGAGGCTGTGGTCATCTGCCCCAAGTTAATCTTGCCAGTCATTTTCATAGCTGAGGTTTGTCAAGGAGCATCTTCACTTGATTCTTGAATTTAGGCCAGTAGCAGCTCCATTTGCGTTCGTGGATTTGAGTCTGTTGTAAAACAGGTTCCTTGCTGCCCTGGTTGCAAGAGGTCTCCACCCAGATATGACTAAATTGAGTTTATGAATTGGTAAGACAGAGATTTCCTACTCTTCAGCTACACACGTTTTGGGTTTTTGTTTTTGTTTTTTTTAACCTTTATAATGTGAAGATTCTTGGATCACTTTTGTTTTTAATCTTAGCATGCTGGGACTCTAGAATGCCTTTTAAAGGTATGGATTCATGGTTAGTGTCGCATTCTGGTGCATTTGATTGGAGGCCAAAAAAATCACTTGCTGCATTTCACCATCATTGTTGTTTAAATAAAACCTTTGTGGGAAGCTCCTGCTTGCTCACCGTGGAAGACAGTCTCATTTCTACGCAGCAGCATGGAAAGGGGTAGATTCCAGCTGGTATTGGGGGTTATCAAGTCCAAGCACTTCGCTTTCTGAGTCTCAGTTGTCCAGTCTTAAGAAGGAAGACTTAATTAACTTCGGGGATCTGCAAACTTCTTCTGTGAAGGGCCATGCAAGATACATCTTCTGTTTTGTGGGCCATTCCCTCTCTGCCACAGCAGCTCAGCTCGGCTGTACCTTGTGTCTCCTGGTCTCCATGAGCCCTGTGAGATCTCAGTCCAGGACGTTCCTCATGCAAAGCTGTGCCAGGTGTTTAACTCAACTTGTGCCATTAACTAGCAAAGATTTCTGGCAGAGCCCAAAGCTGTGATTAAACAAAGCTGAAAGCATGGTTGAAAAGATGAAATACTCACCTTGAGAGTTGTGTTACCCCGACAGCTTCAAATAAGGGCATCCTGAGCACTTTTCATTGTTTTCTTTGGAGTCATCTGTAAGCATGAATTATTTTTCTTCTGACTTGATGTCTTTATAATGCCTGTGCTAATACCCATGACCTGAAAATGGGCCCACTTGAATGTGTGTGATGTGATATGTTTCCAATTCTGTGATACTGTTCAAAGTTTAAAATCTCATGAGACAGGGGCAAGTTTGGAGGGGGGGAAAAAGTTCCAAGAAATTTTCATTAGTGTTGACTAAGAGAGGCAGTCCACGGAGAGAGAATTCTTTCTTTATAATTAATGTCAGGGACACGGTATATTATATGATATGATATGCTGCAAATGGGGAACTCCTTGTCAAAGTTCAGGAACTGTGAAAAATTTTATCCTTCTGTTGGCTACTGTCGTGACACAAAGGAAGCTGAGTAACAAATTCATATAATTTTTCTTTTAAACTTGACTGCTAGGAACTCGGAGTTTTTTTGTTCAATCTCTGATAATTATTTTCCACTTCAGCTTTTTGTGATTTAGATCTTTTTTTATTTTTTATTTTTTATTTTTTTTATTTTTGTTTATTCGACAGAGACCACAAGCAGACAGAGAGGCAGGCAGAGAGAGAGAGAGAGGGAAGCAGGCTCCCTGCTGAGCAGAGAGCCTGATGCGGGACTCCATCCCAGGACCCTGAGATCATGACCTGAGCCGAAGGCAGCAGCTTAACCCACTGAGCCACCCAGGCGCCCTGATTGAGATCTTTTAAAATCAACCTCATTTTTCCTACCCCCAATTAACATTGGGTTATTTATCTTTATTCTTCTATAATATCATTTCCATCCTATTTAACCCTCATTTCAAGGTGGGTTGTTTTTTTTGTTGTTGTTGTTGTTTTGTTTTTTTTGGTTTTGTTTTTGTTTTTTTTAGACATTAGTGAAGATATAGAGACTTAAGTAATAAATCACATGTAATTTTTTTTTAACCTTTTAACAAGCTCAAAGACCCTTGGAAAACTAATCCTTATTTATTTTTTATATTTATATATTTTTCTATATATTATTCATTTATATATATTATTTATATATTTATTTATATATTTTCATATATTCAAAAAGGTTTATTAAAAATATAAAGTTAAAAAAAAAGTCTATAAAATGGCTGGAATAGCTATTGTTTCTTCCCAGGGAATAAGTCTGTCTTTTTTTTTCTTTTTTTTTTTTAAGATTTTATTTATTTGACAGAGATCACAAGTAGAGAGAGAGAGAGGAGGAAGCAGGCTCCCTGCCTAGCAGAGAGCCCAATGCAGGACTCGATCCCAGGACCCTGAGATCGTGACCTGAGCCGAAGGCAGAGGCTTAACCCACTGAGCCACCCAGGCAGCCCCCCAGGGAATAAGTCTTAAAAAGAGATGAATGTGGAGCGTCTGCGTGGCTCAGTCAGTTAAGCGCCCACTCTTAACTCTGGTCAGGTCATGATCTCAGGGTTGTGGGATTGAGCCCTGTAATGGGCTCAGCAGTGAGTGTAGAGTCTACTTGGGATTCTCTCTCTCTCCCTCTTTCTCTCCTTCCCTCTCTTGTATGTGTGTCCACGGGCACGCGGTCTCTCAAAAGCAAACAAAAACCTGAGATGATCATGCTATCCAGCGATGATGGAGAATCCAGCACATCTCCCCAGAATCAAAAAGAGGTTGATATCAGATGCCGGGTGCTTCTCAGTAAATGTCATGCCACATTTGAAATCTCGGAATCATTAATAGCATAGATGTAGGTAAATATGTCTACATTGGCACTATGGGAAGAACTACTTATGTGCATAAAGGGGCCAGGCAAATTCAGAGAAAACAGATGAAGCTATTTTTCAAATTTTGATTCGAAGTTCTGAAGAATCATAAATAACGGTCATCTTCCTTCATAGCGATATAACAGTTTTTTTCCAAGTAGATCAGAACACTTTACAAAATGGGTTTGTACCAGCATTCTTGAGAGATAGGTAGCAATGATTATAATCCCCACTTTACAAACAGGGAAGATGGTCCCATAGATGATCAGGACCTCACCCACCGTCACATAGAATGTCAAGACTAGACCTAAAAAGACATCTTGTTTAGGTCATAGTTACACTGATGTCATTTTATCATGGCTGCCTTAGTCTGGTGGTTTAATAAAGGCTTATACATCATTTTCTTTCTGCTTTCCCTGAACGCTGGCATTGCGCCTACATACATTTTTGCTTGAGATTCAGATTGACTTTATAAAATTCATTTTCTTGTAACCATTCTGAGTGGTATTGGGAAGTTGTTGTGTAGACATAACAGTGTCTTCATTGAGCCACCAGATGACCACACTGACTGAATCACTGGCTTTTTCAGCGAAGCATTGGAAACCTTCCTGCTCCCTGCTTCTCCCCGTACACCTATACATGGGTTTAACAATCTGGGTAAAGACTAGGCTGGCATTACAGCATAGAGACCCCAACAGACAAAGGTTTACATAAAATAGGGGTTTCCTTCTCTCTTATAGAGCAGTCTCACCAGTCTGGCTTACGTGGGCAGGTTCTTTCTCTCTTTTGCTCTCCTACCTTGGGCCTTTGTCATTTTACGTGATTGAAGCATAGTGAAGTCCAAGCCAAGCAGTTGTCCTTGGTGCAGATGAGTTAAAATGCACATATTCCATTCATTACCCTTTAATTTGTAAGATTACGGTCACCTGGTTGCAAAAAGCTTAGGTGGTGGCTGGGAAGTGTGTGTACTAGGGTGGCCAGAAACATGGGAGAATCAGAGAAGAGATTTAAGGGGACAGTTCGAACACAACTTGACTGGTTGAATTGCCCCCATCTGGTGATTTCACTGACTGATTGATTAATTGATTGATTGATTGATTCATATGAAACTGCATACTGCATTCATACATAAATCCTACTGTAGGTATTTACTGATCATTGTGTGCTAGTTGTGAGATCATAGCGCTACATAAGAAGGTCATGGTCTCTGTCCTCGTAGAGTTTATATTAGAGAGGGGAAGACCCAGATTATGAACAATGATGATGACCAGGGTTAGGAAGGGCAAGTACTGGTTGTTGGGGGAAAGTGATCTATAGTAGGGAGACCAGGGTATCAGGGATTTATGTATTTTAGCCTTATATGGAAGCTGTATTAGCTTAACTTGATTTTCTTGTTATCTTTCATGTCAGTGCTGTTATGAACATTATCAGGCATGTTAATTTTATTAATAACTTTACTGAGCTATAATTCATATCACAAAACAATTCACCTGCTTAAAGAATACCGTTCGATGGCTTTGAGTATATTCCCGGAGTTTGCAACCATCATCACAGTCTGGTGTCGGAACATCTTCAGCACCCCAGAAAGAGACCCCTTAACTATTAGCAGTCACTCACCTCAACTCAGCACCGGACAATGGCTAATCTACTTTCTTTCTGGATAGACTGACCTATTTGGGACATTTCCCATATGGAATCCTACAATATGTGGCCTTTGGTGAGTGACGTCCTTCACTTAGCATGATGTTTTCAAGGCTCATCCCCAGCACTTAAATCTGCAACTATCCAAAAATACATAAATAAATTTGTAACTCTCATACAACCTTGAGTTCTTACTCCTAAACCCAACAAAAGGGTGACCTGAAATATTCTTACAGGGGATGGAATTGGGGGAAACATGACTGTCCTCATGTTGTTTGTATTTTCCTAGAACTGACTTGGCCTCCCAACAGTTAAACTTCAAAATTTAAATGTTTGCATCTTAAGTTAGCTGTTTTTAAACATTGTTAACCATAATGCTAAACTAAGTTGCTCTGTAAACAAGGGCTGTTTCTCTTGAATGTTAGTTTCAAAGAACAAAAATTTTTAAATATTGATTTCCAGAGAAATATGCTCAATAGAGTTCGTTTTCAAGCAGAAGTCACTTGTTGAAATGTACACGAAGGCGCAGTTAGTCATAAAGGCGATCTTTGCTGCGGTTATCAACTAGCCGTAGTTTGCACCGTGAGCCATCAGAAATACAAAACCGAATAACAAATGGTTTTTTCATCTTTTTAAAATGATGTTTTTGTTCCTCCATCTGCCAAGGGCACTGATATCCCGTTGCTCACCTTGAGCATCTTAGGAAAAAGAGATTCTCAGTTTAGGTGACAACATAACAGCTTAACGAGATGTAGGAAGTATTCCCTTCCTTTGGTAATTCACAAACCTCAGGAAGGAATCTGAAGCTTAACTGTGCAAAAACAAAACCCTGTTTAAGGGAGCAGATCTGTGCTAACCTTGACTGCATTACCCCCTCGTATCTAGTAACATCCAGAACCTTAAAGGAGCAACCTTCTATTGGTGGTAGGATCCTTATTTTGAGTCCATTTGAAAAGGTGACCTTCCGTCCAGCGTCGCGCTCGGATTTGAAGTTTGTAGTACTTTTTAAAAAGACTGCTGGTGAGTGGGAGTTCACAATTGAAAAATGAAGATTAATCATGTAAGTTAGTACTTCTCTGGCCTTGATCTGAACTCTTCGACTCCTGGAGCCTTTGCATGGTGGGGCTGGGGTGGGGAGAGGAGTGAAAAAGCTTGAAGTCTTTATGCTCTGTTCAAATGTACTCTTTTTGAAGTGTGAAAATCACGCACATTTCCCCTTGAATTTTGTATATTAGCATGTATGTAGTGTATAATTATAAGTAATTAGATGTTTTGTTAATGATCTGACGGTGCGATGAGTTATTTAAAATTACCTTTTAATTAAAAAAACAGTCTTGCATCATCGGATGGACGGTGATGATTTCAGTCTGTGGATTGGTATGGTACTTGAATTCCTCGGCCTATCCCTCCAGGCCTCTCTTTTCTGAAAAATCCGGTTCCCTTTCAGAGGGTCCTGAGTTGTCTCTCGAGGTCAGAGGAAGTGGCCTAAAATCTGTTCAGTACAGATGACTTACCTTAAAGTTTATTCAGAACAGAGATTGCCAGGGTGGGCACCGGCCCTCCTTTGTGGGTCAGGAAATCTATTTAGTGGATTGTGCCCAAGGATTTTTAAGAAACGGAAGAAGCATACAGCAGAGTAGAATAAATCGAGTAAACCTGCACTGTCTAATATGGAAACCACTAGCCCCACGTTTGCAGGGCGATTAGCCCAAACTTTTATGCGCTGTACGTGGACATTCGACAAAGTATTTAAAGGACTTTGTATGGAAAAAAAGCTGTGAAATACTTCAATTATTATTCTTTATTGATTACACATTGAAGTGGTCATGTTTTTGTTATGTTAGGTTAAATAATATAAATTATTAACCTGAATTTTAACTGTTTCCGTGTGGTTATAATTACATGTGTCCCAGGTGTTATATTTCTAATGGATACCTTTGCTCAAGTTGACGGGGGATCTTTCAGTGAACGATACTGCTGTCAAGCCCTCTGCTCGTGGTTCTAGGGGATGGGGATGGGCAGGGAAATAAAATATAAATACCCAGTGATACGTTCTAGGAAAGAAATATTGGAGGCTGAGGGAGATCAGATCGCCTGAGGAAGGGGTTCCAACTCTAAATAACCAGGGTAAGTCTGACTGTGAAGTGTGGTAGCACGGGAGCAAAGAATTAGCATGTTCTAAATAAAGGGAGCAAGTTGGCTCCTGTGCCCAAAGTCAAGTCATCAAGGAGGAGAGTAGTGGGAAGCAAGGTCAGGAAGTAACAGGGCTGAGGGTGCCTGGCTGGTGTGATCAGAAGAGCAAGTGGCTCCTGATCTTGGGGTCATGAGTTTGAGCCCCATGTTAGGTATGGAGATTGCTTAAAAAAAGTAAAATAAATTTTGAAAAACAACAAAAAAGGAAGTAACAGAGTCAGACTGAGTACGGCTTGAAAACTCACTAGACTGTCTTTTAGTAAAATAGGGAACCACTGATGGGCTTTGAGGTGGGTCAAGATCTGACTCATGCTTTAAATGGATCCCTCTGGAAGCCGTTTTGAAATTTGCCTGTGGGTGAACAAAGGGAGAGGCTAGGGAGGGGGACGTGTTAGGAGGCCACTGGAGTCATCCCAGTGAGACAGGGTGATGGCAGGGTTAGGACAGGAGTAGAGCTGGTGAGGGTAGTCTGGCTTTTGATGTGAAGGAAGAGCCAAAGGGCTTCCCGGCCAAAGAGATGCAGAATTTGAAAAAGTTACATCAGGGATGACTCCAGGATTTTTGTGCTGAGTGATGGGGTGGTATCATCTGAGAGATTGCTTGTGGGTAGAAAGAAAAGAAGATGGAGGCCTTGGGGCCAAGCAATGCTGCGAGAACGGAACTGCCATTAACTGAAATAGGGGAGCAGGTTCGAGGGTATTAAAGGAAAAAAAAATTAATCTTACTTGTTAAAGGTGGCAGGGCACCCTTTATTCAGGACCATCACAGCAGGTGTTGGGAATACTCTGTGAGATTTTATACAGGAGAGAGATTGGGCTCAACACTGAATCCAGCCCAAGCAAGTAGGAATTTAGAGCCAGGGAGGAGAGTGGGCGTCTGTAGACGGAAAATTACCGAGAGAAAACATCACAGGTAAGCCGAGGGTCTGAGCTGTACAGATCTAACATGGCTCTTGCTGAAGACAGGCCAGGGTGATCAGACACTACCTGGGGAATGATGGAGGATGAGGAAACCAGTCAGATACCAGTGGTGTCAGATACCGAAGGTGGTAGAGGGACTTGGCGGTTAAACTGACTTAGCAGGGTTCTTGCTGAAACTAGATTTTATAGGGAGGTGCCCAGGTGGGTTCAGGAGCCTGACTAATCTTTGGTCAAGCCAGGAGTCTTCATCATGGGTAGATGAGGGAAGCAGGGGAAACCAGGAGTACAGCTGTAGACACACAGACTTTGAGTTGTTTATTTTTCATCCAGATGGAGCGAGCTATCAAGTGGGCATTTGCATATGTGGATCTAGAAATGTCCTGGCTGAGGTGAGAAACTGAGGATCTGTAACCATCTAAGTGGTAGGTAAAGGCATGATCCTGGGTGAGCTCACCGGAAGAGCCATGGAATAAGTAGAGTAGAGGAGGGCTCCAAGATGAAGCCAACTCCACTGAGAGATTTGATTACAGGATATAGAGGAAAAAGAGGCAAAGCTGGCAGGAAATTCTGGAGATTTGGGTGAACCAGGAGCCCACTGAAGACATCGTTTAAAGGAAGAGAGTGCCTGAGTGGCTTAGTCGGTTCAGCATCTGACTCTCGGGTTCAGCTTGGGTCATGATCTGGGGTCATGAGATCAAGCCCCACGTCTGGTTCCATGCTAGTGCAGAGTCTGCTTGGGTTTCTTTCCCTCTCCCCCTTCCTTGCACTCCTTCTCTCTCTCAAATAAATAAATATTAAAAAAAAAAAAAGTATTGTCAGCTGCATCATAAGTGGCTAAGAGGTCAGAAGGATGATGACAACGAATGGACAATTGTGTTTGTCAACATGGAAGTCATCGATAACCTTAACCAGAGTCAGAAATGTTGGACTCTCACCCCTGTAACACATGCCGGCTTCGTACAACTACCAGTGTGCTCATGGTAGGCATGGTGAATGATGTTTCCTGGGTCAGTGCCCGTTCAGCTCTGCAGTTTGTTAAGGTCGTCGCACGTACCCCCACCTCTTTCAGGTCCGCGTGGACAGGAGGCTAACTCTGTGATGCTTGGGTCACGGTACAGCCTGCGAGAGTGATCAGAAAAAAATTCCCTGCTGCACAAAGGAGTTCTGTGCATGTTGCCCCTTTCAGTTCATTCCCTACTCCAGTGGTTGAGATAGTATTGTTTAAAGAAAAGGCAGATGGGGCGCCTGGGTGGCTCAGTCAGTGAAGCGTCTTACTCTTGATCTCAGCTCAGGTCTTGATCTCAGGGTTGTGAGTTCAAGCCCCACACTGGGCTCAAAAAGAAAGAAAGGAAGAAAGAAGGAAAGTAAAAAAAAAAGGCAGAGGAAAAGGGGGATACATAAAATATGTTGTTTTAATCATCTGAAGTACACCACAGCTTGGCGTGGCTAACATGGTCTCCAGATTAGTAAACTACGAGTTTGTGTGTGCACCACACAGCAGTCTGTCACCTTCACCTTCTACTAATCTAGGTAGTCTTTGATGGGCTCGTCTGCCTTTCAACTCAACTAAGAGCATCAAAGAGTCTGGCTTTTTCAAAAATTGTGAAACACCGTGAACATTCTCGAGATTTCTAGGCTGGTCCCAAATCTTCCAGCATCTGGAAAAGTGTAGGTAAAATAATAACAAATACGCTTTCTCTTTTTAGGTACTAAATCCCATTAAGGTAATATTGGGTTTGGTAAGAATTGTCTCTCTGTGGAGTATAATCAAGATCCTTCTTAGAAGAAGAATCTATAGGAAGAAAAATTCCACTGGTGACCTCCCCTAACCAGTTCAGCATTTTTTTTTTTTTAAAGATTTTATTTATTTTTATTTGACAGAGAGAAATCACAAGTAGACGGAGAGGCAAGCAGAGAGAGAGAGAGAGGGAAGCAGGCTCCCTGCTGAGCAGAGAGCCCGATGCGGGACTCGATCCCAGGACCCCGAGATCATGACCCGAGCCGAAGGCAGCGGCTTAACCCACTGAGCCACCCAGGCGCCCCCAGCATTTTATCAGTATCCTGCCGGGATTTTGTATCTGGATTTGTCTATGTGTGTTCGTCCCGCATATACTGTTTTGCTTCCTATTTTTACCCTTATGCTATCACAAGTATTTTTCCAAGTCATTACATGTTATATCTAAATCTTATTTTAGGATACTTTGGTGACCTCTGTTGTTGTGTTGTCCACCCCTGAAATTGGTGGGGCTTCTGATTTTTTCTGCTCACTCACGATGGCCAGAGTGTCTATATTGCATCTCTCAAGATAGCTCGGTCTCTTGAATTTGTTTTATAAATGATGCTGAGATTATAGATTACCACCTAGTTTCTCCCTCTGCTTCTAGGTAATATTAAAACTAAGCTGAGCCACACATAATCACCCCTTCAGGCAACTATATGTATTTTCCACGATTAGGTGAGGTACAATTCACCTTAATTTTGATTTCAAAATTTCTAGACTTTTAAGCTGCTAGGCATTTTTTGTTTTTCCTGATCTGAATTACTTTTGGTATTTTCCCACTCCCAACTTAATTCTCAGCCTGTGAGCTAGGAACTGTGTGTTCTTTCAAGGGTGAGCCATTCTTCCGCTCCTTGTTTTGTTAGCCCAAACAGCACTCCTTCTCTTTCCCCAGAGCAAGCCATGGCTTTATGTCCACATTTGCAAATCCAAAATTTGCTTTGGTTGCGTTTCAGTCACTTATTAAAATGTACTTGCAACTTTTAGAGTCTAACATTTTAAGTTCTTTTCTTTTGCACGCCGGACCCTAGCAGTATCGTCATTATTGGTGTAGGCAACAAATGTTTGAGTTCCCGTGAGGTTCGCTGTGTGTCTAAGATTGGGCTGTACACTGCTGTGCTTTGTGGCCGTGACCCCATCTAGTTCTAAAATCCCCCAAACGGCCTTTCAGTGAAGTAGTCTTAGAACTTCAGAGAGGACCAAAGAATGTGGGACTTGTCTGGTCTCTTCCTTGTCATGTACTGAAGATGAAACCGACATCCAGGAAAGGGACATGACAGACCCCAGGCCGCTACACAGTTGTGGCCCCCCCTGTCGGGAATCCCCTGCCCTTCTCCTACACCTCTTCCTTCCTTTTATGATATGATACCTCAAACAAGTGGAATGATAGAAATACGACTATTAAAAAGTTGGCTTTTAAAAAAGTAGACCTGACAAAAGCCAAAACGTGTTTGTTTTTTTTAAATGTAGATGGTCCTTATCTTGGATTTCATTTCCAGTGCTCCCTCCTTTTTCCAGCAATGTTAAGGGAAATGACACCATTTGCAAGTGTTTCAGCATATTAACTGTGAGAAATATCCCCAAAATACCTTCATTTGAAGCAAACAAAAATAAATAAAAATAAAAATGTTCATTTCAGAAGATGCCAATTTTTCCCTCTCCTTCCTCCCCTGCCCCCCCTTTTTCTGCTTCTGCCCTCCCCATCTCTCCCTTTCTGTCTCCTCCCTTCAGAGGAAGGCTAACTTTTTTGTTTTTAAAACGAGGCCATTCGATGAAGATGTATATAAAGTAGAATGTTCCTGCCAGTTGACTACTGCTGTGCATTTTAAAAATTGTTGAGTGTTATGTGTAGCCTGAGAATTTCAGTGTCCACTGCCCTTACCTGACTGATGCGTACAGATGAACACCTCCTATGTGGCATGTGCTTTGCCCAGGGCTGAGGCACAGGGAAGGATAATTATGTTTTGTTTGTGTTTCTTGAGGTACACACTGTCTATTTGATTGGAGCTACTTCTGCTCCAAGGTCTTGTTCCCCCAGCTCTGGAATGGCGTTGACATCCTTTCCTTATTTCCTTATGTGGGATAAAAATACATGAAGACCAATATAGAATTGTCACTGGGAACTTCACTAGCTAAGTTCTTATTATGTTATTAGTAATAGAAATAGAGTAGGAAATTCCCACGAACCTTGTTTTGTTTTCTGATGATACACGTAAAACCAGCTCATTATAGGGAATTTGAAATTATTGAAAAGTAGACTGAGTATAAAAGTAAAAATAATCTAGAATTCTGACCCTGAGAATAACATAAATTTTCTGCCATTCTTTTTTCATTGAGCGTACACATATTTAGCAAACTTACTGTCATTCAGTGTATAGAATTGTCTCTTTTTAAAATTTAATATTACTCAGCATTTTCCTGTATCATGAAGAATTGTTAAAGGTATCTTGAATGAGTATCTTAAATGATTACATGCTCTATCATCCTTTTGCTTGTAATACAGTTTAATTAACTGTTTTTTAATATTGGGTGTGGAGATTGCTTCCAGTTTTTCTGTAATATAGTTATTGCAGTGGGCATATCTGTGCATAGGTCTTGGTCAATTATTTTTATTTCCTTAGATATATTCTAGAGGGGGAAAGTGCTAGAAGAGAGTTTATGGAATTCTTACAGGGTTTCCTTATATCTTGTCATATTGTTTTTCAAAATGAACCAATTTACACTCCTATTAACACCACTTGAGAGTGTTGATTTCACTGCAACTTTGCCAAGAATGAGTATCAACATTTTTTAGTTGTCGTTTGAATCATAGGAGAAAAAGAAGTGTATGTATTTTTTTCTTGTTCAATTCTTTGATTATAAATGAAGTTCAGAATTTTGTTTCTTTAAGCTGTTTGCATTTTTTCTTTCTTTCTTTCCCTTTTTTTTTTTTTAAAGATTTTATTTATTTATTTAACAGACAGAGATCACAAGTAGGCAGAGAGGCAGGTGGCCGGGGTGGAAGGGAAGCAAGCTCCCTGCCCAGCAGAGAGCCAATGTGGGGCTCAATCCTAGGACCCAGGGATCATGACCTGAGCCGAATGCAGAGGCTTAACCCACTGAGCCACCCAGGCGCCCCCATTTTTTCTTTTAATCCTTCATAATTTTGGGAGCAGCCAGGGGTTGAAAGAGTAGGAATGAGGAAGCCAGAGTGCCGAGAGCATAGGGCAGGGATCCTGTCATTCAGAGGGTCCTTGACCAGAGGCTCTTATGGCCAAATTCACAGAGTGAATTCAGAGTACTACACTACAGCTTTGGTATAGGGCTAAAATTAGAAAAGGCCAGACCATTGGCCCTCAGATGTTCCTGAAACCAGATGGAGAGATCTGGGGCTCATAAGCTTTCCAAATACTTGGACATTTTAAATTTATTCCTTTATTCACCAAATAATTACTGAATGCTTACTTGTTTCAAGCACTCTTCTAGGCACTGGGGATATACTAGTAAACAACAAAAGAGAGGCTCTTTAAATGTGGTGAGTCTCCCTCACTGCTCTCTAATGAGGGCAAACGGAGAGTTCTCCATGCAACACTTATCACAGTGAGAGTCAGGCTTGCTTCTCTTCTTACTGCTTCTCCTGTTTCTTCGTCAGCAGCAGCAGCAGCTCAGATTAAGAAACTGTGTCCAGCCAGGTTGCTTCTGTGGTCTTCCTGTCACCCTTGGGAAAGGCACGCTCTCACAGGCCGGCTGTCCCCCAGCCTGAGAAGCTTCTCTCCATTTCTCTTTTAGCCTCTTTCTTTCTTTTCCTCCAGCCATGTGGGCAGGAAGCCTGTAGAGAAGCCGGGCCCTGTGCAGCAGAACAGTAAGACCCTGGGGACCGACCGAGGGACTTTGGGGGAGCTCCTCCCTTTTACATCCTGTTAGTAGGGGTATTGCTGAAGGCTGAGGGGTGATCCCTGGGCCTTGGCTCTTCAATCTGTGAGCTCAACCAGCTGATTCTCATCAACCCCTGGATGAAGGAATCCAAAACAGAAAAAGGGACGTGTTCTTTCTCTGGATTTCTGAGTGTTCTCTGGGATTCCAGAACTCTGCACTGAGTGGGGGAAGACAGGCCCCCCTCGGCCCCGGGACCACACTCACTTTCTCTCTGGCTTGTCCCACTCCTGGGAATGCACTTGGCAGCCATCCCCCTGTCTGTGTACTTGCCTGGTTCCTGTCACCACCGTTTCTAAAACACAACTGATTCGTAATTGAGATAAACATTCCCGATGCTGAAATGATGAAGGGGTAGCTCAGGGTTGTGGTCCTGGTGCTCCTCTCAGAGGCATGGACTGGAGTGGGCCTCATCAGAGTTCGGACGTGTCCGTTCTTGGGCAGGTCCCGACATGCTCTGCCACTTGTCCCCATCGGAGACGTGGGGATAATGAAAAGACCGTCTCGTAGATGTGCTGTGAGGCTTGTATACAGAAGTTTGGTTCACGGTCTGCTTTGCAGGTCCGGCTCTGTTGCTTTCTGGCTTCGTGATCTTGAGGAAGCGACCAGATTCTCTAAACCATTTTTTATCTAAAAAAATAGGCACTTGGAAGTTGTTGGAAGATTAACTGAGTTATTCCAAGTAAAAAGTCCTCAGAGCAGTGCTTCAGGCTCAGTACTGTCTATTTTTGTTATTAGCATGGTGCGTGGAATGTAGTAAGTTCTCAAGGATGGTAACATATTTTATTATTAATTAACTTTAAAGATAATGAAAATGGTTTTCAGTGACTGTTTTTATGGGGGAGAACCAAGTTCGTGGATATAGAAATGAAAGAGGCATCCTGATACCTTCCCCTGCCCCCAAATAGAAAACACAAACTTTGAAAATCCTAAGAAGAAAGAGAGGGTCTCTGAGGTTTTAGGATAACATTACATTTCTGTACCATCTTCTCCTTCTCACCTGCCAGCACCAGGTGAAGGCCAGGGCCATCCATCAGGATCTGACTGGCTCATCTGTAGGAATTTGAATCAGCCTCTTAGCTGTATTGCAGCTTGGACCTGAGTGCCAAAATTGAGGCCAGGCCATTGACACCCAGATGCGCCCGAGTTCAGATGGAGTGATCGGGGACCCGCCAGCCTTCTAAAACCTAAACTGTGTGACGGAAATAGTATGAAAACATTTTCCGAGGTTGTGCACAAGATTCACTGACTCTAACGTCATCTTACTACCTACACATGGAACCTACACGTGGAGACCACGTTGAGAAGGCATTAGGTTCGTGTCCTCAGCATTTCACTTTGAGAGCGCGGGTAGATACTTCGTTGGGTATTCACTGTGTCCAAGGCGAGAGAGACAGAGACAGACAAAGACTGAGCTGGAGGGAGGGAGGGAAGGAAGTCCCCAGGGAAGGAAGCCGGAATTCCCGTCTGTCTGGGAGAAAGTAGAGTCTCTTTTCCACTACTCAGTTGTGTTTTGAGGAGCAGGGGTTGGGTTTTTGGATGCACTTGACAGAAGTGACCTTGACCCCGCTGTTAGGCAAAGGATTGCATTTGTGCACATATATGTATGCATGTGGTGGCATGCCCTTTCCTGGAAAGCTCCAGAATATATAATTTCCAACAAGAATGGGAGGAGTATCAGGAGGGCTACTTCCTATATGTTTATGAAGCCCAACAAGCAGTTTTCTCTCCCTTCTTGGTTCTTCTCTGTTCATCATTTGGTTTTTCTTTTACGTGGGAGTTGTCACTGTAAAAATAAACAGGAAAACCTAAGTAAGAAAGTAATGAGGGCAGCGTCGTCCTCCAAGATCACAACCTGGACCATTCTGGAATCATCTTCTAGATAGCTCTCTCCGCCCATCTGTTACGGAGTTGACTTGGGTTGTCCAGTGTGGAAACCAGTCGCCAAGCAGCTCTTGAGCAGTTGAAACTGGGCTAGTCTGAATCGACACCAGCTACACATGTCCAATCCCCACCAGATTTTGGGGGGTGGGGGGAAACAGGACTGTAAAATAGGAATTAAGTTTAGATCTTCACTACAGGTTGAAATGATAACACTTTAGGTATATGGGATGAACCAAAATGTACACTGAAAGCTAGTTCCATCTGTGGGTTACATTGTATTTTTTTTTTTCTTGAGGATTTTAACTATTCTCTGCACCTAGTGTGGGGTTGGAACTTACAACCCTGAGATCGAGAGTCACGTGTTTCCCCAACTGAGCCAGCCAGCTGCTCCCTCGTGGTACATTTTTATTCTGCCGTTAGGTAGAGATACGTTGCAGTTTTCAGAGGGTCATGCTGCGTTTTTCTTACTTTTTGGAAATTTGGGCACATTTTTTTTTCCTTTAATTTAAAAATAGATCACCAGTACCTTTCTGTCACAATTAGTATATGGCAGCATCATTATTACCTTCTAGTTGTGTATAGATATATATCACACTTCATTTAACCAGTCCCACTTTGTAGGATATAAAAAGATGTGCACGACAATGCTGGTGAACAAGCGTGTATTTTCAAATAGAAAAGGCTGTCTGATTATTTCTTTAGGGTAGGTTTCTCAACTGAAGCATGATGGCCATTTTGGGTTGGAAAATGTTTTGCTGTGAGAATCTTGGGTGTTCAGCAGTGTCCCTGGCTTCTCCCCACTAGAGGCCTGTGGCACACCCTCCCCAGTCCCACCCCCAGTACAGGAAAACGGAAAACATCCACAGACGTTGCCATGTATCCCCTTGCAAAATTGTCCTGGTGGGGAAGTACTGACCTAGCACAGATGATCAGAATGGGAGTTGTTGGGTGAAAAGGTATATGTATTTAAAATTTAGATTGATCGGTAGCTAGCCAGCTAGCTAGATATTGATACACATTGAAAATTTTATATATGTTTCCAAACAGTTTTCTAGAAAAATGGTACCAGTGCATGCATCGATTGAGAACAGAGATCCTCACTGCATGTCTACAAGAGGCTTAAGAAGGGAGGGTTAGGTATTTGTTGTTTTATTTTGGGGGAATTGGTCTAATCAGGTTGCTTTCTGAGATTGGGTCTTTCAGGACCTCGATGGGAGGCAGTGTAGGTGTTTTCTTCTGGGAGGCCAGGCTGGCCAGGAGGTGCAAGGGGCCATCTCTACTTAGCATCATGTACAAGGCTTCTGGGCTCATAAGGTGGGGGGTGGGGGGTGGGGGAGAGAGGGTAGGACATTAGAGAGAAAACCTGTTACTTCACAATTCTAGACTTTTCTTACAGCGAGAAAAATGAATACTAGTAAGTGATGGTAATGACAGTTGATTATTGAATGTTTGCTCTGTATCAGGCACTGAGCTCAGCGCCGTTACGTGTAATTTTGCTTAAGCCTCGGGAGCACCTGGTCGTTGGGTAAGAGCTGCTGGTTTCCCCAGGCTAAGCAAGACCCGCCAGGCCTTCATCCAGAATGTCAGGGGTCACATCTGCACTGTGTGGCGTGGCCAGGATTTGAAGTGGGCCGTCCGAGTGAGCACACTATTCATTTATTTACTCTTCCAACAAATACTTGAACTTTTCCTCTGTGCCAGCCACAGTAATCTTTGCGGAGTTTGTAGTAGTGAGTTAGGAAGGACGCGCTCCGGCCTCGTGCAGCTCGTAGACCATCGGGGGCTGAGAAGGGCTGATCTGAGGAGGGCCCAGGAATGGGGGTGTGTGGCACTTCTTAGAGCCTGCAGCTGGGAGAGAGCCCTACCCCGAGATGGCAGGAGAAATGATGGTTAGAATGAGATCTGGAGAAAGAGAGAAGGGTGGAGGAGACGTGTGGGAGCCACAGAGAAGGAACAGGGTGTCCCCGGGGCTGGGCTGGTGATGATGTGTCGGGGAAGAGACTGGGGAGAAGGTGCCAGAGAGAGCGTGAGGGGAGGGGCGCAGGCTGTGGGCAGAACATACACGGACTGGGATATGCGCTTCCCAAACAGGTTGTTTTCGTTTGTTTTTGTCCTGAGAGATGGGTTGGAGGAGGACGAGCAGGATCAGATTGGCATGGGGCGGGGGGGATCACTCTGCCAAGTGTTACTCCCCCTGGGGGCAGTGGGGAGTAGACACAGAAACCCCGACCAGGGGGGCAGTCATTGATTCTCAATAAATAATGCCCACTTCGCTTCGCTTATTTAGTGCTGCTTCACAAACTGTCCTGAAATTGGCTACTTAAAACAATAATCATGGGTGCCAGATTCTTCCCTTTGGGTAGGGCTTAGCAGGAGTCATGAGCTGGTTCTCTCCTTGGCCTTTCCATCCTGACAGGCTTGAGTATAAGAGAGCACTTCCAGGATTCCTAAGTCCTAGGTCTGGAACTGGCCCCGCACCCCGTCACTGCTTTGTATTCGTCAGAGCGTGTCCCATGGCCGCCCCACACTCGAGGGGAGGAGGAAGACAGTCCTCCTCTCAACGGATTCGTGCATATGAGAATGGGAGGGATAATTGGTAGATGCTTTGGAGACTATCCATGCAATCCACGGCACTGAGAATAGAGCACTACATGATCCCTATCGTGGGGCTAAATTCCCACTCTTCTGACCGTATGGAGGGAGACAGTAATACGAGGGCCGTGCCAGGTGTCATTGGCTTGGCAGGAGGGCTAATTCGTGCCTAACAGTGGCTGGGAGGTGATTGGCCACCTGACTCGGTGGGACTGTTGAGAGGTGCAGTGAAGAGGGTAGTGTTTAAGTGGCCATGAAAAGAAGGAACCAGGCATGGGCTAGGGACCATGCATGCCATATAGGGCACCAGCGAGTGCAGAGTCTATGGGTGCGTAAAGACTAGAAATGAAGAGGGGGTGACAGCAGCCATGGGACGGGTGAATATGGCCAGCTCTTGCTGAAGACCAAGCTGGAGAAGACCGTAATTTAGACTCTGATATCTAAAGGACTTTTAAGAGAGGTGGAGGAGTGAAAATTAGGCAGCTGTCACGATGGACTGAGGAAATGATATGATCGAGGCGTTACTCAAGATGACCCATTGATTGCTGATACACACACCTCTGGATGGAGGTCATGTTGGCTGAGTCAGTAGAATGTTAGGAGAGCCCAAGTGTGGAATAGAAAGAAAGCTAATGAGATTGGGTTGGATACATTTGGGGCTTTTCAGGATGCAGCCACTTTTTATATGCTACAGACAATGTTTGGGTTCACCCCGAGTTCATAGGTTGAATCTTAACACCCACTGTCACAGTATTTGGAGGTGGGGCCTTCGGGAGGGGACTGGCGCCTGAGGGTAGAGCCCCCTTGAATGTGATTACTGCCCATGAAAACAGGTGCCACATTCTTCACCCGCTTCTGCTGTGTGAGGTCACAGAAGAAGATGACCGTGTCCGTGCCAGAAGCTGGGTTCTCACCAAACACCTAATCTGTTGGCTCCTTGATCTTGGACTTCCCAGTCTCCAGGACTGTGAGAAATAACTTTATGTTTCTAAGCCACCTGGTCTTCCGTTGGCGTTCTGTTGTGGCAGCCCTAGTCCACTGTCACGACGTAGCTGTTTCTTCCCTTCACCAGACAGCCCAGAAATTCTTTGAGCAACAAAACTGAGCTTATAGACTTGCTTTTTAAGCCTTAGTCGTTACTCAGAGAAACTTCATCTACCGTGTGCTGTGATATTTTGTTCAGAAAACATCATCCCCGGAGGCCATGGAAAGGAGGTAACCCTGTAGCTTAGAAAAGAGAGAATATTTGAAAGCAGCCAAGTGTCCGTACTTGGCTTTCGAGCCTACGGAATTTGCTTATAAGAATAAATGTGTATTTCATAATGCCGCAGTTTGATTTCTTTTTAATCATTGGCTTTTTTGTGTTTGCTGTATTTTCAGGCTTTTTAATTTGTGCTGTGTCTACCCATCATTTGTGCAAATTAGCAGGGTTTAACTATAAATGAAAATGTCAAAGTTATTACATTATTTAAAATTAAAGAATAATTAGACTGGAGGAAAACAGGTTGAAAGAATGCTCCAGGATATGTTCAAGGTGGGAAGAAATAGGAAAAACATGCAGAACGGATACACGGGAGAGAGTGGGGAACCCCTCCAACTTCTAGGAACACGGATATGTGATTACCATACCACTTGTAACCTGCAGAATTTGAGACTAGACCCAGAAGCCTCATGTGTGCCATTGTAATGTAGGCATGTCGGATTGTCTTTTTCTTTTCTTTCTTTCTTTCTCTCTCTCTTTTAAACAATTTTATTTATTTATTTGACACACTCAGAGCACAAGCTGGGGGAGCTGCAGGGAGAGGGAGAGGGAGAAGCAGGTTCCCCATTGAGCCCGGAGCCAGGCATGGGGCTCAGTCCCAGGATCCTGAGATCATGACCCGAGCTAAAGGCAGGCGTCTCCCTGACTGAGCCACCCAGGCGCCCCCAGCATTTTCTAATAGGACTATAAAATGTTTTAATTTTACAAAGTGTGTTATGGGGGGGATATTGTATCAGGCTGTTGGGGCCCACTGTAGTGGACAGCAGCTGATACTGCAGAATCGTGCCTCGTCTCTGGGTGTTGTGTTGTTTTTAGTATCCGTCAAAGGCAGCTGGTCATCTGATCCTATCAGAAAGATGCCAGTAAGAGGCAAGCCCAAGTATAGGGTAGGGAAGAAGGTAGTGGGGATTTATGTTCCCAACTGGCAAGGTTGTTGACTCTTAGTTCACAAATGCAGCTGCAAAGATCAACTCTTGTTTCTAGGGATTTACAGTTCCCCAGCTGATGAAATGCCAGTGTGTAGGGATCTAACCTGTGGTGGTGCAGAAGCAGAAGCAATGCTCAGGCAATGAATAAAGACTGTATAGACCCACAGGTGCTACCGTGGGAATCTCTCCAAGATGGCTTCAGTGGCCAAGTGAGTAATTACTGTGCTCTCCGAGTTGGAAGGGGAAGAAGCAGTAGATGTACAAAGCACATGTGATCATCTGTATGTAGAAAATTTTTGGAAGATAGAGACAAGGCACTGGTAACAAATGGTTCCCTTTGGAAGAGAAAACTGGCGGTTGGGGGTATGGAATTTCCTTTCCCAGTGTACCCCATTTGCACCCTTTGCTTACGTATGTATGGGTTTAATGCCTCTTTGAACATAGCTGTTTCGGGGATGCCAAAGACTGAAGTGTGTTACCTAATGGGCAGCAAGCCCTGCTGGGAAAGATCAGATACTGGATTTGTGATGATGTCTCTTTTGAATCCTTGCTTTTAGTACATGTGAAGATCAGGTGGGATTGCTAATTGATCTCAAAACCCCGTGATAACAAACAGTTGATTGAGCCCTGATCAATCACATCGTCACTCTGGACTCCTGACTCTACTGTAGGGCTTGTCTCCTGTGTAATGCTAATTTATTTTATCGACTTTCATTATCTTGCGTATCATCTAGAACATTTTTTTTTTTTTAGTCGCATGTCATTGAGACTCAACCCATATGGACTTGAGCAAAAAGAGATTGTATTTGATCATGTAATGGAATGAGTCAGGTCTGGGCCTTGCTAGACCCAATCTAAGCCCTGAGCACCCTGCCTTCACCTTCCTTCCCTCCACTTTACACCCTGCTGACCCCACTGCCAGTGGGACTCTCTTCCTGTTGGTGAGTAGCCCCAACAGCTCCGTCCCTGCAGCTTCTCAACTTCAAGGGCATCAGGGAGGGTCTCGCTGTGGGTCCAGCCCCTCCAGCATTTGTTCTCAGGTTGGTCTTGTGTCATGTGCTTCTTGGGGGACCTGGAGGGTGAGCTGCCACTTAACCTATTTCTTCTCTTTCCCATTCACAAAGCAATTAAATTCAGTAAGCCTCAAACTTCTTTATCCTGGGTTGTTGAGGAATCACCAAGATAAATAAAATACTTCTGTAGGTCATGGGGAGCTCATGGCGTGGTAGAGATGTGATTTTTGATGTGAAATACTAGATTCGCAGGAATTCTCAGGAGGGCTCACCTCCGCCAGGGAATCATAGTGGGAGACCCGGGAGAGAAGGGATAGCAGAAGTGAGGCTTCCGGGAGCTGTCCATCTGCTTCGTGCAGACGGGGCTGAGGAATAAGGTAGACAGAGGCATTGGAGGAGGCAAAGAGCTGGAGCTCTTTTTAATTCTCATCAAGTTCTGTTTCTTAGGCTTTGACATGGCCTGTGCACCTTCTTCTCAGTGGGTGCCAGCCACCCTGACCAGACCTCCAAGATAATCACACACCGCCCCCTCTTCGGAATATAAGGGCATTCTATTTCTTTACACTCACTGGCGGAGGCGTTTATTGCTTTGTATTATTATTTACTTCTCTCCCTTCCCAGGTCCCTTTTTGGTGCATTGTCTGGGGTGCACAATTAGTGCCCTATTATCATGCTGTAGTCTCCCCCCCCCCCATTAGCAAAGAGGTTGTGTTCCAAGGAGACACTTTGTCATCAGAAACTTTGTTTCCAGCTATGGAAATAATGGAAACAGCCGAGGGCTGCATTCAAGGAAGGCTGAAGAGGGGGTAGGTACTGCATGAAAATACCAACTTTTGTATGAGAAAACACAATAGAGTAGGCTTCAACCTGACAAAGCCAGGAGGTTAGGGAGGAAAGCAGCTTGATTTATGGCTAAGGTGGTAAGGAGGAGGGGAGGGCCTATATTTGAAGTCAGAGTCACACTTGGTGACAGTGGTATTGGGGTCAGGTGACATTGCTTCTTCGTGTAAGCCGGATGTGTTGGCAAGATGGCAGAGGAGAGTGGAAAGCAAATCACTGATTGATTGTTAGTTGGGCAGGTCTCTTCCCAGCATCTCTTTGCAGGTAATTCTTGAAATCTGAGCTTGAGGACTTGGTCCAGTCCTGCACCCAATGGGCTCCTTTCTTATCCGTCCCATAAACCTGACTCGGGCCATTTCTTAGGTGGGCCACTGGAGCCCCATGAGACCAGGAGGAGATAGGCCCCTGACCACCTCTGCTCGTTGCTCAACACAGAGGACTGAATAGGAAGCAGGGAGGGGACCTCTGTCCCGGGGAATTGAGGGCTCTTATTAGTCCTTACTCGCATTAAGTGAGAAGGGAGAGGCTCTGCTCGGGCGAGTGCAGAGCGATTTCTCTTCTGCGGGCACTGCGGCCCGCAAACCAAGGAAGACCATGGCCATAAGACCGTTGTCTCCGAACAGAGCTCTTTTGTAGCAGTTCTGGAAGACATTACCCTTGAAAGGAGAGCAGCAAGAAGGGCCTTCCTCTGATTCTAACTAAACTCCAGCTGAAGAGTGCACCAGAGTGCCCCTTTAACAAAGGGCAGAGCTCTTCATCCCAATGAGGTATCAGAAGCTGACAGTACAAATGTCTTTCCTTTGGCCCAACACTTCAGTGGAGCTCACTGACATGAAAGGGTTGTTGGTCGGTGAGAGTGAAGGACGGAGCCGGGGGATTTCTCTTTTGGAAGAGAACAAGGCCCCAGAGACCTGTGTGAGAAGACTAGAGGAGGGCGGCTGGGGGTAAGTGTGGGACACAGGCATGGAAGCTTCCAGGTCTTCTTTACCGTTTTTGGGGTCACCTTCTGCTCCTCGCCCCATGCTAACTTACAGTGATACCCCTGGGGGCAAGGACCATATTGGTTTTGCCCATCATTGGCTATTGCATACGTTGCCACCATAGCCTCGTGTGGACAGTTGACCGACCCGTGGTGCTGAGGGTACTGCCCACAGCAGATTTCACATATTATTTTTCATTTTCATTGTTATTAAATTTCCCCCAATGTTGTATTTATCAGGGTTTTCCTCTTCACTGTCTAGTATTTGAAGCCTTGCGTGCATGTGTATACACACACACACACACACACACACACACCCCAGGATTGTGTGTGTATAAAATGTTGATAGATATAATACTGCCTTGTTCAGGGGTTATTTTTTGGGTGTATGCCTTATCTTAAAGTCACTCTAAAATCCCAGTGGATAGAGAAACCTGTCTTTTAAGAATCTTTGATTCCTGATTTGGAATATATAATAGGTGCTTTATAATTGATTATTTCCCCAGTGAGACGTTTAAGCTTTCTTGAGTGCAAGAATCATGTCTTAGAGTTATTCATTTTGCCTGCCAGTGTTCTACACATAGTAGGTCTTGTCCTAGGGGCAGACGGTGTTGAACAGCCGTGCTGACAATTCAGGTGCCCTGTAAAATGTTGCTCCCGTAACAATGCATGGTTTTGGACTTCAGCCCAGCGAAAGCGTATTAATGAATATGAGTTTCTGTCTGTAAGGTTTTTCCTCTTTGTCTCCTTTCTATTTTTTGGTACATGAGCAGGCTGTCTCTCTGTGGGGAAGCAGCAGACAGCTTCAGTGAGTACAAATGTTATATCCACATGTGGAACATAGCCCCAGAGATAATCACATGTACCAGTGATCCATCCGTACGTTCCATTACGCATGTGACTCTTCTATCAAAGGAATTAAGTTTTCTTGATATGTTAGAAAATAGTACTCTTTTGGCCAACTCTAGAGCGGATGGATGAATAGATGTTTTGGGTATTTGTCTAGATCCCTTTGGATTACCTTTTTTTCACGAATTTCGGTAATTCTCAAGTAAATTTTCTCTTAAATTGTGTTTTCAAGTGATCGCACTGTTTGTTGACAGTATTTCTTTCTTAAAAAAAAGGAAATATATCTCATTCTTTTTTTTTAAGTCTTCATGAAGCACTGATTAATATTTTTTCTTTCTCTGTCTCACATTTGTATTTGCCTAGCAAAAATCCTGAGATGCATTTCTGTTGGAACAAAGTATTCCTTAAATAGATGGGTGCAATAGAATTACTACTTCGTGTCTTGCACTTGGGAGGATATCACTTGCTTAATGGCATAATAATTGATTTTTTTCTTACCCCTTGTCACTTTAGAATAACACTGTATAAACCCCCAGGAAGAGTTGAAGATGAAACATGACAATTCAGGGAAATTTCGTGGCCACTGGTTCAGTGTACCCAGCCCTACTTTGTAACTTTTTGGGGGCCCATTCTGGGGTTATGTGCTCTATAGGAAAACCAAGATCGACCCAGTCACAATGCATTGGACCCCCATGCCTCTTAGTTGTTAAGATGAAATTTCCATTCATTGAAAGCATAAATCCTTGGCATCATATTTTCACTCTTGTTTTCCTCCTTCTGTGTAAACCTTTCTTTGGTGGCTTGTGTCTTCTGTAGTGGGATTGACTTCTCAGGGCAGATGAGAATTTTGGAGATAATTACTCTCCTCCTCCATTCCTGTGGCTATAACCACTGCCAAGTCCCAGTGCCACTTTGATAAAAAAATAAAAAATAAAAATAAATTCAGAGCTGTTCGGCTATATTTGCCTCGGTCTGCCTTGTCTTAGAGGCACATCATTTTTGCACATCAGTATTAACAATTCAAACACCCTGAAATGCTAATAGCACTAGTAAGCTTTTAATTCCATGGAATTTATTGCTTGCTGTATTTCCATGAATTTATAACGCTTTGATTCTTAAGAGCCCCATTTAATCAGTTTTGCCTGGCACGGAACATAATAAACAACTTGCCGGTGAAAAAGTGCCACTTGGGGGAGGCTGCTAACAAGGAAGTTAAATGCTTCTGCCACTAGCAGTTTCTTCGCTGTATTTTTCATGAGCTGTAATGTACTTTGCTGGCTTCAGAACGGTGGTTAAACACAGGGACACACTGAGCCCCGCTCCAGCCCTCAGAAGCTCCGACTTTGCTGGGCGTCTCTGCAGAAAATACAGAAGAAATCAACACTTTTAGCCTTATTTTTTCCTCCTCTAGCTTAAATAGCTCCTACTTCTTTTTCATTATCTTTACCTTAATCTCGTAGCGTATGATTTATGGACTGGAATGGTGAGTGATATCAGTGGGCAAAAACAATCATTAGAGGCTGTTAAGGAACATTTATTGTTTATTTGGCTGCCTGTCTATAAAAGTACACATGATGGTCCTAATAGCAAAATATCAAATTATCAAGTGCTTTAAAGCAGAAAATGTCATTTGTTTCTCAAAACTGCACCAACTTTATATAATTGCCCTTTTAATTATCCCTAGTGGCCCATGAAATTTGCAAAATAGAGCATCAAAGGTTTGATTTACTTACATGTTGCACTTTGGTGGGATTCTTAATGAATATTGTTTAGTACTATCGCTGCGATGAAATCTGTAAATGTTTATAGCAAGGGACTTGGAAGCAGGGGGAGTCTAGTCATAAAAGTGAATCAGTCGGGTTCCTCAGAGTGGAACAATACGGCCATGTTCTCGACCCCACGTTTTGAAAACTCCTTTCTGTGGAGGAATTTTATTTTAATTTAGGTCTAGGTGAATGCACATTAAGTTCAGTTTTGTGGTCTCTCTCTCTCTCTCTCTTTTTTTTTTTTCCTGTGATTAAGTGATCTTACCATTGCTTTCCCAGGGTCTTTGCTAGGTAATATTTATTTCCTGGGGCACTTTTGGGGTGAGGTCAGCTGCCTCTTCACTAGAGGTGGACATGCAGAGCTGGATCTCTAAATGCTAGTTTTTTGGGGAGGAATCCTGCAGTGGGAGCTGTGGGCTGGTTAGCCTCCCTGGAGCCCACTCTGAATTGGAGGCATCCAGGACTGTTCTGGGTCACTTTCCTGGAAATGGAAATGTATGTGCCCAGTCACGTGCCATTGAATGAAACCCAAAAGCCCTTCGAAGTCACCATGAGCTTGGGAGGGGTCTGCATGAATAGGACCACTGCAGAGCAACTTCTCAGCTCTCTGCGCTCGGGTACCTTTGCAGATTTTTGTCTTCGCCCTGCAGAGATGAAGCACGGGGCTGCATCTCGGGTAATAAGCGTAGCAGCGATACAGAACAGCGATACAGAGACCCTGGGATTTGATTGCAGGCTGGTCCGCTGGGCACAGGAAGCTCTACCAGTTCTCATTGATAGAGATATTAAATAAAGCTGGTGGGAAGGTGGACACCTGTGGAACATCACTCGTTAGGCGTCCCCAGGTTGACAGCGCACTAGCGATAGCCGCCCAATGGGTGTGGCCTGCCTCCTCGCATCTTCCTCGCCGGTTGATGAGAATGTCAGGGGGACAGAATCAGGAGACTAACAGAATTCTCCGAGATTGCATCTCCTATTTTCCCTTTATCTACCTGACTTGCCTCTCGGTCGGAAGGGCTCGATGGCGTGACTCCAGAAAGCCCATGTTGGTTGTTGCCTGGTAACTCGTGCTTCTCACGCTGATGGCGCAAAGATTGCTTCCTCCTAGTATCTCCTGTGGTGTGGAAGGGGAGAAGATCTGTTTTAATCACTCGGCTCATCATTTTGTGAGGGGTACCTTGTTGCCCTCTCCACCTTTCCACGGTCTTCTGGGGGCTTGCGTGCCCCCTCGGAATCTCTGAAATCACATCTGTCACTTCTCAGGCACCTTGGGAGACTTAGTTTCATGTCCTTGTGATAACGACCTTATCTGACTTGTACAATTATATTCTGCCTTCTTCACCGAACCGATGGCTATTTAGAAACCGACATAATTTCAAAATTATTTAATGGCGAGCTTTTTGGAAGCAGTCTGTTGTTCCGCACCCTGCCCCCTGCCCCGAAGGAGTCATATTGGCCTGGCGTTACTTCTTTGGTCTTACGCAGGTATGTCCTCTTACCCCACCTGTTGTCTCTTGCAAATTGTGTCTCAGTTTTTGCTTTCGGCTCCACAGCCTTGTTGTTCCTTCTCCAACAGCTGTTATTTTTGGGGCTTCCCATCAGCAAAGTGATTTCCTCCTCTCTGGCCTCTCCATTCCCACAGTAGGTCAAGGCTCAGTCCCCTTTTGGTCCTCTTGGGCACGACTCTTCCATCTTTCCTTGGCCTTGGCTTTGAAAGCATCTAGGCATTGGTCTTGTCCGTTAGATACTCCTTTTGGATTCCCGCCTATGTGGACCTACTGTAATTTCTACAAATTTTCCCAATATTGAGCGTCTTTCTCATACATATTTGTGAAGGAAGAAGGATTCCCAGAAGCCGAGAGAGACCCGAGCCACTTCATGATGTCCCGGCTCATAATGTTCTACACATACTATAAACCAAAAACAGCTTGAGGAAACTTGTAGTATCTTCTCAACATTTACCTTAGATAAGTTGCTGTTCCCTCCCCCCTCCCCACTCCCCACACTTTTAGGGCAATATAATGGCAAGACTTTCATGATTTCTCCAAAATACTACTTGTGATGTATTTAGGTGATGCGATTCATTAACGGAGCTAAAAGTTGAAGTTAGATGAAGGACTACGCACAGTCCTGTCGCTGTATGTCTGTGACTGAAGGTTAAATCTGATTTGGAGAGAGCACCAAAACCCCAAATTTATGATGCTCTGTGGATGTGAGTCATGGCCTCGGTGACTTTCTTACCTTCCCCCATGATTGCCATGTTTCCAGGTACCGGAAACACGACTTTCTTCCTTCCCTCCTCCCTTGCTTATTTCTGGGGCTCTGCACCTATCCTTACCACCCTGAGGAAGAACTGAACCCGCCGCGTGGTGGTCTTTGGAACCAGCCTCGTTCCTGCTCTGCGTCTCATGGTCAGTCCTGGTGATCCCCTAGATCATTCCCTCTCCACAACCTCTTGTACTCTGGAGCCTCGTCTTCAGCTTCGGGTGCTTTCCCCTGTTTCCCGAGCTGTGAAATGAGCTCCTAGCTTTGGATGGCCAGAAGGTGACCTGTACTTTTCTCCCTCTTCCCCCCGTAGGATTCTGATGGGGTTTATCTTCACATGTTTGTCACTTTGTTCTCAGTTTCCTTTGTACTTGATTAGTTCTCGCAGAGTTGGTCCAGCTGTTTGTGGGATGATGCACACTACTGTGCGTCGTCCCTGTGCCCTTAACAAGCTCACAGGTTACTGGCATGGTAGCCAGCCTGGGAAGCCTGCGTCTGCTCCTCTCCTGCAGTGTCCTGTGTTTTCTCTTTTATGCCTCCTTGAAAGAGAGACGGAGATAGGTATTTGTCCGGTTAGCTATTTGCCTAGGTGTCTGATCACATGGGACTGTTTCTTCCTGGGGCAGAACCTTCTTGGCTGCAGAGGACTGGACAGGAGGTAATGGTTGAGTAACTCTTAGCCTTGGGAGCTGCCCATCTGATCAGGGATTTGCCTTAGGGCTTTTTACCGAAAGATTTCTGGAACTCAGAGTCATTCTTGGTTCAGTTCTTGGATCTTCATTGCTATCAGGAAGACAAAGTGATCCCTTCTCTTTTCTATCTTATATCCTGTGCTTCGTCTCCCACATGATTTCTCACTGGGGCAACTGGCAGGACAGCGCTAACACGGTTCTCAATGCATTGGGCTGATGGCATTGCCTTTGGCCAAATTGTGGTGGCGGTGGTTAAACCAAAGAGAAGTAGTCTAGCAACTTCTTGAGAGAGGGAAGGATGTTGGAATTTGTTTTCTTATTTTCTGTTTCCTTGCCCACAACCCCCAGGTTCCTGGAGTCAGAGCTAGTACCTCACAGAGAAGAGCCAATCTTGCCCTGAAGCCTAGAGAGGGAGCTTTTACTGTGTCAGTGGTAAGGACGGCAGTCTCGAGAATCACATCAGCTGGATCTTGCCTCCCTGCTCGCCGGCTTGCTTGCTCTATGATCATGTGCACGCCTCTCTGAGCTTCTCTTTCCTCATAGATTGAGTGGGGGAAACTGTTCCCTGTTTTAAAAGGTTGCGCTGAGAATGAAATGCAGTAATGGATGTAAGAGCCGTACAGGAGGGCCTGATGCATGCCGAGCACCGACAGGTTATAAGTTCTGCGTACCTCGTCAGGATCTCGTACAGTTGCATGGTTCTCTATGTGCAGCTGAATTACAGTGATGTAGCTGAGAAACAGACAGATGTGTGCTTGGAAATCCAGAGTGGAAGGCTCGTGATGAGAACAGTGGGGAGCTCCTTGCCCCTCTAGTCCAGCATTCAACAATCCAGTGGGAGAACGGGGGACAGGTGGCAAAGCCGTTCGAGAATCTAGTGGGATCCCTTCTAAATGGCACTGGTTTCAAATGTGCTGGGACTCAAGGATTGAGCTGATCTCCCTAAAACACATTCTTGGGTTTCCGTTCCCGATGTCAAGATTTTATGGATCTTGCCTTTCTCATCGTCATTTGTCCAGCTTCTGGAATTACAGGTTTTATACAGATGCTGTTTGTTGGTGCTTTACCATCAATACTCCGGCACTCCGTGGGTCTACGAGTTGATGTGTTTTGGAAAACATCACATTTGTTTAGCTTTCCTGTCAGAGTAGAATGCCCTCTTCTCTCTGGAGATCACCCCAGGGCAGGTCTCTGGGACTGTTTGGCGTCCATGATAAGGTGGTAGGCATAGGTGGCTTGATCTTGGGGACACTGGCGCAGAAATTACCTTGAGGATTAAATTACCCAACAGGTATAGATACCCATATGTTCTCCCCCACCATAAAATGTTCTTCAGATATAGAACTCATAATCACATAGAAGTGTTAAAGTCACCGAAGGAGATGGTTCTAGACAAATAGCTTCCGAAGTCTGGGTTTTGTCTGAGGAACTCAAGCTGTTGTTCAACTGTTGTGCAGTGGAGCTTTGAAAATGAACCCAGTCTCCACCAAGGAGCAGCTTATGATGGCTAGCAGCTGGGGGGGATGGGCGGGTTTATGGAGAAGCAGGGAACTTTTTCAGAGATGATTTCTCTCTTGTAGATTAGGTTAGGCTTCCTGACTGTGTGTTCATATGGCATCCCTCTATTTTTTTCCTAGCCCTTAAAATTACAAATGATTTTTTCTGAAGTTGGTCATTAAACATATATGGCAGTCTACAAAGATGGCAAGTTCTTGAAGGGTCAGGAACATAGTCACTTCTTCAGATCTAGCATATCACAATGGATCTGGAATGTAGTAGGACTTCATGGACGTATGTACTGAACATGGATTGAGTAGGTGGGAGCAAGCATTTTTATTCTTCACTTATTGGGAATTTTCCACGACTGGCTATGTTTCAGATAGGATTGCATCAGGTGCACTGAGCAGAAACCTGATGATAGCGACTTAATCCAGAGGTTGGCAAACTTTCACTGAAAAGAGCCTTTGGGGCTTTTGCAGGCTGTACAGTCTCTCGTAAGTACCCAGCTCTGTAGGCAGCATGAGCGCAGCCCTAAACAATGCTTAAATCAACAGGCTCGGCTGTGTTGCAATGAAACGTTATGCACATAGCCTCCAGGTTTGGCCTGGGGACCACCCTCCGTATCATCTGGCTTAATCAAATGGGGATGTGGGATAATTCTGTTTGATTAAGTCTAGGAGTAGGCCTTCAGTGCTGATCCTCCAAGAACGAGCTCCTTACTGCTTATCTGTCATCTTTAGCATTTGACTTTCGTTTTCATGGTCACACAATGGCCCCTGTACCTTTAGGTACCAAAAGTGTGTTTCCAGGCTCAGGAAGAAGGTGAAAGCACAGGGGAAAAAGAAATTGTTTCTCTTTAGATTTTGCTTCTTCATAAAACCGAGTGTATCTTCCTGGATTTGCCCCCTTCCTTGAAAAGGAATGCCCTTCCTTGGGGTCTGTCTTGCTGGCCAGGACTGTGTTTTACGGATACTTGCAGTGACAAGGGAGCCCCAAATTGCAAGTAAGTTAATTGAGCAACCTGGCACCCAAATAAATCAAGGACTCTGGTGCTGAGGAAGGAGAGCACCTAGAGATTGTAGAAATAACCAGCAAGGTCTCCTGTGCTGGGAGTTTGAGCCCCCACCTCCCCCATTTCCCCTCCTCTCCAAGTACTTTGTGTTCATGGTTAGTGATGTATTAAGCATAAGCAGCACTGCTTAAGCAAGTTCAGGTATCAGCTCTTCTACTACAGTCCCAATGACCTTGACCTCCATTTTCTTGACTTATAAAGTGGGGAATAAGAATAGTACCTAATTCGGAGCTGAGAGGTGTAAGTTTGAGAAGGCAGAAGAAGCATCTAGCAGCCCGTGCCAGCATGTGGTAAGCCCTCAGGGAGTAGTGAGTGCCACCATCATCACTAGGGTAAATGTACAGATGATGTTTTTATCCCCTCTTGCTCTTTGCGTCATGGATTGTATTTATATGTATATTAAAACACACACAGAGAAGAAAATGGAGGAGAAATGAATGTAAGCTTCCCAACCACTAGGACGTGAGGAAGGGTTGGTGCGGTGGGGGCGGGGGTGGGGGTGTCGGGGGTGGTTCTCTGTAGCTGTAGTCCCCAGGGAGGATTGTGAGCCTTTCAGAACAGGCCCCAGTCTAATTGGACAGCAAAGTTTGCAGTAAACAATAGAACAATAAAATCCCAGTTCCCTAGCTATGGTTACACCCTCCCGGCAGCTATTGAAATCCCCAGCTTTCATGGTCTTGCATAGACTAGGTTGTGTTATTTTATTTTAGGTTTTAAACATATTTAAATCCCTCTGGGCTGGCATTCCATGGACAGGAAGTCTGGTTCTGTCAAAGGCTTGAGTTCCTTCTGCACTGTGTCCACCGGGGGCGGGGGTCACTCCCCGATTTATCTCCCCGTTCCCTGACCTGCTTTAACCAATGCAGGTGTGGCCAGAGGAGTTGTGAAGAGGACAGGGGCCAGGCCACTGACCCTGAGCACTCCTTATGCAGCGGACAGCCCAGGATTCTTCGGGGCGTTTCCCTAGCCCTTCCAGCCACTGTGTGAGAGGCCATTTCTCCAGGGCTCGGGGCATGCTTTGCATTTGCTTTACAAGGGCTGGCCATTCTGCGAACGGCCACCCAAAGAACCAGGCCTGTGACTCATTAACAGAGCACCTTTGCAGTGGCTCGGGATTTATTAGGTCACATCAGGAAAGCGAGAACCTCATTGAGAGAAACCTTGGAAGGTTTACTTCTGAAACCAGTCACAATGCTAGAGGAGCCACCCAAGTGTCATTTTTAAAAAGCAAAGCCAAGCCTCAAATTAGCAGAGCTCCAGCGGAAATCTCTTCTCCAAATCCATTACGCAGGAGATGAGCTGGGTAAATACCAAGGACTCTCCCATTTAGACTCTGACCCTCACTCAGCAAGGGGACTGATTTGTTTCCCACGTTGGTTCCATGCCCACCTTTTCGTGAACCTTTTAATTTAAAAGAGACAGTGATTAATGACGCTTTTGATCTGCTGACTTTTTTTTTCTTTTAAAGGGCAGCCTCTTTCTTTTCTACATAAATTTGATGTTGGAAGTAAACTATGAGTATAAAAATTATATTGCTTATTTATTTCTGGGTGTGTGAGACATCTCCTAATCCTCTCTCCCCCACCCTCAAACTTTGATACTCATGGTGCAGCCTCGGTTCATATCTCTTTTGAAGTCTCAGCATTTGGGGTCTGGTGTATAGTAGGGATCTGGCAAATATTTACTGAGTGAACGAACAGATGAATGAATTAATAAATGGTCCCTGAGATTCAGGACTTATGTAGAGGGCCTTTCCACAAGTATATTTCCAGATAACCCATGTGCCTTCTCATTGAGAAATGATGATAATCTACCTGAACTTGGGATGGTCCAGATTGAGGTCCTTCACAGTGGAAAGTCTTCTGCCTGGTTTCCCTTGCTGATGGTAGCATTGGTGTCCCTTCCCCTGGGCAGGAGCTCAGACCCCCAAAGATAAAGCCATTTTGAAGTCTGTGAGTATTTTTACAGTTATCCTAGACTCTCTCCTAGCAATCCAGCTTTAGCCTCCAGAGCCTGATGACCTGGCTTGTTCTCCTATGCTGCTCTTATTGTGGAGATGTAGATGTGGGTAACTAAGGGGAAAAAATACCATGTTGATCATAGCATTACATCGGATCTTAGCAAACGTCGGCTGTGACAACACTTGGACCCAGCTTTTTTAGAAAGAAAATTCTTTTTCCCTGGGCTTTCCAGTTCTGCTCAGTTTTACGTTTTCCTGCCTAAGTATGCGAAAGGACAAGAATTGGTCTTTTTCTTGATTGCACAACTGGAAACTAAAGTTTCAAGGAAATGAAGATTTTAAAAAATCTTGTGTTTTTATATTCTGTGGAAACCTTACTGATAATTTTTAAAGGGTGGCATTATTTATACAGACTTTTAAATATGGAATACAGTCTAGAACTTAATGTGCTGTAAGGTAGTTACTTTGACGACGGGGCAGCTTTGCAAGGACCTATAATACTGTAAAAGGTATAAATGATAGGTTCTGTACTCTTCCACCTTCTTTCTTATCTTGAACTATATTATCAGGGGCTCTTTCTGTTTCACCTTAATGTGCTTGGGAAACTCCTACTTCGCTTAAAAGAACACCCAAAAGAAGGAAATACGATTAAAGGTTTAACAAATTCCAAACTTTATTAGCAGTTTGCACTTAGGAGCAAGGCAGGTGGTGTATGGTGGAAAGCTTCTGGGCCTGAGAGTTGATGTGCCTAAATTCTAATGCAGGTTTCGCCCCACCTTCTGGTCCCTTCCGTTGTTGAATAAATAGGAAGGTGGGAGCCTGTTGTGCTAGACCCTCATAAAGGTCCTTTTCCACCTCTGGCAAGTCCATGGGTGTATGCAGATGGGAACGATGCCCCAGTGTCTCACAGCTGCCCACATCATTCCTTCTCTATGATGCATTATTGCCCCAAGAGAGAAAGATTTCATTTCAAATTTGGGGCAACCCCAAGAAAATACTCAGCGTCAGGTTCCAACTTAAAAACGCATTTTTGGGGGTACCTGGGTGGCTTAGTGGGTTAAAGCCTCTGCCTTCGGCTCAGGTCGTGATCCCAGGGTCCTGGGATCGAGCCCTGCATCGGGCTCTCTGCTCAGCAGGGAGCCTGCTTCCTCTTCTCTCTCTGCCCCTCTCTCTGCCTACTTGTGTTCTCTGTCTGTCAAATAAATAAAAAACTTAAATAAAATAAAATAAAAGCACATTTTTGCTTGTATTTCCGGCATGGAAATAAAGGCTATCAGCTGGATTTGTCAATTTTGCTTTTCAAGAAATTTTTTTCATCCTCTGTAAGCACCCATGCAGGTCATGGCCAAATCTTGTGTCAAGCTTTTCATTATTTTTGCCTCGCATTGGTACTCTTATACTAGTCACTGTCCTTGGCGTTCTAGTTTTGTTAAGATAATCCAAATTGTGGGTTAAAAATTAGTCTAAGTAAGTCAGTTAACATTGCATACAATATTTAAGAATGTACGAGTGCTCGCCAGGCTTCAACCAGAAGTGTAGAGCACAGACATGTAGAGTCGTAAGAAAAATGAACCATCACAGAAATTCTTTGATGAGGGGTGCCTGGGTGGCTCAGTCAGCGAAGTGACTGCCTTCAGGGTCAGATCATGATCCCAGGGTTCTGGGATCGGTCTCCACATTGATCTCCCTGCTCGGCAGGGAGCCTGCTTCTCCCTCTCCTTCTGTCCCTCCCCTTGCTCATGCTGTCTCTCTCTCTCTCTCTCTCAAATAAATAAATAGATAGATAGATAAAATACTTTTTAAAAAGATTAAAAATTGGCAAAACATGGTCAAAAAGGCCCTCTGTTTAAAACAGCGACAACAACAAAGAGTGTGGTATGCCGATTTCTTCTCTTCATCCCTCCCCCCTTTCCCTACATATTAGCAAGTGCCCCTCGTTGTTCTTTGCTGCCCTTTCCCCACCTTGTCCTTCACTTCCCTACCCAGTGGGCTGGCATCCGGAGCCCCTAGCAGGACTGTCCTTATTACCCCTTTATTGGACATCACTTGCAAGGCTGAGTCCACATGCGGAAGCAGTTACCTTGGTGTCTGTTGGTTAACGTATAGTTCCCAGTGACTGAAGCCATCTTGAATAGAGACCTTTTATTAATTTGTAGGCATTTTTGTTGCATCTCAACCCTCTCTCTGTTAATTTTTCTGACCTGTTGTTCACCCACAACCCCCCAAGTCTTTCTGTAGGAAATTGGCAGCTGACTAGGGTCAGCCTCTCTTACCTGATCACATGGGGCTCACTTTTCTTCCAACCTAAGCATTTGTGAACTCAGTCATTTGGACCCTTGACTCCATCTTCACGATCCTTGGTAGACAGAAGAGAAACAAGAGGGATAATCGCTGGTGCTATTAATGGAGCATCTAGTAGGTGCTGGGAGGCATTGTGGATCCTTGGTGTAGATCTTTTCTTTTAGTCCTGAAGACTGAAGATGTATTGCTCTTGACTCCATTTTATAGGTAATAAAACTAAGACACAAAGAGGTGTTGGAGTAACCTCTGCAAGGTCCCCCAAGTGTGTTTGGTCTGAAACCTGGCATCTTCTTGTTTCTGATGGAAGGCTTTGAAACGCATGCTTAATCCTTCCTGGGGCAGCTCATTCCATTCTCAGGACTGCGGACATGGTCAGAATCCACTTTGTGGATAGAATCCTTGATAATTCTGGACAGAGGAACATTTCAGCTAAAAAAAACTAGTTCCCTCAGGGCACCTGGGTGGCTCAGTGGCTTAAAGCCTCTGTCTTTGGCTCAGGTCATGATCTCAGGGTCCTGGGATCGAGCCCCGCATCAGGCTCCCTGCTCAGCGGGGAGCCTGCTTTCTCCTCTCTCTCTGCCTACTTGTGATCTCTGTCTGTCAAATAAATAAATAAAATATTTTTTAAAAAATTAATTCAAAAACTTAAAGCCTAATTAGAGCTCTCCCATCTTCTGCGGTCCCCTCCCTATCCTTCCAAGTGGCAAGCCCTATTGATTTCACCTCTAAAGTCTCCCTCCAGCTTTCCGTCCTTATCATTGCCTTCCCAACTGGAGAATGAAGACTTGGTCCTTAGCATGGCCTTCCAGGCTCTTCCTATGCTAGCCTTATGCTGTCTGCCTTTTGTTCTTCTAGCTCAGCCTTCCACAGAATAATCGGGTGCCTCTTGTGGGACTGGCCCTCCTCTAGGAGTTAAAGGTAGTCACAGGAATGTCGGAGTCCAGCATGGTGCCTGGCCTTGTGGAGCTGGCATCCTACTGCTTATTCTAATCTTTGTTTTTGCCCTGCCCTTGAACTTGTGCCACTCATGTTATTGCTGCCTTCAACTTTGGATGCCAATGTTCCTTTTTTTTTTTTCTCCCTCCCTTACCTATTAACATCCTACTCATCCTTCAAGGCTTGGCTCGGATATTACCTGTATGGAGCCTTTCAACTTACCCCAGCCTGTCTGACTCATTCCTTTGTCTGGACTCCCACAAATTTGTGTTTGTATTTCATTATAACCTTTGTTCAAGTCTGCTCTGTATTTTAGTGTGTCCTTTTCAGATTTGAAAGCCGCACATTCTTGCCTGAAGGTACGAAGAGTAACTTATTTTTGTGTGCCCCAGAGCACGCTAGGTAGATGGTACAGACTCTGCGGATGTTTCAAAGCACGGTTTTAATGAATCATATTTTGTTGTGTATTTTGCTGTGCATTGGGACTGCTAGATGTTGCCTATTTATTTTCACATTTGACCCTGCCAACTAGTTTATGAGTTACCGATGTGATTACTATCCATTTTACAGATGAGAAAACTGACATCCAGAAAGATTATGTAGCTTGCTCAGAGTCAGCTGCTAAAAGGAGGGGCGGGCATTTTCACTCAGGGCTGCCTGACGGTGAAGTCCCTGTGAATGTCCCCACGATACCTGACGAATACGTCCTAGTGGTTGCTACGGTTCCCGGACGTCCCTGCAGTAAATGCTCCTAAGGCTAGATTTCCTCACTTTTCTACATCCTGCACACTGCTTATCACTCACCTCTTCTCTGTTCCCATTCTGTACTTTTTGATTATCTCTAACACTGTGCTGCAAAAAGTAGGAAAGAAGATTCCTGATCGGTAGATTTGGACCCTGGTCTTTAATAGCTTGAATGACTGTTGGCTGGAATTTTATGTTGAATTTCAGAGCAGCCATATATAACCTAGGAGCACCGCATCGCATATGGTGAATTATACTGAGCATGGGTTCAGGGGGCTCATGTCTCCTGTGTGCCAGTGTCAAGCCAGGCTCTTCCCATCAGACTGGCTGATTCTTGGGTTGCAAGCAACAGAGATTACCTCTGGCCAACTTAAAAGAATTTGTTGGAGGAATAGCCAGTAGCTTACAGAAGAACGACCAGCACTTTGGGAAAGGAGAGGAAGCAGGACAATTCCAGCATACCAGCAGCTTAAAAGACTGGCCCCGCGCATCACCGTCACTGCTGAAACCAGTGCTCCCTACTCGTTTTTCTGTCCGCACACCAGTCTGCTTGGACGAATCAGACGGGCGCGGTTGGCATCACGTGGCCACTGGATGGCGCTGAGAGGGCAGGGGACTTTGAGGATTCCCACCCCGCTTGGAACAGTGAGGGAGGGTGGTGATTCCCCAAAAAGAAATTGAACTAAGAATGGATTCTGGATAGCCCCCAAAATTCAACAAATACCAGCTGTCCCTGAATCCTGAATTTTACATGAATAGTAGAGTTTATTGAAGAGAGGTGCACAGTTTTTCTCTATAAATAAAGTCCCATCTACTGTAGCTTTAAATCTCCTTTCTGATGAGGATCTTGTTTCAGTCATCAGTGGTATCAGGAAACTTTCCAGTTTTGCATCACAGCGAGCTTGGTGAGCCTACCTCTACCTTGTATGGCTTCGTCTAGTGTCTCAGAAGTAATGATGTACCCAGACCTGTAGTCACTCACTACTGAGGAACTTCTTCCTCCAGCAAGCCCTAATAAAACCCAAGCTCTAAAAACCCGTCATCAAATAATAAAAGAGAAATAGAGTAAACGCACAATTCATGAGCTTAATATAGAGGAGGAAGACAATTTTTTTTTCCTAATAATCTTTACTTTTATATCCTACTTTATGGGGGTGCTGTTTAATTTCATGTTCATTTACTTTAATTACTTCTTGCATGTAGTTTGCAGGCAAGTTTGCCATTTTCTAACATCTAAAAGATGGCTTACTTGAGTTTCGTTTCAGACCCTGTTAGAATTAATATAGAATAAAACCCAGTGTGTATATTTCTCATTTTTCACCTCAAAGGATTATTCATCATAATAGAAGCAGTTTTTCCAGGGAGATTTTATCAGACTTACAAGTCAAATTAGTTGAATGCATTTCTTCTGCTAATAAACAGAGAACCTTTACCCTGGAAGCATCTCCACACTGAATTCCAATAATTCAATGTTTCTTTGCCTCAAGAGATCAATCTATAAACGACCTCGGAATAAAAACATAAATTTGTTAGCCTAAAAGGAGATTGTTAAGATGGGGGAATTTAAGAGGATAAAAGTGAAGGAAGTCATAAAATCAAAATATAGATACTGGGTATATGTTAGATTTTATTAAAAAAATTTTTAGAGGGATAGGCTTAATTCTCCTGAGCCCCAAGCTGAGCATCAGTGTGGGGGACACATTTTTATGTGTTCGTACTTGCATCAATTCGTGTGTCACACGTGAGGGTCATGCAGGATGCATAAGGGGCTACTGTATTGGTACCTAAAGAAGGGCTTGGGTTTCTAACTTAGAGGGTCATTGGAATTGTGGTAGGATTGAGCCAAGCTGCATGGTGACTGGTTTGATCCCTTCCTCCATTGTGATTTGCCTCATGGTCTGTGGGTACAAGGTCAGTTGTGGGAAGATTTTGGCCCTAAAACTATGACAAGCCTTTACATGAATGGAAAGGAGGTGTAGTCTCTTTCAAGTGCATTTACGAGAGGTCGCTGTGATCACTGCTTATTGCTTGACAGTGGTGGGCTCATTGGTTCTTGGTGCAAATTTGTGCTAAATCCTGCTTGACGTTCAGTTCAAGTCATCCCGACCCTCTCAGGCTGTTCGTTCGCCGACGTTGGCAGGCTGCGCATTTTTGTCTAGTTCATAACTGGGACGTGCTTTCTTTTCTTTGTAAGATAAGGAAGATTTGGCCATGCAGAAGAGATATGAACGTGGATTTCCCTTTCCTCTGTAGATAAGATCTGCTGTAGTGAAAGGTGCCCGTGAGCCGATTGCTTAGGCAGGAGCTCTGGGAATCCAGTGTGTAAATGACAAGAGAGAAATTTTTGAGGGCTAACAGGAAAGCCCTCTTCAGTATGTAGTTGAAATTCACCTTCTCTAATATTTTTCAGGAGACTGAGAATAAAAATGGTTATGATTGATGAAGCATTCAGTGTATATCTAACTGTAAGTCGGACTAGAGGGACTTTTAAATCACCCAAATGAAAGATTGCATTATCATGAACATTAATATGTAACAGTTAAGTGTGTCGTTGCTTATCATAAGTCCTGGCATTTAGAGGGCTCTATGAGGCCAGTCAACCAAAAAGGAAAAACTTTTTAGCAAACGCCTGTCCACGAAACCTCTGTGAATGAGGCCAGCACGGTGGTCATGACTCTTAATAAGTTATTTATTTTTGTGTTACCAACCCATCTGTGGGTTTTAGCTCACACCATGAGTGAGAGGGGTGGGGAGGTCAAAGATGTCCCCTAAGATATTTTTGGAAAGAGAAAGGTAGGGTTGAAACTGGGGGAAGAATTCATTCCTGGTGAGAGGAGGAAGTTAGGGAGGAAGAAAAACAGTGAACAGTAACTTATTAAGGGCATGGAGGTTAGGTTAGTTAAATGTCTAGAAAATTATTTATTTCTTATAGATTTGTTGCCATTTATGTGGTTGACAAATTAGCAACTGTTAGAAAACCAATTCAAGAGGGTAGAAGTTGGATCAGTCTTATCTTTTTTAATCTTTTGAAAAGTAATGTCTTTCTCCAAATTATATAATCAGTACACTTTTATAGCAGAAAATTTGAACTGCTAAGAAACATTTTAAAAATTAAAGTTAACTCTGTCCTCAGCACACAGAGACTTTAGTAAATGAAAGGGGTCTTCGTATGTGTATAACATATGAAAATATGTGTTAATTTACATATATTTAATTGCATAGTGTTCTTTTTTATTTACCCTGTTTATCATGGAAGCATGTGGCCATAGACACTTTGTTGATCTTTGAATTTACCTTAGCATCAAACCCAGAACCATTTTAGTGGGGTAAATTCATTAATATTTTTTTTTAAAGATTTTATTTATTTGACAGAGATCACAAGTAGGCAGAGAAGCAGGCAGAGAGAGAGAGAGGAGGAAGCAGGCTCCCCGATGAGCAAGCAGGCTCCCCGCTGAGCAGAGAGCCCGACGTGGGGCTCGATCCCAGGACCCTGAGACCATGACCTGAGCCGAAGGCAGAGGCTCAACCCACTGAGCCACCCAGGCGCCCCAAATTCATTAATATTTTTAAAAATTGCAGTAGGCACATCACATCAGAATTATTTGTGGAGGGAAGAGAAATGGGAAAACCAAGAAATGAGCACCTAGATCATGCCAAGTACTATGCTAGGTGCTTTACAATAATTTTGCAATTCATTATCATTCAGTATTGATGAGGAGGATAGTTAGCAATTAGTGAACACTTACTGTTACTAGGTGACAACTTTGACATGTATTATTTCATTTGATTTTCACTGCAACTGGAAAGGTTAGATACTTGTTTTATTTCCACATATGGATGGGAAGGCTGAGGCTCAGAGAAGTCAAGCTAGTTACTCAAGGTCACACAGCTAGCAAGTGTAAAGCCAGTCTGGCCGATGATTCTTTAGCCTTCCAGTATTTTCAAGCTGTTTTTTCCTAACCTATGAGTGCTTCTTTATCGCTTCCCTGAGAACTTATCTGTACCTTTTTTGTTCCTTTGGTGTTAAAACATGGGGGGATCCAGCAGTCTGTTACAGGCCTTGCCCCATCCCCAGGTCATGGCGACAGGCAACACTGAAGAGACACCTTTGCCTGCTTGTGATGGTGGTGGATGCTACTGTCAGCTGTCGGGGAGTGTCCACAGCTCTTGTAGCTGAGCTGAAGAACCTGTTCTCCAGTCACCACTGCAGTGGCTGCATCCCAGCCACAGCTCATACGACTGTGTGTCCTATGTTCTGAGCCCAGGCTTCCACCATTATGTCTTAGAACCAGAAATGTTTATCCCTCCGTTGGAGTTACCTACGTTTTATAGCTGGGGCCATGGGTATAACCATTTCCCTATGGTGCAACCAGGTTTTCTGTAACAGCCGTTGGCCTACGACATTCTGTTGCACCTCCCTCTGCTTCTGTTTCTTTTTTCTAGAAACTTGGATAAATATTGTCCCTACCCCATAGAGTTGTTGGAAGACTGGATGACATAGTGTAAGCAAGTCACTTTGGTAAAAGCCTCACACAGAATTGACACACAGTAGGTATAAAGTGGTGGTGTTTTTCTTCAGGGAGCTTCTAAAGACTAAGTGTCATTTTCTTCAGTGATAAGCTCTCAAGTGACAAGGGAACCATCTCAGATACCAGGAGAATTGGGTAATTACACTCTGATTAGTCAAGTTCCCTCAAGGAAGTGATTTCTCTCTAGGATTTAGGATCTATCAGTTACCATGTGTTCACCTGTTAATAACAGAAAACCTCATTAACTGTGGCTGAAAACATAAGGATGTTTGTCATTTACTTGCTCAGAAGTCTAAACGTAGGCAGTTTCAAGACTGCTTCAGAGCCTGAGTAGTAGCTAACTGTTGGGTCGGCTTCTCTGTGATTCTTTCAGCTTTTCCTCATGGCTACAAGATGGCTGCTACAGCTCCAGGCATTATCTGCCTATACAGTCTCATTCAAAGGCACCAAGTGGGAGAAGGGGGCAAGGCAGAGAGAGCAAGAGAAAGAAATCTTTGTATGACTTTCCTTCAGTCAAGGAGGGAAAATATCTTATATCCCTTGTCTTTTTTGGCTAGAACTTCATTAAATGTCTTTCCCTAATTGCAAAGCGAGCTAGGTAGGGGACAATGTCTTTTTTCCCCCCAGCTTGAGGAGTAGGAGGAGGGCTATCTACATATGGAGTAACATTTCATTCTCCACCAGCCAAGATCAACTTAAAAATCTAGGTCGTGCCCGGCAAAGGATATGACGTTATTATTACTATTATTATTATTATTATTATTATTATTATTTTACTTTTGATACTATTGAGAATGACAGTGCAGTTTTGGATTCCCACATTACTCCTGAAGCTGAAACTTCTTGGTATCCAGAGAGGATGAGTGAGCCAAACCCTGTGTTTACTTTATTCATCATTAGGTTTTATCCCGTCTCTAGCTCTCTGTATATCACCCAAGAAATACCTTGTAGATGGCTCAGCTTCCTGCCCAAAGCCATGTTCTGGACGGTTCACACCCTGCACACAGTGTTGGATATGACTACCCTCCCTCACCCTGAAAATGTTCTGTGCTTCTGGATTTGCCCATTGTGAAGGAAACACCCTGACAGCTGTGATGTATTTATAATGTCATGCGGCTGGCTTTCCAGTCACTTTGTTACATCAATACTAATCTTTCTCCCTACGCTGAAAAATTCATCACACTTTGAGCTACAAGGAAAGGTTCCACCTGACCGTGTGTAGTTTGGAGTTTTCAGGGGAGAGACAGAGTGGAGGGATCCTACTGTGTTAAGAAATCTTCCAGAATGCCATTTTTGTTCCAAATGGCTTGAGAGATTCAAACGGGTAGAGGATTCTTCCAGAATCTTCCTCCAGGATAGTGCACGTCCCTGAAGACCTGACATTTATGGGCAACATGTACTAAAGAGAATACCAAGAATGTTTTCCCAACAGTGAAAAAGATTACCTTGCTACTGGCTTTTTAAAGAAGGCACTTGTTTTTTGTATTTGTTTTTTGAAGATTTTATTTATTTATGACAGAGAGATCACAAGAAGGCAGAGAGACAGGCAGAGGGGGCTGGGGAAGCAGGCTCCCTGCTGAGCAGAGAGCCCAATGCAGGGCTCAATCCCAGGACCCTGAGATCATGACCTGAGCTGAAGGCAGGGGCTTAACCCACTGAGCCACCCAGGCGCCCCCAGGTACTTGGTTTTAATCCACAGGTATACGTCTCTCACCCGAATTAGTCAACTAAATTAGTCTACCATTCTACTCAAAATTGTGATTAGAATTTATACAAAAATTAGATGAAAATCTTTAGAAAAATTAGGAGATTTCATATAAGAGTGGCATTTTTAAAAAGTCATGACCAAAACCATTTCCACTGAGAACAAAATAAAAATTTTAATGAAGATATAGAATCTCAAATTGGGAACCAGATATCCATCTGCTGAGGATTGGATTCTCATGAATATGGAAAATTTGCCACACTTCCAAAACTGCACACAGTCCAAGATATAGTAGCCCTTAGATGCGCGTGGCTATTTAAATTCAAATTAATTAAACTTACATAAGTTTAAGAATTTAGTGTACTAGCCAGGTTTCAAGTGCTCAGGACCCTCCAGCAGGGGGGCCTAGATCTGAACCCGGATGGGAATGGAACACCTGATTCCGGGACATGATAAGGGCCTTCCTCTGCTGCCTAGAATGACGGTTGGTGTGAGCCCTGGTTCCTCACACCGCGTCCTGGCCCTGATACAGGCTGGAGTGGAAGGCCAGTCCACCCCGCCCAAGACATTATGATGTAGATGGTTGGCTCCCCTCGGTTTTCAGGGAGAAGGGACAGTGAGGAAGGAGAAAGGAGAGGAAAAGGGGAACCAACAACATGGCCCCCTTATTTCTCCCCACTCAGCTACCGTGGTATCAGCTGGCCTCCCCCGGTAGCTCTCCAGCTCCTTCCCTGTCTGTAATGAGGACTGCAGGACTTGGGCAAGTCTTTTCTAGACTGAGCCTCAAATTTTATTTTATTTTATTTATTTTTAAATTATTTTTTAAAGGATTTTATTTACTTATTTGACAGACAGAGATCACAAGTAGGCAGAGAGGCAGGCAGAGAGAGAGAGAGGAGGAAGTAGGCTCCCTGCTGAGCAGAGAGCCCGATGCAGGGCTCGATCCCAGGACCCTGAGATCATGACCTGAGCTGCAGGCAGAGGCTTAACCCACTGAGCCACACAGGTCCCCCTTAGCCTCACATTTGAATGCTACAGCACATCAATATCACGTCCACCCCCAGGCTGTTTGCATCTTGGCAGGATTGGTAAAACTCTTCCTGAGGAGCTGCGGCCCACCAGGGTCCACCCGCCCGGGAGGGTGGACCTTCTCAACCTCAGCACCACTGACATGTTGGGCCAGTAACTCTCCAGGGTGGGAACTGGCCTGTGCACGGTAGGGTGTTCACCAGCCCTCCTAGCGAGCATCTCCACCACTCACTCCAGCTGTGACGGTAAACAGTGTTTCCAGATACTGCCGAATATTCTCTGGTGCGGAAGCTCGCTCCTGGATGAGAACCACACATCTGCAGAAACCCTGCCCAGTAGAAGTTTCTGTGGACGACCTCCACTGTCCAGCGGAGTAGCCACCAGGCTCTTGAGGCTCCACCACTTACCTGCTCTGTGGCCAAGAGCAGGTTCCTTAACTTCTCTGAGCTTTCCTCTACTGATTTATAAAATGAGGGTAGTAACACTGTGCGTCTTAAAATCTTATTTTATTTTATTTTTTTTAAAGATTTTATTTATTTATTTGACAGACAGAGATCACAAGCAGGCAGAGAGGTAGGCAGAGAGAGAGAAGGAAACAGGCTCCCCGCTGAGCAGAGTGTCCGATGCGGGGCTCGATCCCAGGACCCTGGGATCACGACCTGAGCTGAAGGCAAAGGCTTTAACCCATTGAGGTACCCAGGCGCCCCTAAAATCTTATTTTAAAGATGAAATACATGTAAAGTAATTAGTATGGTCTCTGGCATATTAAGAATGAAGTCATTGGTAGTGTCTCAATTATTGTTTGTTTTTTTTTCCATTTTTAATTGTTTGTGTTACTATGGTTCCTACTCCCAAGAAAGCCTGGCTGTATGAATCTGGGGTCCTTTCTTGCCCATGGAGGAAGTCAGGGCCCTGGTTTGCCATTCTAGTTGGGCTGGAGCCAGGGTGAAAAGCCAGGCAGGTTGTCAGGACCTTGCTCTCCCACCGCTGCACTACAGTAGAACTTTTATCACAGAAGAAAAGAACCGCAACTTCATCCCTTGTCCATGAGTCCGATCAGAAGACACAAGGCTCGTTGTGTGAGCCCGCTGGCTGTTCACCTGAACTGATGATGCACTGTTGGTCCATCCCTGACCTGAACCACTACCACCAGGGGCCTAGAGAAAAGAGTTTATCAAGTCTGTATTAGACCTCACGCTGGATTGATTTTGGATCTCCAGTGTACTTTGCTTTGAGATCATCTTGTGTTCTTCTTGACTGTGGGTCCTGACTCATTCTTCTAGCTCTTTCCAGGGACAGCAGAGAACAGAACGTAGCTGATGATCAGGTTATGCAGCATCTGTGAGGGTTAGATTTTGACTATTAGCTGTGGGAGTTTGTTGACTTGTGTGTTTTTATTTGGTTTGCTTTCTCATGAGGGCTCACATATATTACAGAGTACCTGTAAAACACATGTTTAGTTTGACTTCTGGTTGGCACCTCTTGGTTACAAACAAGGTGGCACCAGTGAGCTGGCTAAGCACATAGGGGATTCATTGGCTTATATAACGGAGCAGTCCAGGAGCTGGATGGCCCTCTGTGAGCACCGTTAGGAGACTGTCCTGCTCTTGGGCTCACCCTTGATCTGCTGTGTCCTGGCCTCCTTTAGCCAGTCCTGGCCAGTGGCCTGGCCTCTTTCTTTTTTGTGGGGGCAAGCCCATTCTATGTTCTCAATGCTCGTGGCACTCTCAAAAGCAGGAGGAAAGTCTCTCTCTCTCTCCCAATTCTGATGTGGGACACATCTGTCCATCAGAAATCAGGGCAGCCAGGAGAGGTGACCGCAGGGATCCCTCGGACCTGGTTTATGATTCCACCCTCTGGAGCCAAGAGCCGCCGCTCGCCAGTGGGAGATTGGGAAATGGGGCATTTCCCCAAGAAAAGTAGGGCCGGTGTTATCAGAGGAAGAGGAGCTTGGATGTTGGGCAGGCGTAAACAGCAGATTCCCATCCTCCAATTCTTCCATTTCAGTTGCACTGGTGACCCAGGGGAAAAAAAAAAAAATCTCATTCTTGCTGGTGTCTCCCTCTCGCCTCCAGAACGGCTCGCAGGCCTTGGCCGGAGTTTATTTACAACATCAGCACACCTCTCTCTTCTTTCTTGCAGCCATGATACCCTAGTCTTTCCCCCAGAGGTTGGAGTAAATGGCCTTCTCTGAGCCAACAATCAATGGCGTTCGGTAAGGTGTGACAGAAGAGGCCATCTGGCACTTGTCCCACTGTCGTTTCTCCCTGTCCAGGGAAGAGGCGCGTCTGAGCCATAAGGTCGCAGCTCAGTCAGGGGCTGCTGTCCCTCAGAAGCCTCACCTCCAGAGTCCGGTCTGGAGCACAGAAATGCCCCAAGAGTCCAACACCTGGAGGAATTCCCCCTTTCTTTCCCTTTGTGAAACTCCCCATCAGAACTGGGTTGTGGGGTAATAATTATCATGAAGATGATCTTTGAATACAATTCTAACTTGGAGTGCTCTGCGCAGTACTTTCCCAAATATTGGATAGATTTTTTTTTTTTAAAGATGCTAGTGCTGAGATCACTGGCCCATTTCAATTTTTATTGAAACAAATAAACCCAATAAAAACATTTATGCTGAGAGCTATAGCACCACATAAAAGAATCACCCTGTATTGAATTTATTGATTTATTTATTTACTCCAACTGGAAAATCGAGTATTGTGTTAATGTATTTTATAAGAATCACACTGCTCGATGAAATGGCTAATTTATTTTAGCGTATACATAAATAGCTAGCAATTTTCCGTGAGACAGGCTAATGAAAATGATGCCATGAAATTGTCTATATTGTGAGGAGTGACGGAGACCAGTTATTACTGGGTGCGCACTAAGACGCACTGAACTGGCCATCATATCTTTGAACTTTTGAACTGCTACTTGTTTCGTGTGATTTATTGATTTTGCTATCTCTCTGTTTAGCTCAACTTTAGTTTTTGCCCGGCAGTGCAGATAAGTGGCATAGGAGATTTAATTTCATGGGTATTTGGGGTTAAAACCTATCTTTAAGAAGAATGCTAAACATGTTTTAATAAAACATGAGTTGCAGGGGTTTTAGGTTTCTGTGCGATAGGGATCTGATAAGAAGGAAGGCAGTTTAGAGGCCCGCCCAGAGGTTCCAGGCAGGGGAGGTGCTCTTAGTTCCTGAACTGTGGAAGTTTCGTGGGGGTCACGTGTATTTTATCCACCCCCCCCACCCCCGCCCCGCGGCAGCCCAGCTTCATTTGTAATTGCATGTATCATTTCTTCCCTACCCAGCCCCTTTCGCTTGTGCCACGTGTTTTGCCTCCAAGCCTGGTGAGGGGGTGCTTCCTGTGGTTCTCATGGGTGACAGTGCTGTGCCTCTCCTCCCCTCCCTGCACACAGAGGGAGGGCTGGCCACTCCTTACACACCCTCCTGGGGGCAGATCTCTGGGGGGTGCGGGGGGGAGTGCTTCCCAGAAGCAGCCCTGGCTCTCACCTAGGAGACTAAGACACAGAAGCTCCCTCCTGTATGTGGCCCTGGCTGTCTCCCAGCAGTCCTGCTCCCTTCACAAACCCACTGTCTAGGGTCCTCATCCCAGCTCGATCTTGAGTGGGAATGTTTCCCTTGCTCCTTGGGCGGGAATCTCCTACTGAGTAACAGTGGCCAGAAAGCAGCCTTACTTTTTATTGTTGTCTTTGGACCCACAGAACTTTTCCTAAATATGTAACATCTTGAGAACTCATTCTTGAGATATATATGTGTATGTGTGTATGTGTGTGTGTGTGTGTGTGTGTGTATATATATATATATACACACACATACATATACATATATATATATATTTTTTTAATTTTTCCCCCCTTTGGTTAGCCGATTTCCAGAGGCTGGCGTGACAACAGTATTTTATGCCTACTTTTTTCTTGGGGGGGGGGTGGGGGTTGGAGGAGGTGGGAAAGAGCTTTATCACGTAAAAGTAACCATCCTAGAAATTTCAGGTAATAAATTTTCAGGCGCATGAATGGTTAAGACTCTTCACTCAGTGACACAGTATGTGAATGTGGAATTTTTATGAAGGTGTAACAGTCTCTTTCTTTAAAAATCTGATTTATTTAGAAGATACTTTTAAATGACCAAGTAATTTTAACCTTCAGGGAGAGATTGAAGTGGGGGATTAGGGGGAAAGAAAGTAGGGGAGAGTTGGATCTTTGCAGGGGCTTGAAAATTCGCATCCCCTTTAATGATTAAACTGGCAGGATCTTTATTTGGATGTTAAAAGCTTTTTCTTACATTGCAAACATTCTCAGCAAATTTACAGTCAGATATTTGGAAACAGCTAACACTTTAAAAAAAGGAGGGGGAGGGCCTGTTTGAACTAGGAAACAAAATTAGTGGGAATGGCTAAAGAGACAGACTGACCCCAACACCATTAGCTTGAAAAAAAAAAATTCCATTTCATTGCAACTATGTTATTGTTTATTTTACCATACACATCCTAATATGGTTACCTCCCTGTCAGAGGCGGCCAAGCCCAGGGGCTGAGAGGCCCCCTCCGGGGAGAAAGCTCCTAACTGCCTCACAGACAATAAGAAACAAACGGTACAACTCCACAAAAGGCTTCCCGGAAAATAAGTGTCAAATAAATCCTACAGAACTCTCGCTTCTGCCACTGAGCTCTGTCTGTGCAAACCTGTTCTTATACCATCGCTGCCCCGGCTGAGCTGCGTTTGTTTGGAAATAAGCCATTGCTTTTTCTTTTTTCTTTTTTCTTTTTAAAAAAACTACCCCCCCACCCCCGCCCCCGACCTCAGCTGAGGGCTCTGGATTAATTCCTTGAGACGTATCTTTGCATACATGTCTCATGAGTTATGTTTCCTGGAGCCTTTTACTAGGAACATTAAGGTAAGAATGTTGATTTAGCCCGGGACCTTTGTCACTCAAACTAATGCTCATCAGTGATATAGACATTGTAAAGAAATATTACAGAGGTCCTGCATGGTTCCCCTCCGGAATGGAGAGGTGCAGTTGCTTTTAATTGTCATGCATGGATTGGGGGGGGGTGGTAAGGATGCCACCAGGTGTGGGAGAGATGGAGCAGTGGTGTACTCACTGGTGTAAACACTGGTGAAGACACCCGGATCCTGTGGCAGCCACTACAGTTCATTAGCAGGCTTTTCTGTTTCTTCCAATTCTTCTCTGCTTGCAGTATTTCTTTTTCTTTCTTTCTTTTCTTTTCTTTTCTTTTCTTTCTTTCTTTCTTTCTTTTTTTTTTTTTTTTTTTTTGCTTCTTCTTCTTCTTCTTCTTTTTTTTTTTCCTCCAACTCTCCTGATCTTTTCCAAATCCTCATGGTCTTGAGGCTTGCCTGTTATTATCTGCAACTCCAGAACAAAGGTAGGCTGCTCAACTCTGTGCTTCAGGGGAGGGCCAAGTTATTTTGGGAGGGATGTCTTCCTAATGCATGAGTGGCTGACCTAAAAGGCAGGGTGGGGGGGGTGGGGAGATCACGCCTGGAGCCCAGGGATGAGAGAGCACGCACTGTGGCAGCTTTTATGGAGTGGAGTTTATTTTTATGCAACTTAAAAAGCAGCGGCATCTCTAGTAGAATGGACTCGTTAGGTCCTGCAATTCTACGCTTGCTGTCTCACTGGTGTGTACACTGCATTACCGAACTGGGATTCGGACATTTGGGGACACTTGAATTGACAGCAGCAGATAAGGTTTCCTGATTGGCGTCTATATTCAGTTTATCAACATTAAATAAAGAATCTAGGATTTTCTTTTTCTTTTCTTTCTTTCTTTCTTTTTTTTTTTTTTTTTAAATTTTAATGTAAAGGTGTGAGTGAGTGGGTGACTGGCGTATGTACTTTTCCTTTTTCCTTTGGTCTAATTGCTTTAATTCCCTGGACACCTCCACTTATTTCTCCCTGATTCGGTTCTCTAATTTTGCGTAATCTGGTGCTCTGTGAGAGTCAAGGTGGAGATTTGCTGTTTTTAACTAATTGTGCCTTGCTGGGTGGTGATACAGTACACAGAGTAAAGCCCACAAGAAATTTCATCTCTACCTGAGAAGGGAACTGGAGTAGAGTAGTGCAGATTCATAATTGAAAATAAGAGTAAATTAAGCCTTAGTGAGGGATATTATAGGCTATTAATCATAATAAATATGTTTGGCAACGTTGGGCTTGCATTCTATAGTTTTCAGTTAAGAAAAAAATCAAAGTCCGTGATTCCAAGAGGGAATAGTTCTTCGGCTTGTGACATGCTGGGCTGTACTTGTTCATTAGTTCAAACCGCATTAAAAGTGAGCAGTTTTGTTCCAGAATCAAGTATGTCGTTCCCAAGCAGATTTGAATACATCCCCATCCAAATGTAAGCTCGGGTTCATGCCACACAATGCTTGTTTTTTTCTGAACATCTCAGCTTTTGCCTGGAACTCCAGTGTAAGAATTTTATTTTACATTATTACGATGCTCGCACATTCCTGTTGGTTTCTTGGCTACGGATCATCTCTGTGCTGCCCCGTAGCCCCGTCAAGGTGAAGCTCTTTGAAAAATAGAAATCCAGCATATTTAACCAAAATGAGCTTGAACAGCCTCAAAGTTTGTATCTTAGAAAGCTGCTAATTATGCTTGTCGTAAAACATATCTGAGTGGAAGGTTCTGAGTCCAAACAGAATCGAGTGCTGCTTTAGAAATATAACTGTAGTCTGTGCTTTTAAAGAGGTTTATTTTTACTTTGGGGCCATGGAGGGGGTGATTGGAATTAGTAGCCTTTAATTAGACGGGGAGATATTCAAATTTTACAGGGATTTATGTTAGAACATGGAATGGCGGGTGGCTCTTTCCTCATTATGAATCCTCCCTGCACATAATGAGGTTCATCATTAGTTGATGGAGTGAATTTGCCCTAGCTCTACCTTGAAAGGCACATAATTTACATACTACTTCAGAGCCTAAGCTTTAATGGATTCCTCGATGAATAAAATGAAAAGCTACTTTCTTTAAATTTTTGAACACTGTTTAGATAATACGATTTTAATAAGACATTCAATTTGCTTGTTAAGTATATTTGAAAGTGCCTTTTTTTTTTTTTTTTCTTTTTGGGAAAAATATATTTTGGCTTGCCTTGCTGTATATCACAGTGGATGGTTACCCTCACAGATATAGCAGAGAACATATGGGGTACGTTTGGGAGGAAATGGGGAGAATCTTAGGCAGAGAGCTTTTTTTGCACGTGAGCCTGGAGATTATTGATTTTTATGTGGAAACTCTTCAGACATTAAATGATGATAACAGAAAGGTTTGAAAACACGCTTATTATCCGTGTGCGGTTTTGCATCTCTAAAACGTGTGTGCACGCTGGCTCTAGCCAACATTGACAAAACAGCTCCTTGCGCCTCCTGATTTATTTTAAGGGTGGAAGAGAAGAAACTTCCCCCGTGCCGCTGCATGTTTGGGACTGCTGTAGAGGTACGCTCTGAGTCCAGGAGGGGAGATGGAGTCGGAGGCTGTCAAATATGTTACCAGGGCATCAACTTAGGAGCGTTCTGGTCTACCCCATAAATTCCGCAAGTTCTCTGGCTCCGTCGCTCTTTCCTCTTTTGGTCGGAATGCGGAGAGAATCAGCTTGGAGGCGGCAGGTTCTGAGCACGGATGTCTTTTCAATAAGTATGGAGGTTTAGTAATAGCATGTTATTGAACATGTCCTTTGCTTGCTCGAGACAGGTCACCCCTGCATTTGTTATCACTGCGGCAAGTGGAAACAGGGTTCTGGTGGTTTGTCACATTCAGAAGCAGGGAAGGTGTCTAAATATAAGTGAAGCCTTGTTTTGATAGAACGCTTTATTACCTGAAAATGATCAGCATATATTAACATTAATAGAATAATCCATGTCATTCTTTTTTAGGTAATTTACCTCTGCTACAGACCTGTCTGCTTTAAAAAAAAAAAAAAAAAAAATCTTCCTCCCTTCTAAAACATATATTTGTTTAGAGAGTTTTCACTGAAGTGTACATGACAATTACAGCTGTTCATTAACAAAATTGGGTATTTGTTTTAAACTTTAACCAATCACTTTGATATGCTAATTATGGTGTAATTTAATTTGAGCCCTGTAATGATGATGCCGTTATTATGGACATAAATGATGCAGTTAAGCTGAGAGTAATCTCATTTGCATACTGTACATGCCAGTAAATTAAGCCCTTTCTTCGACTGCTTCAGCTTTAATTTTCCACTTCTTTTCACACAGCTCCTTTTCAGCCCCTCTCTTATAAGCCCACTTTGTAATAGTCCTGATGACTGTTTGATGTGAAGAGTTTCTGCACCACAATAATGCACGACAGAAGATGTAACATTTAAAGGATTCATTATCTTGCTGAGTGTTCCTTTAAGAAGAGAGGATTAGAGACAGTGGAGGGGGGACAAAGTGTCCTTTCCATGGGGTATGAAGGCCCCCAGTTAAAGTAATTTGAGATGCCAAATGTTTTCCACTCACCCCCAAGTCAGACTTGGGACCTATTATTTATAAATGATGCCCCGTCCCCAAACTGTATTGTAGTTGATGGTCACAAATTGTGTTGCATTCAGCAGCAGTGAACTTCATGTGATCCCTTATTGTAATTACCTCATGCTAGTTGGAAGCAAAAGTTTAATTTAGCCCACATAATACAATTCTTCAAATCTGGGCTTTTATAGATGAGATTATAATTTTAAACAATTCCAAGATAGACTGACTGCCATTTTCAAAAGGGTGTTCTTTTCCCTCTCCTCTGCCTGGATTGTCAAATAAACATGAGTTTTATTCAGTTGTGTGACAGAGATGTCCTTGGAATGTAAGATTCTGCCTTGTGCCCTCCTGGAGCCAGGAGACCCGCTGGGTGGCTTGCCGTGGCCAGCCGTGGCCGGTAAACTGTCATTCCTTGTGAAAAAAAGAAGGCAGAGGCAGAAGGAAGCTCTTCTACTCCAGAGCCGGTTCTCCCTGTGGCTCCTGCTGAAGCCAGTGGGAGTTGAGTGGGAGTAACTGAGGACCGAATTTAGCTCTGTGTTTTTAAAAGGGTCATGGGCCTAAAAATAGTTCAAGCTTCTTAACTCTCCTGCAGGCTACTTCCTCGGCAAATGGGAGCGTATGAAAGCAGAGTACTTGGCTGTGTCCATCCTCGTTTCTTGGAGCTAAAAGCCTTGCCCTTCCTTTGTAAGTGTTCCCCAGTTTGATGCCTCTTGACCCAAACTTTTGCCAGCTGATTTCCATCCCTTCCTCTCAGCAATTCGGTCAGGAGGCTTCCTTTTCTAACCGCGTGGCATGCAGGGATTGCCTGCTATTGCCGGGATGAAGTGCATACCGGCTTACTCAGCCTGGTTGCAAATGATGACTGGAATGGGGAGTTTTTGCCTAACTATGGAAAATTATTTTTTTAGTTAAAAAAATTTTTTTTTAAATAAGGCTCCACGCCTAGCGTGAGGCTTGAACTCGCAGACCTCAGTTTAAGAGTCTCATGTCTCACTGACTGAGCCAGCCAGGTGCCCCCGATTTTGGAAACCTTAATGCAGGTGAACATGTCCTCTCCCAGCTGCTTTTGAATTAAGCAAACGCGGCCACACTGTTCACGTGATGCCAGGCTGTTCAGCAGTTGGAACTTAACAAAAAGTGTACAACTTAAAGGGCTTTTGTTTTCTGTGTGTATCATTTCAGAAGTACCGTAGAATGCAGAGACATGCAGAAAAGCTTGTAAACATCTTTGCCTGTGGCCACGATGTCACATCCAATATTATGTTTTTCAAAAACGTGGAAGTGTTGCATTTTCGAGATCATTGAGGGAGACAGAGGAAATAAAGAATTTTATGTAATGGTATAGACTATTTTTTTTTTTTTTCACTGAAAAGTTTTTATTGGCCTTTTGGATAGAAACGGGAATTTATTTGCTAGGAAGGATGATCCCATCATACTTCTGCTGGAACCAGCGCATGGCCTCCTCTTTGCTGATTCTGTGTTTGGCCCCAATGCAGCCTGTCCTGCGCTTCTTGTCTGCGATGCTGAAACCTGGCCTACCCAGCACCACATAGAAGTCCAGGCCGTAGATCCCAATGCTTGGGTCATACTTGATACCCAGATCGATGTGCTCCTGGATCCCAAAGCCAAAGTTTCCAGTATCAGAGAAGTTATTTTTTCTTAACTCATACTCTCGAACCTTTAGACCCTTCTCCAGGATTTCTTCTGCCTTGGCCCCACGGACTGTGCAGTGGACAGCAATCTTTTCATTTCTCCTGATACCAAAGGATCTAACCGTGTATCTAGCTTTGGAGAACATGGGGGTCTGGCCTGTGAGCTGCTCCAGCACCTTGGCTGCCCGGGTCAGTCTGTCTCCACTCTCCCCCACACAGATGTTGAGGCAGAGCTTGCGGATGCGAAGTTCCCGCATGGGGTTCTCCTTTTCACCTTGATCCTGCGCCATGGTGGAGAACAGGAAGAGAGTATTTTTATTTTTTTTATTCAATCATTTAGGCGAGACTTTCTCAGTTCAGAACAAGCCATTAATTGAGCAGGTATTCCCACAGCGACATCTCCTCCTTCTGGGGAGGTGAATAAACAAGTGCATGAAATGTCATCAGATGAATATTGATTTCAGGTCCTGACACTTGGAATCACACCTTGCACATAATAGGTGTTCAAGAAATCGTTCTTGGTTGAAATCATCGTACTTACTCCTGTAGGCTTGTGGGCATCCAGTAAGAAAATGGGGGGGGAGGGTGGCACCTGGCTGACTCAGTTGGTGGAGCACATGACTCTTGATCGCGGGGTTGTGAGTTTGAGCCTCACTTGGGGTTGTAAGGATTACTTGAAAATAAAAATTTTTAAAAAAGAAAAGAAAAGAAAATGCAGAAGGCGGGACACCTGGGTGGCTCATGGGTTAAAGCCTCTGCCTTTGGCTCAGGTCATGATCTCAGGGTTCTGGGATCGAGCCCCCCATGGGGCTCTCTGCTCTGCAGGGAGCCTGCTTCCCCCCTCTCTGTGCCTGCCTCTCTGCCTACTTGTGATCTGTGTCTGTCAAATAAATAAATAAAATCTTTTTTAAAAAAGCGCAGAAGGAACACTTTCTCAAGTTTAAGGCCTTTAAATACGCATGCCGGTATTTGGATCGCGGATGCCGTCAATCCATTCCTCCTCTGGTCCCTCCCTTGTGCCGGAGACACTGTCGAGTCTTTGTGGTAGACGGAAGCGACCCTCGAGGGAAGCCCTGCAGCCCCGTTTATCGACGAATGCCTGTAGTAATAATTGGGCGTTGGTGAACAATAGCCGTGTACTAAGCGAATGTTCTGGGTGGTGCCGCTGAGCCCTCCCAGGAAGCGGGCAAGGTGGGCATCGCTCTTGGCATCGCTTCACCATGGCATCTGTCATGCACTGGCAGCTCTCGGTCACACAGGTGTTATGTGGCAACCAAGACTTGGACTCCTTCAGGAAAGCTCCACCGTCCCCACCCCTGGACATTACATTGGCAATCCCGCTTAGCACTGGAGAGAGAGAGGCAAACACACACTCTGTAGTACTGCGTACTGTGTGTAACTACATAGAGAGATGATATGTACGTATTTACTTAACCTATTCCTATACCTGCATCTTGCATGTATGTTTTTTTTTTTTTTAATTTTATTTATTTGAGAGAGACCGTGAGAGAGAATATGAGAGGGTAAAAGTTCAGAGGGAGAAGCAGACTCCCCATGGAGCTGGGAGCCCGATGCGGGACTCAGTCCCGGGACCCTGGGATCATGACCTGAGCGGAAGGCAGCCCTCAGTTGAGTCATCCAGGCGTCCTTGCGTGTGTGTTGTATGTAACATTCATTGAAGAACAGCCACAGAACCCTTGACATCTTTTGCTGCTGTAGCCGGTAGAGGCCTGGAGGGTAACTGTGACTCATCCCTGCTTACCGATGAGGAAACTGGCGTCCACACAGATTGAATAACTTGCTGATCCAGGTAGAAAGTGACTGAACGGGGCTTCGAACCCAAGCCTGTCTGTCCAAAAGCACTTGCTCAGTTGAGTTACCACTCCATGCTCCTTCCCACTCCCAGCCTGTCAGTCGCTTGAGAATGTTTCGTGCTTCTCGGATACTTATTTTTTTGAGTACCTGTGGTATTTAAGGGCTTTCATGTTTATCTTATGTTTTGTGGATTTCGGCTTTAAACGTGTGCTCTAAATAACTGAGACATCTAATTTCCCAGTCTTCAGTGTGATGTAAATTCCTGGCAGAAAGCCACCTTCCCTTCACCACCCCCCAGCCCCCAAACTAGACTGTTGATAAATTATTTTTTTTTCTTGGGTGGAGGAAAAGGCTGTGCACCCTCCTTCCTTTTGACTGAAGTCTGTTTTACTTTTATCTTGACAGGTGACAGAATGAGTATCAGCTGTAGGATTTACAGATGTAGGGATCTGTAGATGTTTCCGTGTACCCCCATGGCCATGTGCAGACTCGAGGCTTACATTGTTACACAGGGCGCAGGCTCCACGGAGAGAGAGAAGTGGGAATGTCTCAAGGAAACTCTAGCTTCCTTTCCCAGCCCTGTCCTTCTCTCTCAGCCGTCCTAATCCAGGCGTGTGAGGTGACGGCAGTGTGGATGCTCTCCCTTCCCCTCCTTATATTTAGAAACTCTTCCAGCCCAGAATCTTGGCATGGGAGCCAACAGCCAGATGTGGCTACTGAGCTCTCGAAGGATGGCTGGCCTGAACCGACGATGTGTGTGCCATTTTCACGAAATGCACGCTTAGTATGTATGGATGAGTTCAGTGACTTAGTGAAAAAGAAGGGTGTAAAATACCTTGTTAATAACTTTGTTGATTACATATTGAAGTTGAAATATTTGGGGCATATTAAGTTAGATGAAATATATTTGCGGGGTGCCCAGGTTTCTCAGTTGATTAAGTTTTTGACTTCGGCTCACATCATGCTCTCAGGGTCCTGGGTTCGAGCCCTGTGTCAGGCTCTGCATGCAACAGGGAGTCTGCTTGTCCCTCTCCCTCCCGCTGCTCCTAAGTTTTTTTTCTCTCTCTCTCTCCTAAATAAATAAATAAGATCTTAAAAATAAAAGTAATTTCCCCTGTTTTTTTCTGCTTTTAAAATTGTGGCTAGTTGATAGTTTTAAATTACGATGTGTCTTGCGTTTTTGGCCCTCAGTATATTTCTGTGAGACAATACAGCCCTAGAATGGACATCCTACCTCCCTGCCCATGATTGGTGGACTAGGGGGAGTGGCCCAAAGCTTTACCCTCCGGATGGAGAGAGAGCTACAGTGTGCGTGTTCCATGGAGGACCTGGCCTGAGGTGGAGGCTTGGGAAGTATTTGGGGATGAAGCCTCAGACAACACATACTTCTACAAGGACGACACTAAGGAAGGAATCCCCTTGGTTGTTTCCACACCTTGTCCCTCCTGACCAGGTTGGGGATCTAGCACTTATCCCACTGTTTTGAAGAGCTTGGACTTGTAAAGTGTTTCCATACCCAGCCAACATCCTTGATGCCAGTAAAGCTTGGCTCATCTCCTATAATGTTTCCATTAGCATAGGTCACCAGAGAGGAGACAGTGTTGCCAGGAGATTCTCTCTCTTGGACTCTGATCGCCTATAGGATTTGGTACCTGGGGTCTGGTGCCACGGGCTCTTACTGGGGCTTTTCTGTTAGGTAAATAGATGCATTTGCCTCTTTGAGACTTTTCTGATACATATGCTTTACCTAGTAGAGTTGTACCCTACCTTGTTGTTGTTTTTAAAGTTTTATTTATTTATTTATTTATTTATTTTTAATAATCTTTACATGTGATGCGGGGCTCTAATTCACCACCCTGAGATCAAGAGTCACACCCTCTTCCAACTGAGCCAGCCAGATGCCCCGTTTTTCTTTTTTTTTTTTTTTTTTTAAAGACAGAGACAACATTATTTTGAATGTACATTATTCAACCAATACCCAATACTAGATATCTGTCTCATTAGGTACAGTGGACTCTCTGCCTTCAGAAAACTCGTTAACTATCTGGACAAGTAAGGAATATCACACATAGCTTCAACCCAAGACGTGAAAATTCAATTTTGCTGGATTGGAGCTATTGTTTGCCTTACAAGAAGTTTCTTTGATTTTTCAAGAGAAGTCACCATCAGTATCTATTAACAATTCGCATATCCCTCACATTCTATTATTGTACAAATGATTTAGGGAAAACATTTTAATTGTATATTGTCAATAACCCCAATCCCGCGGAAAGGTGTGTTACAGACCTACATGTTGTTTTGTTTTTTTTCCCCTAAACATCTATGTCAGTCCTTAGAAACCCAGGGAAGTTTGATATGCAGTCTTTTCTAAGATTTTTTTTCCCCCATCAGACTAGATGGAAGCCTTCACTGGAATGAACACATGGAAATTACAGCTGTCACCTCATCCATTAAAAGCAAGCATTCAAGTGGGATATTATCCCACTTTACTTTTTGGTCCTTAAGAAGTCAAGGGACAGGGTATTAGATGTGAGATGGCCATAGGAATCCTGGGTCCTGGCAAAGATCAGTACCCAGCACGAAATGTGCCCACTTACTTGTTAAGTGCTGAAACTGCTCACCCCTCCCTCTGCCCTAGTCTGCCTTGAAGCTGCGGCTTCATTAGTATCAATTGGTTTGCAGGGTGTTTATATCTCTGGGCCACTGGCTCCTGGCTATGATTATTGCTTGAAATTTTCCATACACTGCTTCCATTTTCAATCATCTTACCCCTAGTTGGCCTATCGTCGACTCTTTGAACTTCACAGGAGAATCGTGTTAATGGTAGCTTTTGTCCTATGCGTAACTGGGGAGGAAAATGCCTTCCACTCATCTGCATGAAAGCTCGGAGAGGAGAGCCTCCACCCCTGCACCACCCTTGCCCACCAGCAAATCATCTCTGAACAGAAGGGAACAGCTGTTCCTGGGCATGTCCTTGGAGCTGCAAAACTTTCTTACAAGGCAGGGCGACTGGCAGCTCTAAGGTTTTAAAGAGCAACCCCGCTCCCCCCACCCCTGCAGCCCCCCTCTCGCAGCACTTTTGCTGTCAGTTCTTCTACAAGGACGGTTTTTGGAAGGGCAGCCTGTGCTGTTCCTGGGCTGTCTGTTTTATCAGGTGGTCTCAGATATAGGAGGTGAACTCGGCTGGATTATTTTGGAGCTAGGATGGAATGAATGGTCAGTCTCCTTTAACTATGTACTGTTTTAAGGTGTTTGTCCCTAATTGCCATTCGGGAAATAGTCTGGTTGTCCAAAAATACTTGTTAGTTTATTGGTTTAATGTTCAGGTTTTTTTTTTTTTTTTTTGTCCTTCGCCTGTCATGCATGTGAAAGGTATCTCAATTTCTTGTAACTGGAGGCGTGCCCTTCTGTCTCTATCTCTCCAAACTGACATGCAGGAAACAGCAGTTGAGAGCATTGTAAGCATTGCATACAAATTTGCTTGTAGCTCCTAAGGTCAATAATGGTTAGGGATGAGCAAAGGCCAGCAGCAGCTCCAACACCCAAGTTAGTGACCACAGTCACATGGAATGTTGAGGATACCAACCCTGGGGAAAAAAGAGCAAAAATTCTCTGTCCTGGAATGAGGTTTGAGTTGAGCTAAAAGCACCTTGGGTATAGCAAGGCCTCAAGTTCGGTTTCTGATCACTCTTTCATGTGTGCTACAATGTTTCATAGCTGCTTTCCTTGTTGTATTCTGAAGATGGGCTCACACTCATCCTCTCCTGCCCTTCCCGGTGTCTGCAGGAACCAGTCGGAGAGGACAGGCTACAGAGCTACACCACATGCTGTAATCTTCATTTTGGTTTTGGGAGGCTGTGCATGTCTGCACTCCTGGTCCCTCTCCTTCAGAGCCCCATTAGAGGTCCCTGCCCTTTTCTTTAATGCTAATTCAAAACCATTTTTCTCTTTGGAATTCTATTTTTTATTTTCATTTTTACAGATCTGTTGACATCACACGCTTCCGGCCTTAGAGAAAGCCCGTGTATTTATTTTAGCTTTTATTTACTACCTCAGAGATGCCATGGAGCATCAGTTGAGGGTTCCTATAGCGCAGTAGCTAGCAGGTGGCTGGAATAACGTCCTCCTTCCTTATGTCAGTGCCCATAGCAGACATTGCTAATCGATCACAGAGTTGTTTCTCAACGAGCCTGACTGTGGCCCGTGAATCTCTATTTTCAACAGTGCCAACTTCTTGCTAATCAGTAGTGCTTGGCATGCAATCTATTTGCGCTCCCTGCTGTAACTGTGAAGATTTACTCATATGTGAATTCAGCTAACTGAATGCTATTAATGAATGGTGGCACATCTTTTATCTTAATTACTTTCAAATTCCCCTTATATTATCTCAGTGTCCTAAGCGCCCCAGCCTCTTCAGAGTTAATGTTTTGGTCGCATGAACTTTTTCAGATGTGACCTAGGATAGACTAGACAGCCCCCCAAAATTCCTGCCAGGGTGATGATCCTGAAACAGACCAAGCACTGATTCCCCTTTGAGCTGTACGACTCTCCCTCACATACAGAATTCTTTCCACATGCAACTGAAGGCTCACCCAGAAAATGGATGTGGCCTTCATATGGGAGATAACACTGAGATACGAACTCTCTGCCTTTTGGCAAATCGCCTATTACGCTCATTCTGAATTTCCAGGATTCTAGGTGCTGACACCCCACATTCTCTGACATCTCCCTAGACCACAGTCAAGTTAGAATCCATCAAAGTTATTTATGTGCTGCAATGAAAAAAAAAGAGACTTTTCCTGCTCACTATTGTTTGTCATTATTTCACCTGTTGAACTTCTTCCTGAGGTTTTTTTTTTTTTTCTTTTCTTTTTCTCCTTATAGTTTATCTTATTTAATGCTTTATTAGAGAGAGTGATTGAGGGCAAGCAGGGGGATGGGGCAGAAGGAGATGGGGAGAGAGAGAGAATTTTAAGCTGGCTCCATGTCCAGTGTGGAGCCTGTCATAGGGCTCGGTCCCAACCCTGAGATCAAACCTGAGCCAAAACCAAGAAGCGGAGGCTTAACTGACTGAGACACCCAGGCACCCCTCAATAACATATTCTGAAAACTTTCCCTGGTAAACAGTGCTTATCAGCCATAGTGCTTATCAGCCATCATTTTTTTTTTTTTCCTAATGCACTAGGAGAAATTCGAAGTGTCCAGAATTTATACTTCCTTTGGCGTAACCATTAGGTCCCTGATTTGGTGTTCTCTATGGTCAGCCCCCCGACCCCCCACCCCAACCTGCCCCCAGCGCCCTCCCTTTGGATGTTGGTAATAAATTAAATCTCTTTTCAAAAGATAGAAATATCTCCTAGCTTTTCTTATAATATAACTGTAGTCAGGTTGGTTCTTTTTTCCTTAAGTATTTCTAGTATCAGATGTCTTGCCTTTGGATTCGCCATATTTATAATGTGAAAAAGAGAATTAGTTCATTTTGTTTCTCTTGAACATAAAAAAAGAAGGAAGTGTCTTTGCAGGTGTTATTGTGCCTAAAACATCACTGTGCTTATGTTTCATTATTTGTTTTTAACTTTACAGCCTACATCTGCATTTTTCCCGGTCAGAATGAGTAACAGTGATAGATGGTTCATTTAGGTGAAGGAGCTATTTTAAACCAAATTGTCCCCATTGAAAGAAAAGGGGGACTTTGCCATCAGCTGCAGAAATGCGGTTTTTCACCAGAATGATTGGTTACTGAACGAAAGTGCATTTGAAAACTCCCTTTTTTTCTTGTGTGATTAAAGAGGACAGCAGAGAACGAGTATCTTGGTAGTCAAAGTGTTCTGGAATCTTTTCCCTCACTCTGGCAAGCCTGCCTTCCTTGTAGGTGTATCTCAAATGGAACAGAATGTGTGAAAGCCATTTAAATGATTATTTGATAATTTAATAAAGGAAAATGCTTCAAGCCACCACACCCCTCCTACGGTTGATAAGTGATGCCACCTACTGCGAAAATATTTTACAAAACACTTTCGTTTGGAATCAGTATCAAATAATGATTTTAAAATAAAACATGTGTAGAGTTTTCTCTTGGCTCTTCCCAGTTTCGGGAGCAGACTGTCAGCTGCCCACCCTTGAGTGGATGTACCAGCCTCTTTTTTCCTCCCACAGAGTTGCTTCTCTACCCACAGGTTTGGCTTAGCAGGTTTCATATACTGGTATTCAGCCCTGGAATGACTCTTAATATATTTGCATTTAATTTTTTTTTCCTTTGGATGGTAGTTGCGCTTAGCATTTAAAAATATTATCTGCTTGCTGTCCTAGGTAAAGGGGACGCGTATTTCTTTTCGGTCGTTTCTTTGTTTTAAGAGGGAGGATTTTAAAGAGTTGAACCATTTGTGTGTACTAGACGCACACTGTGACTTCTGAGGGCAGTTTGGTGTGCCCAAGGCATTCTGCTGTGCCGATAGGAGTTTCTTGGTACTAGAACAAGTCAGAGGCACTGCACACCCTTATAATTTCCCTGGCCAGTTTGGTGCATTTGCTTTCCGAGAAACTGACTTAAAGAGCAACGAAAATGGTCCACTTAAAGGCTGCACAGTGTACTTGGCGTCTCTGAACCCTCAGCATCCACGGGGCGACGTTCTCCTCAGGCTCCAGGCTTTTGCGAGGAGGTCGTGTTTTGTCTTTTTCTTTCGTTCTGCCCCTCCCCCCTGCCCTGCGCCCCTCCCCAGCCATGTCTGCTGTGGCTCCTGCTCTCTTCTCGGCAGCCCAGCTGTCTGGAGCACCTTGTGCAGCTCCAGACGGCCTAAGGAGCTCTAATTGTGAGCAGCAAGTTTGCAGGGAGCCCTGAAGCTTGCAGCCATTGCCGTCTGAGCTTGACACAAGTGGCACAATTATCCAGAAGCCCTTGATGAAGCAGCAACTCTTAAGGATACTCGAGTGGTCGTGGAGCATTCCAGAACTGAAAGGAACCGGCTGCCGGGTCGATACCCAGTCCATCTTGTTGTTACTGTTTCGTACACCCTGGCTAGCTTAATGAGATGGTATGGAGAACCCAAGGCAGCTGATCCAACTTTTTTTTTTTTTATTTCCAAACTCTCTTGGTGACATTGACTAGAAAACAAGGGAAAGAAAGAAAGAGACATGGCTGATTTGCATATTGTACAAGGATATCGTGGAGCCCAGACGATGAAATCTGAATAAATACGTGGATTTTGAGAACCTCTTTTTTTTTTTTTTTTCCCTGACAGTATTCAGCATTAAGTATACACTTAAGCAGTAATGACTCTGAAGCTATGCTTTGCATTCATGAACACACACTGTAGGGTGACGCTTCAAGCTCTAGGTGAAGCCAAGATTTTCTGAATTATGTTTCATTGGGGAATTTTTACCTTTTTTTCCTGTTTATGACAGTCATTTCATCTGGTTTTATAATGAGGTCAGGAACAGGTGAATGTAAAATAATACTAGTAAGTGGAGGGACTTCTGTGTTAATGATTAGGCTATTTTTTAAATTAAAAAGTTCTGGTATTTGAAACACGCTCTGTACTTTAAGCACACTTAGCAGTAATTAATCAGAATGAAAGATTTTAGCACTCCCTGATTATGTACAAATGATCATGGCTACCTGTCTACAAGAAGTCACAGAAACTGACATAATGGCTAAAACTGGGGGAATAACGGTTGCCTGCTTGTTTTTTTTCCCATTATGCCAGTAAATAGAAAGAATTAGCACTTGTGTCCTATGGGGGTATGCTTAACTCCTTCCCCCAAAAGACCAACTTTTCCCTTTTATAAAATACAGGTCTGCATATTAAACCAATAACCTTTAAAAAATGAGACATCGGGAAAAAAAAAACAAGAAGAAAACCCACAGTAAAAGCATTTTACTAGGGAACTCTTACAGCCCATTTTAAACATCTTTTGTGTTTCCACATATCAAGCTACTTTATGGACTTTTGCTGTGGCATTGCCCTTCAACGAGAAAGCTTTTTCCATTTTGTACCATAAAGAATATTATTTTTCTGCCAGCCAATTTTCTCTGTTAGTCACTAATTGGCTACATAAATCTCGGGTGTTGAGAATGAGGAATGTTTCAGTGTCATAGAGTGTAATCTTCACCCTTATTTACCAATTCATTAAGATTCATTGATGCAGGATCGGTGAGAGGAAATGACAACATAAATCAGACCTCCAACATAATGACCCTAATCAGTTGGGAATTGCTGGAAATGTCATGATGAACTATGTCCTTGTGTTCGTGCCACTGTACATTGTCATTGCGCTGCTTTATGAGTGGGACGCATCTTCCTGACACTGACTGTATTTAACGAAAAAAGAGTTGTTAAAAACCTGATTCCATTAAAGCCATGAGATCCATACAAGGTCCTGTGGTATTTAGCCTTGCGCCCTTTACCTTCATTGTAACTGCTTAATGGAGCCGCAGTTTAATGCACATGTAGAGTACACCTGAGTAAAAACTCCCCAGGAAAAAAAAGCAAAAAAGCAAGTTGATTTATAGCTTGTCATGTCTTTATTTAACCCAATAATTTCAGCGTGTATGAAGAATTGGAAACAGTAAGTTCTCCACTTAGGTACCAAATCTCTTGTCACTAAGCTGAGGAAGCATCCCACTGACCTAGAACTCCCTAAATATCGTCTCCTTCAGTGACGTGTGGGATGAAAACCTCCGTCTCCACAGGTTTGCTGATGGTAGCTGCTGGTCATTCCTAGAATAATGTGTCAATTCAAAATTAGCGATAGAATTTGACAGGGGCTCCTGTAAAGAGGTTTCTGGATCCCCTCCCACCCCCGAAGGTATTGATTTTATTCTACCACATTCTTGGAATTGGTTACTGGAAGACTCGGGGGGGGGGGGTGCTGGTTATGTGGCTCATGCGCATTTTTCGATTTAATACAGGTTATTCATTTAGCTGTAATGAATTAACCTGGCGACTGTGGGACCAGCCCGGCAGGCAATCGTCCTTCCCTTTTACTCACCGCTTACTAAAACCTTGCCAGTGAGCAGCAAGTAAACACCTTTCAGGATGTGAAGATTGAAAATTGTCGCTTTATACTCCTTTAGTTTTTTTTTTTTTTTTAACATCGAGCATGAGGGTAACCATTTTTTTTTAATCTTAAAAAAGATCTTTAATCTATGGTATAAGGCTGAGAAAGACCTATAAGAGAACAAGACAAGTTTACCTAATCTTGACAGCCCTGGGTGTAATCTCACTCTGCTTGTGACAAGTCAGACTCTAAGATTTATAACTCCTTAATCAAATGTCTAGAAGTCTCAGGAAATGTTATCATAGGACTTCCTTTCACATGACTTACTGAGAACTCAATAGACCGTTAGATAAGCTTTAGACTAAGCTGGACCTTAGAATAATTCAAATTGACTAACAGTTCTGTTGGTTTTTTTGTTTTTTGGGGGTTTTGTGGGGGGTTTTTTGTTTTTTTTGTGTGTTTTTGTTTTGTTTTGGCTTTTTGTTTTGTTTTTGTTTGTTTGTTTGTTTTTGGTTGGGGGTGGAATGTGCGTCTTCTCTTTCAGCAGGGGTGTGCGCACAGTCTTGGCACATCGGGGTGGGGGGTGCACTCTTTGGCTCCCAGGAGAAACACACAGTCCGATTTTGAGCTCTGTGGGCTCTCGGTAACCACACTTCACGTCCTGAGTTTTAGATCTGCCTGGTGAGCCCTGAGGAGCCACGGGCATGGTAAAAACCTGCCCTCCGCTAGGGCGGTGACCCTGATGTGCTCCTTGGGCATGCAGGTAGCCTCCGAAGAAGGTCTGGGTCCTGGTTCAGCTGTGAGGAGGGGACCGCAATGGGTCCTGAGCCACCCGTGCGTCAGGGCAAGGATGAGTAAGAGCGTGAGAACCACGGCAGCGCGGGAACCACACTGGCCTTCTCATGTGGTCCGGGGGGCCCCAGCACCACCAATACCACGAAGACCAGAATGACTCTCCCCACCCACAGTCAAACCAGAAACGTCCTGCTCACCCTGCCCTGTCATCAGAGGGGATTGTCAGCTGCTGTCTGACATCCTGCGTGCTTTGGCTCCTACCCCAGTCTGACCAGTGCAACTGTCCCAGGCCCTCTTTCTGGCTGGTGACAGCTCACTGTGGTGCACACGCCCAGAGACTGTGTGGCCCAGGTGGTGGGAGGCAGAGAGAGAGAAGAGACAGAGGTGGACAGAAAGATGAAGGGAGAGGGGGACAGAGGGAGGGAGGCACTGGCTCACTGCGAGAAGAGAAGAGCGGAAGAGAGAAGGGGAAAGATGCGTGGAGGGAAGGAAGAAGAGAGAGGGAAACCCAGGAAAGGAAACGGGAACCCCAGGGCAGACCCCGACCTCACCCATGCCGGGCCGAGGCCCCTGCCCCGGAGCTAGTATCTAAGGATGGCCTCAGCTAGTGCAGGGCTCTGAGGCTGCCAGGAATCTAGCCCGGGCCTGCTGAGCGAAGCCAGAAGTAGAAGGGTGCTCTCCAATGTCAGCGTTATCCGTCAGACTCAGAGCAGGAATCCGCACTTTGAAGAACCCAACCTCGCCTACAGAAAAGATCCCCGAGATTGTTACCCGTTCAGACCTTGCGAGACAAAGGGAGACACCCAGGTTTCTAACCAGAGGGACTTTGGTTAGCTCCAGTAAATGGGAAGATTAAAATCAGTGTAATTTAAACTCTGTCTCCCCAGAGGAGTCCAGCATCACAGGCTGCCAAAAACGTGCCCATGACCTTGATGTGTCAAGTCGAGTTACCTGTAAAAAGAGGGCCATCGACAAAAGTTGTGTCTCTACCCCCACCCCCTCTCTGGCCGGTTTTGAAAACTTAGAACCACTAGGTTCCATCTGTGAAACCATCCTGTGTTTCTATAAGGTCACGGTTTTTTGGGAGCTTAAAGTAAATATTGCCTAAATATCCAAAGACATGATTTTTCTTAGCCCGCCCTGAGCCGTTGTGGTTGGCACTGTTTTCCGTGCCCGTTCTTGCCCTGCACTGAAATTCTTTCACATCCCTTTGCTCTCTGTAGTTATGATGGGGTTTTTGTACACAACCCCATGGTTCAAATCTCTCCCCCAGCATCACTGTTAGAGGAAGAAATCCCAGAATGCTGGATAGGGGAAGCAAGTGGGCAGAGAATTGGAAATGAGTAGTGAAAAATAGCTAGCTACTCCTGGTAAAGAAAAATCCTTTACAGTAACAGGAATGTTTAACAGACAAAATACCTTCCAAATATGCAAATCTGTGTTTATCTCGGAGAATTCTGCAGGGAACAAATCCGTAGCATTAGCAATTACGACTTAGCTCTGAAGTTTTCTTCCCCCCACCCCTTAATGCTTATAAACATCAGTATAGCTTAGAGCTTCATGTTAAACTGTTTTTCTCCTACTTCTTTTAAGAGTTATTTGTCTAACATGCTTTTATTATCCTAGATGATGTGATTTGGAAAGAAAGCATTAATTCTCTTATCAGCTCTGTTGCCTTCCCAGTTGTTCAGAGAATTGAGCTGCACTAGTAGTAGTTCACGAAGGAAGCAGCATTACGCAGAGAGCTCATTGCGCATCAGACTGAACGACTTCTAAACCGTGGCTACCCAGGCAAAGGGGATTGGCAGTTAGCATTTATGCGGCAAATGTATTGTAAGACCGTGGCAGGCAACAGAAACCAGGCACCTTCACACGCTGCCACCTCCCGGCTAGTCCCTTTGTGTCATCTAAATTTTTGAGGCACAAGGTGCCATAGCTCTTCTTTCCAATCTGCTGGTTGAATCTGGGTTCGTGGACTAGTGTTCCTCGGGGGAGGAGTTTTGAGAGGTAGCTGGTATTTACTATAGATAAGTAATATATATTCCGTCCTCCGTTCTTCCACTGATGTCTTCATTCCTTCAAGAGAGATGGGCAGACTGACTCCCTGACTGCAGCGTGCCAGGCCCGGCCAGGTTTGGGCACCTTTGGAGCTATTTCCGACTCTTAACGTGTATCGCGTACATGATCGCGTTAGAATAATGTCAACTATAACCTTGTCAAAACAACTAGTCTGTGGGGTGTCCTTGGCATACACTGCTAATGTGTGATTATTTTCTAATGAGCTTCATGATAAATTAGATGCTGGCAGCTCATACGGGATGGCTGGGTGAGGGGATGCTCCTGTCCCATACGGTCACGGACTCATTTATTCTGCACACGTCTCCTGAACACCTACTGTGTGTCACTGTGAGGGGCCAGTCTTTTCCCTTCTACCTCCTGAGTGACTTCAGAAGCTTGTCTAAACCTCACTGCTTTTCGTTACACAGTGCCTCACCCAGGTGCGTCCTGCCCTCCCTTTGCCCCTTGTCTTCCCATTCAGTTACCACTCAGTTCCCTTGAATCAATGGTCTTTATCTTCTCCATCCTGTGTGTACCTTTCTTCCCCAACCAGCACAGAATCCATCATGTACCATTTCTGTAGTATGCTCTGTCCTGTCTCTTTCTCGCTCCCTCCCCCTTATCCTCTCTCCCTCCAAGGCTTTGGCTTTGGCAACCCGCTGGCATTGCTTGCTCGTCCCAGAAGCTAACACACGCGCACACGCGCGCACACACACACACACACACACACACACACACACCCCTACCTGGGGGCGCTCTCAGAACCATGCCTTGTTGGCAGCTCTGCATTCCGGACTCCATGAAGCAAGTCCTCCTGGGCTCATCAGCCCCAGTGTGTGTGCTTTCTGATTTCTGCCATTGACCACACCGACGACACACTACTAATGCGTGTGTCTCCATATGCCAACATTCCATCCCAGTAGACAATCTAATTTTTCTTTTTACTGTCTAGGTGGTGGTCACATGACTCATGAAACGTCCCTTCTTGAGACTCGGAATTTGCAGCATGTTTTCTTCTCTGATCATCTCCTTAGTCTGCAAAATGGAAGGAATTCTCAGTTTATTGAGCAGCTGCCATATTCCTGGCGGTGTAATCGATTACTCATGTGTAGACTCTGTGTCCTTCCATCGCTCATGACCCTAGTCATTCATTCAGCAAGCTTTTGGATGGTCAGTGTCCAGTACCGTTAGGGTTTAGTCAAGCAGTGATAGGATATTCTTGACCTAGGGGGAGGACATGTTTAGTCAGAATCATGATGAAATGTGCCCGATCTTTGGCCAACATAAAAATAAAGTTACCTGGAGTACTTAGGGAGAAGTATATCTCCTCTCTAAAAGTAACATTTGAGCTGGGTTTCCAAGCATTCATTGTTTATGGACCGCAATCGTAGAAAGGGGGTCTCCAGCAAGAAGAGAATAGCATATGAAGAAATATAAAAGGGAAGCAGCAAGTAATGGAGAGTAGTGTCGGATCAGTGGTAAAGGGTGGGAGAGAAGAAGTCTGGGAAGTTATACAAGGGGCCTTTACTCCAAGCAAAGGAATTGAGATTATTCCTTGAGACCAGGGGAGTTTGGGAGGTTTGCAAGCCGGGGAGTAACCTGATGAGGTTGGCTTTTGTTTTGAAATGATATATACGGTAGTGGCAGAAGGTCACTGAGTATTGCAGGTGAGAGGTGATGGCCTTTGGATGGCCATGGGGATGAGGGAGAGAAAGGGGATAAGTCTGACACACAAGACTAAGAATGACCAGGTTGCTGTGGTCAACTAAGCATGCAAAGAGATGACAGTAACTTTTTCCTGATCAAGGAAGGGAGCAGTTTTGAGGAAAGATTGTTTAGTTTTGCATATGTTGGAAGGAATCTAAGGAATTTTAAGGAATCTAACGAACTTTAAGTGGTGGGAATAACCAATAAAGAGAGAAGTAGTCAGGGATGCAATCTGGAGTAATTAGGGAATGGGGCAGGGGGCGTAAAGCAAATATACAGGGTACGGGGGAATCTTACAGAGCAGCAGTATTGAATGTGTGGTTAGTGATAGTAAAGTTACACATCCCCTGGTCTGTCTGTCACAAATGCTGCCTCTAGGGTTCTACCCCAGCCCTTCTTGCGCTGGATCTGGGTGAAGCCCTTCATTCTAATTGGCTGCAGAGCTTAGGAACTACCCTAGCCTGGAAAATGGAGAATCCATGGTACAGAGAGTTGAAAGTAGGAGAGAAAAACTTGGGAGACCAAAGCCTTTCAAGATGCTTACCTGAATAGGAGAAGGAGGTTGAAGGGTGGGCAAAGCAAGAGCAGACAGGTACCCTGAAAATGACTACTTTGGGTCCGAATACCTTGGATATATGTAGAGGTTACAGTGAGGGAGCCCGTAGAGAGGGGGTTAGTGTTGACGAGATGGTAGTTGGTGGGTGAGGGTCTGGGTTTAGGATTGAAGAAGGTGAACACCCTTTTAATCTCGGAAGGAAAAGAGAAAAGGGAAGAAGGATGAAGATGCTTGATGTTGGGTGGGGAATTCCCTCTTGCCTTCTCTGTCATCTTATCAAACTCAGGCTCTCTAAACCACTTGAAACCACCAACCACCCCTTCCTTCTTTTTTTTTTTTTTTTTTAAAGATTTTATTTATTTGACAGAGAGAGATCACAAGTAGGCAGACAGGCAGGCAGAGAGAGAGAGAGAGAGGAGGAAGCAGGCTCCCTGCCGAGCAGAGAGCCCGACGCGGGACTCGATCCCAGGACCCCGAGACCATGACCCGAGCCGAAGGCAGCGGCTTAACCCACTGAGCCACCCATTGAAACTCCCTTCTACCTTCTGTGTCACTCTCGAGAGCTCTGTCCCTGACTGAGCCTCTGTAGTGTAACGGACAGAGACTGGATGTCTTTGATGTTTGAATCCTTGTCTACTAGCTTCGTGTGTGTATGTATATTAATACTTTCCAATCTTTGGTGTTTTCTTCTTTAAAAATGGAGGTTATATGGACCCCACAGAGTAACTGTGAGGATGGAACTTAGCACTCAGTAAATGTCACTCTTCCTGTTTCCTAAATATAGGAATTGACTATGATTTTTCCAAGGACCTTTCCCCTCCCCTCTCAGTCTTATCCACTCCCTTTGAACTGTGGCCTCTGTACTAATGGCTCCCCACCAGCCTGTGTTTTCACTTCTGTTTCTCTCCTGAGAGCAACCTCTTCCCCTCACTTGGCTGTTCTCACAAGAGCATCATTATTCTCCCAATTACGTGGGCTAGAAATCTGAGAACCTTCATTGATGCCGACTAAGCCCTTAGAATCAACTCCCAGCTTATCAGTTCTAGTGGCACAGTATCTCATTCATTCATTCATTCATCTGGCATTGAATTATTTATCAAACTGCCTGGTACCCTGTTGGGTACAAAACACGATCCCTGGCTTACAGTTAAGCATTCCGAAAATTAGAATGCAGTGTACTGATTGCTCTGCAAAAGTTTAGTACAAAACTTGATGAGACCCTGTGGGAGAATGCCTACCCTTGTTGAGGGAAGGTAGTCTGTAAAAGCTTCTTGGCTTGAGCTGAATTTTGAGATTCAATAGGATTTAGCTTCTTAAAGATTCATGGCAGGGTACAGAGGTAGAGGGAGCCTGTGGCTACAGGTACAGAGACATTAGAGTTCCTTCTTGAGGATGGTCACATTTTAGATAGGGAAGGAGAAGCGAGACAGAGGGTAGTGGGACAGCCAGATCATGAGGAGCTGTGTGCGTAGGCCAGTGCCGTGCAACAGAAATAAAAGAACCTTGGAAGGATTTTATGTTTTCTATCAGCCACATTAAAAGAGGTGAGAAAGAATCTGGCGTAAATTATAATAGTACTTTATTTAATCCAATCTATCCAAAATATTTCAACATATAATCAGTATTAAAAATTTATGAAAGACACATTCTACAGTCTTGTCTTGCATACTAAGTCTGAAAAATCATCTCACTTTGGATGTTAAAATTTCATCAGAAATACTTGATCTGGATTTAAATTTCACAAAACTCATCATTGAATAAATAGATTAGGAGCTTCACATACCCAAGTTGTTCAACACGTACTTAAAAGTTTTCCAGTAGCGGAACCGAGGATCATTTTTAAAATTTAAATTTAAGCTAATTTTGCATTAAAATTGCACATGTATTAAAAATCCAGTTCTGTTGCGCTGGACAGATTCTAAGTGCTGAATAGGCCTCATGTGGCCAGTGACGTTTTCGTGTTGCTTGGAGCAGGCCTTCAGGTGTGGGACTCCCCTCTTGAGGCCGTAGAGACCCATGGAAGCAAGAGAGGTGACAGGATCAGTGCTGCCATGTGGCCAGCCGAGGATATGGGTTAATTTGGAGTCACAGCGGGATGGAGGCCTGCTTCAAAGCAGAAGTGTGGAGAAGCGAGATATTACTAACGTAAATAGAAGGGGCAGTGGATGGGAATTGCTAATATGGGAAATCAAAGAGAAGGAAGACCGTCAGATAATTCCCAATTTGGAATGTGAACCCCTTTCCCTGAAAACCTCCGGCTTGGGTTTGGATGGAGAAGAAGTAGGTGATCCCAGTTTGAGATGAGCTCAAGGTTGTTTTAGGACATCAAGGTAGAAAGGTCCAGAAGGTTGTGGGAGTGGGGGTCTGCAGCTCTGGGAAGATAGTTTGGTTGGCAAAAATGATTCGGGAGTCACAGGATAGAGGCAGACATGAGGCGAAGGCGCGGGAAGGATAAGGCCTTCCAGGGGCCAGGGGTCAGCAAACAACAGTCCTGTGTGCCAAACCCAGCTGCCTCCTGTCTTACCAGAACTCAGCCACACTCATTTGTCCATTTTTATTCCTGGCTGCGTTTGTGCCCCAGCAGAAGTACTGCTCTGAGGAGTTGGGACACAGACCTTGTGGCGTACAATGTGTCACAAAAAGCGGCTTTCCAGCTTTTTCCGGAAAAAGTTTTCGGCCCTCAGCTTTAGCGTTTGGGAACACCAAGGATGGAACTCTAGGCAAGGTGAAACATTTAAGAATGAGCAGGGCAAGTTAAAGCTCATTAAAAAGTGAGAAGGACTGGGTGTGGTGAAAAAAATAATGAATACTGTTTTTCTGAAAATAAGTAAATTAATTTAATTTAAAAAAAATAAAAAAATAAGAAAAAAGTGAGAAGGAGCCACCAGATATGTAGGCAGAGAACCGCTGGGAACAGGAAGACCTGGAGGCAGAGAGGAGAGAATTTTGTACTCGAGAGAGAGAAACAATATGAATGATGGTGTCCTGTGTTGTGAGAGGTCAAGTGAGGTAAGGATTGAAAAGTGTCAATTGACTTGAGCCCCTCCACGCTCATTAGCAATTGCAGTAGGAATACTTTTGGGGGAGAGGAGAGGTGGGGCAGAAGCCAGCTCCCTGCGGGCTGAGGAACCAGTGGGAGGCAGGAAGTGGAGACAGTGAGGTATAGGGCCTTCCGTCATGGGCAAGGGAGAGGGGAGAGGGGACCATTGGGGGAGGAAGACTTCCAGGGCGATGGGGCAGATGCTCACTGGGCGAGCAGGCAGGGGGAGGTGGGAGCGAGGTCCAGCCCTCTTTCTGTCCCCACCTTTACCACCTCTGTCCGCACTGGATTCAAGCTCTGTAATTGGTCTCCCTGCTTGAGCTCACTCCACCGTGGGCCCCTCTATCCATATTCTAGAAGGCTCCCTTTCCCCAGCCCTGCCAGCTTCCTGAGAAGGTTAAGGTTAAGGTTCTGCCTCCACTCTGCATTTTTAGGCTTAGCCACTTCCCCTTGCCGGCCCCTCCCATCCTCCTTGTCGGGAGCACACCCTGCCCCGGGCCCCTCCACACCCTCCTCAGGCCTAACCGCTTCAAATACAGTACTCCATTCAAATTCCCAGGCGTCACCTGCGTCTTGCCTAACCTGACCCCTAATAGGGGCTCCATTCGGTATAGTATTTATGAAGTAGAAATGCAAGCAAAAAATCACGAGTCATTAAAATTTTAAGGCACGTTATAAATTTATTATTGAACAAGAAATAGGACTCATTGCTTTGATCCCATAATAAAAACAGTACAAATGCACATAGAACATTTTTCTCAACCGTGACGCTTTTGGCACAGGGGACTAGACGTGGGAGCTGTCTTGTGCATTGTAGGCTGGTTAGCAGCCTCTCTGGTTTCCCAGGAGCACCTCTTTCCCTGCCTTGTGGCAAGCACAGGGTCTCCAGATACTGCCAAAAGTCCTCTATGAGATATCCTTTTCCCTCCTACTTCGCATTTTTAGTAGTTGGAGCCAACAGAAATTATCCTAAAGATCTATCCTTTTTAGAAATTTTATTTATCTTTCTGTTTAAGTGCAATTTAGTTAACATAGTGTATCATTAGTTTCAGGGGAGAATTCAGTGATTCATCAGTTGCATGAAACACCCAGGGGTCATTCCATCAAGCGCCCTCCCTACCGCCCATCACCCAGTTACCTCATTCCCCACCCCCCCCAACCCTCCAACAACCCTTAGTTTGTTTCCTGTAGTAAAGTGTCTTTTACAGTTTGCCTAAAGATGTCTCTTATTCCAGGCAATAATAAATGGAAACCACCCATTTTTGACCAGTAAGCCAGCAGCCAGAGGCTCTGTTTTAGCCCATCTAACAAGGCATCCAGTTACAAAAATTCAAACGAATGCTCTGAGGTGTGAGCTGATGTTTGTATCATTCAGCTCCTGTATGTTAAGACCTGAAAGTCTTACTTAACAGGAACCACATTTCACATGCACATACTTCTCTTTTTCAGATCAGTTGTTGTTTTCTATTCTCTGATCAGCGTCATTCTGATACAAAGGAAGTCAGAAGTCTCCCATCATCCGTATCCACCTGTTGCAAGGGAGCCAGCTTTTGGAAAAACCCCCTCACTTGTACAAACAGGGAGAGCTATTACACCATATTTCAGATTTTTATTTGAAGTTCGTGAATTCATGGGGAATGAGCAAAGGAAAGGCCTGACAGACTCCGGAGGGCTGTTTTAAGGAACACTTGAGCACACCCAGCTGTAAGGCTATGAGAGCTTCCTATTCAATGGGGTGGACTCCGGTCACTCAACTCTTGGGGCGGGCATCCTCAGTGGTGTGGGTTTCGTTGTGGACGTTCTCCGACTCCTGTTCAGTCCAGCTTCCCCACTGGATAGACGTGTGCTAGGCACACTAATAATTAACAAGTGGTGTCCACAGTATAAGGTATGGGTTGCTAATCCTACCTGCGGTGATTAGCGTGGACTTTTTCTAGACTTCAGCAAACCACATATACAAAGAAATGCTGCTGGAAAGCCAAATGAAGATTTGTCTTTGCGTATCCAGGCTTTTAAATGATAATCAATAGATGCTTAGAACAAGGCTGATAGGCAGTATCACCCTCTGCCCTGCTCTGTGCCTGTAAGTACAACTCGGTAAACAAGAGCTAATTCTTAACAATAACCTGGAAAGTTAATGTTGTTCTCTAAGTTGGCATTAGAAGAAATGTTGACTTTAAGGGCGTCGTATTCCTCATAGAGCTAGGATAAAGCAGGAAAACATGCTAAAAAATAATTTAACTGACAACACAGTCCTACTTCAGGCTCGTTTTATGGTGGGAGAAGAGCATTCTGCACTTGGGAGTTTTTTAGTGGCTTCGCAAAGATCTGGGTTTTATGGGCTACTCATAATCACTGTGATTTATTGAATACCTACTACATACAAGGCACTTTACATATATTAGCTTTGCGTGCTCTAAGAGCACTGTGCATTTTTCACAGTAGCACTTACCACTGTTCTAATCTCCACTTATTTATATGACTAATTGATTAATATGTGTCTTCCCCATAAGACAGTCACCTCCATGTTGATGGATCCTATCAGTCTTTGTTCCCTATTGTTGCCCCAGCACAGGGTCCTGACACATGTTAGGTACAAAATAAATACTGCTCAGAAGGGTGAGTGAAGCCAAAAGCAGAATGGTATGGTTTTAGGGAAGGGGAAATGGAAAGATAGAGTAGTTGGGTGGCTTGTTGAAACCTTCACGTTGGCAGAGTGGGAAGTCACGTTCGAGTATGTCTGGTCTGGTGGCTTCTCAAACTTTAATGTGCCTGTGACTCACCTGGAGGGGGTGTGATCAAAATATGGATTGTCACAAATGAAATGGGTCTGAGGATTTGCATTTGTAACACGCTCCCTGGTGACACCCACGCTTCTCTCCATAGCACCATGCTTTGTGTAGCTGAGGCCGGTCTGTGCCCCAGTTGCAGTGTAAAAGGTGTTAACTTCTTATCTGTTGGAGGCGTCCGTGGTTCTCTCTGGAAAGCCTTGCCTTGAGACCGGGTGCTTGCACCTGGACTGGTCTCCTAAGGAAAGTTCTCTTCAGTAAATACACTGGCCCCACCCAGCAGTTGGGTTATCCATGGGCCGTGAGAATCTTAACTCAGGTATCGATATTGCTAACAGGCCCTGTTGTCTCCATTAGAAATCTCATACCTTTCTACCGACCATGGTTCTGCTCTAAAGATGTCCAGTTTCCCCACCGCTCACATTGACCACAGAGATGCCAAGGAGTAGCAGCACCTTCTAAAAGTTTCTTTGGGTGTTTAATTGATGAGTGAGTCCTTTGGAGAGTCTGAGGTCACCAGACATCAGATGGTCCCACTATCAACTCTGTAGCCATCCAGTGGCCCCCACACCCAGTGTGGGAAGGGAGGCTTGCATCAACAACTTGCCGTTGGTGCCCACTCTACCTATCCTGGGCACCTCAGAATCTACCCTTCTCCCTGGCATGTCTATGACAGCTTTTTCCTAAATATCCTCTCTGGGTCAGCACTTCCCTCTAGCTCTTGAGAAATAGGTAGAAAAGTTGGCCTTTTCGAGCAGGGGGTCCAAGGACTAGGTGCTTACGGTGACCATCTGACACCACATGGGAGAGCTTATCTCTGCTAGAAGGGGCCTCTCACTCCGAGTTCCAATGACGTAATCATTGAGCGGTCTGCTACCCAGCCCCACCTAACCCTGGTCTCCAGCCTCTGGCTGTTGCACAGTTTCTGAGTCGACCCTTGCTAACTGTAGGATGATCCCCACATTCTTCTCTTAAGGCTGACTGATGGTCTGTTCTCCACAGCCATTCAACACCAAACCTATTCATAATCTTTGTGCCTGTTTGGAGCCTACCCTTCGTTCATCACGTAACATAATGTCACCGTTTTTGTGTGGATGCACGATTTGAGGATTTGCATATGTTGTGTTCTAATTGTGTAGTAGTAAAAATTGAAGGGGCACTTTTAAAAAGATTTATTCTAGCTCTGTATTTTGAAACACTCTTGCAAATATGCTTTCCTTTATAGTATTCGGCTGTGCTTAATGTTCATGAAGGGTGGTTTAATGAGATGAGGACTTACAAGCTAAGGGCATCATTATATTATTGAAATAATACTGAAAGTAAATTGGCAGATACCTGTAGTTTGTCCTGAAGTCACTTATTTGAAGAGCTTGCTTTAGTTCTCTTGGCGTGGACAGACAAGGCCCAGGAATTATAGATGATGAATAAGGAATATACCACTGATGAAATTTCCTTAGAGCACACGATGTGTTTTCACATCTCTTCTATCTTTGTACATTAGGTTTTCTCCCTTTCATTGATATTTTTCATTTGTTTGGGGATGTTATTTTGCTTTTAACTCCGTAAATGGTGTATATGCCTCTGCTTTTCGGTTAATCAGCCTCCCAAAGGTAATGATTAAAGTGTACAGATATGGGAAGCCACAAATACAAAGACAGCTTACATCTCACTTTTCTTTTATATATATAAATGATTCCCATTTTGTAATACCTTAGCATCATGGTCATTGTTCCCATAAAAAATACTGTATTTTGTGAAATGATACAATTATGAGGCATTTCCCATTATGTAGACACCATGTCTTTAAATTATAGCAATTTCTTAAGATTTTAAGGCAAAATGAGCTCTTAGAAGTGTGATTAATAGCAGGGAATGAGGCTAATGCTGGGTCATCAGTGGCACTCCATTACAAAAAAGGTTGGACTAATAAAAGCATCCATCTTTTTGACCAATAAAGCATTTGAATGATATGCTTCCAGTATTTATCTTATAGTAGTTCATTGGTAACGGAGTAAACTTTGAACTTAGGTTGTAGAAAGGCAGCTGTATGTAAGCGGCTGCGGAGCTGGTCCTCGATGGTGTGGGCAAAGGCAGGCCTGGGAGGGAGGCTGACGTTGGAGCTGCCAGTCTGATTTTTCTGCTGTCTTCTGCAGGCTTAACAACCCATGGCACAGGAGCCCTCCTGCTTTGGGGGCCAAGAATAGAGAGTCTAGTCCGTTGATTGTTTATTTCTCTACTGGCATGTGTGTACACGGTAGGCTGTCATCATTAGGAGTGCCGTGCTCTGGAGTCAGGGATACAACCCAGTCCGCAGAGAGGTCTCTTCAAGTCTCCTCGTGCCCAGTTCCCCAGTACGGAAGCTCGTACCACTCACTGGTGTGCTGGAAGAGGATTTTTAGGTGGTTCATAAATCATTCACCAGTTCTCATTATTGCGATTTGATGTTGAAGCAATTCCATTTTCAGTCGGTTTTAATCCTTCCGATAAAGCCAAGGAGAAAGTTTCCATTTGGTACTAGTATGTCTTTAATCTCTCTCTTCCAGTTGTAAGCTCATTATTTAACAAAGAAAGAACATGGCTCCCGCTCAGAGCCTTTGTGGACAGCAGGATCTAGCTGGAATTTAATAACATTGGTTGGGTTGTATTACATTTATTATAAATTCTTTCTCTTCTATAAAGGGATACACACTGGCTTTCCATTTGACGAAATGATACAAAGTTTCCTCTGCAGTAGATTTATATGTTTGTCAAAAGTGAATACATTTTAAAAATAGCATTGGTGGAGGTATAGAGGGAGATGGCAGAAATCATGAACATGAAAGTCGAAATGAATGTTAGAGCCTTGGATGCTGACTCGAGTGTCCACTCAGGTGCCATGACCACTCTGAGAATCTCCGAGCTTGTGAGATTTTCATCCCAGAGAAGATACGTGGCAGGAACAAATCAATCCTTGCCACACTTGGGTCCACCCAGAGCTTCCTTGGGACTGTTTTCAGTTTTTGAAAGAGGTGATCACACCGGTTATTTAAAAAACTTCTTAGTAAATGGATTCTTTTATAATTATTTTATTTTATTCACTTATAATTATTTTGTTTTGCAAATAAAGCTTATAACATGGGGTCTTTGGGGAACAACATAAGTAACCTGGGTCCATTCATATGAAATTGAATGTGGATTAGGGTATTTACCAACTCAGCTGAGGCGGAGGAGAAAGGCACATCATTTATCCTGTTCTTGGTAAAGAATCAGTAGAACCATTTTTGAATAGAACACATCCTCACTTAGGGTAAGGTCATGTGCCTAGGTTTAGCTTGACTTTCAAAACTCTGGGACTTATTTACAATTGGCCTTGATTGAGGGAAATGGTTTCAGCTTTTTGGATTACCTTTTAGAATTGTAAACTCTCTTTATGAACCTTCTCTGGCACTCCAGTTTGTCTAGGCTCTAGGAAGAGAAAATACAGATGAAAGTCAGGAGAGCTCCCGGAAAAGACTGGAAGGGCGGATGGGGGTAAGGAAGATGGGGAGTAAGGATGGCGGGGCACAACATTCTGCTTTTACTTCATTTCTTTCTCTCTGGTGTTTGCCTGGAGCGTCAGATAAGGCACTCTGCTTCTCTTTGTCTCCTGTTCATCTCGGCTGTGTGGAATTTGAGAACGTTTGGTTCCCAGAGCACTGGAGGAAGAGCCTCAGTGTTAGCCATTCTGGCGGCCGGGTCTGCACCGTCATTGTGGGAGGAACAAGGCTGGGTCGCCTTCTCCAGGCCAGGGGAACAGCTCCAGGCCCTGAGGGTTTTCTAGGGCATAAAAGGGAGAGAGGTCCCACAGTCCCTTCCTCCTGTCCTTACGGTGCTTACAGGTCCCTGAGCCTGAGAAAATTTCTCCTGCTGGGGCACGGAGCACTCATTGGACATTTCTTCTTCAATCTTTGTTGAGGTTTTAGGGACCGCGTTGGTTTGGGGAAAGGAGACTGTGGGCAGAGAGGGACTTGGGAAACAAACCACAGCACAACAAAACAAAAACACAAAAGAAAAGGCTTTCCTTACTTTGTGCCTGGGACGTTCTGGTGGCAGAACAAAGATGAGATGTAGAAGGAGGCGGCGGGAGCGAGAGCAGCTAGAGAAGGTTAAGAAGTTTATAGTGGAATTGGGCTGGGTATCAGGGGTGCGAGAGGGGACCCCTGAAATTTTGTTTCATTTGTTAGACAGAGATGGAAATTCCAGTAATCTGAAGGTTACTGAAGTAATTGCCACAGTCGTCTGCAATGTATCTTTAGTTGTGGTTTTTTTGTTTCTTTAAATTTCATTTTCTCATTTTCAAATTTTGCTTTGGTTCTCCAGCAATGCTGTACTGTGCTGTACTGTATTTTTCTAAATACAGAATTTAAAAAAATTAATTAACTGAAAATAAATGTAAGATATAAATACCAAACTGGTTTTCACCGTGTTTTGCTTATTAAATATTAAGTAATGGAGAGATGTCATTTGCATGTATCACAATTAAATAGTTTAGTAATATTAAACAATCTGTGAAAATGGATTAAAAAATGCTTTAATTGTCAGTTGTACAATTATACTAAATATAGTATCTCTGATAAAGCATGGTAGCTTCCTTATAATATACAGCAAGCTGTTTTACCCATTCTTTACACATGAAGCGAATTTTTGAAGATGAAACATTTTTTTATAACACTTCTGTTAGTGGAGACATTGACTTATTCCCTCTTCGAAGACCTCAGATTTCTTTGATAGGCCAACACACTGAACTCCTGAGCAGCTCTGTGTAGCATCACCTGATTAATTTATTTATATCTTGTTTTTTAAGGGCAAAAATCATACCTGGATAGTTGGATTTTTGCAGCATCCTTGAGAAACATATTTATCTGTGTGTGGACCCAGTGTACTTAAAGGTATCTTGGAACAAGAAACTGCTCGAGGAGGAACATGGGAGCTCTCCCACTAGGAAAAACATTTAAGATCCCAGTCGATGTTTGACCCATATATTTCATTGATAAAAGAGAAGAGCCCAGGAAATGAATGTAGAGTTACTCAAGCATGAAAACATTCCAGTCTTTTAAAGCTGTGACCAAATCCAATCCTTAGTAGTTTAAACCATGTGGATGCTTTATTTTTATCTACAAAGCAGGAAGTAAAAAGGCATGGACTGAGCTCTGTTTGCTTCATCTGGGGGTGACCTCTTCTTTCTTAAAGGGGACCATCACTTTATTATTATTACTACTATTATTATGATTATTTCTGAGTAACATTGTCAGTAAAGAGTTAACCGGATTTCACTTGATTTGCTCTGGCTTATATGATGATGAGTAATGCGAGGTTGGTAACAGCAAATTGTTGTTTATAAGCAAACATGGGCATTGTGCAAACAAGCAGGCCTGGTCTCCAACTGGTTTGATTTCATGGTGGTCAGCAGCTGATCTGTGTTACATACAACCTTTCTGCCTCTCTAAATGTCAGAAGAATGACTGTTTGTTTATCTTGCCTTCTTTGCAGCTGTTTACTCTGTAATGCATTTACCTCGACCTTGATTCCCGAAGAGTGGCCCCTTTCTCCTCCCTACCCCTGTTTACACTAGTCCTGCCCCTGGTGTCACCTATGAAATCTGTTGATTATTCCACCTGGTTAATGTTAAATTGCTCTTGTAAGATGATGTGTTTGTTCATAAACACAAATGCTGGGCCCCTTGTTTACTGTACCCATGGCAGCAATCGTTATTAAACAAATATTGCTTTGTTTGCGGGGTACGAGCAGCAGTTTATCCTGCAAGGTCTGTTTAAAAAACACACACACATTTAAAAAAAAAAAAACACACACACACAAAACTTAAATACTAGAATTTTGATAAAGAAAGAAAAAGGGGAACTTGTCCCTGGAATGTGGTTGAAACAGACTTAGGTTTGCTTTTCTTATCTTTTGCTTGGATGAAGGGGCTGGAGAGATTAGCAAGTTGTTTGGTTTTTCTAAGAGATTTCCTTAGTGTAATGATATCTATGCAGTTGTTTGCTTTTTTCAGAAGGGAGAGAGCTCTCCTGAAAGGCCACTAGCTTAGCAATAGAACATCAGATGGCTAGAAAACTCTTTGTGGAGCAAACAAGGACTTAGAAGGTGTAGGAGAAAAAGTCTAGTGCTATGAACAAGGCAGTCACCTTCAAAAGGTACAACCCTTGGATTTTATGTTATTGTGTGTGTGTATCCTGTGTTGTTGTGTTGGCTCCCAATGTTTTGTGTGATGGGGGTACTCGCTCAAGTTTGAAAAGGGAAGATTAACTTTGAGTTTAATGTATTGTGAATTGATTCTCTGTGATAACGTACGGAAACGTCCTAAGTGGGAAGAGACCATGCATTGAAATACGTGATAAGATTTTACAAGCTCGTGTTTTAATTCTTACCTGGTGTTCTCACCTGTCTCATTTTAAAATGAGTTTTATGCCTTGTATCATTTCTAATTAAGGAAAGGAGACATTGTGTCTCTTTGTTCAGTTTGATGTGTGTGACTCTTGTCCCTTGGTCACCAGGAGTCACAGTAGATAAGGCCAAACATTAG